>NC_084645.1:12152331-12766081 GCF_019802595.1 Syngnathoides biaculeatus | reverse complement strand
CTACGATTGGCTGTTAACCAGTTCAGGGTGTACCCCACCTCAAACACGTTGACAGTTGGGATAGGCTCAAGCACTCCCCGCAACCCTTGTGAGGATAAACGGCTAAGAAAATGGATGGATGGATAGTGATCCACAGGAGAAATCAGTATATATAGATATACAATATATTGTCAGGATCCTACACATTTGAGATTTCAAAACTCCATAAATATTTTTACACCTTAATATCCAGACTTGTTTTTTCGAGCAAGAAAGGTCTGGTCTGAAAAACCTGTTGTGAAGCCAAAGTAGCAAGTGAGTTTACGTAAGGAAACGTGTGGACAGAATAGAACCTGGATTTAAGCATCACATTAACCACAGGTCATTTGAAAGCAGTTAGAATTATATGCAGATTTTAAGATGAGAATCGGGATCGGTTGTTTGTTGGGGGACAGCGCTTTCGTACTCTATGAATTAAATGGGAAAAAAACATGAGTGATGATTATGTATAGCAATGAAATGTTTTTTTTCTTAAGTGACATTGGGATAAAAACAACAGCATTTGTGTTGTTTACGTGCTTGAAGGGGGCAATGCGCTGGTCAAGATCTCAGGAACATGGCCATTTAGTCTTTGTGTGAGCATTGAGACTGGAGTTTTGGCTGACAGTAGCCGCTTATGCGTGCTCTAAGTTTGTTTTCCTATGTTTGACTGATTTTACCACTTAATAAATGGTGCATCAACAATTATTGCTGTTCTCCTTTTTAACTTAACTCAAGCAATGGCATTTTTCGTTAATTACATTTTGGCTCATGACACAAACAAAAAAAAAATCAACCAAGGGACAAAAATAATCAAAGCTTGAAAAACTCAAAGTTGGGGCATTCCTAAGTCAAGACACGACCAAATATATCCTTCCAGTGTTATCCATTTTGTTTTGTAAAATTGGAGAGCCCATACAAACTCTTCCCCCGACAGTCTGCCTAATAGCCGCAATATTGAGCTCTGCCCCAGTGAGAGAAAAACAGTGATTATGAATGAACTGAATGAGGACCTGGAAAGACCTCACCTCAGGACTCAAATACTGAGCTCTACCATGGCAAAGTACAGAGACGCCTGTGTGGAGTTTGCATGTTCTCCTTGTGCCTAGGTGGGCTTTCTCTGGACACTCCGGTTTCCTTGCACATCCCAAAAACATGCATTAATTAGAGGCTCTAAATTGCCCCAAAAGGGTGATTGTGGGTGTGACTGTTGTCTGTCTCTGGGAACCACTTCAGGGTGTAGCCTGGCTCCTGCCTGATGAGAGCTGGGACTGACCCCAGCACTCCTGCAACCATTTTAAGGATAAGTGGCTCAGAAAATGGATGGATGGATAGCAAAATGCCCTGAAAGATGAAAGTTGTTCTCTCTTTCTCGCTTAAATTCTTCAACCACGTTCAATGAGTAATAGCTGATTCAATACATTGGTGAAATTGTAAACACTTGTGATGCAACATTTTCATCAGCAAATGGCAACTGAAGAACACTTCTTTTTGGCAGTATGTAGTGGTAATTTATCAATTTTTAATGGCACATGAACTGCAAAGTGTTTTGTCAGAATCATCCCAGTGTCTTAAACTATAGTACCGTGAAAAAGCATTTGCGCTTTTCTCAAATTCCTCTTGTTTTGTATAATTTCCCTGCTTTGTTAAAGATCATCAAACTAAAGTCGATATCAAATAATGATAACCCAAAGTAAACATTACAGTATACAAACTATGATTTTCTTCATTCAGGAAAAAAAATATTCAAAGCTACCTGGCCCTGGGCGAAAAGGTAATAGCCCTCTAAACCTAATCATTGGTTGGGCCTCCTGCAGCACCCACAACTGATGTCAAGCATTTTCTCTTACTGGCAATGAGTCTTGCACATCTCTGTGAAGATATATTTGTGCACTCTTCCTTGCAGAATTGTTTGTGTTCAGGAAAAATGTGGGAAATTTTTTTATGAAACGCCTATAGAAGGTGGCGAATCCAAGGAACCTTTGCAAGAGCTTCCTTGATGTCAGAGATGACTAAGTGACCACGACCTGCACTTTGCCACCATCGGGTTTTAGCTCGTCCCTCTCAACAATGGAACAGAACAACAGAAGCTGAACGGAGCATGCATGAAATTAACACTTTTCTGCTTTGGCGCACAACCAGTTCAAGAAGTCTCTGCAACAAGCTGTTTTTTTCAAGCGCTCCGGATAAAATGAAAATATCATCCTAGTAAACAAAACAAAAGCGACCAATCATATCACTCAGTAGCTCATTGATCAGGTTTTGGTAGGAAAACCAAACAGCATTACCAAATATACAAATTGACTCATGGGTTTATTGAAGGTCGTCTTCCACTCATTGCCTTTTCTCACTAAACAATGAACATTATGCAAAACAATCTCATTGAAATGCAATGGACTGAAGGCAAAGTTTTGTCCTCTTTGTCGGTAAAATAGAACCCTGCTCCTACTTTGAATTTTAAAAGTCAAATGAGCTCTGTGGCTGATGAGGACGAAATACATTCTGTAAGAACTTTCTGTTCGGGTTTAGACACTTGCTACAAATTAGCGTTGCAAAATGGAGCACTGTGAATTAAATCATTTATGTAGTCATGAAGAGGATGTGGTGGCAGGGTTTGGGCTCGATCATTACTGTAGACCTACTTCACCAACGGTGCAGTGAAATTTCTAGATTCAAATTTGGGTGAAACAAGTACAGGAGTAAGGATCAGGTACCGCTAATTGCAAGCAGCGCGAGTGGTGGGACAAGCTACAATTAGTTATTTTGGGGATGTCCCAGTTGATGTCTAGTGTGTGGTCTTTCAGTCATGTAAGGCCCAAAATAACGTGTCAAGTGGTTGGCAAAATAACAAAAAAGTCTGTCCCAATGATGGTTATCCGACAAAACCAACCCTGGAGACTCTATCTAATGCGTGACAATGGTGACGAGGTCCCCATTAAGATCCTGTACTTCCTTAGCCTTCCCCAATTCAACTACCAAACATTTGTATCAACAACAGGAAAGTCCATAAAACAATCGTCAGCCCCAGAATCCACTAGTACTGTAACTTTAAAGCTGTCCCCATTAAGCAAAATCATATCAAGAAGTTGAAGACTTCCACTAGTTGTTCAGCTAACAGTCTTTGAAGGGGTTGAACCAGTTTCATATGACCCAAATATTCAGTTAAAACTGGAGCACGATAGTGTGTGGCTGACTTGGCAAACTCAGTCAGATGTGGCTTCCTGGGGCATGATGAAAACTGGTGTCGTGGTAGTCCACAATGCAACCATAGACAGCCTTTTATACATTGGTTGCATTCCTGGTGTCATGCTCCTCGCTTCCAGCCCAGGCTGGGCGTGGCCAGCCAATCAGTAGACACACACCTGCGCCTCATGAACGTTAATAATGACACTCAGTACATATAGGACCCGGGGGATGACTAGTCCTCCGCCAGATCGTTGCCTTTGGTCCCTCGTTCCCGCACTCCCGTTTGCCTGACGTCTACCTTCCGTGCACCGACCCACGCCTGTCCCCTGACCACCCTCGTAAGCCTGCCGTTACTATTACCCCTGCTTGTTTGGACTGTCTGCCTGATCCCCGACCTTGGACCGAAGAAAGGTTTCCTTTGTACTGCCTGCTTGTCTCTGGAGTCGTGCCTTTGGGTCCGCCCTCGAGCCCCGTTCGTTACACCTGGATGTTGAGTCCTCAGCCTTGTAGTTGCATAGCTTCTTCTTGCTGACTCCCGGTCTGGGACCGCTAAAGGAAAAGAACTGGGCCAAATCCTGGATACGTTGATGACACCAATGGACTCCTCACCATACAACTTTTAAAAATAAGGCATGAAGGCTAAAAAGACTTTGGAAAGTTATCGGTGCTCATTAGATGTTTTTTCAAGATACCGTTACAACAAGAAGTGTGCTTTGATCGACATCGCCCATATGCCTTGGAGAAACACAAATAGACCACACAACTGTGGGTGTCGGTAACCTATCCAGACATCATTCAGTATCTCTTCTTCTCGATAAACACTTATACCGTGGACCACCTAAAGAATTACAAAGGTCTGGAGGCCTACAACCAAATCATTAATGGCTGGGTTCGTCATTCGGCGGTATCCATTGTAAGCAACCTGTCTCCCCACACTGCTAAGGTTAGTTTATCCCACAATGCAATTTAAATATGTACTGCGTGATTATAGCCAGCGTTCTGTTAAATTATGTTGATTATACCAACAAAAGAGGTGTAGATTATTATTTTCGTTTTTGTTACCGAGAGGGAGAGAGAGAGAGGTTCGACCGGGACGAGTCCCAACTGGACCCGCACCTTTTTCTCCACTTCCATAGCTACATTTTTAACTTAACTCACAAAACAGTTAGCGTTGCGGTAACTTTTTTTTTTTTTTGCAAACTTATTATAATGAAACAGAAAATACATATTTTGGAGACATGCATTGCATTCACACACACGAGTGTTGTGCTTGGCTGCAAGACCAGGTCACAGTTGTTGCTGTTTGGTTAATAACTGCTCCATGTTCTCGCACTGGTTCTTCTTCAGCTAGGTGTCGAAAGAAAGACGTGTTACAACGTCCGTTTGAGCACTCCGCTCAATGATGCGGGAAAACCGGAAGCAAAACAACGTGAGCTGAAACTACAGAGTACGATCTTACGATCATTTCAACAAAAGAGAAAATGCTCGCTTTTTTAAAAGTGCCCATTACACTAATTTCTAAGTAGTTTGAGCGTTGTTTTGATCGTGACCTGACGCTATGAAGACCTGGGACAGATTGCAGTCAAAAGGGGGCAAAAGCTCCACTGTTAGCACAGTGGACCTTACCATCAAAGCGCTGACGATAATAATAATAAATAAAGTGAAGCAAGACTCTTGGGATTCAAAATATATTTCTCACAAACGCCATGGATGGCAGAAAGGATGACAAGATGGGATCACTATTCATGAATACAAGAAATACCAGAACTAGAGCAATTCATCAATGAGTTTGACAGTGATGCACCAAAGGTAGCTACAATGGATATTTTTTAGATTGGAGTTGAGCCAGATGTTACTTTTGAAGTCTTGGCCAAGGATGTGTAATGCAGAGGATAAACTGATGATTTTTTGAAAAACAATAGAAGTACAAACAATAAAAGTACAAAGTAGTAAAATAGAAATACAGATAATTCCAAGTATTTTGAGCATATAGATAGCAGCAAATTGGTGGTGCGCATTTTACATTGGTAGAAGGGTTTTCCTGATTTTTTTAGGTCAACTTTGGGGGTGCGCATTATACTCGAGAAATTACGGTACATTTTTATGGCACTTGTAGCTCCACCTCACTCCAAGTCATTAAATCCTTGCCAGGTTGATTTGTTAAAAGAAATAATTGGCGCAGCAAAGCGTCCCAATGATGGCATGTGCCAAAGGGTCCACCATAAGTAAATACATCTGTCAGAAACAAATTTGGCCACTTTCCACTCATAGTACCATTTAAATTAATAAATCCTTTGAGATTCACACATTGTTTAATATGCATCGTGGCAACAGCAAAGCTGTACGTTTTAGCTTCCAATAACTATAGTTTTAGCAGAACAGATTACCAAATATATTGTTCAGCCAAATTGAAATTCAAACTTGGCCTGACTCAACAAAAATCGGATTAATTCATGCTGATGCAAAACGTCCAGCGATGATTTGTTCCATGACAGAGGCTGTTTGTTTCCACTCAAAGTCCAAATGACACTTTCCAAAAGCTCATATTCTACTCCTACTTTTCATGCTTGCACGAGGATATTCATAATTAAACCTGATAATCAAGGTAGGAGCTCACAGTTGGCTCTTCCTTTATGTCAGCATTACTGAGTGGCAATGGAGGGTCCTGCCAAATCATTTCTGACAATTGGCAGAGATGACCTTAGCCTGCTGCTTTTTCTCTCCACATCAAATCCCACACATGCCATTGATTGAACACATCTGCACAACATGCGTGCGCAAAACTTTTTCTGCTGCTTTGTTTAAGAGAGTTATCAAGGTTTGACTTACATAAACAGTGCTTTGAATGGAACTCTGATTATACATGGAAATGAGCATATACTTTATAGTCTCTACAAACTGTCATTTTAAGACAGGGCATTCAATGGCGTAACAGATCCTTTTTGATTTGGCAAAATTCCTTAAAACACATTAAATTTCATTGCAATGTTTTTTTTTCTCCAAATTTCAATAAGGAATTTGATCACGCTCAAAGTAGTTTTGTATACAAATCAAAAAATTTAACTTTGCTAGTGTAGTCAAACTCAAGTTACTTTATTATCAGATGTGTCAGACCTTCAGTACATGACATACAACATACCAGAAAAAGCATTCCTTTCAGACCTGTGATGCTATAATAGACTAAATAGTTAAAGAGAAATTAATCAAATAAAAATAAACTGGTTTGTATAAAATATGTACATTCCGTCTTATTCTACAGGCAATATAACAAATATGGTCAATCTGGCCAATTTAACAAGAACTCCAATTGTTATATACAGTAGACATATATATGTGTGGTTATGACATTATGAGCAACAATGTACACGATTCATTATTATGGACGGTACATTAAATTTTAGACATTTTTCAATAATGTATCAGAATAAACAGTTGGTTTATGTACACAGTGCTGCAAGGACGAGGCAAATACTATGCTTCAAATGCAGTTTGTGCATGACATTAATTTTTGGTTCCAACTCAAAGTGTTTAATTAGCAAAAATACACCTTTTTTTGCAAGCAAAATCCATTTGTTTTTTTTAGGGGGATCAAAGTCATTTTGGGGGGATCAAAGTTTTATGATGCTTTTCTAAACATTGCTCCTCTGCAGGTGCTCTCCAAACCGGTTAGCTTCATGCCTTTCATGCATTCCTGCATGTTAAGCACCGCGGGCTGTAAACCACAATACATATGAAAGGCATATTAATATTAGATTAAGACATGTTAACACAAAGTCAATGTAAAGGTCATAAATTATAGGGCAATGGTGGCATCATCATATTCATTTAAAAGATGCAATTCAGTTTTTCAATTTTGTACTTCTAAAAGGTAGTCGGTAAAGTTTTATTGATTTAGTACTGTATTTCTAATTAATAGCTTGATAATGGTTTGTGATCCACATACACCCCCACACACGAAAAATAAATGGAGGTGCGTGGTATTCTTCTAGTTGTAGATATTACCTGAGCACCACACGAATGCATTTTTTGGTACAGGTATTAAAGCATTTAATCCATGATATATATCTTCCATTGTTGAAAGTACTTCATCAATAATTGAATACGTGCGTGTGCCATAACCTGGTGCTGTAGTCCATAAAAATCCATACATATTGACCTACAGAGGCCTTTTGTGATAGTTTATGAGTTTGAAAGACATTTACTGTTCACCTGCAGCAGGTTCACGGCTGTGCGATAATCAAACATTACAGGCCCACTGGGGCCATTAAAAATGAACTTTTATCACACTGACTAAAATCACTGGAGGAATATTCAAAAATATTGTTTGGTTTGTACGCATTGATAGAGTATTCAACAAAGAAGCAGCATGGATAAAAAAATCAAATAAATATACATCGTTCTCTTTGCTCTTGCACATTGTGGGCATGTCCATTGAATGTTGTGAAAATGCCTCTGCTACACTTTCAATTGTTAGTCAAATATTTTTGTGGATCTGGTACAGGGGTGCTACAACTTTTTAGTCCAAAATCTACCACGATCTACCAATGGGGTGAGGGGTTGGGGTGCTGAGAGTATCGTCGCCATGATGGGAGTGGGTTGACTGCAATGGAGAAAGAAAGCATGGAGACAGACAGTAAATAGAAAGCCAGCTTGCTAGAACACGCTTTTATGTGCACATGTGCAGTGGCACATGTCAAAAAAGGCCAGGATTGGTCAAACTGACTGTCAATCAATTGACATACGCCATCGACGTATTGGCCACACCTGAATCACGTGACAAGATGGTTGACAGGCTGATGACATTTTTTCCTTTTGACACGCGGTCACGCGATCGACCAAAGTTGCCTTGGAGATCGACTGGTAGATTGCGATTTACGCATTAGTGCACCCCTGATCTAGAATATGCTCACACACATTTGTTTGAGGTACAGAAATATATCCGATAAAAGCTGCCAGTGACTGGAATATATATGTTATATATATATGTTATTGCGAGCCATTTCCATATCACGACCAGAGACACTAGCAACAGCAAGCTCATGAGCGAAGATGCCTCTGGATGCCACAGACTGGTGGGTGAGTCATCCAATATATGTCAAAAGATGTCACTGTCCGCTGTTTTATCCACACACACACCTGTCATGGTCCTGCCGGTCCAAGCCCTGGCGGTGCAGTGCCCTGACACACCTGCATTGACTAGGAGGCGCACACCTACGCCTCATCTGCTATAATGAACGCTAATATATATAGGACCCAGCGGTCGGTCTGGCTTTGCCAGATCGTTGCCATCTATACCTCGTTCCTGCACTTCCTTGCTTCTGATCCCAAATCCCGGCATACCGACCTCTGCCTGTCTTCCAACCAACCCAGTAAGCTTAACATCCTTGGTACTGGTGCTCTTCTGACTGACCTCCCATTTTATAAGCCTGCGTACCTAGTCGTGCTTTTGGGTCCACACTAGAGTTGTGGTCATGACAGCACTCCCCAAAACAGCAGGGAAATTGAAATTGTGAAAAACAATTGACTCCACAAAAAGTCCTACACAGTTTGCATGTTTTCAGAAATGATCTTTTAACATTTTCCACTATGTTCAGAAACAAATGTGAATTATGTGATCTCATCACACCTGGAATTGTATTAAAATCTAAATCACATTCATACTTAATGAAATGATCTTCCTACTGTCTTCTTATTTTCTTAAATGATAATGCATGTCGGTGGCATGGTGGCACAGCTGGTAAACCATTGGCCTCAAAGTTCTGAGGTCCCAGGTTCAATCCTGGACCCGCATGTGTGGAGCTTGCATGTTCTTCCCGTGCCTGTGTGGGGTTCCTCCCTCCTCACTCTGGATTCCTTCCACATCCCAAAAACATGCAACATTCATTGGATACTCTAAATTTCCTCTAGGTGTGATTGTGAGTGCAACTGCTGTTTGTCTCCATGTGTCCTGCGATTGACAGGCAACCAATTCAGGGTGTACCCTTCCTCCTACCTGTTGACAGATAGGATAGGCTCCAGCACTCCCCGTGACCCTTGTGAGGATAAGCAGCAAAGAAAATGGATGGATTGATAATGCATGTCTGACATTTATCCCGTTTGGAAAATCTCTCAAAATGGCTGCCTGACTCAGTTGAGACCTGATGATGTCTTTGTTACTGTAGTAATTTAATTTCTTTAGTCTCATTTTAGAAACTATAAAATGTAAATTATCACACATGACGTTTAAGATCTGGCAGTATGGTGTCCTTGTGGTTCGAACATCTGCCTCACAGGTATGAGTGACAGGGTTTGAATCTTTGCTTCATCTTGGATGTTCTCCCTTTGCTTGTTTGGGTTTTCTCCAAATACTCTTGGACCCCCCTACTTTCCAAAAACGTACAACTGGTGATAAATCCCGCCTGTTGTCTAAAAGTCAGCTGGAATTCCAATAGACTCCAGCTCATGTGATCCTATTGAGAAAAAGTGGCATAGAAAACGGATGGATTGATGTTTCGAGATCCTATCACATATATAAGTTTATTAAAATTAGGACAAATTAAGTACACTAATTAGTACATTGAGAATGTATTTTTTAGGTTTTTATGACAAATGTTGCATAATAATGACTATTCATGGGGGGACACACATATATGAAATATGGAAAGATTATAGAAATACAAAGTGAAAGCTCAGAAATTTGAGGACTGAACGGGAGTGTGGTAGAGATCACATTTTTGGTCTATCTATCTATCTATCTATCTATCTATCTATCTATCTTGTAATTTTTATTTATTTTTCATCTTGGATCTATTGTTGCCCCAGAGAAACCATGCCAATCATCTGGAAAGATGCGAACATCTCCCGAAAGTATTTTATGATGGGGCTCTAAAATATAAATGTAACTTTTGGTTTATTTTTCCTGAAGTACATTCATCAGCATGTCCTTTTACTGACGTAAAATACTGGCCTTAGTACTTTTGCCCAAGTACTGACTACCAGCATTATGAAATGGCTGTAGGTCTCAAGAATTCGCACTTACTTGCAATGGTCACTCTGGAGTACTAGCATGCTTCATATACTGTTCTGTTTTTCTTAGTATCCTATTTTTATGAAAATCTTAAAGGCATGTTTTCAGGCTGGGGTGGATGGAGTCGAAGAAATAAGTGATGGGATTTCAGTGATGGGATATAACATTATGACAGCATTGTGGGCGTATGGAAGTTGCCTCTGAAGCAGAAAGAAGGCATTTTGGTTTTAAAGAAACATTGATTGGCAGGTGGAATCATAAAGTTGGAAAATACACCATATCTCTTACATATGAATAACCTCTGTGTGTTTCTTTCTCAATATGGTACGTCCTTGATTTACTGAATACTATATGTCTCTATGAGTATGAAGCAAAAGTTAACTCTTTCTTTCTTTTAGCAAAAATGGAGGGACTTGTCGGACTCTTTAGTTTTGTACAGATGCACACTGTGTCAAGAACCAACAGTGCGGGGGTGGACCCAAATGCAGGACTCCCAAGCAAATGTATGATGTTCAGTGGGCTTTATGATAAACTAAAATTGTGCACAACAACACAATCCAAGAAGGCAGGATCCAAAAAACAAGAAACAAGAGCCAATAACTGTGAGACAACTAAAGAGCATAACAAAACATGACTGGACTATAATGGCGCAGTGGCAGAGTAACCCAGGATGCTTTAAAGCATACTCAATGAACTGGCAAATGCCAGTGCCAAACCTCCAACTTAAATAAATGGTCTAATCACAGTGCCTCGTGTGAAACGGCGACAGGTGTCATACATGAAACCGCTCAGAGCAGTGGCCAGGCCACACCCTTCTTGACCGTGGACCAGCCTTGCACATAACACACTGAGACACAAGCAGGACCTCAGCCTGTAATGACTATTGATTTTGCCATGATTCTGATTAGAGAACTCCTTGCTGTAATCAGTACCATAGATCGGTGGGCTATACAGTGAAACTGTTGGTCCCAACAAGGATCCGGCATTTGATTTCCAATTAATAACACACTTTATTACATTTAAAATGAGAAGAATCCCTGAGCGTAGGAAACAGTTCAGCATGAGTGGCTCCTAACTGTTCAGACACCATTTTAAAAAATGATGATCAATAATAAATTCTTCATCCTTGTGATCATGTTTTACAGCGTGCTGGGCACTCTGGCATTATGATGAGAGATAATCATCTCCTACAGCTATAAATCTGAAAACTATTTTGTAAAAATGAAAATGGAAATAAGAATGTCCGTTACGCGCAGATGAGTTCTGGTAAGAATTTTATAAGGACAGCTGCTTGTACCAAACAATTTCTTACTGGTGCACTTGATAACAAAGTTTCATATATCCATCTAACCATGCATTTTCTGAGCATCTTATCTTTACGAGGGTCGTGGGCGTGCTGGAGCCAATCCCAGTTGTCTTCGGGTCAGAGGCGGGATACATCCTGAACTGGTTGCCAGTCAATCGCAGAGCATATGAAGACAGACAGCAGTCACAGTCACAATCACACGGACAATTTAGAGTCTCCAATTAATGCATGTTTTCAGGACGTGGGGGTAAACTGGAGTGCCACGCAGGCACAGGGAGAACATGCAAACTCTACGCCAGGATTTGAACCCTGGTCCTCAGAACTGTGAGGCACATACTCTACAGCTGTTCCACTGTGCCGCCGGCATCTGGACATGATTAGTGAAATTATAATCTTGGTTTAGCCCACTGAAAATTGAAAAAAAAAATGTTTATCACCTCATGAAAAAGATGATAAAGCCACTCCAAACTATTTCTCATTACACTATTGTACAGAATGTTGCATGAAAGAATAGAATAATTCTCTTGTTGCATCAACAATGCATTAGGAGAGAATCCAGAGATTTCGCTTTATGTAAGTGCAAGAGCACAAACCAACAATGAGTGCACTCACTCTCTATCCCCGAGGCCAACATGGACTGTAATACCCTACAAAGAATATTTGTGTGCAAAAACACAAAATCTTTGTCCACAAACACAATGTGTTACTGGCTCTGTCCAACTGTATATAAAGAGCATCACCATACAAATTAATCTCCAGACTGTTGAATGACAAAGCTGAAATCATTTAGTGATTCTACACAGGAAATAAATGTTTTTTTTTCATACAAATATGTATTGTAGTAAATAAGATAACTGAAGTCAGGTTCCAACATCCCAAAACGGATTGGGTTCAACATTCGAGGTTTTGCGTTGGGTCATTAACTGGTACATTTTTACCCCTTTTATTGGAATAATGACGACGACATCGGTGATGAATCATTTTTGCCTTGTTTGAGATTTAAAATAGCTGGATATGAAAAGATGTCATCTGTCAAAATCAGGGCTGCAACAGCCAGGTAGTGATGCATTACAAGGGACAGAAACAGGTGCCAGTGTAGCGTCTAATGACTTTCTTCGATTAATTATGTACACATCCATGCACTGCCTAAGGTGTGGCGCACACTGCTCACTCTACACATTTCAGAAAAGCCATTTTAGGATACAGAGTAGACTTCAAATGGTGTTTTGAGCAAACACCTCTTGGTGGCCAGAACAGTTGATGTTTCTTTTCCACATTGAATTCCTACAAATAAAAAAAAAAAAGAAAATAAACACAAAACACATCCAACTGACAACATGTATAATTTTGTAGTAACAAGGGAAAAGTCTCCTTTCCCCTACTGAGCTGTGTAAGTTAGCATCAGTTTAGGCACACAGGTGCTGCACACTTTTCAAGCCCTAACGGTTTTCCAGGCACTTGTGGTTTAAGCCTTTGTTTTTCACACTGCTCGAGTGTTCTCTCAGCCGCTCAGTGTACAAAAACATTATGTTAATGACTGAGCATACATCTGCTTTGAGTTCAGTTTTTCTCTGGGTGTTTCAAAGCGTTACTTCTTTCAAACCCTCAGCTGATCAGACAGATGGCTGTATGGACATCCTTTCCATCATCTCATAATAATACAGCATCATTTTAGTATTAGTGTAATTTGTAGGTGTACTGTTCTTTATGGTTCACTGGACCATGCACAATGTACAGATTTCAATCAGCAGGTGAATAAGACACAAATGTGCTCCAATGACAAACCGCAAGAAATAACTTCATTAAAATGTACTGTATGTTTAGCTTGCTGGACTTTTTTTAAAGCCTGCAATTATTTTGATGCCAGAAACAAGAAAAATCTTAAGGGATGAGCAGAAGGAAAAGGAAGAGGCTTTGCGTGAGGGTAAACACAAGAAAATAAGCGCAAATGGGGAACACTGAAACAAAGTGTTTAATTGAATGCAACAGAATGTTGCATACTAATACGGGATACACGCTGGGAAAAAAATGTCTTAATCTGCGTTTGTGTTAGTTCTAGATGAAATTGTTGTGTTTGTGAGCAGTTGGTAATGTTTTTTTTTTCTTGGTCCTAACACAATAAGGATATTTCAGGTTTCATATTAATAGGCTGCATGTGAATGACTATTACTATTAATAATGAAGATAACGTCAAAGGTGATAAATGCCAGTCAGGCTTTTATGGCATTCTAAGTTAACACTGGCTTTTGTGCCTGGGGGGTGGGGGGTGTTGTAAACTGTTTCTTGTTGTGGGATTGAGAACAGGCAGTCCTAAATATGTCTGCTCTGCTTCTAAAGGAGGGGAGTAATTCTCTATCATCATACATTGGTTGAATAATGTAGGGGTTTTTTTTGCCCTGTATTGTGTTTTCATGCTGGTTACAATCTAGACCTCTGTTGCGATAATCAGCACGTGTTAATTATTTTTACTGTTGCATAATTACAGCAATTTTTATATGACACTTAATTTATCTGTCCCCATGTGGAAAGGAAGGAAGTAAAAGAATAGCAAACATCCCACTTGTTCTTTTAGACATGTCATTAACGCTTTTTATAAACACCTCAACTTATTTAAACACCTGATGACTTTAGACTGCACAAGAGAATCTCTCGCTGCTTTTCTTAGCTTCTTAGGTGCATTGGATCTGTGGCGGCATATCTGAAGTGACTTGCTCAACGCGTTCAGGCAGCGCCGCCAATGAGCAGCAGTCACACACAGTTAACCTCAAAATCTGGAAGTGTTTGTGAGTCAACGAAGCTTCAAAAACTCACTGCCAGTGTCTGCTTTTGTCAAAGAGAGTCTATATAAGGAGTGATTAGGTTTAGCTTAGTGATCTTCAAATTCACAGTGAAGTGAGCTCAAGCACTAAAGCCTCACCTTGGCTGCAAGGTAAGCTCATTCAAATTGATTTGAAACAACTGGAAGTTAAAGGGTTACAAATATGCATTGCTATTTTAGTCAGTTGAATATATTGATGTAAACATTCTGCTATGGATAGTGAAAATCAAAATGTTTTTAAAAAAAATATTTAATTGTGGTAAGGAAGAGGTTTTGTCCGTCACGCAGCTGTTTCATTTATGATGAACCAATCTATGGATTAGTCTGAAAACATTTTAATGACTTGTTGCTTCTGTTGCACATTAAATGCAGCCCATTAATAATGCTGAATCCCCCTCCACCCCAAAAAAGAAAAAAAGCAGGCGTATGCATGCAAAACATTTAACTAAACATGATTAGCCTAGCAATATGATACATAGTCGAGTGTCGGGACAACAAAATCCCTCATTCAATATCCAATTAATATTATTTTGGTCAGCATCAGTCATTGCATATTAATTATGCTTTATTCAGTCTGAAATTATAAGTGTCATATTTTGCTGTGAACTTGAAAGGCTTTGTGACAGTGTTTGATTACAATGAATATGTTATTGTCATGTTCATGTTTTAGACATGAGTTTCTTAATTATTAAGAAAAGGCAGGAAACCATTACATTGATAATGATGATGATGACCAGGAAGCTATTTTAAAAATGGATGAAAACAAACAACATCTGTGTTTGTTTGTGTGTGTGTGGTGTGTGTGTGTGTGTGGTGTGTGTGTGTGTGTGTGGTGTGTGTGTGTGGTGTGTGTGTGTGTGTGTGTGTGTGTGTGTGTGTTGTTTTGTAGCAGACAGACAGCTGCACCCAGGATGACTCTGCAACCATTAAATCCAGTGAACTGCGAAGGCCTTCTGCAACACGGTTGTTCTCTTCTCCATCTTGATGGTGAAGTTCTCCTTTTTGGCCAGAAAGGCTGGCCCAAGCGCTCCTGCCCAACAGGAGTATTTGGTTTGAGGTTGAAACGTGGCGAGCTCAGGTTGAGAGCCATATCCTTCTCTAATGACTCGCAATACCTTCCTCCTTTGCGCTTTCCTTCAGTTTGCCGCCTTGATCCGCATGATGGACTCCCGGAGAGTTATCTCATCCATGGCGGCCGCACCCCCAACAATGACATCTCATCAAGCCTTTACATACTTAGCATGGATAGTCGCGGCTGCAATCGCAAACTGACCCTGCGGTGTCAAGAGAAAGAATTGGCTGGAGAAGTGCCAGGTGCCAGATATGGCCACACGCTCAGTGTGGTTCAAAGCAGAGGGAAGACAGCCTTTGTAGTTTTTGGTGGAAGGTCCTACATGCCTCCAAAAGAGAGGACCTCAGAGAACTGGAACACCGTGGTTGACTGTCCTCCTCAAGTGTTCTTGTTCGACTTGCAGTTTGGTTGTTGTTCTGCTTACACGTTTCCAGACCTAAGTGAAGGACAGTCCTTCCATGTGGCCCTCTCGAGAGAGGACCACGTCTACATCCTCGGGGGTCACTCTTTGAAATCTGACGGCCGACCACCGCGGCTCTTTCGTCTGCACGTTGAGCTCCCGCAAGGTTGTCCATTATTGTCCTGTGAGCGCCTTGACTTTGGCCTGTCCATCTCAAGTGCTGTAATCACTCGCACAGGCCCCGCTCACCAATATATTATGTTGGGAGGTTATCAATCGAACTCTCAGAAGAGAATGGAGTGCAGCACTGTCATTCTGGATGAGAAGGGGATTCACATAGAACCTCTTGAACCGCCAAAATGGAGCCCAGATATCGTTCATAGTGGAACTTGGTATGGTGGCGCTGTGGGAGAACAAAGTATGTTGCTAGCTGTGCCAACTGAGAGCAGGTCATGCCAAACAAATATGCATTACTTCTATTTAGTAAACTTCCAGAAAGAGGTCGAGAGCAAAGAAGACATGCAAAGTCAGCAGGGCTGCAGCCAAGATCTGACAGATTATGACAATTCAACTCCTCTTGAAGATTCAGAGGAGCTCTACTTTGGCCGTGAGCCTCAAGAGTTGGATGACAGCAGTGACGGTGAAGGTAATTCTTACAATGAGAAAGATGAGGAGGATGAGTCACAGTCAGGCTACTGGATCAAATGTTGCCATGCCTGTCAGCTGGACCTCAATACGTGGGAGCCGTATTACTCCACGGAGCTCCACCGGCCAGCCATGATCTTCTGCTCCAAAGGAGAGGCGGGGCACTGGGTCCATGCCCAGTGCATGGAGCTGTCTGAGACACTGCTACTCAAGCTCTCTCAGGACAACAAGAAATACTTCTGCCAAGAACACGGGGGTCTTCCTAACCAGGAGATGACCCCACCTCGAAAAGTGATACCTTTAAAGCGTACCCCTGTAAAAGTTAAAAACAGGAAGTCCTATACAGCTCACAAGCTGTCCGGAGCCAAAAAAGGTGTTTTCAGAAGACTTTTTGATTAACAAGGTTTGATTGTGTGGAAAGAACTGAGGATGTGTGTCTACATGCCAAATCTGTCTTTGTCGTGTAGACAAAAACAGAAATCAGGTTACAGACAAAGAAAGTGAAACAAACAAAGTGAAACAGTACAAGAACCATCCAGTGAGTTTTAAAGCTAAGAAATGTATGTCACAAATGTTAAATTCTCTCAGTCATACTATTTTCCATTCCTATTAAGGAAATTATTTTGATTTTTATTTTAACTTTTTGATATGCTCTGGATTGTGCTTGGAAATTTAAAGCAAATAAATGAAAAACTACCTTTTAACTGGGAAATTGACATCATAAATGTATTCTATTTTACCTTTTATTCTCTGTGTTGATTAAAACAATGACACGAGAATTAGATCCTGAATGTTTTTAATGAGGCGGCACGGTGGATTAGCTGGTCAAGCGTTGGCTTCACAGTTCTGAGGACCCGGGTTCGATCCCGTCCCCACCTGTGTGGAGTTTGCATGTTCTCCCCGGGCCTGCGTGGGTTTTCTTCCTTCCATATCACAAAATCATGCAACATTAATTGGAGACTCTAAATTGTCTCTAAGTGTGATTGTGAGTGTGGCTGTTTGTCTCGATGTGCCCTGCGATTGGCTGGCAACAAGTTCAGGGTGTACCTGAACTGGTGTGCTAGTTGACAGCTAGGATAGGCTCCAGCACTCCCCATGACCCTCGTGATGATAAGCAGCATAGAAAATGGATGGATGTACGGATGGATTTAATGATATAAAAAAAAACACAATACAAAATACACAACTAATCTACACGTTTGACCAAATGATGAAACACATTTTTTATTGTTTCTAGTGACTTCATATGAATTCTGGTGTGCAAAGTAATGCAGTATTTGAGCATTTGTGTAAAAGGTAAATACAGTATAGCATAAAATGGTAAGTTTGCATCGTGTTAATTAAAATAAAAAATTGCTTATTTTAAATTCCCTGATGTTCATGTTGACTTTCATTGGATTTACATATTTCAATACAAGATGGCTTACTGGTATTTTTCCCCCAAATAGTTTGGAAATGTTGTCATTGACCTCAGTGAAGTGATTATGAATAAAACTTGTATACTTTTCCCATGTGTTTGCAATCAAATACAAGAAAAAAAATAATAAAGAAATTGAGAACTGAGTTTATAGTTTTGAATTCTTGATATTTCTACAATTGTGCGATGTGCAAAATTCACATATTGTATAAAATAATTTCAAAAACAATTCAAAACACTTACTCAGGATATGTATCAAACTGGCACGTCATAAAAAATGTCTTTAGTTACTGTTTAACTATTAGGAACGATAAAATAAAGAAAAAAGAAAACACATTTTAGTATGATTTGAAGATGTAGTGGAAAGGTTAAAACTGAGAAATAATTACTCAAGAAAAGATTTTGAATTTTTGTGTCTTTATTTTAGGTTTGAAGAAAAAAGATTCCAAAAGCTTTTAACTTACTGTAAAACCGGTTGTGCAAACTGATACTGCATGTAATTTAGTGTGGTGGGGAAATAGAAAACGCAGAAAGCGGTGATGGAAATGTTTGTGAATCATCCATCACTGATTTATTTGGAATTGCAATTTTTTGGGGGGCAAAACACAACTATTAGACAGGCAGTCATAAAAAGGCCTTCTAAAAGATGATGTCTGTTGAGGCTTGTGACAACCACAGTGGTGGATTGCTACGCTTATGACAGTAACATGGAATCAAACAACCAGTGAAATAAAAAAAAACACAATTGCTTGTTCCACCTCCAAATGTCAAGGGCAGGAAAAGACAATGCAATCAATCAAAAAAATAAAGTTGCCAACAAAGTGAGTTTGCACAATATCCTTCTGCCTCTCCTCTATCTTAAGGTATTGTGATGAAGAAATGTCAAAAGGAGAAAACTGCTCAGTTTTATACCAAGCCAAAGAAAAATCCCTGCTTTCTCAAGCTGTTGGATATTTGGCTTCAAACTGGATTTGCAGGATTTATGAAAAAGGCCACTATGTTTTTTTTTTTTTTTTTTGTTATGTGAAGATGTCGAATAAGCCTGATCTATCATCTAATGTGGACAAAAGAGAAAAGACAAAAAAAAAATCGCTCCAAAGTGACCTGGCATATATTCTGTCCCCAGGGGTGCCTGGATAAAGCAATAAATTAATCTTTTGCAGAGGGAACTCATGTAAATAAGAACCTTAAAGTCACTGTGATTGCATTTGTCTTCATTCAAAATGAAGTCAAAATATCCTGGGCACAAATGTGGTTATCTTAACGCATTTTCCCTACTATGACTTATACCATTTCCTCTGCTTTCATAAATATCCACTCGATAAATTCATAAAGATGTCACATCATTGCAATACAATAAACTGAGCTATATTTTGTGCATAAGGATACAAAACAACACTTTTATCACCAAACAAGAGTCTGTGTGTTACCGTCTACATATCAATTTACATCCTACACACACAGTGGCCATCCAAACAGTCAAGACACACAATTAACAGTTTAACATTACTTGTCTGTCAGGCTAAACATTAATGAAAAATAACTTAATAAACATATGAGTGCATTTTGAGTTTGTAAAGCCCTCAAAAAGAATGTTACCATAACAAGAAAGTGTTTTAAAAGAAAAACTACATAAAACAAATGAATACAAAATCATTCCTTTCATTGTCATCTCCTTGTTATAGTTCATAGTGTGTAAACAACCTTGAATGTTAAATCAATCAAAACTATTCCTCTGTTTCACATGCAAAGAAAGAAAGAAAGAAAGAAAGAAAGCAACCCCTCAAAAATCAATGAGCTCCTGGGACATACTTTCAGTATCCTGGAGTTCTGATGGGTCAATGGTTCCTTTCAGGGCTTTCGCAGAGTACTTATGAGCCTCCATGAACTTCTGCAAATACTTTGATGTGTAGAGCCAGTGATGTTTCAAGACATCCTCAAGCTCAAAAGCTTTTGACTGACGTGCATTCATCTTACGGAAACGCCTGAAAAGTTTGTTTGCTGACTCGTTGCCCTCACTCGCCCAGGCACCGATAGATCCATCTCGCTCTATTATTTCAGGGACATGAGCCAGAGTCTTGTGGAGGTAATTGGTTATTTTGCCATTGTACCTGTATTTGAAAGTAGTGGAAATAAGGTCAGCGAATCTCTGGGAATTAAAGGTATAGCGGCAGAGCTGGTCAGGACACTCCTTGGCCGGGCAGGTGGAGCGCCACACAGGCTTCATCTGGAGGTAGAGCCTCATCAGCTCCCTCAGAGCTTCCCTCCTCTCCTCCGAGGGTACCAGCTCACACACCACTTGCACAGCCTCGAGGGTCATTAGCTTGCGGGCGTAGTTGCCATTCATCCTCATCACAGGTTTGAGCTTCAGCTTCTGCCTCAGTTCTTTATCTAGAGCTGCCCGCCAGCTGCGTCGTTCCTCCCGGGTGGGATTTTTTTTTCGGTACACCTCCCCTATTTCATCCTGGAAAATTTTGTAGAACTCAGTGGCATTGCCAATGTCACAGTGCAACGCATCAAGTGTGGATTGAGTCTCCATGAAGGGCTTAGATGAGACCCCTTTGACTCTATCCCGCAGTTCCTCCACTGACTCAGAAAACGGGTTGGATCGCCAGATTTCATAACGTTCCAGGTTCTCATCATGGCTGCGTGTGACGGCATGGAGCACGATATTTTTAGAGGCTTCGACCCGACTAGCGTCACACAGTGTGCAGACATAAGCGGATCCAGAGGCTTCCAAACCCTCCAATTCACGTACCATCTTTTCATCATATCCCGATCCTCTGAACTGGAAGCGGAAAGATCGTGGAAGGCCAGCTATGGACAGAATAAGCCTGCTCTCCTTCATTGCATTACGCTCTGCAACCATGGGCGCCAGCACAGCGGTGAGTGTCTCGTGGTCCGCTTCATCCACAAACATCAGACAAAGGGGCTTACAGGACAATTCAGAGTTTGGCTTTGGCTCAGTGAATATTGTGACCTCCTGCTTATCATCTACACCAACCAAAACAGAAATTGACATAACCGTGAAAGAGAAGCGAACAGCTTTCTCGGGAACAACTGGTCCTCCACCATGCTTTTCACTGACATCTCCCATGCCGTCACAAGATTCTTTGATCATAACACTGAAGCCGAGGGTACAGGCACTCTCTTCCAGCCCCCTCTCTCTCAGCCCCTCCACAATGTCCTCCTCCAGATCCTTTATTGCTGACACCAGAGCCACATCGTAGCGGAATCTTCGTGTGATGGTGTCAGATGGTGAGTCATCCAAAGAAGAAGTCCACCCAGAGAGCCCATTTATGATGCCAACATTGCAAGATGTAGACACATTCTTTAAAGCTGGCTGCCATTCAAACTGGTGAAAGCCAGGGAGAAGCTCTTTCTCTCCAGCTCGGAGCGCGTGTAAGGGCTGAAAGATCTGGCGGCCACTGGTGGCTTTGACAGTACGGTACACTTTGTGATACTGGCTGCAGCTCAGGAAAGTGTTGACCCGAATGGCCAAACACACAGCAGGATGCAATGCAAAGCCTCTGCCTGTGTAGAGAGACAAATTAAAATATTTCTGTCAAACACAGAAAAGCAAAATAACACTGAACCAACAAAGGAAAATAGAAAAGGATACTGAGAGAATTATTCAAAACCAAACTGAAAGCTCAAACTTTAAAAAGAGCTGGCGACACTAACTTTGCCACTTTAAAAAGTGGTTTCATTCCTACTGCAGCACAGCAAGACCATGAATGTATTCTTGACCACAGCACACAAACCCATGAATACACAATATTTCTTTATTTCTAAATGTCATAAAAGGCAAAAGGGTGAAGCTGCAAAAAATAGGAGAGATATAAGCTACTGATGAAAACAGACACCAGCTGGCTTTAATTCCCAAATGAGGACGGTGCTGTCTGTGTCATTTGCAGATACAAAAGCTGCTGATGTTTTTCTGATTCTAACAGCCCCTTTGCATGAGTTGGTGATCCTATATCAAAGGGAGGGTGAAAATGAAAGTCTGACAGTCAGAAAAAGATTGTGAGAGTTTGAGAAAATCATGAAGGGCCAAGAATTGTATCTTAAAAGACAGGGATGGGCAAGCTTGAAAAGCACAGAAAACCTTTCTTAAACGATGAACTTTTCAACTCATTTTTAATTAAGGGATGAGTGCAGCCCTCAGACTATGGCAGAAATTAATTAGCTGTAATTAATGTATTTATGTCTGTCTTTCGGTGTTAGGGGAGTGTACACTGATTAAGCGAGAGACTGATTCGTTGCCTCTTACCTTGCATTGTAACCTCCAGCTCATCGGCCATCCGATGTTCATTTTCAGATCTCAGTGCCAGCAGATACAGTGTCAGACACACAGACTTTAGGTCGCCACCTTCCTCTTTATCTGCAAACACCCTCACTTGGTTCTTCAGGTCTCTTAGGCGATGCTTCTGGGCACGACGCGTGAGGGATAGCAAGTGTTGCCGGGGCCTTCCCCCTTTATTGGTTATTAGGTAGTTGTCAAGCTGCGATGATTGCTGTCTTGCATTTTGGTCTTCCACATCATGGCTCATACAGTGAGCTTTAAATGAGTCTAGTCTTACATGCTGACCGCAGCCATCCCTTGGGCAGAGCAAAAGCAGAGAATGAAGGACTAACAAAAAAGTTTGGGCAGGGAGAATGAGGTCATTGCTGGAACAGGGTAAGTTGCAAGCAGGACAGCGAGGCCCTATAAAGTTGTTGTATTTTATAATACAGTTGCGGCAAAAGAGGTGACCACAGGGGGCTTGAACTGGGTCAGAGAGCAGATGGTCACACACCATGCAAGTGAAAGAACAGAGGAAGTCAACAGGGAAATTCTCAGATAGAAGTTTGCTACTAAGGTGTTCTTTCTGACAGTGTGTGATGGTCCTCACCCAGTGCACCCTTTGGACACTGGGACTTCTCCATGTCTTGACAAGAGGACCATTAAGGTGGCCGCCAAATGGTCTCAGAACTCGACTCTCACCACTGACAGTGATGTGGCTCTGGTCAATTCTGGCTCTTTTCACTAAGCTTTGCGCTCTGGGAGTGGCTTTTCTCCTTTTCCTGCCAGTCTTATGGAATAATTGTTTCTTGGGTGAGCACACACGGCAGAAGGCACAATGAGGTTTCCAATCGGGGACTTTTGTCCTGGAAAAATTGCAAACACCACCTCCACGTATGGCGGTCATCCAGCAGTGATGGCAGAAGGAAAGTGGATGGACAGATTCTGTATCTTCTCTCACATCCATTTGAAAGACTTTGCGGATGACTTCTGGCCATTTCGTTGATGTACAGCCCATTTTGCAAAGGGAATTCTTGCTTTCATTATCCAGAAGCGCATGAACATCATGGACTGTGCCACCAACTTTCCTTAAGAGGATTCCACAAAGACGGCACAGACATCTTCAAAGAAAAACAATGATTATTATGTACTATTTCTGCCAAAGAAAGGAATACAATACAATCACAAGTAAAGGTTTTATGATAATTAATCACCTGAGATGTTTGATGTGGTTGTCAATTTCTGCTATCTTCATATCCAAGCTCTGGTCAGGCGGTTCAACAATTTCCATGTTTTTTGTATCAAGGCACAACTTCATGACACTACCTGTACTCATACTATTATTTAACCCTATATTTGGAGTTGTACACAGGTTAGGGTGAGATATGCCTGACTTGGCTTCCTTCTCAAGCTCTTTCTCACTGTGCACGGGGGCCTTCTCTATGGACTTCACTCTGAACAGTTTAAACTTCCACTGAGAGTACTTAGAGTGAGGATGGTGGAGCTCAGCCGGCATAGATGATCTGGGGCCATCTGTCTCCAGTCTTTCCTCAGCCATGATTGGATTTAAGCCTGGGAGAGGAGAGGTGGATGGAAGGAGACAGAGAGTGAGATGAGAATACATTCAAAAGTGATGGGTGACTAATCTTCATAGAAAAGAAAAAGTATTGGGGGAAAACTGCCTTTGACACACAGATCTAAGGATACAGTAAAATTATTTTTCTCCTACTTAGTCCCCCTAGGGGTCTTTCAGCTTGTAGCCCTAACGGATTCACCTAATTCCGATAATACATATTGATATGTACCCTAAAATCTATTGAACAAGATAGTAAATACTGACCTACAGCGTTGTGTTGCACCAATATAACAAAATAACACTATGATCAATACAGCATCAAAATCTTCATTTCTCTCATCTCCCTGCTTCAGGAGTCTTTGAGACTGTTTAGTATTTCTTTGACACGGAGAACTTGATAAATTACCCCCCTTTTCCCTGGAAGACTGTCAGTCATTTATATTTGTTATTTTCTAAGATGGAAAGTGGATCAGAGCACAAGGAGCCATAAAAACTGTCTTTGTGAGGGCAAGGGGAAAATTGAAGACAGTTCAACTTATTTCACAATACAGTTATAGTGACTAGGGAAGGGGGGAGGAAAACAAAACAAGAAGCCAACACACCGAATAGAGATCATAATAAATAATTCCAGAAAGCCCATTGTTCAGTGTAACATTTCATAATTCAGCAGACAAGTGCTCATATAATGTGTACTGGCACGGTCAATGATATTGTTTATCTGATTCTAGCTAAGTTCCATTACCACATCACACATTAAAGCAAGCTGATCAAACTAATGTTGAACCATTTATGAACTATTTTATCCAAGTATTAGTCTTACCATATTGTACAAATGGCATTCTTCCTGCAGCATCTCCTGTCAAACCATTTTTTGGCATGCTCCCTGGAAAGCTCCTCCACTTCAGAGACCTTTATTTACTTCTTATGCTGAACTCTCTTTAGAGACAAACAGCTGAGCCTGTGTGGATGAGTGTCAGCTGGGCTCTTACCTTGTTTTTCAATCTCAGCTGGCGTCAGTCCCCTGGGGCTCCTCTCTGCATGAAGGCACAAGGGAAGCCCTGGAGCTATAGACCTAAACACACTGTTGTATGTGTTTGTCTTTCACAGCTTGAGGCATCTGTTACCAGGAGTCAAAGCTCCATATTCTGGAATGGATGTTGTCTTTACTTTTGTGGCTTGTATTTATACCGTATCCTTGTCAGGATCCCAACAGTCAACACTCGGCACCTGACGCAAGCAGCTGATTTTTTGGGTGAAAAAAAAAAACAAGGTCAGAGCCACGAGCCACAGTGCTTCACACGTGCATAGGTTGGGGCACAGACAAACAACTTTTATACCCCACAAAACAGCACAGTATGCAGAAATAAAGAAGGACAAATATATGGACACCTTCCATGAAAACAACCAAATGTGCATGTGTTAAATTATAGATAGGGAAGGGGGGAGGGAGAGAGCAAGACAGAGAAAGAGTGATACCTCAAATTTAATAAAGAATTTTCATTTTTTTCTGCTGTTTTCTTGTTATAGCGCAAAAAAATGTGCTATTTGATCTCTTGAAAGCCAAAAATATGGTATCTGTTTACTGTATATATTGGAGTGGAAAAGGCAGATCTTATAAAGCAACGTTGAGTCGCACTGAGGGAATTGCTTTGAAAGGACAAATTGAGTACAGCACTTAAAAAAAAGTCCAGTGGCATCATCCATAAGGTTGCCAGGTATCTTTCTGAAGAACTTGGGGGTTATGTCATTTTAAAATGCCATTTAAATGCCATCCCTGGTTGAAGATGTACATTGTGCAGTCACATTTGACATAAAATATGCAACAAAGATGTATGTTTTCTCCAATTTACATGTTTGACCTTTCAGGATTAAAACTCAGCTCAAGCCCATCTGTGTGGAGTTTTTAATTTGTTTTCTCCAATTTTGTGTGGGCTTTCTCAAAGTTTCCTTTCACATGCCTGTCAACTAACGCTCTAACTTGCCCAACACTCAAATTGTGAATGGGTTACTGATGGTGTAGTGGTACACATGCCTGACGTTTTTTGCGGGCAGCATGGGCTCAATTCATGCTCAGTGATGGTGTCAATATGTGCCCTGCGACTTACTGGCGACCAGACCCGTTCAGGGTGTATTCTGCCTATCTCTGAAACTAACTTGGAAAGGCTCTGGCATTCTTGTGACCTGTGTGAGGACAAGCATCTTAAAAAATGCACACGAGTTACCTCCTCTCACCCAAAGTCAACTTGAATAGGCTCCCGTTCACACACGACTATGAATAAGATCAGCAGTTGAATGTGGAAGTGTCTTTGACCCTCCTGTGACTTAAGAATTTGACTTTTATTTTTGAGAATTTCAAGGAGTTTTTGTTCATTGTTGCATCACCTTGGAAGAGACAGAATGAACATAAAGCCCTAAAGTTCTCATCACAGATGAGACAATTAATTCAAACTCAAATAAAACAAGTATTATCAGAAGATATATCAAGCTGACTTTTTTTCCTCACCAAACTGAACAGCATCTAGATTCCAGTTCATGGTGTACCTCAAAGATAGCTGGGATTGACTCCAGCACTCCGGTGACCGGTGTGAGGATAAGCAGCTTGGAAAATGGATAAATGTATGTTTGCAGGACTAATGAGATGATCATTTGGTTCTCCAGAATTATTCTTGTTTGCACTTATTCCAGACATTTAAGAAAGGGTGGAGACTGGCTGGCTTTTTATATTTGCTGCATATGATGAAGTTTGACCTGATATGATACGCAGTGTGTGTTTTGTGACAAATAGGAAATGCGTCATTTGATTCGGTTTTGTATACTACCTGTATATACCTATCCACATTCTACTGAGAGACAAAGTACAACTTATTGGATGTATATCTTATCAGCATAACACAAAATGATGGATTATAACAAGATGTTCCACTCCCGTTGATGTTAATAAGATTTACACTGTTAGCCATGTGTTTGCACTCATCTGTGAAATAACTACCTCATCTTTGTGGAAGACAGAGATGAGACTGTCAGATGAAACAAACAAGTAATGACCCCCCCCTGGGACCTTCATCTCTTGGTGTCTGCTAATTGACTTGCTATTGATCAACTCGTAGACACTTTGATTTATAGGAAGGAAGACTTTTGGAGACACTTGCATAGAGACGTAATTATGATGAGCAGATTGTTGTGCAATTTGCAATGCGACACTGTCGTGACAGTGCACTTTTAAGTGTCATTTAAAATTGAATGGAAACAATTTTAACATTAATGAGTCAAGTACTGTTATGTGCATGAGAAAATTTAGCAGGTGCGTGATGTTGGGTGAATGAGAGGGCGGTATCCATCAGAAGACCTTCACACACACACGCACAGACCTTCATAAGACTATTTTCATTGGTACTCAATTGGTGGCCCCCCAGCTCCCGTGTAGTCCGCTGGCCACCCATTTGTGGCCCATAAACTGTTATGCCCCTTTCGGGAATCAGATAAGATATATGGCCATAAACCACACTTCACTTCATACAGTGGAGTGGTTCAGCCCCCAATTTGCGTGTCTGTCAGCCACAACACAAGAATTTATCACGTCCCATCGGAACGAGAGGTAGGACCCAAATGCAGGAACTCGGAAGACGCAAGGTAGTTCAAGAAGAGACGTTTATTGTATGCAGAGTTCGGGGATCGAGCAGGCAGTCCGGTGCAGATGAGCGGACAGGCGGGAGTCGGTACACGGGGAAACAACGCAGGCAGAAGTGTCAAGGAGTCAGGCTTACAAGGTTGGTCAGAGAACGGACGGAGGTCGGGACACTCAGGTTCAGTCAGGAATACGAGGGTGCTGGAACGGGACATAAAGCTCAACGAACTGGCGGCTGACCAGTTGTCACTGGGTCCTAAATATACGGGGGATGATCAGCCCGCATGAGGCACAGGTGTGTGCCTCCCAATTAGCGCACCCGCACAGCTTGTGCTGGAGCGGCAGGATCATGACAGAATTACTGCCTACACAAGGTCTATTATGTGTTTTTTCCTTTGTTGGACCTTTGCTGTTGTGCAATCAACAATTAAGGCAGCTGGATTACAAACTCTGACTCCCAAAGCACCCACCCCACCCCACACACACACACACTCACACCAATTTGGATTTATCCGCATTTTTGCTGAGTTCAGATTTGCTCATACTCATCTCAATTTCACTTGTCAGCCACTTGCTAACAAAGGAAGATACTGAGATGAGAATGTCAAAAAAGAAAGAAAGCAGGTGAGAATGAAAAGTGGGGTGCAGAAAATATAAAAGACAAAAGACAAATATTAGAGGAGGATGCGCTAAATGTTCAAACTTGACAGATCTTTTCTGTGGAAAGCGGCGCAAAGATGCTGCAGAGGCAGGATCCAGCAGCATGACTACAGGTGGGCACAGTGGGAAATTGGCTATATATACACCTACAGGAGGCCATCCATTTGTTATGTGAACAATTTGGTACACCTCATTTAAAATAAAATTGTTTGCAACTTTAGTCCTTCTCTATTGCATGATTGATTCTTGGCTGATTCTGTCACCTGACCTTGTGATTAGGTCACTACATACTTTAAGCAGTTAAGGAATATTTACTCATTACGGTACATGAAATATGAACAAATGACTGGAATCACTCAGACATAAGACAAGACATGAGCTTTAATTCGGTCAAGGGGAGTGTGTGTGTGTGTGTGTGTGTGTGTGTGTTTGTGTGTGCACGTGTACATTAGTGTGTGTGCACATGGGTGTTTTTGTGTGTGCATGCATATCTGATTTATCTCTGGAGCTTTCTTACATGGATTGCATTTGTCTGTTAAAGAAGATAATACTTGTGATTATCATTGTTCGTATTAGCTTCACCAACATCACCAGTGAAGATGACTCGCAGAGGGGCTAATGACGGACTTGGTGACCCCAGTCAAGGCATTGACAGTGGCGAGTTGGTGCTGGTCTTGGAGAAGGAGGAGGAATATGTGGTGGTCTTATTGGGTGAGAAGGAGATGAAGAAAATAGAACAGAAATCAACAATAACCAGACCGGTAGAGATGCAGTGTGTCAGACTGCCATACTGGGTAAGTAATTGTGTTATCTACAGTACAGGATACCATAAAAATTATGACATCTAAAATCTCCGTCACCGTTCAATGCCTCGTATTCGGGGTCTCACTTTCAGATCTTTTCAATGGGGAATTTTCATTTAGAATATGAGTGAAGTGAAAAAACTTAGAAATCAAAGTAGCACTACTTAGTAGCCAATCACTGTAGTTGGAATAATTTGTGTGCATACCTGTAATTGCTTTAATAAGGGATGTCCAAAAACTAGTCCAAATGGATAGTAAAGTAGGCAAACCTAAAGTATGTGTTCCTGAAAAACCCAGAATCTTTCCTTTAGGGTCTGTCTTTATAAAATGGAAAGAGAGAAGTGTATGGCGTAAGAGGTGAATGCTATAGAACGCGGATATAGCATAGCAGTGATCTTGTATAAAGGAGTTGCAGAGGATAACAGGCTTAGCTCAGAGTGAAGAACACGTTCGGGCTTGAGGGTGATTGTGGGCTGTGACAAGGAAAGGGGCACAGAGATCAAGCCTTCCAAATGCAACTGTTAAAGCCAGAAGTCTAAAAAGACCACCTGAGAGCTCAGTCACAGTGGAGCTTTAAGAAAAATGGCAAAAGCAGAAATGGACAATGAATGAATACCACTGATGCAACGCTGTCTTCCTCATATGGAATAAAAGGTCAACATGGTTTTGAGCAGATATAAAAACTCAACTACACATCGCTGTTTAACTGCCAATTTTCTTGAGAGATAAAAGAACAACACCAAAAGAAATCAAATAAAACATTTTGTGCAGATCCAGTAAATCCTACACATAAACAACTGAAATGTGGTTGGACAAGTATTCATACTCCCATGAGAGGGATTTAGAAATTATTTATTGTGGCCTAATTTTTTTATATGACTAAAACTTAACATTTGGACAGGGTTGTGTATACTTTTTATATTCACCTTATATTTGAATACAATTTCTGCATGATCTTTCTAAATGTCATGAAAAATGCAAGCATTTCTGTGCGAAGGGCATTTCACTCACACATTCCCACCGAGTGTTATGCGATATATCCAACATTAGGGTGCAATTTTTAATTGCATTTTAATGCCGTGTTCAGCTGTTCTAGCCTCTTCCCGCCAATTCTCAGTGTCCTGCTTCGCTCTATTCACTTCCTCGACAGTACTCCTCTTCCTAATGCATGATTTGATAGATTAGACCTTTAAGGAGTTGGACTCACAGACCAACTTGTCAACACTAACTGCACAACAAACCAATGAAATCCAACAATCAATACATCTCTTGCTGTTGATTCTGCGCTCTCCTTGTCTCTTTCTGTTTGCCCTCAACTCATTTTTTTTTCTAGTCAACTGTGTGATTTTTTTTTCCAATAAAGTGATGAATAAGTGTCCACCATAGTCTACTTTATCACATTCTAGTGGGTCCGTAATTACACTGTGACAACATGAGGATGTTCGGGTTGAGAGATGTCATGGGCTTTATATGATTGCAATGACTCTGCTGCTTTTGTTGTTGTCTCTTTATGACTGATGGAGCCTTGAACGAGTGCTGAGACATAGAACAGCATCACAACTTCCACAAATAACATCCTTGTTACAAAGCGCTGACCACCCGACGTCATCCATGTCTAGCTTTCCAAATCCATCAATTTTCTGGACCTCAATAGGGTCACAGGTGTTTTGGAGCCTATCGCAGCGATCTTCGGGCGATAGGCGAGATACACCCTGAACTGGTTGCTTGCAAATCACAGGGCACATAGAAATAACCAACCACTCGCACTCATGTTCACTTTACAAATACTATTTTATTGGAAATTCTTGATTTGTTCCAAGACCCGCATTAAAACCTTCCCTCAAGCATCATATTTTTTTTGCCCTTGACTAGCTCCATATATGCTCTCTGCTCTTGTGGCTTAGTTAATGTAAATTTGGTCATCCCATTTGTGGATCTTTAGAAATGGAAATTTTTTATTGAAATAGAATAATTAGTTAAATAACTCAGAGATAGTCCCTGATGGTGTAGTGGTACACTCGTTTGACTTTGGTGTGTGCAGTGTGGGTTCAGTTCCCACTCGGGGACGGTATATATGTAAATGGTTCTCCGTGTCTATATGTGACCTATGCCTGATTGGCGACCAGCTCAGGGTGTAGTCTGCCTTTCTCCCAAACTCAGCTGAGATGGGCTCCAGTGCCTCGCAACCCTAAACACAGCAAGCGGTGTTGAAACTGAATGGATGGAAACGTAAAGATAATACTTAGTGTATTTATGGTCAGCCTTCCAAAAGCAAAACCTACAAGAGTGAAGACAATCCAGATGGATGGTGATCCATTTTTAGAGAACCAAATGAAATTAAACTCTAAGCCAGTTCCAAGACCACTAGAGAAGATTAGGGAATCAGGATCAGTGTCTTTTGTCAAAATGAGCAATGCACTTCTTTTGTGTATTCCTTGTTTAATTAAATGGTGATATCCTTAATTGGAGAACAATCCTTCTGTTGCTTGGGGACTTCCAGTCGAGTAAAGTCCCACTAAACTGCATTTGGCTTGTGTTTAACCAAGTATTCACCCTCTTTCTCAAACTGTCTGGTGTACGTTTACACAGAAGGTCTGTCAGCTGAGGAATAGTAACTTGCAAACAACCACTCAATATTTCAAATGTTCACTTCCCACCTTCGATGGGAATACTGGATGTGCACTTCAGTATGTGTGTAACATTGTACAGTTTTAAACAAAAGACATTTCTTTTAAAACAGTATTTTTAGTATAGTCTTAACTGGTCAGTTTTGCCTTGACGCTTCCTCTGTCAGGCATGCTCCTTCTGTGTAATGAGCATATTGTGGCAGCAAGGGAGCTATGTAGATAGAGAAATTGCTTCCATTATGTGTCATCGAGTGGGAAATGCACCTGATTTTAATTTTCCACCAAACACATAAAGGTCTGTTCTGCTTATAGAACCTAATATTGTTTTCATGGCTTTAGAATTAATAACTCATTGTGAGAAATACCAGGACAGCTATGCCATTTTCTGTGCTACTGCTGCTCAGAGGTCAGACAAAGGGACAATGGACAAAATGACACACTCATACGGAATACTGGTTTGGAGTGACTGGCCGAAAGTCCAGTTTACAGACACAAAGTAGTTATTTCAGAGGAAGGGAGGAGCTTGGAGGGACCTTTATTTACTTGGTAGATAAAAGGTAAGGAAGGTTGTTTATTTTTGGCAGGCAGTGTGGTTTCATAGAGAAATTACTATTAGAACCAAAGCCCAAGTGTTTTAGTATTTATCGTCTTATCATGGCAATCACTATACAATCCAGCAGAGAGCTATTGTTGCTCTGATCTGGGCTCTTGGTACAACCTGTTGATTGTGAGGATGACGCGAGGGACAGTAAGTCGTTGTTCGAGAAAAGTCTTGTGATTGATAGGCCATCATTACATCCCCACCTCTCAGTCAGTCAGTCAGTCACAAAGAGGTTTCAGAGCCCAAGCATGGTCAAGGAAGAAAACAGATATATGGAGTCATGCCATAACACTCGGGTGTGGTCTCGAGACCAGACTCAAGGCCACATTTTAAAGGTCTTGATATTGTCCCAGACTTGACTCCCAAAAGTCTTGGTCTTGTCTGAGTCCCAGACTGGTCAGACTCACGATTTTTCACCAAGACCAGTTGAGACCTGATTTGAGATTCTTCAACTTCATGAATGTCAAAGGAAAAGCACTCGCTAAAACAATAATTCCTGCTATTTATGTGGTATTTACACTCCACCGCCCGTGTGATGACTGCTACTTTTGCAGTGTTGTGACATAATTACAAAAATACCGTCTTCAACCGACTGAAATGGGGACAACATTGAATGTTAGCCAGCATCAAAACAAAACATAAACACAGGCAAGCTAATGTTAATTTTAACACCAGGAAATATAATTTTGTCTTTCTGAGATGATTATTTCAGTAAAGAGGTTTTAATTCCACCTTACATTGGCTTTACAATATTCAAAAGACGTACATAAAGTTTTGTAAACTTTAATTGTAGCTTATGTCAAATTAAAAAAAAAGGCATTTTTTCCCACTCTTTGGACTCTACTTCCACTCAAAAACTAGTTTTACACTCACCGATTCACATAAAAACATGAATAGTTGATGCCATCAATTAAGCGAACATCAATATCACGCTGCACAAAACACATTTTTGGCTGTCAAATGTACATTTAAGAACGGTTTTCATGGTATTGGTGTTGTGACAGTCTCAATTTGTGTCAATCTTGGTGTTGTCTCGGTCTCAACCCCCAGAAGTGTCATTATTGCCTTGGTTTTGGTGAGTTCTAGTCTCGGATAGTGTGGTCTGAAGGAGAACACTAAATGGGTCAACGGTTGCAAGTGTTTCTCCTAAATTACTATCCACCTTTCTATTTTGGGCCAGATATATTTGGATATATGTATACATACCATTCTTCATTTGCAGATCAGTTCACGCACAGCAAGTACAGCAGACTCTGCATAAGTGTACACAGTCTGTCCCGAATAGGTAATAAGGGAAGAAATCAGGTATGATCTGTCATAATAACTGTCATTCTTCTATTCATACTCACTCTAGCTTTATCAGCTTGCTCCCACATGACTCTGATATGCAATGATCTTCATCCCTTACCTTTTAGTCAAAGAACTGCTGGCGCAATGGAGGGGGGGACAGAGATGGGAATTGGTTGTTCAGTCAGATGGTCTACCATGTGCAAAATTGATTTGAGCTGACGAGAACACCACCTACCAAAGGTATGGGGAGGAAGTCAGTGATGTTGTGCCCAAACTATTGGGTAAAATGAATGGTAATTAGGAAACTGACTGAATTGGATCATATCCTTCACCTGGGTTCATTTATTTGTGAATTTTCTTTTGAAAAAGACTCATTCTGAAATTCAGATGTGGTTTAAAAGGAGTTACTGAGATTTCTTTTTTGAAGTTGGGTGTCTTGGCATTAAGTATTGCCTCCATTCTCAAAGTAATTGTGCACTTTCAAAAATTACCTGATAAAATGTAACTGAGTAAAGTCCCTAAAATGTCTTAGTTTTATTTCATCGCTCGACCTCTTCATGCCATTTTGAGAAGTTACGTGTAATTATTCTTGTGAAACTGAGCCCATTATTGTAAATAACCCAATAAGAAACTTCACAGTGCACATCCCCTTAGCTAGTACACTCTATATGCAAAGCAGAGCCACATTGTTAAAGAAACTGGCAGGAAGTGATTATATTTGTAATTTAATTTCCTTGGTCACACATAGATAAGAAAATGGAACGGCTACAGTGTGCCAAGGTTGAGCAGAGCGAGTCTGGAATGGGACTACGGCTTCATTGTTTGGACTCGGATGTCTGAGACGACACCACTTACACGAGCAAAGGACCCAGTGGGAAATTACAGCGTATGTGACGATTCAATCATGAGTCAAGGACATAAAAGCTTCATTAACACACAAAATGGCATAAAGAGTTGTGTGAAGCCAAAACTTGTGTACTCCCAAGTCAAATGCAAGTGTAGGAAAAAAAAAATAAAACTCCTTTTCCTTCCATCTACCTCGTCTCAATGTCAGTTCTAGTGAACAAATGTAATCAGCAGGGTGGTCTGGGTGACGTGTCCATCACAAAGAGCAATGGCTCATTGAGGATTCCACAAGCGAGATGAACTGAAGTCGTTGCACAAAGCATGGCCGAAGGACACAACGCATACTCGCCTCCTGCCTCCCTCCGTCTTTACTTTCCCCCCCCCCTAAGATTGTGCAGCTGGTCACATCAAGATTCCTGTCTTTCTCCAAAAGTGTCCACTTAATGCAGTGAAGGACACAGTATTGCGGTGGCCATGTTCTTGTGTCGACTATATCAGACGTTTCAAGGCTAAAGAGGGATGATGACAAGGGAGATGGAGAGAGAGTGAGGGAGAAGGTTCATCACAATGCTGTACAGATTTCAGGGACAGTGTGAAGCTATTCCGTGGCATCTAAAAATCCTCACTCCATCCCTTTGTTCTCTGCTCTCTCCTCCCCTCATATTGAGTCTGCTACTCCCCTGCTGTCTTTTCGTTCCGCTCCTTTCCAGTTTTCACTTTGAACTCAACTGTACAACTCCATCAACGAACTTGAAAATGTTCAAACCGAATAATGTAAATGACAGACATTAAACTGTAAAAAAAAAAAGGTTTTTTTCAATATGGTAATGTTATAGACTTCGCTTCCAAAATGGGCAACTCCCCCTTTCCTTCTCCAAAGTGATGTTGTGTGGCAATCAACATTTTATTTTGTATTTTACATTTGTTCAACTTTTACACATTTCAAAAAGAAAAATACCAATGTATATATACCTGCAGAGATTTGTTATGGAGCATTATCAGACAAGCTTTACTTAGCCAGATGTCATCGTAAGATATCTATGAATGTTACACTAGCACCACCAACAGGCAAAAGACGAAGTTGTTTTAACAGTGAAAATTTCAAACTTACCTCTAAAAGCATACAAAGATTCCTAGGTGCATTTATTTAACTCAGTTAGTGCAGCAGCAGAACGTCAAGCACATAGCAAGATTTCATCCTGTGGGGGTGGTGTAACATAGTTAGTAGGACATGGTTGGATAATAAGTCTCTAATTGATATGAAGAGCAGTGGCTGAGCACGGGTTGTGTTCTACACATGCTGCCAGCTGCCTGCTGGAAGTGCCACTGGCCTTCAAGCAGGGAGACGTCCTCTGATTGATGTCTGTTTAGTAAATGCCCTTCAACAATCAGAATCCACAATCTCATATCTTTCCGGTCCAATCGGCAAACATTCATCTCTTATTGTTGCCTTTGTGCATGAATGTCTGACTGTGTTGTTTTTTTTTTTCCACTCCAGATTGATTCAGAATATTTTTTTTAAAAGTCATTTTCAAACAATGCCGCTAAACATTTCACAGAAAGTCAAAAGGTTTGTTTCTCGATATTAGGTTTTGTTGAAGACAGTGTACTGTACTGCCAAGAGATCAGCTACCACATCTTCAAGAGAATAGAAACTTAAAATAAAAAAAGCAACCCATTTGAAAAGTACTTCTACATATGATGCAAAGTGGGTTTGCAGCTCTCTCAAATATCAAATTAGATTTCAAAAGTTTCCTTTTGAGAGGAGTGGGCGGACCTGGAACAGCAGCAACTGCTGAGAGGCACAGCTGGACACAAGAGTATACTCCACAATGAATCAATTTTATTTGTTTATTTTTCAAATGATTATTTTTCTAGCTGGGATTCTATTTGTGGTTTGAGTGCTGATGTAGGATGACCCTCAAGGACATTTGCCTCATTTACACAGCAATTAAGCACTACCCTGTTGCTAAATTGAAATAAGAGACAAAAATCCTCTGTGGATTTAATAACAAACTCATTAGCAGGGTCCAACAGGGCAGAAGAGCCTTTTAATCAGGGCATCACCTGATTAACGCCCAATTAACAAAGCTAGACCCTTTTAATTTCCCCACTTTGGCACATTGAGAATACAAGCACAAGCAGTCCAACCTCTGTGTTACCTCTCCTCATGTGAAAGTGAGACCACATTAAATGTAATAATGTCTTTGGAAGCAGTCTGTACGTCTGTATGGTGGTCCTAACACACTCCAATTGTAACTTTGTAGCAGCAAACTTCCAACTGATGATGCTTTGGTGCTCCAAGATACAGCAAGCAGACAAATGAAAATGTTAAATGTGGATTAAGATTTTAAAGTTGTTCTCTATCACAAATATTTAGTGACTCAGGATTTTTTAAGGGGGGTGGGGGGGGAAGTGTCACAATAGCGCTGAAGCCTATGCCAGATGACTTTGAGTGAGAGGTGGGGTACAACTAGGACTGGGTGCCAGTCAAATTCCGTCAGATGGTCATTCACATCAAGAATGGACAATTTAGATTTCTTGATAAACCCGTGTGTTTTTAGAATTGAAGGAAGCCGGAGATGGTGACAACATCCAAACGCCACACAAAACATATATGAAAAACCAAAACCTCTGAAGTGTCAGGCAGATTTCCTAAATACTCATTCAGAATCCTACCAAGTAAATAACTAATAACAACATAAAACATGACGTGTATAGTATAAAGTATAAAGTGCATATAAAAGGGAGCATTTTATTCCATTCAAAGTGTTTAGAAACAGATGACACTTTCAGGATATTCTTGTAAAAACTTTCATGTGACCAAATCTTTATGCAGAAACAATAGATTTCTGTATGTTTATTCCAGCATCAGAATAATTCATTTGTACAAGTCAAATAGACGCACAATCATTGACTAGGAAAAAAAAATCCTTTGCATTTAAAATATACACAGCATTAATCCTACATTTCTTTCACACATTCAGAGTCAGTCTTACATCCATTTTCGATAGTGCCTCTTCTCATTAGAGTCTCAGTTAACTGGAGCTTGTCCCAGTTAACTTTGGGCAAATGGGCAGGACAGGTTGCCAGCCAATTGCGGGCCCAGTCACTTAAGGGGCTAACTTTTTAAGATCCCAGAAAGCAGTCATTAAATTGCGAGCTCATCCCAGCCAACAGTGTCTGCTGTTGGTAGTTGTTGTGTCTAATGTACTAAGATTGCAATCATTTATTAAGATCTCAAATAACATTTCATGATCACTAATCAATGTTAGTATTTGTGTGCACATGGTGTAAAAGTAGAAAAGAATGGCATATTTAACAAATGTTTTTGTGCTTTACATAGCACTCATAGTCTTTACGATGGATATTTTGGACAGCTGCAAGTGCTGAATGAAGTTTGAAGTGATGAACTTATAATTTCTAGCGGATAAAAAAATCATATTACTGTATACAATAAAAAGCACTGTACAGAAAATAAATCATTAAAGACTGGCGACAGCACACAGGAAAAAAACTCTCTAGAAGAGGCCAGCACCAGATAATTGCCGAAGTGTGCTGAAATGACCAAAGCACAAATAAATGCATCATTGAAAGGAGTTTTGTAAGCCCTTCTGTAAGACCATTCAAAGCAAAAGCACTAAAATTGATAATAAATGATATGTCACCATAAATTTGGTTTCTGGCATTTCAAAAATGTTTACACAAGCGGAAAAGGTCAGTTCTCCCCACCACTTCTTATTTTGCCTGCGCCTCCTCATGAAGGTTATGCTCAGATGTGCCTTTTGCAGCTCCCTTTCAGATGCGATATTTAAAGATGCAAAATCAGCTATCGCGAGACATCTCAGGTTTGATAAATCACATTGAGGATGTGGAATTAACCTATTTACATTTCCCCTTCCAAAACACACGAAATGAACTGTGCGCCATTTCTCCGCATTTGGCAGGCGCAATCCTGCCTTCATCCAGTTCATAGCTCAGCTTCCACATTTGCTTGTGTGAGCAATTACATTTACACCCGTTTTAGCATGAGCAAAACTTTAGCAAATCAGGCCTCAAATTTTTCTTTCTAACTAACTCACACAAAAGACAAAGCAAATAGGCCTTCTGCTTGCATCCTGAATAACACTGGTTTCTCCATTGAGTTTGTCCATGTTAATGTAAAACTACCACACATGTTTCTCTATCTTTTGCAGATGTTGTGGCAGATTTAAGGCATTGACAAGTACCTCTTTGGAGCTAGCTAATTCTTACTGAATGCAGTGTGAGGACAACCATCGTTGAAGCTACGGTTCAGGCGAGAGGTGACCCTCCATGACTCCACTGCCTTCTCCAGGTCTTCTAGAATGTCTGGCACAATAGCTTGTTCAGCTAGGAAGACAATCATTTCCACAATCAACAGCAGGATCCAGCCTAAAGCCCCCAGCCAATAAGAGGAACCTAGGATGGAGAAGTCCTGGTGGATTTCTTCGGCATGTTGATAGGTGAAAATGGACCAGCTAAGTAGGAAGAAGAAACCTGCCAATGGAAGAAAAATAAAACAGTCACAAAACAAAAAATGTCATTAAGGCCTATTATTGGATGCCTAGAGCTTTACAAAAGGGTTTTTATGATAATGTACAGGGAAATTATAAAGTCTATTCAAATACATTCTGCCCTTGAGGGTATGTAAATGCAGCACATTAAAGTCTTCTTCAATTTAACTCAAACCAACTCAACAAAGTCTGTTTGGAGATTAACAGAAAAACAAAGCTATTTTTAGGACTTTCCTCAGAGAGTGTGCTATATTTAAGTCATAGCAACACAGCAACAATGTCCCACCAGATCCAGCAGCTGGAGATCTTCCTTTAGCAAAAATAATATCACATCTATGGTCTATACCTCTTGTCTTCATTAGGTTCCTTAGTGAGTGGCGCCTATCTCAGCTAACAGTGGGAGAGAGGTTTTATACTGTACCCCAAAGTGGTTGCCATTAAACTGACACTGCACATACCGTAAAGGCAATCAGTCACACTCGCAATCACAGCTATGGAGAGTTTTGTTTTTAATTAACTGAGGCAGAGAGCTTGAGGGGGTTTAGATTTACATCTACATGACTTCACTGCAAAAAAATAATGAATTATCATTAGGTGCTGGTTCATTCCTTCTCATTTATCTGACAGTTAATAATTTAACCCCATTGTTCCTATATATTTGACTGTGTTACTCTGTCAAGCTAAAGTAATCTTGGGCATGGAATGCTATTACCTGTAGATGACATGGTAAGGAGAAGCAAGGTGGTGGGGTAGAGAGCAGTTCCTGCCATGAGCAAGGAGCGAGTGTTGGAGTACGAGCGCACTGTCTCCGATGTCCAACAAAGAGCAAAGACCAGTGAGAGAGCCCCTGTGCTCAAGGCCAACAGGAAGGAGAGAACACCAAACACTTTCTCTGTTTCCAAAGATGCATCAGAACAGGCACAAAATAAAGACAGGTCATATGTGAGTGGGCTTTAAATTTTCTGCTGAATTTTTTTTTTTTTTTTTCTGCAAATGTCGCTCACTGTGCATTTGTTTTTATAAACAACCAGTCCAGTTTTTAGCTTCAATAGTGATTCCCAACCAGACATCAGTTGTGCCACAGGAAAGTATCCAATTCCACTTAACTACTCCAAAAATGACTATTTATTTACAACAAACAATCCATGATTGTTAATCTACAGCGACGGAAATAAGTATTTGAACACCCTGTTATATTGCAAGTTCTCCCACTTAGAAATCATGGAGGGGTCTGAAATTTTCATCGTAGGTGGATGTCCACTGTGAGAGAGATAATCTATGAAGAAAAATCCAGAAATAACAATGTATGATCTTTTTAACAATTAATTTGTTTGATACAGCTGCAAATATGTATTTGAACACCTGTCTATCAGCGAGAATTCTTATCCTCAAAGACCTGTTAGTGCACATTTGAAAGTCCACCTCCACTCCATGTACTACCCTGAAGCAGATGCACCCGTGTGAGTTCATTAGCTGCATAAAGACACCTGTCCACCCCATACAATCATTAAGACTCAAACTTGTAACATGGCCAAGACCAAAGAGCTGTTCAAAGACACCAGAGACAAAATTGTACAACTCCACACGGCTGGAAAGGGCTACGGAGAAATTGCCAAGCTTGGTGAAAAAAGGTACACTGTTGGAATAATCATTACGAAACAGAAGAAGCTAAACATGACGGTCAATCTCAATCGGAGTGGAGCCCCAAGCAAGATATCCCATCGTGGGGTCTCAATGGTCCTTAGAAAGGTGAGGAATCAGCCCAGGACCATACGACTGGACTTGGTAAATGACATTAAAACAGCTCCGACGACCATTTCCAAAGCGACTGTTTGTCATGCACTAAAACGTCATGGTTTGAAATCATGCATGGCACGGACGGTTTCCCTGCTTAAACCAGCACATGTTAAGTCTTAATTGTGCCAATGACCATTTGAATGATAGAGAGGAGTCATGGGAGAAAGTTTTGTGGTCAGATGAGACGAAAATGGAACGTTTTGGTCATAATTCCACTAATCATGTGGAGAAAAAAAATGATGAGTTCCATTCCAAGAACACCAACCCTACTGTGACGCATGGGGGTGGTCGCATCATGCTTTGGGGGTGTTTTTTTGCACATGGGACAGGGCGACTGTAGTGTATTAAGGAGAGGATGAACGTGGCCATGTATTGTGAGAATTTGGGGAACAACCTCTTTCCTCAGTCAGAGCATTGAAGATGGGTCGTGGCTGGGTCTTTCAAAATGACAATGACCTGAACCACACAGCCAGGAAAACCAAGGAGTGGCTCCGTAAGAAGAATATCCAGGTTCTGGCGTGGTCTAGCCAGTCTCCAGACCTAAACCCAATAGAAAATCTTTGGAGGGAGCTGAAACTCCGTGTTTCTCAGCGACAACCCACCAAGCTGTCTGACCTAGAGAAGATCTGTGTGGAGGAGTGGGCCAAAATCCCTCCTGCAGTGTGTGAAAACCTGGTGAACAACTACAGAAACGTTTGGCCTCTGTAATTGCAAACAAAGGCTACTGTACCAAATATTAACATTGGTTTTCTCAGGTGTTCAAATATTTATTTGCAGCTCTATCACACAAATAAATCGTTAAAAAAAAATCATACATTGTGATTTCTGGTTGTTTCTTTCTAGATTATCTCTGTCACAGTGGACATGCACCTACAATGAAAATTTTAGACCCCTCCATGATTTCTAAGTGGCAGACCTTGCGATATAGCAGAGTGTTCAAATACTTGTTTTCTTCACTGTATCTATGCAAGTGATACAGTATATAGTGAAGATAGTACAATGAATTACTCTTCCACACAGTGGCAGAAGGCACTGTTAACGATGTCTCCTGATCCCCGTTAATACAACAGCTTTCTGCTCATCTCAAAAGTTCCCTAACCCTATTTCCTAAAGGACAGTACAGGGACATTTTGCAAATAAAATGAAACGACAAAATCGTAATTTTGTGATTAGTGACTTTTTGTGATATTTTTGTATGGTGTGCCATGACATTTTTCTAAGGCAAAGCAGGTGCCCTGGTTCAATGAAGTTTAGAAAACAATCTAACAGAGAACATTTTGTGAATACAGTACTTAACATATGATGGTGCTAATTTTCATGTAACAACTTCAACTATTTCTGATAATGTAATCATGAAATGCAGTTGAGATTGTGTCCAAGTAATATTATGATATGTATATGGTTTTCACAATAATTACGGCCCTATGAGGGAAACCATAACTGTGGTGTGAAAATGAGTTTGACACCTGTGCAACAAATAAGTTGGAGAAATAAGGAATACCACATCCTCCACAGAAACTGCAACAATAACCACATATCAGAAAAAATTTACAAAAAAAGGAAAACAAAAACATGTAATGAAATAAATGTGAAGGGTACACTCATGTTGATCAAGTACATCTCGTCCCCACTAAAAGTAAACTTTGGTTGGGAAGAGGAATGCACCTCTCGGCATAGCAGCAAGCTCAAACATGTTTATCCTGCAGAAAAGGCTTTTCAACCATTGTAATACGACTCGCTCGGGCCGACTAGTGGGAGTGAGATAGTTTATTTTCAGCACAAAAGAAGAGAAATTATTAGGTTTGACACTTTAAGATTGACCATCAGATGGTAATTTCAAGTTCATGCTCACCATTGATGATTACGCCATTGCTGCCACTGTCACCCTTTGTGTTATTCCACTTAGTCCAGAGTCCGCCATCCTTTAACCAGAATGGAGTCCATACAGCATAAGACACACACAGGCAACCACTGAGCCCCACACAAGATTGTGTGAATCTGAAGCGACTGATTGTGTCCTTCAATTCTGGCAATTTCATGTTTACAGAACACTGACAGAAAAAAAGAAGTGCAGATTACAGAATAACAGTCTCTCAAAGTTTATCCATCAGTAACCTGTATAATAATGTCAAATGGTGACAAAAGTATTGCACCTTACCGCTGTTCAATCTGTTAAAAATAACATGAAAGTCCAAAGTCATATGAAAGAATCATAGCTTTCTTACTGAACCTCTACTGTACAGAGTTAAACGCTGACTTTTTTTTTTTTTGCAGCTCTCATTCTTTAGATCAACCCTTTTGTCATACTCCACCTCCACTAATGTGGAAACTCCCCTCATTGTAACTTATTTCCATGACATCTCTGTGCTCCACCATCTCAGTCACAGAGACAACACATGGAGTACTTACTTTAACAATATTCAAGTAGTTTCCAAAGCAAAAAAAAGTGAGAAGTGCATTGTGATCTGTGCACACATATATTTGTGTGGGACAAAAACTTTCTAGTTGGCATTAGACCGTTACAAATGACAGAACAGTCAGAAAAGCCCTTGCTCGACTGTTCAGTGTCATAGCTCCTCTTTTGTCACTCAACTACTGCTCTCTTTGCTTTCCATTCTGTAGGCGTAACTGCTTTGGCCAACACATGGTTTATGAGTTTTTGCAGTCCTCTATATAAAATGTCACCTAGAAATCATATTTGAAACATATACGGGAAGATTTTTTTAAAAATACTTTATAAATTACATGATAAAATCAAAAAACACATCCAGTTAGATATCATCAAGCTGAAGACAGAATCCTCAACAGCGTTTTTGCCCTAAGGGATTGTGGCGGCAACCAATGGTTACCGAGGCAAAATTTGGGGTATTTGACTTCCGGAAGGGTTCTGAAGAGCAGAGACCACAGTGAAGTTGAATATCAGATTCAGAAGCAGCAGTTCTGTTTTTATCGTGGCTGTAGAACAGTGGAACAGCTCTACGCCCAGAGCAGGGTTTATAACCAGTCTACGTGTGCTTTGAGGACCTAGAGAAGTTGTTCTAACGTTGTTCTCCTGTGAGGATTGGACTCCATCAAGGTGAAGGTGAAGTAGTGAGAACAGGAATCAGCACCTCCAAATCTGAAAATCCCCAGCCAGAAAAGGGCGGTCTATGCTCACACAGTTGAATACTCCTCTTCAGTACTTAAAAAAAAAAAAAAAAAAAATCATCAAATATGTTAAATCTCAAATGTGACAGTTAACTGCTGTCAGGTCAGCCTTATAACAACCTAGCTTTCTAAAGAATTAACACGGTTCATTCATTGCAGGCACATTAAAAAAAAAAAAAAGACCCAAAATATATTGTTACCTATGAAAGGTTATTCACAATTACGAGTTCCCTTCAAGTATGTGCAAATTTATGCAGCACAAGATATAGGTCTTCCTGTTATTTTGGTTTCAGACTTGCCGTCCACAAACACGGAATGTGCCGACACTCCACCATTATTTTGAGAACATGAAATATGCCAACATTTTCACCCATTGGATTAGCATCGCTGGAGGCAATGTGTTATTAGGATTACCACAGTTTTTAGGCAGAACATGCCCTGGTGCAATGTTACTGACTCCAGGACATGTCCTGCTGCACTATAATTGGCTGTTGTGTCCCTATAGAACACACACTACTGCTTTCAGACGGGAAAAGATGTGACTTAAGTGTGGTGGCATTAATGTTCCCCACTAACCGTAACCCACCATAATCTTAAAATCCTAACCTTCTTTAAGCCCCATGCTATCCAAAAATTACCCCAGTGGACCAGAGGGTAGCCTCTTTCTGCCTTTGAGAGGTGAGATGAGTCTTAACCATTGCTTGTGCCTATACATCAAAGAGCAATTCAGAATACCCACCCTTTTTGGAGTCAATGGAGGGGGCAGGGTCTGGAGAGTGCTCACACTAGGGACTCCATCCTTCTACTGGGGGACTTCAATCCTTATGTGGGAAATGAGAATGAGAGCTTGAAGAGCATGATTGGGAGGGGAACCCCCCTGCCCCCATAAGAACCCAAGTGGTGTTGTTATTGAACTTCTGTGCTCATCACAGATTGTCCATAATAAACGCCATGTTCAAGTATAAGTGCACTTTGCACCAGTATACTCTATCTCACAGTTGGACGATCGATTTTGTGGTCGTACCACCGTCTTAAGGCAAAATGTCTTGGGCACTGGGATGAAGAGAAGAACGGAGCTGTAAATTCATCATCACCTGGTGGTGAGTTGGCACCCATGGCGAGAAAAAATACTCATCTGACGTAGCACGCTCAAACTTATTGTGAGGGTCTCCTGGGAACGCCTGGTGGGATTCCCTCTCAGGCATTTCAACTCTCACCTCTGATAGAACTTTGGGAATGAATGTGAAACGAGGAAGAAATGAGGAAACTCGAGTATTGTTTGCAAATTATGGTGAAAAATAAGCATTTGGGCAAGAACAAAAGGTAATACATTGTTGTATGTCATATTTTCGCAATGACAGAGGTAAAATGTTTTTGATGTCTTCACAAGGTTTTCACACTCCATTGCTAGTATTTTGTCCCATTCCTCCATGCAGTTTTTTAGAGCACTAATGTTTTGCGGCTGTCGGTGGGCAACACAGACTTTCGGCTCCCTCTAAAGATTTTCTATGGGGTTGAGATCTGGAGAGTGGCTAGACCACTCCAGGACAATGAAATGGTTTTTATGAAGCCACTCCTTTGTTGCCCAGGTGGTGTTTTGGGGATCATTATCATGCTGAAAGACCCAGCCATATTTGATCTTAAATGTCCTTGGTGACGGAAGGAAGTATTCACTTAAAATCTCACGATACATGGCCCCAGTCACGCAATGCACCTTTTTGCTAGTATTATACAGTTTTTATGTTGAATACAAATCTTAAATCTGTTATGAAAGATTTTTGTTTTTTCATTATTTGCAACAAACGCTCGCACATTACTGCATCTGCCGGAAAAGGACGGAAATGTCACGGAGAAAGCCGATCAGGTGCGTGACGTAGGACGTTGTGACAACATGGAGCCCGCAGGAATACACTGTAAGAAATCTGATTAATTTTCCGATAATTCGAGCGATGAACATTATTCTGAAGTGTCCCATAAAGACGGTGAAGAATATGAGCTTTATGAAGGCGTTAAAGGTTATCAATTTGAGGTAGTTAGTTAATAATAATAAAATAAAATAAAAATAATAATAAATAATAAATAATTTTTACGGATTGGTTTTAGCTTACAATCACTGAGGAATTCTCAAAACTAATGTTTTTTTCTTCGGCGTGAACACAAGAGGCTCCCATCTTATCGTCGTTCCAAAAGAGCCCATCCCAGAATATGTGCGTCAGAAGTCCGCCCACAAAATGAGTCATTTTGCAGGTAAGAGAAACTAGGTCAAAGTTCACAGAGTTTAATTCATAAACACCAATATTTTTTGTTAAAAACATCAAACAGAATATACATTTTATGGAACAGTTGAATAATATATATTTTCACCTAAATAATACAATTTCCGTTAGAAATTAGACATTCCATACACTTTAACATGGATCAGGCATCCCGGTCCCTTTTCAGAATATCAGTCTCAAAGTTTGTTTCTACCCCCATGCTTCACAGTAGGTATGGTATTCTTTGGATGCAAAGCCGCATTCTTTCTTCACCAAGGACTCCAAGTTGAGTTTTTACCAAAATTTCTAATTTACCTACCTAATTGACCATATGACATTCTTCCAATCCTATTCTGGATCATCCAAATACTCTCTTGCAAACTTCAGACAGGCCTAGACATGTACAGGTTTAAGCAAAGCGACACGTCTGGCACCGCAAGATTTGAGTCCCTGGTAGCGTAGTGTGTTACTGATGGTAGTCTTTGTTACTTTGATCCCAGCTCTTTGCAGGTCATTCACTAAGTTTCCCGGTGTGATTCTCGGATTTTTGCTGACCATTCTTATGAAAATTTTGACCCCACGTGATAAGATCTTGCGTGGAGACCCAGATTGAGGGAGATTAGCCGTGATATTGTATATCTTCTATTTTCTAATAATTGCTCCCACGGTTGATTTCTTGATTGACTGTCCTTTAGCATTTTCAGTCTTCCTACTCTGGTGCAGGTCCACGATTATGTTTCTGGTTTCCTTTGGTCTCAGATCTTTGGTCTTGGCCATAGTGGAGTTTGGAGTGTGGACAGGTGTCTTTTATACTAATGAGTTCAAACAGGTGCCATTAACACAGGTCACAGGTGGAGGACAGAGGTGCCTCTAACAGAAGTTACAGGTTTATGAGAGCCAGAAGTCTTGCTTGTTTCTAGATGACCAAATACTAATTTGCTACAATTTCCTAATAAATTATAAAAATCAGATGTGATTTTCAGTATTTTTTTCCTCACTTTGTCTCTCACAGGTGGGGTATATCTATGACGGAAAAAAAGGCCTCTTTAATCTTGTTAAGTGGAGAACTTACACAATTGGTGCCTGACTAAATACCGTTTTGCCCAACTGCATGGACAAAGTGCTGTTGTTTCGTTTGGCTGCTCAGTTGAGAGATACCTATGCTTAGGGTCCATAACAAGGCCCATTTACCGCTGCAGCGTGCAGTTAGCAAGCGAACGATTGCTTGAAAATATGTCTTCACTGGATGCCTCCATTTACAGAACAGCTCAGTGACATTTTTTCGAAGCTCCACAAAAATTCGGAAATAAAAAGTGACGAATTGACTTTTTAAAGACAAGCAGATGGCAAGTTCAACATCAACAGAACTCTGCAGTGTGTATTGTACAATCGACAGTTTTGTAAACTTTCAACAGAGCAATGACTTTGGGGGTAAGTTTATATAAGTAAAAGAAAAAGTGATGGATTATGAAAGTAAATTGTGTCACCAGGATTTTAATTAAAAATGCCACTGAAAGTTTTATGTTGTAAAATTCACATTGTCAAAGCGATCACCTTTTCCAATAGGTGTATTTCAGTTTAACATTTCAATGTTAACAAATTTGCCATATAAAAAAATTTAAACGCAATATTTTCAGTCTTCTGAGATTCAACTGGCAACAATTTGCTCTCTGAAATACACCATCTAAATTCAGTGTTAAGAAGGCAGGGTTACTTGAGGTCTTAACCCAACACACAGCCAATCGAGTTACGCTTTCTTAGTATGTGACATCACGTGACTAACACTGAATTTAGACAGTGAATTTCAGACAGCGAATTGTAGCTAGTTGAATTTCAGCCAGCGAATTGTAGCCTGCTGAATCTCACAAAAATATTGCGTTTGAGGTGGGTGGGGAAAGGGAAGTCTGCGCATCCCTGCTAAAGCTACTGCCCCACGACCCAACCTTCAATAGACGATAGAAGATGGATGGATGGATGTGGTTTTGCATAGTTTCACCAGAGACAACATGGGTTCGTGGTTAACTTGATACTAGTGAATGGGGGCGTGCCGACTATCTAATGATACGGGCTTCCTTCTCCCGTCCTACTGTTGTCATATATAGGTATATCTATTCAGTTTTGAAGTTGAGCCTCTTTATGGGATTTTACATTTTATAAGCTATCACCCCCTCAGAATATTTGATTCCTTTTGGCGTGCCCTTTCGACACACACACAGCATCTGAGAGTGGAGATGTGGCCCTATTATTCAAGGTTTGAAACCTTATTTTAGACACTCAGCGATTTTTAAAAGATGGCAGGCTTGTTAACATTACTCTTCTCTGCGGTGTGTCAAATTTACATGTCATTTTTTTGTGCTTCCTTAGTGCCACTTTAATACTTTTGTACATAAAATACATTGTATAACTATACTGCAAAGACTATCAACATATTGTTCAGTAAAGTAAAAGTTTCATAATAAAGTGCATACAAGGAACATTGAAATAAAAGGAAATTGGCTCATAATTAATTTGATGAAATAATTTTGATTGAGTTACATTGGGATATAATTTACCCTACTAACATTCTGAATATGGATGAATTATAAATGGAAAACCAGTCTCTGATCAACACTTAACTATAAGGCATCATTCCAGTTATACAATCTCATCTCAAAACTTCCCTATTCTTCTTGTCCTTTTCTCAGCAGTAACTTTCCAAAAAAGGGACGGTCAAAAATCAACCGCCTCCTGCCGCCTGTTCTCGTCAAGCTTTTTGCCATGAAGATAAAGTGATTTCAGAGATTCTTAAGGGCTGTGTGCTGTAATTTGGCAGTCACATATTCGCCTGTTTGTCCATAACTTACTTTCTGGCTCGTTCCAACAGGGCTTTAAACACATCAAGAATCTCTGGGTCCTCCCCCGCAGACCGTTCTGGCGTGTTTTTTTCTAGCCAATTGGAGGAGCGGATTTGTTGCTTCAGCGTACCAATCAGTGAGTCAAGGTTCTCTGCAGGCTTAGAGGCTTGGCAGTCATGCAACACAAACTCATCGGGTCCCAGAGAACTCGTGTCAGGAACAGAACATGCCTTCTCTTTCAGCTGGTCAGCTGACTTGCTATGGGGGGATGAAGTGGAATTTTCAATAATGACATTGTCTGAAGGAGCACAGTCCTCTTTCACCGGTCTCCTGTTTTCTTCACTGGCTTCTTTGACAATGGATGAATCCCTGTCGGCACTGCTTTCTTTGATTTCTTTTAAGGCCTCTCTAATTCTTTTCAGTCCTAAAACACAAAACACATCTGTAATTGTTATTCAGTATATTAACTAAGATTCAAAGCAGGATGAAAGCAAGTTATATAATAGCTATTCAGTCATTTATTTTGTAGTTCACTAAAGGTTGAGTGCTTATTTCATCCAATTTCACAAGAAATTTTGTGGCACATTAAAGCATTAAAACTGAAAATATGAACTTGACAGAGGAAACTCCTGGGTAGCTTCTCTTGTCTTTTTGCAGTCGACAAGTAGAAAATCTCTTGAGAAAAAAGGTATTTCTTCACCATTAGAACCCATTCTAGACTGAAATGTGCACAGTGCAAATACACTTGGCAGTAAATGATGCGTACAGTGACCACACTGGCCAACAATAGAAAAATGAGTATTATGTAAATGCATACATTAATATAATCAATACCCTTGTATTAATGTAGCAATTCATTCTTTGCTACACTGCAGTGCTAAGATCTGTATAACAGTCTTGATTTGGCATTTACGAATTCTCGTCATCATGGATTTTTAATTGATTTAACCTATCCTTTGTTATACACTGAATAACCCACATTTTCTGTTTTTGTGCTTAATGCCAAAGCAACTTAAGTATTGCTTAACCACCATCTGGTGACATTTTGATTCCATGCCGAAGTGAGATAAGGACCTAATATAACTAAAGTAGTGCTTTGCTGCCATCTTGCTACATCTAGAAAAAAATTATAACTCCTTTTGGGAGGGTGACAATTATTTGCCATTTTCAGGGATGAGAATGACCAATTTGTAAAAACACTGAAAATGTCTGTCGATGGAGGGGGGGTTGCGTTTCCTCCTGGATATTTTTTGCTCCTATTGGAACACAGAGTGCACAGCACTTTGCCGGGAATGTCCACTTTTTGTATATGTTCGGTTAGACATGTTGATACCTTTTTCGGTCCTATCTGCACGGTTACACTTTTTTCAAGCCATGCCCGTCTGAAACAGTTTTTGATTCCAGCATCCTTGTCAATTGCCCTCGCTCGATCTTCATCCTTTTTTTCTAACACTTTCGCCATCGTAAAACTTTGCACACACCGTTGCTCAGTTCGCGCTAAGTCCCACGCGCCATTACTTGACTAACTAACAAGTTACACTGCGATTTTTGAGAACCGAGAACACATGTACGATTAACCACTAACACGATTGGATCGTTATACTGTATAACTCTGCTGTCCAATCGAGTAATCTGCCGCAAAAAAGTTTTAATGTTTATGTCGCAAAATGCAAATACACTACCGAGGAAGTTAGAATGGCATATGATAGTCGTGCTTGTGCTAGCACTAAGCTGAACTTGCAGCTCGGAGCCCACCACCGAGAGGCAGGCGCGCGATACCCTACCCCCCCTGAAATTTTTTTTCAACGGATTTGCGCTTATCTCGAGAATGGTCATTTTGGTCTGAAAAAGTCGGAAATCCGCCGATCGGCGGAAAATTCTCATCCCTGCATTTTCTATTCATGGCAGTGTTTGGCCCAGAAGCCATCAAATAGCATGGGCTCACTGTACATACAAAAAGAAAAAAAACATGTTGTGGACATTGCCTTATATACAATGGATTGTGCTAAATATTAGTACTGTACAGGTAATGACAGACCAAGTTGAAGGTGGTGCTGCTGGTTGGCAAATACGATGCGAAACCAGCCAGGTGTAGAGCAGGAGAAGGCTTGCCCACAGCTCAATACCACTTTGTGTTTGAGGAAGCACCGCCACATACACAACTCCTCCTCAAATGATGGTGCTCTGAGAAACTAGCAAAACAAACGAGGAAATCACATCAAACCTAATGAATAAAATGATTTAAATTACAATGACTTTCCCTTTCACTTCAATTACCAGTACCTCTGCATAAATTAGCATTTGATTATCAACCGCAACATCACAATGTGACCTCAGTCAATTTACCTTCCTGAAGTCAGCCCACACATACAAAGCAGCAGGCCTGTCCAGGTAGTGAATGTCCATTGTCTGCAACTCATCTGTCAGGTAGCGGTGAGCAGCTTTCAATCTGCGTCTATTCTCAGGCAAAAACTTTTTGCTTATCCACTCTACAACATGACAGTGTGAAGCATCATTAGCCTCACAGCAGTAGTGTACATTCTGTCATAAATATTTGTGCAGTCTGATGTGGAGCACAAGCTGAAAGGCACAATGATCTCTTTCAAAACGGAGGGACAAGTGAAGCCTGGAGCACACACTTTGACCTCAACTATACAAGATAATCTTCTTCAGACAGGTTTATAAAACTTTACAAAGAATGATCCACCCAATAGTTTGGGAAGGCCTGTTTTCCACTGGATTCGTGTGAATTTATTTTGATTCACGAAGTGATCACGTCTAAGATTTCAAATGCGCTGATGTCTACAAGTCCATGACAGACTTGATTGGTGATCAGAGACTTCCTTGACGTCTATCAAGCTTACACTCAGAAGCTCAAGCTTATACTCAGATGCAGCACCGCAAAAAAGGCTACAGCAAATTTATTGAAAATTTAAATCCACATTCTTTCTTATAATTGGTGCATTGTAAAATAGGCTCGAGTCTAGTCAACAACTTCTAATCTCATAATTGGTGCTTTGTAAAATACATTTAAAGTCAGTTCATTATATCAATACAATTTGAGTTATTTATGTTTAATTTATGTTTACGTGAGAGTTACCCATTTAAGGAACAGTATAGAAATGTGTTCACGTTATCCTGAAAATAAAAAGGCATCTAACATTTAGAAAAGACATTTCTATGACATGCTTTCATCCCCCAACTTAAGAACTTAGCTGAAAAAATTCAATGTGCCATTGTCATACAAGCATTTAAAAAAGCAAAAGGGTCAAATTTTCTCAAGATGTCTCTTGTCGGTTGGACAAAATTGCCACATGTTCCATGCAATGAATAATTTTCTAATGAAGCAAGAATCATTTAGGTTAAAACTTCAATAGCACATTATCCACAAGATACTCGAAAATACCTTGGTCCTGGAGAAGTTGTGCAACCTGGTGCTGAGTTGTCCCTGAGATACCATGGAATGAGCCCAATTGGGCCAAAGCCTCCACAAGGTCTAGGTTCTCGGTATACAGAGTGCCTAGTCTGTTTCCAGCCATTGCAAAGTCCTGGAAGGCCAAGAATTCAACAAGTGAAATAGCACTGACACCTAACCTTCTGCAAGGACAAGCAGTGGTGTTACAGTTTTGTCATAAGTCATTTAAAAAAAAAAAAAAAAAAAAAAAGGCCTCCACGTAATGTGGTGCACCACACCACGTACCTTGCTCAGCCCCCACATTATATGTGTCCTCTGTGGGTCGGGCAAACTGAAATAAGGGCACATCATTAACAGGTAAGAGGCAATCTTCAGGCATTATTATCATGATAAAGGGTGAATAATAATATTTATAAAAAGGATAGGTCAACACTGTACCTATCCAGACTGAGGACACTATGAAATGTAACTGACTCATCAAACACGGTCAGCATGTAAACTTCATCTACGATGGCATGGAGCTCATTTCTAAAGCAGAAGACAGATGTATTTAGCACAGTGTTGTATATAGTGCAACAAGGTTGACAGACTTTTTACAAGAAAGAAAATGACATACATTAAATACTGTATGTCACCCAAACTCAACTCCAAATAAGTTGTGACATTGTGTTAAACATACTGTAAATAAAAACCGTGGTACCTCTACTAACAAAATTAGTCCGTTCCGGAAGTCGTTTCGCAATGTGAATTTTTCGTAAGTAGAAGCACATTTCACATGTAAATAGCCTAATCCGTTCCAAGGCACTCTACCGCCTTTCTTCCTGACACACACACAGCACTAAAAACAAGCATTCAAAGTATATGATGTAAAGAATTATAAAAATTATGCTGATTTAACTTTGGTGTTGGGCGACTATGCGAAGAGAAGGGTGAGTGACAAGCAAAAGTCATCATGGGGGATGGAAGACGAGGCAAACGTTTGACAACTGAGAAAAAGACATAAGTTTGAATGTACCCACGCACACCACTTAATTCCACTAAAGTTCTTGGGGCCCATGGTGAATAAAGATGAATAAACTAGGAAAAAAAACCACACAAAAACTCACGAAAAAATTCTTTTTGTAATGTGTGCTAGCGTCATTTGGTGACAGTTGAGTGTCGAAGGGAGACGCAAAGCATCATGGGTATAGCGTGACATCCCTTCTAGCTAATGAGATGCCAGCAAGATGCTACAGCAATAGCCAATGGGAGAGCAGCTCTATCATGCCACACAAACCAAGATACAGGATGTTAACATTTGGTGTAATTTGGGGGCTTATATGAACTTTTTTTTGCTTTCTTAATGAAGCATGAATGATTTGAGCCAACAATGACTACTACAGTATTACAAACTGTCCATTATTCCCTCAACTTTGTCTAACATCCCCATTTCCACCTGAAGAAAAACAGTCCAAAAGCATAATAATACCACCACGATGCCTTAGGGGCAGGCTCGTGCTGACCACCATTTAGCATTAAATGTGGCCACTTAATTCTAAAAGACATATCCCCACTACAAGCAGGCGTGCGAACTTGTGCAACCACATTCAGTTGTTTATTTTTACTTCCCTACTCAAAAAGATGAGAAAAAAAACCTTTTAGCTGTACAGGTTGTAGGTCACATTGATGCTGGGTAAAAAAAGTTTTGAAATTACTTATTATCTAATTTTTCCGATCACATAAACATGGATATTGAGCAAGGGTGTGAAGCATTTTTTTATATCTATTGTGTGCTGTTATGTTGTTTACCACAGCACATGTTATAGGGTTAAAGGGTTAAAACACACCTTTTGGCAAACTCCAAGAAGGAAAGCATCTCCTTTGGGCTGTAGATCTCGGCAAGAGGATTGTGGGGGTTCATCAGTATAATAGCCCGAATGTTCGCCCCCTATTCGAATAACAACACTTATTCATCAATGAAAAATGATGCGATGGGATTTCTTTTTGAGACTGTTTCAATAATTTACTGTAGATGGGTATGCCCTTTCTTCAAAGGTTGATGGAAAAACAAAGGCATGACTTACCTCTTGCTTAGCCCTTTGTATAGCTTCATCCAGCTTGCTCACGGTGAGGTGAAAAGGTCGGTCATCTTTGTTACTATCCTATAAACGTTTTTTCAAAATAAGAAGGCAGGTCTAGAAGCCAACAGAAATACTGCGGTATAAGATTAATTGATGGACCTTGGGCTAAAGTACAACATGCTACTGAAAGTACTATATCATCAGCTAGACAGTACAGGGGACCCCCACTACTCATCTTCAAATAATGTTTTGGGGATGAGAAAACCCATGCAGGCACAGGGAAAAACTCCACACAGGGGAGAGTGGATTTGAACCCAGGTCCTTAGAAATGTGAGGCAGATATGGTAGACAGTCACCCACAGTGCCAATCTTGTAATTGCAATATATAAATAATCTGGGAAAAAAACATGCAAATGAAGAAATTGAGTGTGGAGGAAAAAAAGGTTTAGGGCAAAAGAAATTCAAAAAAAAAAAAAAGTAAATATGCAAATACGTGAATTTGCAAATGCTGAAATGAAAATACATAGTTCATATTCATAGTTATATTCAATTCATAGTTCGTCCAAGTTGTTCATTACTTTATACCTCACAGTCGAGAGGGGCATGAAACAACTTGACATCACTGTACAACTGCAGATCCTCAGTAATAACACCATAGAAGGGACTTGGAATGAGAATGGCATCTGCAAAAAAAAAAAAAAAACTGTTTGGATAGAAAATGCAATTGCTCAGGAATGTGGAAATATATTCTTAAAGAAATCAAATATGTATAGTACTTAATGGGGAACTCAACCCTAAAATTTTTAAAGCAAGAATTAATTGTATGTCCCACCTTTATTCAAAACTCGGTACTCCAATTAATATTGCCTTTGTAAAGTAAGAATAATAAAGAATCATTTCTAGGAATCTCCTGAACCAACATTTTCATTTCCGATCTGATACCAATACTTCAGCCTTGAGTTTTGACCAATATCAGTCCAATCTGATTTCAGCAATAAATGTATATAATTTACTTATTTTATAGTATGGGATGCTAGGAAAAGCTTGATCAAGTGATATTATTTAATGAACAAAAATCAGCAGCAGTAGGTATGACAAAAACCCACCCATATATTATTAACCAATTGTTAACACAAATGTTTACACAAAGTAAAGGCTGTGCACATCTCGACCTTTGGGGGGCAGTAATGTGCATACTGTGAGATACAGGCTTGCAGTAACAAAGATAGTTAAAGTCAATCTAATATTACGCTAACTCATACTTCCCAATTTGAAGCCTATCTGCCAGAGTGTAGTGTTATATTACTTGTTTGTATGTGTTTATATGATTTGTGGACCAATATCAATTATTTTGAGCGATAAAAGAGCTGTGACTTCAATGTCATTTTCACTACTTTGTCAATGGTGTTTTTCATTCATTATAAGTTAGTTTTGAGCTACCAATTTTTGGAACAAAAACACAGAAAGAAGTCTGTGATTTATTTTTCCATTCAATATGGGTGTTTCTTTTGTTATGTCGAGTATCAATTAGAGTGTCAATAAAGGAACGGACAGCTCCTGAAGCCACTCCTTTGTTATTTTGACTCTGTGCTTTGGGTAATTGTCGTGTTGGAAGGCAAGTTCCACAGCACTCTTGAGCAAGTTCTTTTGAAGAATTTGGCTCTATTGAGCAGCTCTCATTTTATTCTCCATTCTCTGATTCTCTGGCCTAGTCACCCAGTTCCTGCAGCAGAAAAACAGTAACACCACCACTATGCTTCTCGGTTGGGATGGCGTGAGCCAGGTGATGAGCAGTCTTCTCAAACTATGACGCTTGCAATTCTGGCCAACAAGTTCTATATTGGTTTTATTAGAGCAGACAACTTTTTTTTTGCAGTTCTGAGAGGCCAAGTGGGCTGCCAATGTGCTTTTTAGTGAGAAGTGGCTTCCGTCTACCCACCGAACCATGAATGCCTAAGTGATGGAGTGCATTAGCAATGATTGTCCTTCCCCGCAAAGGAACACTGGATCTTTGCCTCGGTGATTATAGGGTTCTTGTTCACCTCTCTGACCAAGGCCTTTCTTCACCCGTTGCACAGCTTTGGTCAGAGGCCCAGATTTTGAAAGGGTCCTGGTGATTCCAAACTTCTTCTATTTCCAAATAATCAATACCATAGTGCTTTTTGGATCCTTCTGTAAGACTGAAATTATTTTGTACCCTTCCCCAGATTTGCGCCTTGACACAATCTGTTTATGGGGGTGTATAGACACATCCTTAGACTCTGATATGCACTGCCAACTATAAGACATTGTATAGCCAATTGTGTGACTATTACAAAATATGTTCAAGCAACTGAATTTACCACAGGTAGACTCCATTCCAGTTGTAGATCATCTTAAGGATGATCAGTGGAAATCAGATGCACAATAACTGCAATAAAGTTGGCTTGTTATAGGAAAGGCTGGGAATATATTTGTGTATTGTGTTTGAACATTTACAGTGAAAAAAATGAGTATTTCAACACCCTGCTATATTGCAAGTTCTCCCACTTGGAACTCATGGAGGGGTCTGAAATTATCATTGTAGGTGCATGTCCACTGTGAGAGAGATAATCTAAAAAGAAAAATGCAGAAATCACAATGTATGATTTTTTTAATGATTTATTTGTGTGAGACAGCTGCAAATAAGTATTTGAACACTTGTCTATCAGCTACAATTCTGACCCTCAAAGACCTGTTAGTCCGCCTTTAAAAGTCCACCTCCACTCCATATTATCCTGAATCAGATGCACCTGTGTGAGGTTGTTAGCTGCATAAAGACACTTGTCCACCCCATACAATCAGTAAGACTCAAACTTGTTACAAAGCCAACACTAAAGAGCTGTCCAAAGACACCAGAGAGAAAATTGTACAACTCCACATGGCTGGAAAGGGCGACAGAGAAATTGCCAAGCATCTTTGTGAAAAAAGGTCCACTGATGGAGCAATCATTCGAAAATGGAAGAAGGTAAACATGACTGTCAATCACAATTGGAGTGGAGCCCCATGCAAGATATTATCTTCTGGGGTCTCAGCGATCCTTAGAAAGGTGAGGAATTAGCCCAGGACTACACGACAGGACTTGGTGAATGACCTGAAAAGAGCTGGGACCATCGTTTCCAAGGTGACTGTTGGTAATACACAAAGACGTCATGGTTGGAAATCATGCATGGCACAGAAGGTCCCCCTGCTTAAACCAGCACATGTCAAGCCCTGTCTTAAATTTGCCATTGACCATTTGGATGATACAGAGAAGTTATGGGAGACGGTTTTGTGGTCAGATGAGACTAAAATTGAACTTTTTGGTCATAATTCCACTAACAGTGTTTGGAGGAAGACAAATGATGAGTTCCATCCCAAGAAAACCATCCCGACTGTGAAGCATGGGGGTGGTAGCATCATGCTTTGGGAGTGTTTTTCTGCACGTAGGACAGGACGACTGCATTGTATTAAGGAGAGGATGACCGCGGCCATGTATTGTGAGATTTTGGGGAGCAACCTCTTTCCCTTAGTCAGAGCATTGAAGATGGGTCATGGCTGGGTCTCTCAACATGACAATGACCTGAACCATACAGCCAGAAAAACCAAGCAGTGGGTCCAAAAGAAGCATATCAAGGATCTGGCGTGCCCAAGCCAGTCCCCAGACCTAAACCCAATCAAAAATCTTTGGAAGGAGCTGAACCTCTGTGTTTCTCAGCGACAGCCCAGTAAGTTGTCTGATCTAGAGAAGATCTGTATAGAGAAGTGGGCCAAAATCCTTCCTCCAGTGTGTGCAAACCTGGTGAACAACTACAGGAAACGTTTGACCTATGTAATTGCAAACAAAAGCTACTGTACCAAATATTAACATTGGTTTTCTCAGGTGTTCAAATACTTATTTGCAGCTGTATCACACAAATAAATCATTAAAAAAATTGTGATTTCTGGATTTTTCTTTTTAGATTATCTCTCTCACAGTGGACATGCACCTACTATGAAAATTTCAGACCCTTGCATGATTTATAAGTGGGAGAACTTGCAATATATCAAGGTGTCAAATACTTATTTTCTTCATTGTACAGTCAGTTTCTTTCAGCTTGTCCTTTTCGGGGTCGTACATTTTTTATAAATTTGCACAAATATATGAAAATGGTTTTACCTGTCATTATGAGATTTTATGTAATTTTTATTGTTGGGGGAAAGAAAACTACACTCAAATAAGCTTTAGAATAAGTCTGTAACAGCAAAATATGGAACGTGGAGGGGTGTGAATACTTTTAATTACCAATGTGAGCCAACAGAAGGTAAATAAAATGTTATTACAGATCAGTTTTTAATACCCCAATAATCTTACAACTGGTAGTTTTATGGTAGAATCATTCCAATGATCATTTTAAAGAGGAATGAAATGACAAACATGAGTGTGACCAGTCGTGCTGACACAAATTCTGTGCTTGTAACAAACTCATTCCTTTCAAAGTCACTTCTTCCTAATTATTTTAGTATATTTTCGAATTTCACATGCAGTACAACATCCATCTATCCATCCATCCATTTTCTTAGCCCCTTATCCTCACGAGGGTCGCGGGGAGTGCTGGAGCCTATCCCAGCTGTCATCGGGCAGGAGGCAGGGTACACCCTGAACTGGTTGCCAGCCAATCACGGGGCAAAGCGAGACAAACAGCCGCACTCACAATTACATCTAGGGGCAATCTGGAGTGTCCAATTAATGTTGCATGTTTTGGGGATGTGGGAAGAAACCGGAGTGCCCGGAGGAAACCCACGCAGGCACAAGCAGAACATGCAAACTCCACACATGCAGGTCCCGGATTGAACCCAGGACCTCAAAACTGTGAGGCCAACACTTTTCCAACTGATCCACCGCCCAGTTTAACATCTATTTCAAAATAAAAACAAGCCAACATATTATATGTACGCACCTTTGGGGTCACAAATGACTGCTGCAATGCATGAGAAAAGGGCACTACATCCATTCATCACCACAACCTGAATAAATACACAAATGAATTGTTATTTCAGAGCCGGAAATATCCTCGTTGGAGGGTGATGTATAAATGAATCAAGAAAGTAAGAATCTGCACAGCAATAGAATTTGGCAAATCGAGTAAGATACCATACAGTGTTGTATGTACAAATAAATATACCAAATTGGCAACATAAGCTGAATAAAAACGAGAGTACTCTTGAGTTTTAAAATCTAACCTCGTTGGAGAATTGCCTAAACCCTGCAAACCCAGTAGGGCGTGATTCCGCTTGTTGAAAATACACCAATAGCTAATTCCTCCTTAATTTTAAGTCTTTATCTATACTCCTTTACCAAATTCAACAAATAAGAAAGAGCCAATAAGGCATAGAGTTTAGTGCAGTGATTCCTAACTTTTATTGAGTCAAGCCACATATATTGCATTTGAAAAATCTCACAGAACACCACCAAACTAAAATGTCACAAAAAAATTGATACACCTTCTGCCATCAAACGACATCTAATCACTCCAAATCTGTCTGGCACAGATTACAATCGCTCACTCATTACAAGTGTCAATCCTCCCCAGTGGGCAACAATAGTGGGCTAGCTGACAACTTGAACAGCTTTTAGTGCAGATTTGAAAAGGACACTTTCACTCCACACACCCACCAAGTCGCACCAACATCCACTTCAAAATCTCCAACTCCACTGTTTACCATCAGTGAACGGGGACGTTAGGCAGATCTTCCGACAACAAAAGATCAACACAGTGACAGGCCCAGACCTTGTGTCTCCATCCTGCCTAAAAGTCTCCACAAACCAACTTGCTCCTGTCTTCACAAAGATCTTCAACAGGTCTCTAGAAGTTTGTGAAGTACCAACCTGCTTCAAACGCTCCACCATCATACCGCTTCCAAAAAAAAAAGCAGCAGTCTCGGGTCTTCATGACTACAGGCCTCTTGCCTTGATGTTTGTGGTTATGAAGTCCTTTGAACGCCTTGTGCTGGACCACCTCAAGAGGATCACATGTTCCTAGTTGGACCCACTGCAGTTTGCCTATCGAGCTAACAGGTCATCCTTGAACATCTGGACAGCGAGGGAACCTCTGCAAGGATACTGTTTGTGGACTTCAGCTCTGCATTTAACACCATCATCCTTGAACTCCTTCCTCCAAGCTTCTCCAGCTCAGCGTCTCGCCTACCATCTGCCAGTGGATCTACAACTTCCTGGCAGGCAGGATACAATAGGTGAGGCTGCGGGACACCACCTCATCCACGCGCACTGTCAGCACTGGAGCACCCCAAGGTAGTGTCCTCTCCCCTCTGCTCTTCTTGCTCTATACCATAGGTGTCAAACTCTGCCCCATGGGCCAAATTTGGCTCGTGAGGCAATTTCAAATTAATATTAGAGATGGCCCGCCAGTATTACAAGTATTTCGCACGTGCATGGTTCCATATTAAAAGGTTCATTTTTTCAACCTTGGCCCGCGGCTTTGTTCAATTTGAAATTTTGGCCCACGGTGAATTTAAATTTGACACCCCTGCTCTACACTAATAGGTGCACCTCAAGGCACCCAGGTGTCAAACTCCTGAAGTTTGCAGATGACGCCACAGTCATCGTCCTTATCAAAGAGAGGGACGAGACTGTGTATTGACAGGAAGTGGAGAGACAGGAGCTTTGGTGTGGCCAACACAACCTGGCGTTGAACACTTTAAAGACTGTAGAAACTATTGTAGACTTCACCACAGCCGCTCCCCACATTGTCCACCTGTCTTGTGTCAACCGTCGAGACCTTAAGGTTCTTGGGAATTACAGTCTCACAAGACCTGAAGTGGGAGACAAACATCAACTCTATCCAAAAAGCCCAGGAAAGGATGTATTTCTTGGGTCTTCTGAGGAAGCGCAGCCTGCCACAAGCGCTGCGGAGACAGTTCTACACAGCGGTCATCAAATCAGTACTGTGCGCCTACATCACAGTCTGGTTTGGGGCTACCACAAAAAAGCACAAATACTGACTCCAGTGGACAATCAAAACCGCTGAATGGATTTTTAGCATCATGCTACCCACCCTTGAAGAATTACATGCCATTCGAACTAGGACCAGAGGAGGCAGGATCCTTTCAGACCCTCCACATCCTGGCAACCAGCTCTTCCAGCTCCTACCGTCGTGTAGGAGCTACTGATCAATGCAAATCAAAACTACAAAGCATTCAAACAGTTGTTTCCCTCTTGCAATTAAGTCATTAAATTCTTGATCAGCAAACCTATTATTTTCTGCCCTGTGCTGTTGTTGGGACACATCCTCACACCCTGCTGCTCCAATCAGTATTAGTATTAGTAATATATAATAGACTATTGCACGATTCGTCACTTTAAACTGCACAGTCTATAACGGGGAATTGCGAACGGGTTAATGCACTCAGCTTGAATGTCGTACAGGGGTGGCACTGACTGCCGGAGACAAAATCGTTGTGTGTTACATACTTGGCTATTAAAGCTGATTTCGATTCTGAAATAGAAGAGCATTTATTTTTCCTGTCTTTATAAGGCACTGTCATACCTATATGAACAAAGATACATTATATGTTTTCAGAGGCCCCGTAGCTCAGTGGTTAGAGCACTGGTTTGGTAAACCAGGGGTTGTGGGTTCGTATCCCACTGGGGTCTCCACTCCCTGAGAAGGGTTGCGTCAGGAAGGGCATCCGGCGTAAAAATTGTGCCAAACATATATATGCGTTCATCTGAGATGACACGCTGTGGTGACCCCGAAAGGGACAAGCCGAAAGAAACACACACACATTATATGTTGTCAACCAATACTTTGAATAATTAAGTGAAATTTAATAATTTACCGTGGCACGCCAGAAGAGCTCTCACGGCACACTAATTAACATCAAATCAAACTTAGGCTAGGTTCACATTGCACGTAAATTCAGATTTTTTCATTTCCCACACTACCAGTAATTGTTATGATACAGCACGTATTCATGCATCTTGAAAAAGGGCCATCACATTACACACGCATCAAATTTTGAAAACACATTTGTGCCACTTACACCCCTCAACAGGGCAGCGTGTTTACATTCATCATTAAACAGTACATGCTGCACAATAATTCCACTCACATTGTCAGCTTTCAATGGCTTTGGACAACGGCAGTAGTGAGTGAGAAACTTTGCAACCACTTCTCTCAGGCTAAAAAAAGAAAAAAAAAACAAGATTAAAATTGAATTACTTTGAGATGTTTCTTTTTTTAAATTCAATAAAGGCAAATTACTTACAATGCATGTCCCCTCCAGTCACCATATTGCAACAGTGCTGGGTCAACATGGAGCATGTCAGACTGGGTCAACTGCAGTGGAAAGGAATGTGATATTGCACTTTACTGGATTTTATTGTATTGTATTTCATCTGACAAAAGTTAATAAAGTGGATGGAAAAACAACTTAGCACGTATTACCCTTTTATGAAGAAGATCATAGCAGAGCTTGTTTTCACTTGTGCCCATGTTGATGACACCCTGTATGCAGAGAGAGACAGGATTTTATAAACACAAAACAGGTTCCTGCGACTGTAAATGTGACTCACACGGGAAAAATACTCACATTAGGGTTGTCTATGTCATATCTGTTCGCTCCATACTGAGCAAAGCCTTCCTGGAGAATGGCTCGATGCTGTCGGATGCTGTTACCGCGGTTGGACAGGTACATGCTGGGCTCAGGAGACTTTTCACCGCTCACAGATGCCAAAGCCCTCTCAGTTGGTGTGCAGACCTTGGATGATGGGTGCGACCTCAACTTTATTGTCTCCTTAGTTGAAACCGTGTGCGCAAGGGCATGTGGCTCCGATGCGCATGGCACTGAGGAGGCAGCTGATGTAGTCAGTAAAGCTGACTCAGGATCTACCAGGGAGACAGGAGTGTTGCTGGGTGTTGATTCTGTGGTCACAGCACCCTGTCTGACTGCGGCTAATGCCCCAGTAAGCATGCTGAACAGGCGCAGCTCATGCTGGCGGTCTTGTTCTACTCTCCTCTCTTCTTGGTGCTGTCTCCGCTCATCAGCTTGCAACTCTTTCTCTAGCCGTGCCTCCTCCAGGGAAAGGAGGCGATCTTCGGCACACCGCTGCCACACGAGGAAGCTGGCGAGCGCTTTGTCGAGAGGCCCCTGGCTGCCACATTTCCCACTTCCGTGGCTACAGGCGGTTTTTCCTGCTTTACGACGCCTCCTTTGTCTTACTGCAGCCAGGGGACGGAGGCCCTCCTTAGATGCATCATGTGGCACAGGAACATTGTCTGAGTGAGAAGCAGACGCAGCAATGTTCAAGTCAGTTAAACCTGTGGAGATGAGGAAAAAGACAACATGAGATGATTCTTGAGTGACATGCCATGATACAAAATACTAACACCGTGAAAACATTTCTATTTCTTAGCAGACCGAAACTCAGGCATTTATTTCCTATGACACTTGTATGTATTTGCCTTGTGCAGGGGTGGGACCTATCTTTGCCAACTGAGGGAGAGGTGGGGTGCACCATAGATGGGTTGACAATCATCCATCCTTTTTCTGCACTGCTTATCCTCACTAGGGTCACAGGTGTGCTGGTGCCTATTCCAGCTATCTTTGGGCGAGAGCCAGGGTAATCCTGAACTGGTTGGCAGCCAATCACAGGGGACATATAAATTAGAAGAGTCATCTTTTTGTTGTCATGAACATGCATGCATGCTCACGAAATGTGTTCCTGGCATTTTACCATCACAGTGAACACACACACTTATTAGTAGAACACACTGGAACAGGGCACATCTGAAGCACCCGGGGAGCAGTTTGGGATATCAGTGACTTACTCAAGGACACCATACCCGGGAGTCCTGGGGATGGTCCACTTGAGGTCTTGAATCGAGGGCCCCCACAGTGGCAGGCGATTTTTTTTAACTATTGGGACACAGCTACAAACAGCCATTTGCATTCATATTCCCAGATAGGGCCAATCTAGTCTTTAATCAACCTTCCACGCATGTCTTTGGGATGTGGGAAGAAACCGGAGTGCCAGGAGAAAACGCACGCAGCCACAGGGAGAACATGCAAACTCGACACAGGTGGGGGATGGGATTTGAACACTGGTCCTCTGAACCATGAAGCAGATGTGCTGACCAGTCCTCCTCTGTGCTCCCAGTTGCCAACCAATTGGAAGAAACTCAATCACAGAACATAATGGTTGAGGGCAACAGAGAGGTTAACACTTCTGCCTCACAGTTCTGAAACCTGTATCTCAGATCCAGCATTAGTGGAGTTTTGCATGTCCTTCTTGCCCTTACATTGGTTTTCTCAGGGTACGGTGAATTCCTTCTATTTTCCAAAAACATGCATGTTAGGTTGAATAGGTATGAATGTGTTTACGAATGGTTGTTTGTCTATATTGCAATGGACTGCCGATCAGTTTAGGTGCTGCCCTGCCTCTTCTCCAAATGCAGCTGGTACAAGCTCCAGTTCACCTGGTTGTGAACCTAATGAGGACCAGCTGTATCAGAAACAGCGGTGCTGGTTGAAGATTTTTGCAGTTTTCTCTCTTTCAACAGTAATATCACAAAATTTTCTGATGACCATAGCATTTGCTAAACAATCCTATACTTATACAACCCCTGCTCACAGCGATGTCAGTACGGTAGGATGCAGTGATGGCCAAAACATTATGACCGCTCGAACAGTCTTACTGGCTGGGGCACCGTGAGGGGTAGAAATGTTCTGACAGGGGCTCTAACAAAATTGTGTTTTCAAATATGCAGAAAATTCCACCTTTATAAAAAGTGAGGGACTATTTAACAATTATTATGGTTGTTAATGTATATTATATCTATATATAGTTTGTCCCCATCCAACCAAAAAATCCTATAAAGTCCTTACCGTAAGTAGTAAAGTTGTAAATGTTGCAAAGTACAATATCATTCTGACAGGGCCATCTAAAATGAAACATTATCTTTATATAGGACTTGCTTAATGTTGTACTGTATTTTATTTCAGTAAGAACTATAATGTTCAATTGCGATGCAATCTCAAATATAAAAATAATGTAATTTAATAATTAACCTGAAGGTGAAATTCTTGAATGAGCAGAATTTTCTCCTTGACCCAGTGTATCCTCTGTTTCCAGTAAAGATTGTCCATCGGTTTCCTGTTCATCTCCTGATCTGTAATACATATCTGGTTGTGCAATATCAGTGTTCAACAGACTTTCCTCAACATCCTCACATTTTACATCCAGTGGGTCTCCAGTCTTAGGGGGCTGACCAAACAGAAACCCACCTGAAGAAGCTGGACCAAAGGAACCTAGTGAGGAGCTTCCCTGCAGGAACGAGTCATATCCTCCTGGGCTGTGAAAAACTTGCTGTGCAACTACTGTTCCACCCATAGTGGAGTATGTGATAGCCGGTCGGTTGGTTATAACGCGATCCATCACGTCGTAAAATTTCCAAGATCTCATCTTGTGGTTGTCCTTAATACGACGGTACTCCAGTTTCATCTTTTTGATCTTCTCCCTGCACTGGTCGCCTGTACGATATATGCCCTTTTCGCGCAGAATGAGCGCGATGCGGTCAAACACACGTTGGTTGCGCAATGAGCTCTCCAATTCTATCTGGATGGACTCGTCGGACCACAGCTGGAGTAGCTCTACGATCTCTTGATCGGTCCAGTTGCTGCCCCGCTCGTGCCTCCTGCCGCGAGGGTCCATCCTTCCTCTAGCTGGAGGTTACTCGACGTTATCTGGAACGCTGTGGAGAAGAATCACCCGGCTAAACATGATCGTCACATCATAACGCAGAACACGTTGATCACTAGTTGTGTAATAAAACAAAACATTAAGTGCGTTTTGTACCACCAGTTAGTTGATTTCTCTCACCGTAAATCCAAATTGCACGTTTTGGAAGAACATGTTTGCCGACTTCTCCTGAAGCGAAACGTCCACATCCCAATACGAGTCACTACATGGTACGCGAGGGAGATTCTGACCGATTCGGAATGTCTTAAATTATGAAATCATTGTTTTTACATGGTGTTTACGTTGCAATTTGTGTACTCGGCACCGAAAACGAAAGTGCATCCGGGTCAAATGCACTTGCGCGCTACCTTCTTCCGGGAGGCGAGGTTTTTTTTTCCCTAAAATAATCAGGGGGAAACCGCGCCCCCAAGTCATTTGAATGGTCCATGCAGTGCCATCTTCTTCTCTTGGCTGCTTCTGCTTATTTGGCACCGAGTGCACGACGCGCGACACCATTGGTCACCGAGGGAAATGCATCCCCGACGGATGCTTAACACCTGCTGACACTGTGAAACAAGGGGAAGAGGTACAAGTTGGAGGTGGTATTTCGCGTCATTAGGACACACAGTCATTAGTCACAGCAACATCATGCCGCTGTGTTGACAGTGCAAGCAGTCAGAAAGTGGGAACACCAATTGTCAACCTTTGGAGGTAAGGACTACACTTAATGCTCTAATAATATTAACGTTCAAATAGATACGTTTACATTGTGATAGCTAATTAACTGCATGCACTTTGCTATGCATATGGCCGTTTGCGAAAATGCATGTTTTCTTCAGAAAACAAAAACGGTTTCCTTGCAGGATTCAGGGATTATTGTGCCATGATTGAAGTGTGTTAAATAGAAACTATGATTTTGTAGCGCCGGAGAAAAGGAGTCGGAGGCGGAGTGTCGGACACAGAAACAGAACTTGCTTTATTGTTCGACATCACCAAACTACTCGCATAACGGCGGGAACTCTGTTAACCTTTCCTCCGGAAGCGCAACAACAAAAACAGTCCGTGCGGAACCCCGCACCCCAACTCGAGGTCCCGCGGGTGAATTATGTAAACACCACACAAGCCCCCCCAGAATTCACCCATAGTCAAAATCCTTGTGCCGTGGAGGGATGATGACCCGACCCCGGCGAGTGTGCACTGTAGGGGCCGATGGGGCCGGGGCCGCACTGTCCATTGAGTCACGGGACAAGGGCTCAGGCGGGGTCAAGGGTACCCCGGCGGGCGCAGGGGCACAGGGCAAAGGGGGACGACCCCGGCGCGGGGGGAGGGCCAACCCCAAAGGCTGGGCAATGTCCAGGTGCGCGGGTTTGACCCTGTCCACGGAAACAGTCTCGGGTCTGCCGCCAATGTCCACGAGCAGGCTCTTATCCCCGTGCTCCAGGACCCTGAACGGCCCGTCGTATGGGGGGCGGAGAGGTCCACGGTGGGCGTCATGACTAACAAACACAAAATCCGCAGAGCGCAGGTGACGGGGCAGCCGGGCAGCTGGGGTGCCATGTTGCGACGTGGGAACCGGCGCAAACCCTTTTGCGGCCTCCAGCAGGGAGGACCGTTGCCTGGCTGCGGACCAGGGCGCTGTGGCGTCCGGGATGAATTCGCCGGGGACCTGCAGTGGCTGGCCGTAGACGAGTTCGGCGGATGAGGACAACAGGTCCTCCTTGGGGGCGCACCTGAGGCCGAGCATGACCCACGGGAGCTTATCCAACCAGTTGCCGTCCGTCAAGCCGGCACGCAGGGCTGCTTTCATGGAGCGGTGGAACCGCTCGCAAAGACCGTTCGCCTGGGGGTGATAGGCGGTAGTGCGGTGCAGCTTGACCCCCAAACTCTCAGCGACTGCGTTCCAGAGTTCAGAGGTAAACTGAGGGCTACGATCTGAAGAAAGGTCGCACGGTGTCCCGACGCGTGCAACCCACGTGCCGATGAACGCCCGGGCCACGTCTGACGACGTTGTCGAGGAGAGGGGAACGGCTTCGGGCCAGCGGGTCGTCCTGTCTACCATGGTGAGCAAGTAGGTGAATCCGTGCGAGGGAGGAAGTGGACCTACCAAGTCAACGTTGACGTGGTCAAACCTCCTCTCGGGGACAGCAAAGGGCTCCAAGGGGGCTTTTGTGTGGCGATGCACCTTAGCCCGCTGACAGGCCACGCACGAGTCGACCCAGGCCTGCACATCTTTCTTGAGACCGCGCCACACGAACTTCTGGGCCACCAGCCTCACGGACGGTTTCCTTCCGGGGTGGGAGAGGTTGTGGACCGCCTCGAAAACAGCTCTTCGCCAGTTTGCAGGGACCAGCGGCCGAGGCTGGTCAGCCGAGAGGTCGCACAGCAACCTGACGCCCGAGTCACCAACCGCGACTTCCTCCAGGCGCAAACACGTGTCAGAAGTCTTGAGGGCCTGCACCCCGTGGTCCGAGGCCTGGTCTGCGCTCATGCGGGAGTAGTCGAGACCCAGATGCACAGTGCCGACGATTGCCCTGGAGAGGCAGTCCGCGACCACATTGGATTTGCCGGCGATGTGTTGGATGTCCGTAGTGTACTCAGAGATGAACGACAGTTGGCGTTGCTGGCGGGCGGACCACGGCTCGGCCACCTTGGACATGGCGAAAGTGAGGGGTTTATGGTCCACATATGCCGTAAACTCACGGCCTTCCAATAGGGAGCGGAAGTGGCGGATCGCCAGCCAGAGGCCGAGGAGCTCTCTATCGAACGTGCTGTATTTGCGCTCCCTGGGGACCAGCTGACGGCTGAAAAAGGCAAGCGGTTGCCAGGCGCCGCCGACCCACTGTTCGAATACGGCTCCAACAGCGTAGTCCGATGCATCGGTAGTGAGAGCGACCGGGGCCCCGTGGGTCGGGTGAGCCAGCATAGCGGCACGACTCAGTGCGGCCTTCGTAGCCTCGAAGGCTTCCATCCTCTCGGCCGTCCATTCAACGTCCCGGTTGGGGGCCTTGTCTTTAAGAGCCTCATAGAGCGGGCGCATGATGTGGGCCGCCCGGCGGATGAACCGGTGGTAGAAAGTCACCATCCCCAGGAACTCCCGGAGGCCCCGAGCCGAGCGAGGTCGGGGAAAAGCGGAGACGGCCTCCACCTTTGCCGGAAGGGGGGCGGCGCCGTTCTTGTCTATGAGGTGCCCGAGGAACTGGATAGAGGGCACCCCGAAAACACACTTTGCCGGGTTGATGATCAGGCCATGCTGCTCAAGTCTTGCGAAGAGGTCGCGGAGGTGCATCAGATGTTCATCCTCCGAGGAGCTGGCGACGAGGATGTCATCCAAATAGACGAACACAAATGGCAAGTCCCTGAGCACAGAATCCATTAAACGCTGGAAAGATTGTGCCGCGTTTTTAAGACCAAACGGCATCCTCAGAAACTCGAACAGTCCAAACGGAGTGATTACAGCTGTCTTGGGAACGTCTGAGGGGTGCACGGGAACCTGGTGATACCCGCGCACCAGGTCGACCTTGGAGAACAAGATTTTGCCTGCCAGGTGGGCTGAGAAGTCCTGAATGTGTGGAACAGGGTAGCGGTCGGGCGTAGTGGCGTCGTTAAGGCGGCGGTAGTCACCACACGGTCGCCACCCACCACTCGGTTTAGGGACGATGTGTAGTGGCGAGGCCCACGGGCTATCCGAGCGGCGGACGATGCCCAGACGCTCCATGTTGGCAAACTCGGACTTAGCGACTGCTAGCTTCTCGGGATCAAGCCGTCGGGCCCTCGCGTGGATCGGGGGGCCCTTGGTCTCAATGTGGTGTTCGACCCCATGTTTAGTCGTGGCAGAGGAGAGAGTGGGCCCTGTCAAGGCAGGGAACTCACCAAGGAGGAGTTGGTACTTGGTGCCGTCCGATAGCGAACTGGAGAGACCACCATAAGTCGCCTCATTGCGGACGCAGGCGACCGTGGAAAAAGTCAGTGCATCCACCAGACGGCCCCTCTTAACATCCACCAGCAGCCCGTGGGCACAAAAAAAAATCAGCGCCAAGGAGAGGGAATGAGACATCCGCAGTGACAAAGTCCCATGTGAAGCGCTGACTCCCGAAACACAAGTCCACAGTCCTCATGCCATAAGAGCGGATAGGGGAGCCATTAGCGGACAGTAGGGGTGGCCCATGAGTCCCGCCAGCGGCGTCCTCCGCAGTGGCCGTCAGGACGCTCCTCTGGGCGCCGGTGTCACAAAGGAATTTGCGCCCGGAAAGGTTGTCCTTGACGAACAGCAGCCGGCTCTTCGCGCCCACGCTCACGGCCGCTGCGAAGCGTGGGCTTTGGCGTTTCCCGACGCGTCGTAGTTGCAAGGGGCGCGGCACCTCTTCGCTTTCGCACCGAAACGGGCATGGAAGTAGCACAAGCCTGTGCCAGCACGGCCGTCGGTGCCGAAGGGGCCCCTGCTGGATGCCACCCCCACGCCCGAAGGTGAGTAACTGCGCGTCGCGGCCAGCGTCTCAGGGGAGAAGCGCTGGGTTGCCAGGAAGAAACGGTCGGCCTCCTCGGCCAGGGCCCGGGGCTCAGTGATAGTACTGTTCGCGAGCGCCGTCTGAACATGCGGTGGCATTTGCCTGAGAAACAGTTCCATGAAAATGAAATTGGGCTCTTCCGTGCCCAGCAGGTTTAGCATCATTTCCATGAGTTCGGAAGGTTTGCTGTCCCCCAGTCCATTAATAGCCAACAGACGTCGGGCACGTTCCGGCCGTGAAAGCTCAAAAACCTTGAGAAGGTGAGCCTTGATCCCAGCATACTTATCCCGGGCCGGGGGAGAGGTGATGAAGTTCACTGCTCTGGCCGCCGTTGAGCTCCCGAGTGCTGAGACAACGTGGTAGTAACGCGTGGAATCATCTGAGATCCCGCGGAGGGCGAACTGAGCCTCAGTCTGTGCGAACCACGCTGCCGCGGACGTCTCCCAAAACTCCGGCAATTTGAGGATGGCGGTTGCCATGTTCGTTTCAGTCTCGAAAACGCCGGGACTGACGTCGGGGTCACCAGTGTAGCGCCGGAGAAAAGGAGTCGGAGGCGGAGTGTCGGACACAGAAACAGAACTTGCTTTATTGTTCGACATCACCAAACTACTCGCATAACGGCGGGAACTCTGTTAACCTTTCCTCCGGAAGCGCAACAACAAAAACAGTCCGTGCGGAACCCCGCACCCCAACTCGAGGTCCCGCGGGTGAATTATGTAAACACCACAATTTAATTGTGTTTGATGAGCTATGGATGGTCGTAGAGATGGATGCTTAAACTATTGAGGTAAAGTTCGTGTTGTAACTTTAACTATTCTTTTTTTTTTCTTCCAGAAACTGCTACCTGAGGGCTATGAACATTTAGTCTGCACATATCAAAACATTGCTGAAGTAAAATTTTGGGCCCAAATTAAATTAAGAATTACTACCGAATACGAGGTACACAAATGGCTGGAAGATTTCCAATCGTCCTCCCTGATGACATGGAGGAAGTCTAACGCATGTGTTATTATGAGTATTACTATTAGTAGTAGTAACAGTAGTAAATGCAGCCCTACGGGGGCACAAACCAGTGAAATCTGTAGGCCGGTCCCAAGCCCGGATAAATGCAGAGGGTTGCGTCAGGAAGGGCATCCGGCGTAAAAACTGTGCCAAACAAATATGAGCATTCATCTAAAGAATCCCATACCGGATCGGTCGTGGCCCGGGTTAACAACGCCCGCCCCCGGCACTCCTAACCTGCAGGGCGTCGGTGGAAATTCAGCTCCTGTGGGTCGAAGACAAAGAATAGGAGTAAACCGGATCCATTGTCAGAAAAAAAAGAGGAATGCGCAGAGCCTACAACTGAGGGACTTTAAATGTTGGGACTATGACAGGAAAAGCTCAGCAGTTGGTTGACATGACGATTAGGTTGATATTCTGTGCATCCAAGAGAGCAGGTGGAAAGGTAGTAAAGCTAGAAGTTTAGGAGCAGGGTTTAAATTATACTCCCACGGAGTAGATGGGAAGAGAAATGGAGTAGGGGTTATTTTAAAGGAAGAGCTGGCTAAGAATGTCTTGGAGGTGAGAAGAGTATCAGATGGAGTGATGAGACTAAAATTTGAAATTGAGGGTGTTATGTATAATGTGGTTAGCGGCTATTCCCCACAGATAGGATGTGACCTAGAGTTGAAAGAGAAATTCTAGAAGGAACTAGATGAAGTAGTTCTGAGCATCCCTGACATCGAGAGAGTTGTGATTGGTGCAGATTGTAATGGACATATTGGTAAAGGAAACAGGGGCGATGAAGAAGTGATGGGTAAGTACGGCATCCAGGAAAGGAACTTTGAGGGACAGATGGTGGTCGACTTTGCAAAAAGGATGGAGATTGCTGTAGTGAACACTGTTTTCCAGAAGAGGGAGGAACAAATAGTGACCGACAAGAGTGGAGGTAGAAGCACGCAGGTGGATTATATTTTGTGCAGACGATGTAATCTGAAGGAAATTACTGACTGTAAAGTACTGGTAGGGAGAGTGTAGCTCGACAGCATAGGATGGTGGTGTGTAGGATGAGTCTGGTGGTGGGTAGGAAGATTAAGAAGACAAAGGTAGACCAGAGAACCAAATTGTGAAAGGTGAGAAAGGAAAAATGTTGTGCGGCCTTTCGGAAAGAGGTGAGACTTGCTCTTGATGGATAGTGAGAGCTCACGGAAGACTAGACTACTATAGCCAAGATGGTCAAAGAGACAGGCAGAAGAGTACTTGGTGTGTCTTTTGTTAGAAAGGGGAGAAGGAGACTTGGTGGTGGAACCCCAAAATACAGGGAGTCATACAAGAAAAGAGATTAGCGAAGAAGAAGTGGGACACTGACAGGCCTGAGGAGAGGCGAAAGGAGTACATCAAGATGCGACGTAGGGGAAAGGTAGAGGTGGCAATGGCTAAACAAGAAGCATATGAAGACATGTACACCAGGTTGGACACGAAAGAAGGAGAAAAGGATCTCTACAGGTTGGCCAGACAGAGGGATAGAGATGGGAAGGATGTGCAGCAGGTAAGGGTGATTAAGGATAGAGATGGAAATGTGTTGACTGGTGCCAGTAGTGTGCTAAATAAATGGAAAGAATACTTTGAGAAGTTGATGAATGAAGAAAATGAGAGAGAAGGAAGAGTTGAAGAGGCAAGTGTGAAGGACCAGGAAGTGGCAGTGATTACTAAGGGGGAAGTCAGAAAGGCACTACAAAGGATGAAAAATGGAAAGGCAGTTGGTCATGATGACATACCGGTAGAGGTATGGAAGCAATTTGGAGAGATGGCTTTGGAGTTTTTGAACAACTTATTCAACAGAATACTAGCTGGCAAAAAGATGCCTGAAGAATGGAGGAAAAGTGTTCTAGTTCCCATTTTTAAGAACAAAGGGGATGTTCAGAACTGTGGGAATTATAGAGGAATAAAGTTGATGAGCCACACAATGAAGTTATGGGAAAGAGTAGTGGAGGCTCGACTATCTCGAGTATCTGCGAGCAACAGTATGGTTTCATGCCTAGAAAGAGTACCACAGATGCATTATTTACTTTGAGGATGCTAGTGGAAAAGTGCAAAGAAGGTCAGAAGGAGCTACAGTGTGTCTTTGTGGATCTAGAGAAAGCCTATGACAGAGTACCAAGAGAGGAACTGTGGTACTGCATGCGTCAGTCTGGTGTGGCAGAGATGTATGTTAAAATAGTACAGGACATGTATGTTGGCAGCAGAACAAGGGTGAGGTGTGCCTTAGGTGTGACAGAAGAATTTAAGGTGAAGGCGGGACTGCATCAGGGATCAGCTCTGAGCCCCTTCCTGTTTGCAGTGGTAATGGATAGGCTCCCAGATGAGGTTAGACTGGAATCCCCTTGGACCATGATATTCGCAGATGATATTGTGATGTGCAGTGAAAGCAGGAAGCATGCAGAGGAACAACTAGAAAGATGGAGACATGCATTGGAAAGGAGAGGAATGAAGATTAGCCAAAGTAAAACAGAATATATGTGCGTGAATGAGAAAAGTAGAGGGGGAAGAGTGAGGCTACAGGGAGAAGAGATAGCGAGGGTGGACGACTTCAAATACTTGGGGTCAACAATACAGAGCAATGGAGAGTGTGGTCAGGAAGTGAAGAAACGGGTCCAAGCAGGTTGGAACAGCTGGCGAAAGGTGTCTGGTGTGTTATGTGACAGAAGAGTCTCTGCTAGGATGAAGGGCAAAGTTTACAAAACATTGGTGAGGCCGGCCATGATGTACGGATTAGAGACAGTGGCACTGAAGAAACAACAGGAAGCAGAACTGGAGGTGGCAGAAATGAAGATGTTGAGGTTCTCGCTCGGAGTGACCAGGTTGGATAGGATTAGAAATGAGCTCATTAGAGGGACAGCCAAAGTTGGATGTTTTGGAGACAAGATTCCAGAGAGCAGACATCGATGGTTTGGACATGTTCAGAGGCGAGAGAGTGAGTATATTGGTGGAAGGGTGCTGAGGATGGACCTGCCAGGCAACAGAGCGAGAGGAAGACCAAAGAGAAGGTTTATGGATGTGGTGAGGGAAGATATGAGGGCATTTGGGGTTAGAGAGGAAGATGCACAAGATGGGCTCAGATGGCAAAAGATGACAAGCTGTGGCGACCCCTAATGGCACAAGCCAAAAGGAAAAGAAGAAGAATAGCAGTAGCAGCAGTGGTAGTATAGCACCTTGCATGACAGCAAACACAACTCAAAGTGCAGCAGCATTAATCTCTTTTGGGCTGTGATAATCATATTATCCATTGTTTTGGAATAGCGCGGTTAATCAATATGATTTTCTTTCAGCCACCGAAGGAGGCGCACTCGAGGTAAAAGCGAGGGACTTTGCAGGACCAATCAAATGGCTTAGGGGGGCGGTTTTCCCCTGATCATCCTCGGAAAAGAAAACTAGCTTCCGGGAGAGCAGCCCAGTGCTAACACAGAACGTCGGTGGCAAACACATGCGAGTTAAAGTCAGATTGGGAAAGGGGTGTTACTCCAGTACACTGTGTTACTATAGCGCCCTCTACCACAGTGAGTGATTTCATTCAAGTGTAATTTAAATATAAATCCACGAGATGAGGCTGTCACGCTGCAGTGGAAAATAAAAGAGCACTTTTTTTTTTTTTTAAATCAGCCACGTTATTTTTTTAAATTGTAAATTCAATATATATCCTTTGGAGAAAACTATAAATAGCCTATACATGCACATACATATAAATGGAGGGGGGGGGGTAACACTGAACATGAATAAATGACATTGGCACTTTGAAGGACAGGCGTTTAGATGTACTTAAACTCCATCCATTGTATGTTGCATCAGATTAAAGTTTTAAAGGAGAGTTTTTCTTTGACTGAAATTGAGTGATAGTTTCAGCACACTGCTGTGCCTTTCATTTAAAGATGTCACCCAATGACAGTTACTTAATGCCATGTTCATTTTATATTAACAGTCAGCAAAAGAAAAAGAAACTCTGGTCGAAGAAATCACCACTGCAGACATTTTTAAATAAATGCAGAGGCTCGAAATAACTAATCTTTCTCAAGCGGCCCAAAAAAAATATAGAAAAAACTTCATAAGTGTTAAAAATGCCAGTTTATCGTAACTGCTGTTAGCCGTTAAATCCCTCTTTTGGATTAATAATGTGATTATTTTGTTTAATCGTTTCTCCCATCAATGTCTATGGAAAGCGCCCGGTTCATAATATTAACTTGCACTAATTGTAACGTAAACGCGACCTCAACATGCAAGCCAGACTCAAAAACAGCCCCACTCTAATATTGTGACGTATTTCCTGGACGAAGAAGCAGGTTTGCTTATTTGTTGCTATCCAGCCAGCCGGTCGTCAAGGCGCTCGCATCCCTCTCTGACCATTTCACTTCCATTTTCTCGTTTTATCACTCTTCGTGCATGTGGAGTTCTGACTTGTTAGCAAGCAGTAATGTAATGTCAGTACACGCCTTTTATTCATGGAAGAAGCAATTGCTTTCGAAGGTTGAAGGCACCCGGTAGCGAAGTCGAATCATGCCGAGGGTGACAAGCTGGTCGTGAATGAAAAGCTAGCATTCGATAGCGTCCAAAGGGGGCGGATAACGTCGTGAGCCGCCAATAATAGAGATGTAAAGTTAAAGGGCAAGTGCAGGCGAGAGAAAGTCCCCGCCCGACTGGAAGAAGGGATGGGGAGGCATGACGTCTTTGATTTGGACCTAATATGGTTCGAGTGGATTTTGTGTTGTGATTGAAACTACAACTCCGAGGTAAAAAGGTGTTTCCCGTAGGGTAGCTCGCGTTTGCAAAGTGTACGGGAGCAATTGAAGCCTTAGCAGAAATCTCACTTGTGTTTGAACCAAAAGTCCCTTGCCAAGAGCTGCCGACAAGCCTCTCACCATCGTGCCCAGTCAGGTGAAGCCGTTCCGAGTGTCGCTTCTTTCGGGAGATGGGACCCAATGTAGGTGGACCGCTTTCTTCCTCGGGACTTGACTGAAGCACCACAATGGACCAGCTCTGATGTGCGGCGACTTCTCTCAAGTTTCTTGGGGGTAAGAGTCGTTTGGTCATTGATTTTTTTGTCTTTCTTTTTTTAATATGGTATTTTTACATTGCATATCGCTTCAACCAATTTTAGATATTTTATTTACCTCTTTTATCATCATTTCTCAGCTGTAGTCAGACATTCATTTTTTCTCCTCGTAATTATACACGGCTTAACATATCTTGCGACAATTTATCTGCGTAAGGTGGCAATTGATATGCAGTATTGTCAATTTCAACAATTTATCTGTGTAAAATGGGAAATTGATACGTTGTCATTTCAATTTAGGCTTCATTTGCACAAAAGCTTTTTTTTTTCATCAACAAGCTTCGTGCTTGTAAGCATCTCAAAAGAATGTGACTTAAGGGTAAACAAATCCAGGAAGGCCAGATATTCAGAAAAATTTTGGGCATCATTGGAGATTAATTTACACCTTTTGTAATAACCTAAAAATTTCATTAGGATGGGGATCTTGATGTTGGGGGTCAAGGTCAGTATCATGGAACATACAGAGAGACTTCAAGATTCTACCTTCTCTGTCATGTATGCAGGTTAATTGCATTGAAATACACTTTATTATTAAAGTGATGTGGCTTTTTTTTTTTAAATCTGATCTCATTTGACCATCAACTGTATTATACAGTATACTACACAGCATACAAATTCATGTAGTTTTTCCGTTTTCATTTATAGAAAAAGGTTATTTTTTTCCACAGTGTTATTGAGTCACCCTTTATTAATGTTTAAGCAATACAGGTCAATTTACAATGTAAGGTTTTTGAGAACAATATTTTAGGGGGCCCAAAACAACAAAGCTTAAAAAAATGTAGGAAGATAAAGGGTTAAGTCCTCACTCACAAGGACAGTGTGAATAGTGTTATTAATAAAGAATGATAAAAACATTTTGTTTAATCTTTGTGTTAGATATTGCTTGCACACCGTCCCATTGCTGTATTTCTAGACCACGTTTCCAGTGTCATAAGCAGTAAAAGAAAAAATGGACCTGATAGAGAGCTATTCGATCTTGGTGCTATCAATTTCCAGTACTTCTCAAATAAAATATATTTTTTCCTATTTTGTGTACTAACAAGGCACAATTCAGTGCTGTTGTTTTTTTTTTCTTTTTTTTTTTTCTGTTACCCTGAGGTCCATCTGCTCTCATGAATGGTTATGCGCCCGTCGAGGTTCTGCACAATCACTGCAACATACTGCTGCGCATTCTTTTAGAGAGGAGTCAAAAGCACATGGTGGGTGTTGATTTGGCTTGGGCACAGCCTGAAATAGAACTTGAGCGCTGGTTGTGTCGCGCAGCCTACCTACAACACCTAAGCCAGTCAGTCACATTTTTACCAGCATTGTATGCATGGCTGTCAGTCCGATGATGCAAAAAAAACCCAAAGACTATATGGTAGATAGGCACTGGAAGAATGTAACATGGGAAAAGGAAGAATCCATTGTATTCTGATCTTTTTTTTTGTTTGTTTTTACTGCCACAACACTTTTTGCTATGGATATAATGGAAAATCATGCAATTGAGTTTCTCAATGTCAGAACCTCTCTCAGTCAGAACAACACTTTCTGAACTGTTGAGAGAATCACCAATGACTGTCTAAACTTGAAGTGATTATTACAGGTGCTAAGAGGTTTGCTTTATTATCTCGCAGCAAAAACATTCTGTAGCATCTGCGGGGCCATTCTTTGAGCAGTTTACTCCATGGATTTATGGTGGGTTTATCTGAGTATTTTCTGCAACAGCTAAAACAATTGTGTGTTAAGTTTACCACTCAACAGGTGCATGAATATTAAAAAACAAGGAAAAAAAATGTATCTCTTCCGAACCTTGGTTTTAAATTGACTTAGTAAATTAGCTGGGTTTTGGCTATTATTTTGCAATTTGACTCAGATCGTTTTTATCAATAGCGCTGGTCTGTTAGTTGTAAAATACAACTTATCAATAGCTCTGGTCTGTTAGTTGTAACATACAACTTGTACATGTTGGGCAGTTCAAGTGTTAAAGAGAAATGCAGTGAATATGAAAAAATATGAATCATTGCCCCACATGCTGGCTTGAAAATATCATGACCAGAAGTCGAGGCTGAACCCAAGGAGCACAATTCTGGAGACCAGGTACTGTTTGAACAGGAAGTTTATTCAGTTCGGGGTCAGTGCACAGGGAGGCAATCTAAAAGTGTAACAGAAACAGCACCCTAAGAGGCAAGGTCAAACATGAAGCAGGGTCAATCATCTGCCAAATCAGTAACATGAGAAGGTTATGCGGGAACGTGACAGTAAAGTACAATGATCTGGCGAAGGACCGGCCCACACGCGTGGTAATATATATCAACAGTTATGAGCCTGAACAAGAACCAGGTGGACCAGGCGTCTCCTCACTGGATCAGGTGCCCACTGGGTTGAAGAACGACATGCCCATAACAAAAATAGGCCGAGTGGTCATATCCACACCTGGCCTCCCAATTTTCTTTTGTTTTTTTTGCAATTGTATTTCTCATCTTTTTTCAATTCTTCTCTTACTTTTCTCTTCTTCCATCAGTTAAGTTGTTTTTTTTTTAAATTCTTATTATGCAATTCCATTTTGGCATGGTGGAACACTTGTAGAGTGTTGGCCTCACAGAAAATGGATGTTATACCATTCCATGTATTATCTTATTCCCCGAGGCTGCATCTAAGAAGCAATCGTTCATTCTTGGTTACATGACATCTAACGGGCTCTAAAGTTGTACCATAGGAGAAAGCAGGCTCTTGTGCCACACATATTTACTGTATGTGTAATGCCATGTTGTAAAGGTCTCTTAACTTCCTGATAGTGATTGTGATTGACTGCAGCAGGTTGTTTCTAATTGCCAGGATATCGGCAGCACTCACTGAATTAATTAACACACAACAACAGGAAAGTCCAACAAACTCTAAAGAAAGAGAATTCTAGATTTTCACATGTGAAAATGTTTTGGAACCTTTTCTTAACAACTGTAGATAACAAGATCAATACTAATCAGTGTGAGCACAAATGCTTTTTTTTTTCTCCTGTAAAGCAAAAAAAAAGAAACAAAATGTGAAGAAAAACGTACTTGAGTACTAGAGTGTCAAATATGATTTTCTGCTTTAGTGATTATAAGTAGTCGTACAAAACTGTAATTAATTCTTAATAATAAGTAATTTACTAAAAACAATAATAGCAGCACGGTGGAAAAAATGGTTAGAGCATCTGCTTCACAGTTCTGAAGAACGGTATTCAAATCTCAGCCCAACCTGTGTGGTGTTTGGAGTTTCTCCCCGTGCCTGCGTGGGTTTTCTCTGGGCACACCAGTTTCCTCCCACATCCCAAAAACATGCATTAAATTGGGTCTCGAAATTGCCCTTTGGGTGTGAATGTGACTGCGACTGTTGTTTGTCTCCATGTGCCCCGCAATTGGTTGGCAACAAGTTCAGGTTGCACCCTGCCTCCTGCCCGTTGACAGCTGGGATAGGCTCCAGCACTCCCGCGACCCTTGTGAGGATAAGCGACTCGGATAATGGTAAGACGTTTGTCTTTATAGCTCACTCTGTGTTGTGTCATCTCCAGGCCACTGTTCTACTTTACCATCACAAGGGAGTGCAGCTCCTACTTGCCTGTGGCGCAGTCAAAGACCAACGGATACACTGTCCTGTGTTCTACTTTTCATGGATACCCGGGAGACTGTGCTGCACATATGGACAGTCCTTGTCCTGACAGCAGAACTAAACTGGATTGATACTGCAGAGGTCTATACCAATGCTTGGGCTGTCCAGATTAATGGGGGCCCTGAGGAGGCAGACCGAATTGCAAAGGAACACGGTTTCACCAACCATGGCAATGTGAGTTGAAATACAATACACTTTATCTGTACTCAAGATGTTGCTGTCTTATGTGATTGTTAATACACTCCATGAGACGCTCACTCCATCAATTAGAATTCTCTTTTGAGCAAAAACTACAACTCTTTTGGCACTCACTTGTTTTCTTCGCTGTCTTATCCTGTAGTCATGAATCCAAACTGTTTACTTTCATGAAAAATATCTCTAATGCATAGAATGCTGTTTATTTTTTTTAATCATATGCTAATCCCAGATAACAAGTTCTAGTTTTCTTATTTTTCTTAAGAGTGGAGGACATAGGAATGAATGAATGAATGAATGAGTGAATAAATACAATCAAATGAAGGTGGTGACGTGGCCAAGTGAAAGTCTGAATTTAAATCCAATCAAGATGCTATGTAGAGTGGAGAAAATAATTATTTGATCCCTACTAATTTTGTAAATTCACTTGTTGACAAAGACATACGTGGGTTATACTTTTTAACGGTAGGTTTATGTTTGAAAGAAAATGCACTGTAACTATTTGATGGCTTACCAACAATAAAGAATTCTGGCTCCCTAAGACTGGTCCTCTCACTTAGAAAAGTACTCTTAAACCCGTGAGCTGTATTTTAGCTGTACACTTATCTCCACTCGTTATTAGTATAAAGACACAGAATCTACCAATCTAAATCGATCAGACAACAAACTTTCCATCGTGAGAATGATCAAACAACTTTCTTCGGACATTACGGGCAAGACTATGGACCTTCACAAGGCTAGAATTAAAATGTCAATTTCCCTCGCTCTTGGGCGCTTCGCAAGATTTCTCTTTGCGCGATAGCAATGGCCATGAGTATGGTCCGGTATCAGGCCAGAGCTACGTTGGAGGAGCTTGTTAATGATCTCAAAGCAGCTGGGACCACAGTCAACAAGTGAAATGAAGTGAAGTGATAACACGCCACATCCTGCAGCACCTGTAAGACCCCCGCTGCTCAAGAATGCACACGTACAAGCCCATCAGAAGTTTTCCAATGAACATGTGAATGATTCAGAAAATGATTGGAAGATGATTTGGTCCGATGACAGAAAAATCAAGCTATTTGGAATCAATTTTACTCTGCTTGTTTTGAGGAAAAGTAATTCAGATTCTGACCCCCAAAACACCATTCACACCATCAAACATGGAGTTGGGTGAAGGAGGGGGGTGTTAATCTGCAGAGGGCACAAGTCAAATTCACCGCATCAAGGGGAATATGGATGGAGCCTTGTCCTCTGACTCTTGGATGACAAGTTGACAACCTCAACCTTAAGTATTTGGAGAGGATCTCCAAAGTGGAGAGGTGCAGAATTCCTCACAAGGTGTGTGCATACCTGGTGATCAACTACAAGAAACATCTGACGTCTGTGCGGGCCAATAAGGGCTCCCTTTTGAGAAGGGGTCAAGTCCTTATTTCCCTCAATGAATTGCAAAAGGGTGGCATGGTCAACATCAACCTCACAGTTCTGAGGATTGTGTTTAAATCGCAACGCGCCGTTGTAGAGTTTGCATGTTCTCTCCATGCCCGAGTGAGTTTTCGCCAGGTACTCCGGTTTCCTCCCAAATCCCAAAAACAAGCGGGGTCAGTTGATTGAAGATGAAATTTCCCGTAGGTGTGAATCTGAGTGCGAGTGGTTGCTTAGTTTATGTGCCCTGGGATTGCCTGGCAACCAATTCAGTGTATACTCTACCTATTGACCAAAGATAGCTGGGATAGGCTTCAGCACACCCGCAACCCTAGTGAGGATAAGCAGGACATAAAATGGATGAATGAATTGCAAAATAATTGTTTCTTTTATGTTTTTTCTAGATTTTTGAAAATATTAAATCTCTCGCTGTTAAAATACACCTATTAAAGTGATAGACCGTTCATGTTTTTGTCAGTGGGTACATTTACAAAATCACTAAGGGATCAAATAATTGTTTTTTCCATTGTATTTATGATCATGACCACAGAGTAGCTTGGGTAAGGATATAAAGTAATCTAGGAATAAGTAACCGAGGCAGACATTGCATGGGAAACATTGTGTCTTGCTCATCTTATTTCAACAGTCTCATTCTTATATTTAGCGTGCCATTGTAAAAACTCAAGCATATCCAATTATATCACAAATGTCTCCAATTTTCTGATTCAATACACAATAGTTTACATTGTTCTTTACTTAGAACGTAATTTGTAACACAAATTTGACCATCATTTGAATTGACGCTTCATGCAAAACATTGTTGACATGAGAAGTGAATCTGCACTAAATTCAAGCTTGCAAAATGAGCGTGACCATTTCCAATTCTCTGACACATTGTGGTAATTGTGATATCTCAACTCAAAGATGTTCTCTTCAATTTTTTGTTGTTGATTTATTGCTCAGTGTTGCTGTGACATTTAATTGTTTTTGGAATGACTGCCTCAAGGTCCTGATTTTACATTTTATCCAGTAAAATTTATTTAGAGATACCTCAACTACATAACTAGGGTTTGTTGGCTATGAAATATTTCAAATACAGTGGTGCCTTGAGATATGAGTTTAATTAATTCCTTGACCACCCTCATTAATCAAAATATCTGTATCTCAAGTCATCTTTTCCCAATGGAAATGTCAATTCACTCTAGCCTCCCCACGAAAATATTTCTGTGATGTATTATTTTTAATGAGAAGAATAGTACTTAAAGATATTGTATTTTAATAAAATATGCAGTATTGTTATAATTGAAAAGAATGGAACGGTTTTTGTGGCAGCACGGTGGATCAGCTGGAAAGCGTTGGCCTCACAGTTTTGAGGTCCTGGGTTCAACCCCGGACCTGCCAGTGTGAAGTTTGCATGTTCTCCACGTGACTGCGTGGGTTCTCTCCGGGCACTCCGGTTTCCTCCTACATCCCAAAAATATGCAACATTAATTGGACACTCTAAATTGCCCCGAGGTGTGATTGTGAGTGCGGCTGTTTGTCTCCATGTGCCCTGCGATTGGCTGGCAACTAGCTCAAGGTGTACCCCGCCTCCTGCCTGTTGATAGCTGGGATAGGCTCCAAAACGCCCCGCGACCCTTGTGAGGATAAGCGGAAAAGAAAATGGATGGATAGAAACAGTTTTTGTCACATTTTCTCATTCAATTCAATGGTCATTGTGATGCTCATTCTGGTGTGTGCCCCTTTCTCATCTGTGAGCAGTTTGAAGGCTGATTCAAACAAACCTAGTTCACACTTACTGCCTGGATACAGCAGTCTATGATATTGAAGCGGGGTGTGTCCTGCATTGAATTCAAGTGGGAGTCATAGCAGAAGACCATGTCTTGCCTTAAACTCAACTCACATGGGCGTTCTTCGCAGAGGATAAAGAATACATTATAAGACTGTGGGAATGTATTTTGTATTGTCCGTCTACATATATTGCTGCATTGATTGTGTTCGAATGTTAATTGCTGAAAGGGTTTCAAACACAACCACTTAGATGTCAATCATTGCAGATGTTAGCATTGGACTCCAGTTAAAGTGAAATGTTTGTTTCAACTACACATATAGTTCTCTTTGTTTAATGTTTTTCAACAGTAAAATTAAGAGTGGCAATAAATAGTTTGGAGCCTCTTTTTAAAATAATATTTATTAATTCTAACATTGGCAGCATATAGCACTCCTATCCCAAGTTTGTGCTAGAAGACAAAGCAAAAAATTGGTTAAATGGGTTAGTTGATTGATCAATTGATTTGTTATTTTTGATACAATTTAGTGAATGCTTAGTCTCACACCATATCAATTACAATATGTATGAGGTTTTGTGGAGGAGGGAGTTACTACTACTACTACTTCCTGTCCACCATTTATTAAATGCGAGTTGAGAAATGTGCAACTTTTGTACTGGAATGATGCAGGTATCATATGACACGCATGCATCCAGAAACAGATGCACAAATGTGTGTATTGTGCCTTCATGTTGTGTGGTCAAGAGAGTGTGATGCATCACTCATGTACTGTAGCTCTCTCTCACTCTGGTGCCAGGGAGGTCTTTGGTGTATTGTGGCGCTCTGTTACGAGCACAAGCAAATACAGAAGGGTGCGCTGCATTTCTGTTGTCATGGGAACAGAACTCTGCCATTCTGCACTGTGAAGCAAAGTTTACAGCTTTTCATGGGAAGAATTTGAATTAAAAACAATCTGGCAAGCAGCACACTTGCTGCCTCACCAGCCAATGCTCAGTAGATGCTGAACAACAGCCACACTTTACAGAAGTACCGTATTTTCACACCCATAAGGCGCACCGTATTAAAAGGTGCAGTCTCAGGTGTGGGTTCAATTCCAGTATTTAACACATGTACAAGGCACCCCGTATTATTAGGCGGAGGCAGGGTGGCACTTGTGATACAGTGAGGCAAAATTGCACCTTTATTTTTGTAAGCAGAAGAACAAGCTCACACTTTTTCTCCCCAATATGAGCGGTGGAAGCGAGTCATGAGTCAACACACCATCTTCACACACGGTTTCACACTAAACCAAAATTTTTACGCCGCAAAAACAAAACAGCACAACCAGCAGACAACAAAATGATGAATAAAGAAATAATTGACACAAAACATGCACTTCAAATGTTACTTCCACATTTAGCTCTGCAAAGGATATAGCTACAATATATAGCAACATTAGCTTTAAGCATACGGGAGCACGTGCACGCTATTTAAAAAGGTACCAGTTTGGAAACTGAGGTCAGTGGTACGTGCTTTACGGGCATATTTAACAGTGTAAATCCCAGAGTTCAGTTGTACTTTATTTAAGCATTTAACAATGTAGCTATACAGTATAGCTGCATAGAGATACTAGCCGAAACCATACGGCAGCATGTATGCACGCTTTTTAAGTACTTCAATAAAGTACAACCAAGTTCACTGTTTACAATGTTAAATACTTCATTAAAGTACAACCGAACTCGAGTTTTCCTCTGGGTGCCTTTTTAAATAGCGAGCCTGCATGTTACCATATGCTTTAAGATAGTATCGCTATATAGTATAGCGACATTATTAAATAGGTTAATAAAGTAGAACCGAACTCACTGTGTATATGGTATACCCCACGCCGGTCGCAACTTCACTTTGCTTACCCTGTTCACGTCGATGTCCAGCAAATGTTGTTATTTTTCTTTCACGGCGATTGTTTGTTCTTTGTTAATTAATCCATTGCTCGTGTTGTTCTTCCAACTTGTGCAACCTTATTTTGTTTCCACGGAAATTCAGCTTGGTCTTCTCGAGTGGAAGCAGACACATGAGCCCAAGCATCCACAATCCTTTAAGAAATTGTGGCGTAACTCGCCTGAGGCTGCTTATTAATAATATTCTGTTCGCCATTTGTCATCCATCGGTCCCAGGTTGCTCGCAACTTCACTTTATTTTGTTCATGGTGATGTCCAGTGAAGGAAGTTGCTTCGTTATTTATTTTTCTTTTGCGGCAATTGTTTGTTCTTTGTTAATTAATGCATTGCTTGTGTTGTTCTTCCAACTTGGGTCACCTCATCTTGTTTCCACGGAAATTCAGCTTGGTCTTCTCGACTTGGCAAAGCTTGTTTTCCTACTTCCTCAAGTGGAAGCAGACAAGTTAGCCCAAGCATCCACAATCCTTTCAGAAAGTGTGCCATAACTTGCCCGGGGCTGCCTCTTAATAACGTTGTGTTCGCCATTTGTCATCCATCGCTCAAAACTTCACTTTTATTTTGTTCACGGCGATGTCCAGTGAATGAAGTTGCTCCGTTGTTTGTTTTTCATGGTGATTGTTTGTTCTTTGTTAATTAATCCATTGCTCATGTTGTTCCACCAACTTGGGCCACCTCACCTTGTAGGCTCCCAGTATAACAGTAAAGTTCCGAGTTCATTAGCTGCGCTTGTTTATTCATGGCGGTTGTTTGTTCTTTATAAGCATATCTCTTTGTTGGTGCCATTTTTGGGGACCTTAGCCAAAGCTATATTGTTTAGCGCAAAACACATAGCATTATGTACCTTCGGGGGGGGGGGGGGGTCTTTAGCGTCCTCTCCACGCCCACACTTTCTCCTGTAACTTCCACATGCTGTCCTCCTACAAGTCCGCTTTTCCTTTATATACAAGTGTGTCAGCAGGAAATGCTCCCAGTTGGTACAAATTTTCACGTATAAGGCACTCCGCATTATAAGGCGCCCTGTCCGTTTTGGAGAAAATTCAAAACATTTAAATGCGCCATGAAGGCGGCACGGTAGCTCAGCTAGTAAAGCATTGGCCTCACAGTACTGAGGTACCGGGTTCAATCCCGGCCCCGCCTGTGTGGAGTTTGCATGTTCTCTCCGTGCCTGCATGCGTTTTCTCCGGGCACTCCGGTTTCCTCCCACATCCCCAAAACATGCAACATTAATTGGACATTCTAAATTGCCCTTAGGTGTGATTGTGAATGCGGCTGTTTGTCTCCATGTGCCCTGGAATTGGCTGGCAACCAGTTCAGGGTGTACCCCGCCTCCTGCCCGTTGACAGCTAGGATAGGCTCCAGCACTCCCCGTGACCCTTGTGAGGCAAAGAAAATGGAGCCATGAAAATAGGGTACAATAATCTCCACCTTTCACATTCTTGGAGGCACTGAGGGCTAAGTCACAGGAAAAAATCAACACTGCGAGAGAAAGCACAAGTGAGCATTCTGCATTGGTGCCTGGGAGCATAGTCCGTGAACATAAGCAATATTTGTCAGAGAAAAGTATAAAAATCAATTTGTTAGTCAATAGACGTTCCACCTTTTTTTGCCTCTTTACTGGAGCATGCGCGGCCCTGAAGTACCCTTGTTAACTCGTACCAGCAGCAGAAGCCCAAAAAAATTGTAATCTCTAAAAATTTGAAAGTTAGGTTGTACTGAGGGACCAAAGCTGCATTCTGCTTAGCCAGCTGGTACCCATCAGCTCCCTCCGCCAAAAAGGCCCAATAGGACTTGGTGTGTACCAACAGGTTTGGAGATTGTCGCTACGACAGTCACCAACCATTCTATGGCTATAGATCCGGTAGGTCACCTCAGCTATGGAGGCGAAGTACATGGTCCACTCAGACTCAATGTCACGTGCCTCACCTGGAACATAAATAAATTTCTATTGGAGTTGATAATTGAAACACCTTCTAACAGGGGATTCTGCCAAACATTCCCAGCAGACCCTCACAATGCGTTTGGGCCTGCCACGTCAGGCCGGTATTTTCCCCACCATTGGAGCCAACTCACCACCAGGTAGTGATCAGTTGACAGCTCCGCTTCTCCCTTCACACAAGTGTCCAAGACATGCAGCCACAAGTCCGATGACATGACCGCAAAAGCGATAATCGGACAGCAAACTAAGTTGTCCTGGTGGCAAGTGTACATGTGGATATGCTTCTGCTTGCTTGAATGTGGTGTTCCTTATGAATAATCTGTAATGAGCACAGAAGTCCAATAACAGAACCGCACTCGGGTTCTGGCCGAGGAACTGTTCCTCCCAATCACCTCCTTCCAGCTCTCACTCTCTTTGCCCATGTGAGCATTGAAGTCCCCCAGCAGAATGATGGGGTCCCCAGAGGGAGCGCTCTCCAGCACTCCTTTAAAGGGAATGGAAGGAGCGCAATGCTAATATTATACAGTTTTTATGCTGAGTACAAATCTTAAATCCATTATGAAGGAAACATTTTTATTTTTCGATTACTTGCAAAAAATTATTGCATGTTGCGGCATCCGCCAGAAAAGGACGGAAACGTGGCGGAGAAATCCGATCAGGGGCATGACGTAGGACGTTGTGACAACATGGATCCCGTATGAATACACTAACAGAACACCAATGGATTTTCCGATAATTTGAATGATGAACATTATTCTGAAGGGTCCCACGACGACGGTAAACAATATGAGCTTTATGAAGGAGTTAAAGGTTATCAATTTGAGCCAGTTAGACAGTACACATTTGAATTCAGACAAAGTAGCTAGCGATGAAGATGCGGACAGTACTCAGACCCATCTTGTAGGATGTCCCTCATGTTGGGAATATCGACTGGTAAGAGTTTGTGAAATTCTTGTTTGGTTTAGTTAGTCATAAACTGATAAATAGTAAAGGCTTTGATATTCTAAATGTATATACCAAGTTTTCAGTCTTGTTTCGAAATTATGCAAACACCGTGTATTTAGTGATTTGGTACACGACAACCGCGACAACTACTTTGTGTGTAAAATGCGAATTATTGTACCAAACACACAGAAGCCAATAACGTAGTCTAAATTGGTGTATTTTCACAAATAAGTAATGATATAATGCTGCTTTTTTTCGGCTTGTCTCGTTAGGGGTCGCCACAGCATGTTATCTCAGATGAATGCTCATATATGTTTGGCAAAGTTTTAATCATAATAATAAAATAAAAATAATAAATCATTTTTACGGATTGGTTTTATCTTATAATCACTGAGGAATTCTCGAAACGAATGGGTTTTTCTTTGGCGTGAATACAAAAGACTCCCAGCTTATCATCATTCCAAAATAGCCCATCCCAGAATTCGTGATGTCAGAGGTCCACCCATGAAATGAGTTGTATTGCAGGTAAGAGAAACTAGGTCAAAGTTCGCAACTTTAATTCATAAACACTTGTATTTTTTGGTAAAAACATTGAACAGATTATGCATTGTAAGGAACAGTTGAACATATATTTTCGCCTAGATAAGATAATTTGCGTTAGAAATGAGACATTCCATACTCTTAAAGGACTCCAAAAAAGGTGAGTACGCTGAACTGTTGCTTGGTTCATAGGCACAAACAACTGTCAAGATCCGTTCCTTAACCCAAAGGTGGAGGGATGCTACCCTCTCATCAACTAGGATGAACCCCAATTTACAGGTGCCATTATGGGGGGCAATAAGTATACACCTGCTCGACACCCGCCACTGCGGGCTACTCCAGAGTAGAAGAGAGTCTATCCCCTCTCCAGAGGACTGGTACCAGAGCCCAACCTGTGTGTAGTCAGAACTTCTCGACCTCATACACCAGCTCAGGCTCCTTCCCTCCCAGAGAGGTGACATTCTACGTCCCAAGAGCCAGCCTCTGTAGCCGGCGATCGGATTGCCAAAATCCATGCCTTCGGCCATCACCCAGATCACACTCCATCCAACCACTATAGACCCTTCCACAAGTGGTGAGCCCAAGGTAAGGGGGACCGACATTACCCTTATGGGGTGTATTGGACTGGCCCCCAAGGGTGCAGGCCGAGCCAGCAGGTGCTCGTCTTCAGGCTCCAGCTCCAGGGCTGGCTCCAGAGGGGGACCCCGGTGAAAACTTCTTCCTGAATTTTCCCTCTTCAGAGAGACTTTTGGAGCTGTGTTTTATCTAGTCCCTTACCTGGGATCTAATTGCCATGGGAGGCTATTTCACAGACGCCGCAGTACTGAGCAAGACAGTCGAGCCGGGGTGCTTTATGCCCGCACGCGAATGAGTAATGCATTCTCGGCTGGGTTCTTGAGAGCCGACACCGTTGCAAGGCCCGACGCGCAGCCTTCGCAGAACCCCAGAGCCAGTGTGGCTGAGTTTCGGCGCCGTGGTATACAAGGAGGAGGTGGATCCGAGCTATGCTGCTTTTAGGGGTATGTTCAAAGTCGCTGCAGTACGCGATGAACACCATAGAGACGAGGCTGAGTGAGACATTGTTGGCTGGGCGACGTGCTCATCGACACATTTCATGCGCAGATCTTTTGTTACGTTATGATTGAGACCGAATACGTGGTCCGCCCCAAACTATTGTTTTTTTATTAGTAGCTGTATGCGCACATCAACACATTTCACACACGGATCTTTTGCTACGTTATGAGAGAGACCGATTACATGTTCCGCCCCAAACTATTATTTTTTTTTTTTAGTAGCTGTATACAAACCTACCTGTTATTTGGAACCCACGAAGCTCTCGTCCTCTGCACCCGTGCAATCCATTTTTCACAACGAACAGGGTCTCTTTCAAACTTATGAAGAGTAATTCCATTCTCCCGAGTGTTCAAGTAATGTCCAGCAATGCAATGAGCCAGCATTTTGGCTAACACAAAGGAACAACGAGCTACCTTCCCGGAGGTAAAACTAATGGAAACAAACGAGTCCACGAGGGGGCGCCGCTGTCCTTTAGGTCACTTACCGCTTCTTCTCAAAAACAAATCCCTGAGAGGATTTTCATGGCGGGAGTTACAAAACGCTGTATACGTCAAAACCATGTTTTGTGGTGAAAAAACACATGGGACCATATTGGCTGTGGGTTTTTCATTAATAATATACCAAAAATCATCCATTTCATGACAGGCCCACTTTAAGGTACCACTATATGTTATTTGGTCTCTCTATTGTACTGATTTTCACCCATTGCTGGTGGTTCTTTAATTAATCCCCCGCAATAAATGGGAGTTCACTAAAATTATTTAGGTTCTGAATTATGTTGTGTTGAATTTGTGAATGAAAGAAAGGAAAACATGTAATGCTACTAGATGTTACTGGGCAAAACGCATTAGTCTTTGATAGATGGTTACATTTTTCTTTTGTCTGGAATTATATTTTTGGGCAGTGCCTCTTCTGACATTGTTTCTCAGAGGTGCACAAATAATAAGCATTACTGGTATTATTTTAGTCTCTGGCCACTGAGAGAAGGTGCTAGAAATAGATGAAGTCCAGAATATCCAACAGTGCAGTGATGGTACAGCAGGGGTTATGTGAGGGAATATATTTGGCAAGGCTTTTTAAAACTGGGGGATAAGACTTAAAAGGTCTTAGTAGTGTGTCTTCATTTGTGTGTGTGGGTATGTGTGAGAGTGTGTAGTTTGCTCATTATACTGGATTTTAATTTTTGGTGACTGGTCTTGAGGGAGGATAAGTGTATTTGTTCTGTACTGTGTAGTGTAGATAGGGCGGGTTGTTTTCTGGTTGATTTCTGAAATCCCAACAATACCGTAATTTCTCGTATATAACGCGCAGATTTCTCTGAAAATATTTTCAAAAAGTCAATAGAGTACATTATATTATGTATGGATGAAAAATAAAAATACAATCACATTGTATAGTCGTATACAGGTACATAGAGTGATTAAAAAAAGGTATACATATACATTTTGATATGATATTCTATCTCTTATGTTATACATTTATATATATATTACGGTAATGTGCATCACCAACCTGCGCTCTCTGACCTCCTCACGGGAGCTGGGCATTTTACAGTCGTTAGCGTAGCATATTTGTTACTACTGCACCAAACATCAGAAACGACTGCCCGTTAGTTTTGTTTTAACTTAAACTAAGACAAAAAATGTCGAATACAAGGGCTAGTTGTGCAGCTGCTTTTAAAAGTAACGTGTCATCGTTCCTGCCGATGAAGCGGGCAACCAGGAAGCAGTGCGGTAATTCAAAACAACGAGAGCTCTATGGCATCAGGTCACTATCAAAACAACGTGAGCGCAAACTACGTAGTACAAGCGTAACGTAACATTAAAAAAAAAAATACAAAATCACATCGCTCTCTATGTCTGGAATGCTCATATCGACTTAATCTAGTTTCCTTCCAGAATTTCTCTTTCTCCTCTAGGTCACATCCTGTGGGGTATAGTCGCAAATTACATTATACATAACACTCTCAATTTCAAGTTTCACCCTCATAACTTGATCCGATACTCTTCACCTCACAGACATTCTTAGTCAGCTCTTCCTTTAAAATAACCCCAACTACATTTCTCTTCCCATCTACTATATGGTAAAATAAATGAAACCCTGCCTCTAAACTTCTAGCCTTACTGCCTTTATATATATAAAGTCATAGCTCTCCTTCTTCTACATAGAGGGAGCTAGCATACGTTATATATAACCTAACCTATAACCTAACCCTAACCAAGTTTTGTTTTAAGGTTACAAAACGTGATAAATATAACTAATATATATAAACTAATATGGCGACCACTTGGATGTAGAGGGACACTCAATTGCGCAACTTTGTGCATGGATGACGCGGTCTCCACTCACTTTTTTTTTCGTATAGACATTGAAGTGAATACTGTTATATGTATTTTTCATTACAATATCTATTTTAGAATGTTTATAGGGATGTCACCCCCACTTTAAAGTTGTGCATCAATGTATCTCTTTCTCTCAAACTATTTCTCTGCCTTGCTCTGGTCTTCCCCAGCTACTCCACCCCAGCAACTTCCCCCCGCCCGCCATCTTCTGTTCTCCCCAGTGTGTTTGTGTTTTGAGATGTTAATATCCAAGTTGCGCACACAAACTCATGCAACACAGTCTCACACAGCTCAAAAGCACAATGGATGCACTTGCAGTACCTGCTGCCTATTCCCATAAGGCTCAAAGAGAAATAAGAGCAGCCTATCCAAATAAACTTTATGAAGTCTTTTACACTACACAAATACATGTGGAAAAAGATATAATATATATACGTGCCAAGGCAGCACGGTGATGCAGCTGTAAAGCATTGGCCTCACAGTTCTGAGGACCGGGGTTCGATCCCGGACCCGCCTGTGAGGCGTTTGAATGTTCTCCCCTTGCCTGTTGGGGCTTTCTCCGAGCACTCCGGTTTCCTCCCACATCCCAAAAACATGCATTCATTGGAGACTCTAAATTACCCCTAGGTGTTATTGTGAGTGCGACAGTTGTCTGTCATTATGTTCCCCGTGATTGGCTGGCAACCAGTTCAGGGTGTACCCTGCCTCTTGCCCGATGACAGCTGGGATCGGCTCCGGCGCTACCACAACTCTACTGAAGATATGTGGCTCAGAAAATGGATGGATAGATGGATATATTCGTATACAGTCAGCTTTAGAATACATTTTAAATTTCTGCTACTCGTCTATAAATCACTCAATGGTTTAGGTCCTGAATACATGAAAGAAATGCTTACGGAATACAAACCAAGTAGAGCTCTGAGATCGACTGTTCGACTGATCGAACAGGTTCTGTTTAAGTAATTTCTTTATTGAACAGCTCTTGAGGTAATCAGCCTTGGGTTTGTTCATTAGAAATTACTTTTAAAAAATGTGATTACCCACATTTAATTCATGATTTAACAAGGCGGTAATTGCCTTTTCACACAGGGGCAGATAACTGAATTGTTTCTTTTTCATAAAAAAAACATTTTAAGTTCTCTTCAGTTATATTTGTATACTTATTTGTTTGATAATCTTAAACAAAGTGGCGAAATTATGTAAATATATAAGAATTTGAGAACCGGATCAATACCTTTTCACGTCAGTTTACATCACATATTGCAAAGTGTATTGTATTGCATGCCCATCCATCCATTTTTGAGCCATTTATCCTCACAAGCATCACGGGAGCCTGTCCTAACCATCTTTGAGCAGGAGATGGGGTACAACCTGAACTGGTCGCCAGCCAATCACAGGGCACATAGAAATAACCACCAGCACTCACAGTCACACGTTCAGGCAATTTAAACTTTTCAATTGATCCATGTTTTTGGGGTGCGGGAGGAATCCGTAATGCTGGGAGAAAACCCAAGCAGTCACGGGAAGAAAATGCAAACTCCACACAGGCGGGGTTGGGATAACCCCGATATTCACAACTGTAAGGCAGATGCTTTCACCAGTCATCCGCTTTGCTGCCCATCTTTGTCTTGTATTTATACTATTATAGACTGACAATCATGGTCTTTTTCAAATCCCTTTTCTTCACCAACACTATTAAGATGTAAAAAATTCCTCCAGAACGCTTCGTACCAACTGCTTCCTCTCTCCTCAGTCCTCCACTCTTCTTCATCTCCAAGGCCCTCATTTATCAAAGAATGCATAGAACAGCTTCTAAATTAGTTCATATGACTGAAAGTTAGGATGTGTGCACACACCCCAAAAAAAAAAAATCTATTTATCAAACATCCAGGCAGGTCACATGCACATCACCATGTGTTCTATATTGCCAACCTTGCGTACCTTGAGTCTCGTTTAAATTTAGAAATGCCTCCAACTGACCAAATATGGTAGCAACAATCTCTTTGAGATTGAGGGATTATCTTTCCTCTCCCAACGATAGCGTGGATGACAAATAATATCTCCATGAGGCTGACATTTATTGAAGAACTTGTATAAGTGGAAATGTAACCCAGCTGTAGTTTAACTTTATTACAGAAACAAACCAAGAGTCCAGCTTCCGAATGAAGCCCTATGGAGCCACAAACCAGTGCAATCTATAGGCCTGTCCTAAGGCCAGATAAATGGAGAGGTTTGCGTCAGGAAGGGCATCCGGTTTAAAACTTTTCCAAACAAACATGAGCGTTCCTCTAAAGAATTCCATACCAGATCGGTCATGCCCCAGGTTAACAATGTCTGCTCCTAGCAACATTAACCTTCAGGGCGTCAGGGGAAATTCTGTTACTGTGGGTCAAAGACAAAAAAGACGAGGAAAGTGGATTCTTCGGCAGAAAAAGAAGAGAAATGCACAGAGCCTCAAACTGAGTGTAGGGACTTTGAATGTTGGGAGTCTGACAGGAAATTCCCAGGAGTTGGTGATGATTAGGAGAATCTTGTGCATCCAAGAGAGCAAGTAGAAAGGTAGTAAGGCTAGAAGTTTCGAGGCAGGGTTATTTTACCATGGAGTGGATGGGAAGAGAAATGGAGCAGGGCTTATTTTAAAGGAAGAGCTGGCTCAGAATGTCTAGAGGTAAAAAAAGTATCACATTGGATGATGAGGGTCAACCCTGAAATTGAGGGTGTATATTGTGATTTGTGGCTATCCCCACAGGTAGAATGTGACCTTGAGTTGAAAGAGAAATTCTGGAAGGAACGACATGAAGTAGTTCTGAGCATCCCTGACACAGACAGAGTTGTGATTGATGCAGATTGTTATGGACATGTTTGTAAAGGAAACAGGGCAATGAAGAAGGCATGGTTAAGTACAGCATCCAGTAAAGGAACACTGAGGGACAGATGGTAGTGGACTTTGGAAAAAGAATAAAAATGGAAGTAGTGAACACTTTATGGGAAAGAATCATGGAGGCTAGACTCAGGATAGAAGTGAGAGTCTGCAAGCAACAATCTGGTTTCATGCCTAGAAAGAGTACCACAGATGCATTATTTATCTTAAGGATGCAAGTGGAAAAGTACAGAGAAGGTCAGAATCTAGAGAAAGCCTTTAACAGAGTACCCAGAGAGGAATTGTGGTACTGCATGCTTAAGTCTGGTGTGGCGGAGAAATATGTTAGAATACTAAAGGGCATGTATGAGGGTAGCAGAACGGTGGTGAGGTGTGCCGTAGATGGAGGTGGGACTGCATCAGGGATCAGCTCTGAGCCCCTTCATTTTTGCTGTGGTAATGGATAGGCTGACAGATGAGGTTAGACTAGGAACCCCTTGGACGGTGAAGTTCGCAGATGACATTGTTATCTGGGTGGGTGATATGGGTGCATCCACCCATTTCAACATTGTTCCAACCATGATTTTGGCGAGGTTTTATTTCAAATTGATTCATTTACTCTACCTTCCCCTGAAACTGGAGGTGGTATATCCTACCAAAAGAATGCTTGAGGCTTAACACCGCCTCCACCTTCTGAAGATGTTCATTTTTACAATGACTAACATTAAATTTATGTCTGGAGAAGCCATGTGTTGAAATGTAGTTATTGTCCAAAAATCATCGACATCATCCCTGTTATACCCTTATGCCTTCATCGGTGACACATATTGAACAGCGGCTGCTTTGTCAGATTACAAATTGCAACTATACATTTAACAATGTACTGTAAATATATAAATGTAAATTGCTACATTGAAATGGAATATATGGCACTCTGCCTTCCTCTTTCACACAATGGTGGTGATGTGCTGTCATTAAAGGAAACCGTCTCTCTCTCTCTCTCTGTTATATTGTTATGTATCTGTTATCTCCCTCTCACACGCAAACACGCACACATGTTTAAAAGCCAGATCATCCTCAACTTGAATGAAGAATGTAAGCTGTGTGGAACGAATGCAGCTCTGACTCAAGGATAAATGCAGTGTACTTTCAGAATGTTTGTTCCCATTTCATTCTCATTGTGAATATTTTCTGCACACAGCCTACATATGGTACAGCATGAGCAGATTTGTCTTAAATATTAATGTATCAGACACCTCTGAATGTTCTGTGAAATGGAATAACAGGAAGGAGTAGGGCAGTTTATTCAGTATTCTGGACTTCACATGAAATACTACTGGTATTTGTGGAATGTAACTTGAAATGACATTGTTTTAATAAATAATAAAGTTAATTGATAATCAATTATTTCAATAACTCTTTCCATTTAAACATTGTTTAGTTAAAAATTACCATAGCCTAGTCTTGACAGCCAAATTCCATATATCCTTCTACATGCAAAATTAAACATAAATACGGTTGCCTTTTAAATAAAAATGTCAATAATTTAGGAGAAAATAATAAGATGGAAGCAATGCCTGGATTACTTAAAGTTCAGTGTAATTTTAAGTTTGGTTTAGAAGAAAAGAATAAGACAGAAGCAATGCCTGCATTACTTCTGGTTCAGCGTAATTTTTCATTGATATAAATCAATCAGTTTGTTGTCAGAAAGGGGCCCCACTTTTTATACGTATAACATTTAGTAGAAAGAGATGACAATGCTTTTATGAGGCTCATAATTTGAAGTTCATTACATAAATTACAGTAGATAGGTGTTCTTGATAACCACAAGTCTTTTGTCAAACCCAAACGCATACACGATACAGGTAGTGAATACGTATAGGAAATTTAATGAGATCTACCCGGGGTCATCTACAAGGGAACAATGAAGGAAAAAATGAAAACACAGGAGAGACCAACATTGGGAGAAGGAGGCTGAGCTTGTGATGTGTGGGTGGGCGTGCAGTTGGTCGAATGAAAGACAGCAAACAAAGGGGCCTGTGCCCTCTAAAAAGGGGGGTTTCCCTCCCATCACCATCACCATCAAGTGAGAAACCAGATTTCTATATCCCAACTTCCCACGTTTGATGTCCTTCTTCACGACTTGCTGATAATTCATTTAGCGTCCGTGTGCGTAGTTAAAACTCCTGTGCTTCTTCTTTGAGAATAGACAAGACTTCGATATCCTGTGTACAAAGGCTGGCTCAGCGGGGCACCCGAGGCAAGTATGCAGGACAGCACTATGCTTTTGCTGTGCTCAAAACGACATGGGAAGAAGTCACATGACACCTTGAGTATACTAATTGGAAGCGTAAAAAAACAAGGCCCTAGTGGAAGAAGTGTAGAGGTACAGCTGTGTGCTCTGATTGCATGTTGCTATATGCAAAGACCACAACATCAGTGTAACAGGTCAATTCTGAACATGCCAGATATGCCTGTGGTGGAGTTGATTTTATGTTTTTTTCCCAACAACATTTATGTGTAATTGTTTCTTGACAAAAAGGAGGACCCATAGATGGTGTGAGAATAAAGGCTTTTCATAAAAAAAATGTTCTTACACATTTGAACACTTTGAGTCTGTGTTATCATTCCTTTGTCAGGGTCCTTAGGGGATGGCTCAAAGTGTATTCGGGTTTGAGGTGTGAGTATATGACTGGAAAAGAGAGGGGCCCCCTTGAGGGAAAGAGGCCTCCTACAGGTGGGAGGGGTCTATGGGATTTTCATTGGGTCCCTCTTGGGGACTTGTTCACTCCAAAATTACATAAATCTATTAACAAGTGTTATCAACTTAGCAACAGATGGTTGGATGTTTGGATAGGTGACGGGATGTGAGGGACCACTGAGGGGTGCCTTGGGGACCCTATTCCCTAAAGTCATAAATCCTTTCCGTGGAATTTCCAGTGGCATCATCATTTCCTGGAGGGTGCCTTCTTGGGGCCTTGCGAACTTGCAAACTTGCGAAGTTTGTAAATCATTTCCCTGGGATTTCTGGCCATGCCATTCGGGTTTCAGGTGGGAGATTTCCTGTAGGGGTGTTTCTGGTGGGGTACTTACAGCCCAATTTCCTGAGGATTTCCATCTGGATTACCGGAGATGTCACTTCCAGTGACATAAACATTTTTGGCCCAAGGTCAATAAATACATTTTATTATTATTATTTATTTGTTTTATATGACCACTCTGGCGAGTCTTGTTTTTTAAATTTATTTTAGTTCACTGATGCGGAGAGCTTCATACTCTACGTCTGACTTTGCCGCCATCTGTCTGGAAGCCCGTAAGATGCTCTTTACCTTAGTGGTGATAGAGTTCTACGTCATTGTCTGCATTGTATTCATTCCTGCTCAATTCAAATTCTTCACCATGGATGTTAGTATGTTTGCACTGTACATGTTTCTTTTCTCATATAGCAAACAAAACAGAAATATATCATTTCCATCAGCACTTGGTCCTTCCCTGTCACCATTGAGCAATAATGTTTTGGTCTTTGACTCACAGTATTGCCCTCATCAGAATCAGAACCAGAATCAGAATTATTGGCCAAGTATGTAACAACACACAAGGAATTTGTCTCCGGCAGTGCCGCCCTGGTATGACATTCAGAACAAAGAACAAAGAACAACAGTTACATGTAATAGGAACTATTCCTGAGAAGAGTCAGATGTGTGAGATGCAGAGTCTTCTTCATTTAGAGGAATTAAGAGTGTGTCAACAGCCCACATTATGTTAAGCTTTTAAAGAGCGCCTTGCCCGTTCACTGTTCCTGTTACAGACCGGTGCAATGACAATTGTACAAAGGGAGCAGTTTAAAGCGATGAATCATGCTATATTCTACAGGATATATTACAAATACTAATATTCATTGGACCTGCAGGATGTGAGGGTGATTGCTAGAGGGAAAAAACTGTTTGATTGCCTGCTAGTTTTGACTTGCATTGATCAGTAGTCCTTACCCTAGTGCGTACTTTGTCAAATAACTCTGTGACTAATTAACAACCAGTTTCCTTCGTGTCCTATTTGAACAAATACAGTGAAGGAAATAAGTATTTGAACACACTGCTATATTGCGAGTTCTCCCACTTCGAAATCATGGAGGAGTCTGAAATTTTCATCGCAGGTGCATGATCGTTGTGAGTGAGATAATCGAAAAAGAAAAATCTAGAAATCACATTGTATGATTTGTTAATGATTTATTTGTGTGATAGAGCTGCAAATAAGTATTTCAACACCTGAGAAAACCAATGTTAATATTCGGTAGAGTAGCCTTTGTTTGCAATTACAGAGGTCAAACGTTTTCTGTAGTTGTTCACCGGGTTTGCACACACAGCAGGAGGGATTTTGGTGCACTCCTTCACACAGATCTTCTCTAGGTCAGACAGTTTTCTCAGCTGTGGCTGAGAAACACGGAGTTTCAGCTCGCTCCAAAGATTTTCTATTGGGTTTAGGTCTAGAGACTGGCTAGGCCACACCAGAACCTTGATATGCTTCTTACGGAGCCACTCCTTTTTTTCCTGGCTGTGTGCTTCGGGTCATTGTCATGTTGAAAGACCCAGCCACAACCCATCTTCAATGCTCTGACTGAGGGAAAGAGGTTGTTCCACAAAATCTCACAATAAATGGCCGCGATCATCCTCTCCTTAATACAGTGATGTTGTATTGCCCCATGTGCAGAAAAAAACCCCCAAAGCATGATCCTACCACCCCCATGGTTCAGAGTCGCGATGGTGTTCTTGGGATGGAACTCATCATTCATCTTCCTCCAAACACGGTTCGTGGAATTATGACCAAAAAGTTTCATTTTAGTCTCATCTGACCACAAAACCTTCTCCCATGACTCCTCTGTATCATCCAAATGGCCATTGGTAAAGTTAAGACAGGCCTTGACATGTAGTGGTTCCGTGCCATGCATGATTTATAACCATGACATCTTAGTGTATTACCAACAGTCACCTTGGAAACGGTGGTCCCAGCTCTTTTCAGGTCATAGACCAAGTCCTGTCATGTATTCCTGGGCTGATTCCTCACCTTTCTAAGGATCAGTGAGACGCCATGAGGTGATATTTTGCATGGGGCTCCACACCGATTTGAGATTGACTGTCATGTTTACCTTCTTCCATTTTCTAATGATTGCTCCAACAGTGGACCTTTTTTCACCAAGCTGCTTGACAATTTCTTATTAGCCCTTTCCAGCCATGTATGTAATGTAATGAACATTTCTTATTGCAGGTACTGATCACAATAAAGAGAAATGCAAGTGTTGTACAATTGCTGCTTTTTGTTAACTAGTGTGTTCACTTTTTTGTGCTGTATGTTTAAATGTGCTGATAGCTTATACTTTTCAAAGGTAGGCCCTTGAAGTGAAGGTCAGAACACTGAGATGAGCCTGTTTTACATTTTTCCTCTCCGTGTTCCATTACTACTGCAATACACCCACAGTTTCACTGCCTCCAGACTTGCATTTACAGACAGATGAATTGATGTGTCTCTGAAAAATCCATCAGACAACCTTTTGAGTGATAGTCACATTGGGTTTTTTTCATGTACTGTACTAAGAAATATCAGTCTGCTCTTTCACATACTGTATATACATTCACACAGGTCACACTCTTAACTTTTGGCAGATGTAGGAGATAGAAATACAGGTACATATTTTTTCATTAACGACAACACAATACCTAGGTTGCACATGTGCCATCCATGACATTTGTGCGGAATTTTTTTTTTAATCCCAAGGGTTTGGGTTGCGCAGCGCAGCCTCTGCAACACCATTCTGCTCCAATCTGTAGCAGCTTTCACTATGGCATCAGGTGGCTATCCAAACAACGTGAGCTGAAACTATGTAGAAATGAGCGTAATTTGCACATTTATAAAAAAGCGAGCATTTCAATTGCGTGCGCTTTCGCTTATTTTTATGTGCCCATGACACTCGTACTACGTAATGTGAGCTCACGTTGTTTTGATACCCACCAGAAGTCATTGACCTATCGTCGTTTCGGACTGCCACGCTATTTCCGGGTTGGTGGCTTCATCGGCACGAGTGATGACACATTTCTTTTAAAAGCATCTGCACAACAAGCCGTTGTAGTTGACAATTTTTGTCTTAGTCTAAGTTCAAACAAATTCATGGACAGTCGTTTCTGAGCTTTGGTGCAGTAGCAACAAGACTACTAAACTAACGATCACACAATGCAAACTCCCTGAGGAGCTCCGAGAGCTCAGGTTGGGGGAAGCATATTACCGTAATATATATAAATGTGTAACATAAGACATCGAATATCATATGGAAATCTACATGTATAAATGTAACTTTTAAAAATATTTTTGGAAAAATTTGCGCAATATTTTTTTTAATTATGGTAATTTATTTATTAATTAATAATTTAATTATTTCTCCATTTCGAATTATTTGGATTTTATTCAAAATAATCATATAATAATAATTCATGTATTTACAGAAATTAAATTATATTTTGTCATTTAATTATCCATCCATCCATCCATTTTCTCAGCCGCTTATCCTCACAAGGGTTGCGGGAGTGCTGGACCCAACCCAGCTGTCAATGGGCAGTAGGCAGGGAACACCCTGAACTGGTTGCCAGCCATTCGCAGGGCACATAGAGTCAAACAGCCGCACTCACAATCACACCTAGGGGCAATTTAGAGTGTCCAAATAATGTCGCATGTTTCTAGGGATGTAGGAGGAAACAGGAGCGCCTAATCCACGCAGGCACAGGGAGAACATGCAAACTCCACACAGGGAGAGCCATGATTGAACCCGGGTCCTCAGAACTGTGAGGCCACCACTTTCAGGCTGCAACACCGTGCCGCCCATTCTATAATCATTATATGATATTTAATTTCAGTTCAGAGCTTGTGACTGTATTCAGAAGGTTCATTTTCTATGTGTGTAACATTTTCAAAGTTCTACCCAAAAGTTCAGTTCACCAAATCTCTAAAATAAACTTGTTCAATTCATAATTCATATTTTAAAATTTTAAACTAAATACACTGTTCCAAAAATGAAGTAGTTCCTACTTCTTTTTTTCCCCAATACTGTATACTGTATACTATAATACTGTATTGCTGATGGGCTATTGTGTTGAAAATTCTGGCATTTAATTTCCACATTGTTGACACCCATTCAGTAAAACACTAATGGCCAGCAGCAGAGGAATTAAAACAAAAGAAGCCCTGCAACACAGTGTGACGGGAATGAAGATGAAAGGACATTAATAATATTGTATTCCTATCAGCTTGAGTATATTAACAAATACAGTCCCACACGTAGTTTTGATTAGTCTTAGAATACAAAACAATAAATTCCATATAATGTCCATGACTGAGTGAGGATAAGCACTGTAAAAGCCCTTTTACAGTGAGTCCCAGAAGGCATCTCGCACATAAGAGTGAACGGCAGCCGCACTGAATCGTTTCCTAAATAAAGTGTTTATTCCCTGACATAAAGGGTCTTGTAAAGTGTCTTCAGACAGGTTTTGTCTTGGAAATCCCTAAAAAAATGGGCACTCCTGAATGAAAACTAACTCCTGCTCAAAGACTGTTAAAAGACGCCAAAACAGGTGCATTCTCAATGACATTCATCAGGCAGAAATTAACTAAATTCACTTAATGTTCACCCAAAATATCAACAAATATCAACTAGTTCATGACGTGTCATTCATTGAACTCATTCAGCTGCAATACTGGGTTTTGATCCAGGGTTTAATAAATGGATCTTGAAACCAAATATTTAAATGCAAGACATAAAAATACCACTTTGTCCTCACTGTCACTTATGAAAGCAGACTAATCCTTTCCAAGTAGGTTCATCAAGATTATTTTTATTTGTGCATTTTAATTTATCTTCATTTTTTTACAATTTTTCATTTTTTTCAAAATTTGAATTTTACAGCTTCTCTCAATGGTTAGCACAAAGAGATCAAGACTTTGCGATGGCCAATCCAAAACATTCACTTTCTTAGTTTTTGTAACCAGTTTGGAAGTTTACTCGAGATCATTTTCTGTTTGAAAGACCCATTTGCGCTCAAGGGGTGCCTACTTTGCCGGTCGCCATCGAAGCAAGAGAAGGAGGCGGCAGCTGTCGAGACAGGGGCGTTAGGTGGCCGCGGGGTGGTCGCCGTCGAGACAGGAATGTGAGATTGAAGAATACCTGTTGCTGCCGAGACAGGAGCGTGAGGGGGCCGCGTGCATGTCGGGGTCGAAGCGTGGGTGTTGTTATCGGGCGACCAAGGATCGGGCGCCGTCGAGTTGTGGACGTGGATCGGGAGCGCCTTTTGGCCTCCGTTGAGACAGGAGCAGTCGTATACCGCCGGTACTGGAACGTGAGGCGGGCGTGAGGTCATTGCCACCGAGACAGGAACATGAGGGAGCTGTGGATTGGTCACTGGCGAGGCTAAGTCATGAGGCGGCCGGGGATCGGTCAATGCCGAGGTTAGGTCATGAGATAGCCGGGGATCGGTCACCGCAGAGGATAGGTCATGAGGCGGCCAGGGATCGATTGCCGCCGAGGCTTGGTCGGGGATCGGCCGAGGATCGGTTGCCAATGGGCGTGGTCTCCAGATGGGCGAGAATCGGTTGCCCTTGAAACGTGGTCATCAGACCGCCAAGGACCGGTCGTCATTGAAGCAGGGGAGAGATCATTTTCTTTTTGGAAAACCCATTTGCGCTCAAGATTTAATTTCCTAAATGCTACCAGAAAAACAACACCACAACATGATACTGCCACCAGATTATTTTACAATTACGCTTGCATCTTTTTTCCACCAAACGATTCTCATTACAGCCAAACAGTTCAATTTGAGGTTCATTAGACCACAGGACATGTCTTCAAAATTAAAGGCCACTCTTCCTGGCATAGTGGCCTTTCAGGCTCTGTCAGTAAAGTACACATTTCGCTGCGTATGACACATTCTTACTAAATCCAGCCAGTATCTTCATAAGGTACTTTTGTACTTGAGTCGAGATCCACATTTTGGACCAAACCATGTTCATCTCTGGGGACACAGAACCCATCTTCTTCCTGAGTGATATGATGGCGAGACATTTCCATGGTGTTTATACTCTCACATAATTGTTTGAACAGATGAACGTGGTACTTTCAGGCATCTGGAAATTGCACCCGAAAATGAACCTGATTTCTGCAAGTCTGCTACTCTTCCTGATATCTTGGCTGATTTCAGTTTGGTTTTCCGTTGTCTTTTACAAATAAGCAATGTGTTTCAGGGGTGCCTACTTTAAGTACTATACAGCCACAGGTATGTCGCTAATTCACTCAAATGTTGTCAGTAAACCAGAATCAAAAGGTTAACAAGAAATGACATCATCTGGGTTATCCCAAATAGTTTGCGGGCATATTGGAAGATTGCTGGGATGGGCTCCAGCACGCCTATCATTCTAGTGAGGATAAGCGGTACTGCAGATGAATGAATGAATGAAACTAACATACATAATTTACACACTTCAGTCAAAATCCCCAAGAAATGGTGTGCCTACTACCTAAATAAAATAACTTCCAACATTCTAATCTGATGATTGGTGATGAACATTTCCTGGAAATGCAGGTTTAAATTAAATTCAGCCAAAGACATCTTATTCAGGTGCTATATTTCTTAACTATCCTTTTGATACATTTTTCTATCAAATCTTTGCCATACACCCACATAATTTAAGGTTTTTCCCAGCTCGTTTTCCCTAAGAAAAATCCCCCAATGGATGCAGCTGAGGAAAGAAGTCTGCAGTTAGAGCTAGGATGTAAGCAAATAATTACCCACTCATTTGAAACCACCCAATTATCCTTGATGCTCAGCTTCATCCCAGAAGTGCAACTCAGTAGTTTCAGATGTAATTTGTTCAAAGATGTCATCTTGGCGGATTGTAGCACGTGTATAATCATATGGGTGTGTATATAAGCCATAAGTATGAAAAGGCAATTCAAGTCTTCATATCAATTTTTGTGTTCATGCGTGTTTTGCGTAAATGCCCAATAAAAACAAATGGCAATAAATAAAAGGCAATTGAGAAGCTGACAGTTAATAAGTAATTCGGGACCTCCGTTGTGGATGATATTTCCATCTCAATGATAGTCTGTGCTTTGCATTCCCTATCAAGGTTGGGTGCTTTATATATGGAGGACATTTTTAATGACTTGTATTTGTTTGTATTGTGTATTTGTAGCCAGCTATTGAAGTGACCCTATTTCCTCATGGTTGACCTTATTCGTCACCAATTTGCTGTATTTGTATGCGCATATTTTCTAAGCAGAAGAAGCGTTTATCTTGCTTTTTGTTGTGAAGCAAAAACTGATATATAAGCAGGCCAGAAGTCACATGGGAAGCATCATTAGGCTGCCATGCTCCACCTGCTAGTTGAGAAGTATAAGACGTCGTTGTCACGAACCTCCGGTGCAGGGCTTGACCCAAATGCAGGACTCTGAGACAAGGGCATGATGTCAGGCGTAGTTATATTCAAAGCTAAGCTCATACATGGTGTAAGCGAGGTCTGATGGCTAGGAGACAGACTAGGAAACATGAACTACGACTTGACTATGACTATGAAACATAAACTATGACAGGATTAAACTGTGGTGGCACAGAAACGCTGTGAAGAGGATAACTCAACACTACTCTCTTTTCAGTGGTGGAGATTCCTTCTTTCAGCGAATGTAACTCAAGGCACGGATCCCAGACGCTACATGACCAGGGGAGGGTGGAAGACGGCCCGGGGGAGGGCACAAACCCCCCAACCCCAGTCTGTCTGGTGGCGGCCGTCAAGGTCACCCCAAAGCAAGGCGTCCGGCCGAGCAGGTCAGGAGGTCGGCCCGGACGCCAAGCACCAGGGTCCCCATGGGGTGATCGTGTGGACGTCCTTGAGAAGGAACCCAAAGGCGAAGCAGGAACCGGACAGAAGCAGGTGACGGCTCCGGACGAAGACCTCCCAGGACGTGGTTGTGAGGCGGCGGTGGATGGGTCGCCGGCGAGGCTAGGTTGCGAGGCGGAAGGGGATTGGTCACCGCCGAGGCTTGGTCGAGGAGCAGCCGAGGATCGGTCGCCACCATGGCATGGTCTAGAGGCGGCCGAGAATCGGTCGCCCTTGAAGCATGGTCATCAGACCACGGCGGACCGGTCGCCATCGAAGCAGGAGAGGCAGGCGGCAGCTGTTGAGAGAGAGGTGTGAGGAGGCCGTGGGGTGGCCGCCGTCATGACAGGGGCGTTAGGTGGCCGCAGGGTGGTCGCCGTCGAGTCAGGAATGTGAGATGGAAGAATACCTGTCATTGCTGAGACAGGAGCGAGAGGTGGCCTCGTGCTGGTCGCCGTCAAAACAGGAGTGTGAGGCGGCAGCATGCAGGTCGCCGTCGAAGCGTGGGTGTGGTTATCGGTCGACCAAGGATCGGGCGCCGTCGAGGTGTGGTTGTCGGGTGGCCGAGGACCGGGCGTGGATTGGCAGTGGCTTGGCCTCCGTTGAGACAGGAGCAGGACCCAGTCGTATACCGCCGGTACAGGAACGTGAGGCGGCCGTGAGGTCATTGTCGCCAAGACAGGAACGTGGATCGGTCAACGCCGAGGTTAGGTCATGAGGTGGCTGGGGAGTCGTCGCTGCCGAGACAGGCACGTGAGGTGGCCGGGGAGCCTTTGCCGCCACCGGAACTGGAACGTGAGGTGGCCGACAAGACATCGCCGCCGCCTGAACTGGAGCATAGGATTTGGAGGGTGGCGCCTGAAGAAACGCAGGCCGCAGAATGCTGCGTGTTTGCTCTTTTGGTTTCTAAATTGGCACACCCAAACTGGGCGCTTGCCCATAAATGAGAGTCGGCGTCTTTAGTCGGAACCCAACTGGCTTCTCGTCTGGCTCAGAGTTAGAGTTCCCAGTGGGAGACTGGCAGAAACTGGGGGTCATGAATCCATTGTTCTTGGGAACAGAATGGACCGACGGGAATGATAAAGTCCTCTCCCTTTTCACTGGAGAAAAGTAGTTTGTCTCGTCTTTATTTGAATTCTTCCCATCCTTTGTATTTAAGCCCTCTGCCGATCACTTTCGAGTTTTGTCTTTTTGGAAAACAAACACTGGAGGTGCTATTGCAGGCTTGTCTTCGTTCGCTAAGTCCGCTATTTTACTTTGACGCTTGCCCAGAGGTCTGTTGCCACCGCGACGTGGGTGTGAAGTGGCAGCGGGTCTGTTGCCACCAGCGACGTGATCTAGGTTTGGAAATGGTTCGGCAGCTACCATGGCGTGAGCGTGATTTGTCAGGAAGTCTGTCGCCACCGCGACGTGTGCGTGGCTCAGTAGCGGGTTCGTTGCTACTGCGGCGTGAACGTGGTTCGCCAGAAAGTCTGTCGCCACCGTTACGTGGATGTGGCATGGCAGTGGGTCAGTTGCCACCGCGACGTGAGTTTGGCTCGGTAGCGGTTCAGTTGGCACCGCAGCGTGAGTGTGGGTTAGCAGCAATTCTGCAGCAACCGCGATGTGGGTGTAGCTCGGCCAGTTATCCAATTCCCGTAAAACTTGGTCTGTGAGGACCTTAAGTTCGGCATTCTGACGCTCTATTTCCGCCCACATTTCGCGATAGAAGACCTCATGATCCTCCCGTCGCTGGACCTTGGGAGTTGCGGACCCCTCCTCCCTCTGGGCTGCAAGTTTCGCCTTCAGATTCGGTTCCGCTGGCTTGGTCGTTGCCGGCGAGGCGTGGATGGACGATGGTGGTGTCTTGATCGCCGCGCAGTGGGAGGCACAAGGGGTTACCCTGCTTGGGCGTCTCCTCTGGCCGCCATGCAGAGGACCTGGGTAAATGGCCTAGCGGTTTCCCAAAAAAGGATTGAAAGACGTGGACTTGGACCTACCGGGTGACAGCACTTGGGAGCTGGAGGCGCGGGGGGTGACACAAACAGACTGGGATTGAGCACAGGGAGTGGAAATTTACAGTTCATATCTGAATCACAGTTAGGTAGCCGGTCATATAAATTTAAGTCTTAAGTCCGAAAAATCCGAGTCCAAAAAAATATGCGGTGGTGAGCGGGTCGTGGTCGGGACGTAATCATGACATGCGGGCGGTGCATGTGACAAGGAAGGAGGGGAGGACATCACGGAGCCCACCCGGATAGGATATGCTTGGTCTTCAGACAGGCGGTGTGCCTGGCGGCGTCCCCGGCATCGCCACTTCTTTCCTGCTGGGTCCTGTAATGGCTAGTTGCTTTTGTCACAAACCTCCTGTGCAGGGCTGGGCCCAAATGCAGGACTTCGAGACGAGGACATGATGTTAGGCGTAGTTTTATTCAAAGCTGAGGTCAGCAGTCCTAGAAGGCAGAGGTACAGAAACGTTAGGCTTGGCATCCAAGGATCCAAAAGACATGCAGCGAGGTTTGATGACTAGGAGACGAACTAGGACTTGACTATGACTATGAAACATAAACTATGACAGGACTAAACTGCCTATTGATGGAAAAAAATTGAATTGTAATTTGGGCAGATTTGTTGAAAAAGAAAAACTGAAATATCCCAGTGTTTAGTAGAACATAATACAACCATGAGTGTTTTGGGGAATGATGCAACAAGTTTTTCACACCTGGATTTTGGGGATCCGCTGCCTGATTTGCAAATTCTGAGTTTCGTAAAGTACCTGATTTTTATTTGTGGATGGTTGTTCTGTTCGTTACTTTGGGCTGTTATCCGTTAGCGAATTAATACCTTCTGAAGATGGTATTTTTTGTTGTTTTTTAATGAGAGAATTCTTCCATCCAGCCATTATCTGAGCCTATCTCAGGTGTCAACGGGCAGGAGGTGGGGTACACGGAACCGATTGTCTGCCTATGGCTTGGAACATAATATTCACTCTCATAATCACACATAAGGGCAGTTTCGAGTCTTCGATTAATACGTGTTTTTGGGATGTGGGAAGAAATCAGAGAACCCGAAGAAAACCCACACATGCACGGGGAAAACATGCAAACTCCACACAGGCTTTGCTGGAATTTGAACCCCAGTTCTCAGAACTGTAAGGCAGACACTAACCCATATGGATAGGCAAACTTTTTGGTTCAGAGGCCACGTTGGCATTTAAAATTTGGTTGGTGGGCCAGGTCATAAGCAGATATTTACATATGAAGAGTTTGTTTTCAAAACGAGACATAGGCATTTTTTTCAGATTTACGAAACTCGCGCCAAATTTATCCAGCTCCAAATGGATAATTTTGGCGCGAATTTCGTAAATCTGAAAAAAATGCCTGTCTCGTTTTGAAAACAAACTCTTCATATGAAAATCAGACAACAAAAAAGACATTTTAGTGTTAACACTTAGATTTGCGTTTGACTTTTTTTGCTGATCACTATTTTTTTGCCAGTGCATGAAAGTCTGGTGTTAGTTTTGTTGTGGCAATTCTCAGAACAGCACCTGCCAGGTGGCAGGAATGTACACTACACAAGTTACAGTTACATCGTGAACGAATAACTCAGATACTAGTGTTAAATCAGCACCTTAGTATAGAATTGACATTACACAGAACATTACACTATTCCCAGAACATTTTTCTAAAAACTCTTAACTGATAGATGGATCCTGATTGTGTGTGCATGTGTGTATGAAAACATTAAAGTACTGTAAGTGGCTGTTGGATACTGGGGGCATACAAACACACACAGACACGCACTCGCACACACACAGACACACACACCATTGCTCCCACCACCGCAATTTTGATGTAAAGAGCAAGAAAAGGTGACAAGATTACGCAACTAGCAAAGCTATGTGATTGAAAGTGAGGAGAACCACTTACTTAGGTGACGTCCACCGTGCAGCGAGTTAAAACCAGCTCACACTCTGGACTACAATTAAGTTGAAAGTTCTCACTTTTCATTGTAAATATTAATAATGTATTAAAGTATTAGGTTAGAGCATTGGTTTGGTAAACCAGGGGTTGTGACTTCGTTTCTCTCTTGGGCCTACATTCCCCAAGAGGGGTTGCATCAGGAAGGGTATCCAGCGTAAAAAACTGTGCTAAACAAATATGCGCGTTCATCTGAGATGACACGTTCTGGCGACCCCTTACGGGACAAGCCAAAAGAAAGTTTCTAATAAATCCTTCAGTGAGACTGTCATTAACCTATATGACCAATTTATGACCGCAAACGTTGGGATGACCCACAATTCATTACATACTGAACATGCCATTAAAACTATTATTATTATTATAAATTATTTATGTGTAAATTTAAAAATACACTATTTACACAAAGGAAAATCAAAGTACTTTGGTGATATTGATACTGTGCATTTACTGTATTTGCACTTTTATGGTTTTCACTGTGCATTGTCAATTCAACAATCACCTTCCAATACCTTTCTTTCTACAATTCATATAACAGTAAGTTTAGTGATTTGTAAAATAAATCTTTAAATCTTTAGATTTGGGCAATTCTGTACCAATCTTTGGCAGACCAGATTAAAATGGTCTACCGGCCAGATGTGACCAGTCGGGTTAGTTTGCCCACCCCTTCTTGGACCAGCCCGCCACTGTGCCACCAGAAAATTCTTATTATTATTATTATCCACCCGTCCATCCATTTTCTGAGCCACTTATCCTCATGAGCGTCGTTGGAGTCCTGAAACCAATCCTATTTGCCATCGGGCAGGAGGCAGGGTACACTCTGAAGTGGTTGCCAGCCAATCACAGGGCATATGGACACAGACAACAGCCACACCCACAATCACACCTATGAGCAATTTAGAGTGTCCATGTTTTGGGGATGTAGGAGGAAACGCTAAACTTTGCCACTTTCAAGGCATTCAAAATGGTTGAACATTCTCTCCTAATTCCTTTACTGGTGACACAGCATCAGGAGCAACTAGCTGTTCAGTATCTTGCTCAAAGCCCCTTAAGGATGGTCACAGGATTGGAGACCACCACTCTATCACCTGAACCATGGTGCCCTCCGACCAGTGTATTCTTATTTGGCCCAGAGAGGCCTTCTTGGCATTCCTGGACTTCTTAACAGTTTGGATGTGGATTTGACATCCATTTATCCATCCATTTCCTCACAAGGGTCGCGGGGCGTGCTGGAGCCTGTCCCAGGTGTCAACGGGCAGGAGGTGGGGTACACCCTGAACTGGTTGTCAGCCAATCGCAGGCAACACAAATAATATATTTGTTTGTTTTTAAATCCATACTTAAAGCACATTTGTTTGTGAAACACCTTGATGCACAAAAGCCTAGACAATGTGTAGCTAAATAATAGCTAATTTGAAATGTATATAATAGTAGCTAAATCATTGAAATGAGACATTTGAAGAGTAACTTCTGAAAGTGTCCAGTGAGTAGTTTAGAGTTAAATTAAGTGAAGGTATGTGCAAACATATAATAGGTCTATTGGCAGGCTCACTGACAATCCCCCCACCTCCATGCTTAAGATTAGTGACATCATCTCAACCTCAATTTCGTTGGACCCATACACACTTGTAAATTAATACATCAGCACTCTTAGATATACTGTATGTAGGTTTGTTTCACAGAAATACTATCCCACTGGAGTACAGATTACCCTTTTGCCTCTTCGCTATCAACCTTAATGTCATTCTCATTAATTTCATGGGTCACACCTCAGTCTTATATCATTCATTGGCAGTTCCCTTTTATGTGTGTATTTTCAGTATTTTAAGACTCGGGAATGTAGCTATTACATGATTTTAACCAACTAGAGGGTTTTTATTTTATCCCTTGGAATAGCCCAGCTTTCATTCTGGTAAATATTTAAGAGAGTTTTCCAAAAATGTTTTGTCTTTAATAATAACTTTCGTCAAACATTGGTGTCCAACGGTAAAATAGGATTTTCAGTTCATTCCATCAGTAGCCAGTGGTGTAGTGATATTGATGTGCCTTGTATAAATGTAATTTTGAGATCCAGTGGTATGAATCCATCTTATCATTTGTTATATAAATTGCGTTATTGTAACACACTATACTTGATCATATAGTCAAGTCGATGTGTTGTTGTCATTCAAATTTATTCATGTTTTGAGGTAAAAACTTTGTGTAGTGTGGTGTGTTGCTGTTTGTGCTCAGATTGCAGCTTCTATGTGTTGCCATGTCAACGTAATTTGCCTTCAGACTCAAGGAGTGCTGCTTCATGCACATACACGCTGATGGGCAATGGTTGTTTTTTTTAACCAGTTATACTTCAGATTCAATCATCTCTGCTTTCATATAGGCTTGTGTGTGTGCGGGGGGAGGGGCGGGGTAATCACACCCTTAATTCATCAACTGGTTGGGTCATCTTCAGAAACAACAACTGAAGAGTTTTTAGTTCTGTATTTGACAATGAGTCTTTCAGATCACTGTGGGGATATTTTGGTGCAACCGAAATCACTGGGAATATAATTACCCTTATGCATGTCAAATAGGATGCAAAGTATTATGCAATAAGCTGCATTTTTGCCATGCTTATTGTGTTACTCAAGTAATATATCTTTAGTGGTAACAGGCATTAAAATGAATTAAAAGTTAAAAAAACGAGCATTGTGTAATATGTTTTCTATGACTTAAAATAATAAAATGTGTATAATGTGTAATAATGGATCATTTATGGAAAATCTGTGTAAATTGAATATATTCCTTGGATATTTAAATATATTATTCTTTCCTTTACTTAAGTATGGCATCCAGGAAGGGAATTGAGGAAAGGCTGTGGTAGACTTTGCAAAAAGGATGGAAAAGGCTGTAGTGAATACTTTTTTCCAGAAGAGGCAGTAACATAAGATGACCTAAAAAAGCAGAGGTAGAAGCACACAGGAGGATTATGCAGACGATTCAATTTGAAGGTTACTGACTGTAAGGTAGTGGTAAGGGAGAGTGTAGCTAGACAGCATAGAATGGTGGTGTGTAGGATGACTCTGGTGGTGGGAAGGAAAATTAAGACAAGGGTAAAACAAAGAACCATGTGGTGTAATCTGAGACAGGAAGAATTTTCTGAAGCCTTTCTGAAAGAGTTGAGACAGGCTCTCGATGGACAGGAGGAGCTGCCGGAAGACTGGACTACTAGAGTCAAAGTGATCAGAGAGATGGGCAGGAGAGGACTTGGTGTGTCTGCTGGTAGGAAAGGGGAGAAGGAGACTTGGTGGTGGAACCCCAAAATACAGGAAGTCATACAAGGAAAGAGGTTAGTAAAGAAGAATTCGGACACTGAGAGGGCTGAGGAGAGGCGAAAGGAATACATTGAGATATGACATAGGGCAAAGGTAGAGGTGGCGAAGGCTAAAGAAGTAGTATCCATAACAGGTTGGATACTAAAGAAAGAAAAGAAAGATCTTAACTGGTTAGTCAGAGATGGGAAGAATCAGTAGTAGATTATGGTGATTTAGGGTAGAGCTGGAAATGTTTTGATTGATGCCAGTGGTGTGCTTGATAGATTGAAAGAATAGTTTGAGGAGTTGATGAATGAGGAAAATGAAAGAGAAGGAAAAGCAGAAGAAGTAAGTGTGGTGGTCCAGGAAGTGGCAATGATGAGTAAGGTGGAAGTTAGAAAGGGATTAAAGAGGAAGAACAATTGAACTTGTTTCTGATGACATTCCTGTGGAGATATGGAATAATCGAGGAGTGGTGACTGTGGAGTTTTTCACCAGCTTGTTTAACAGAATTCTAGCGGGTGAGAGGATGCCTGAGGAATGGAGGAAAACTGTGCTCGTGATCTCCAGAGCTCGGGGAACTATAGAGGAAAAAGGTTGATGAGCAACACTATGAAGTTATGGGAAAGAGTAGTGGATGCTCGACTCAGGACAGAAGTGAGTATTTGCAGGCAACAGTATGGCTTGATGTCTAAAAAGAGCATCAGAGATGCATTTTTTTGCTTTGAGGATGTTGATGGAAAAGTACATAGAAGGTCAGAAAGATCTACATTGTGTCTTTGATGATCTAGAAAAAGCTGATGAGAGAGTACCAAGAGAGCAACTGTGGTATTTCATATGTAAGTCTGGTGTGGCACAGAAGTATGTTAGAATAATACAGGACCTGTATGAGGGCAGAAGAACAGTGGTGAGGTGTTCCGTTGATATGACAGAAGAATTTAAGGTGGAGGTAGAACTGCATCAGGGATCAGCTCTGAACCCTTCCTGTTTGCTGTGGTAATGGATAGATGGGGGTAGACTGGAATCCCCATGGATAGCAAGTGGACGAACAATTTCCATGCACTGGAATGGAGAGGAATGAATATTATCTGAAATAAGAGAATATATGTACATGTGCACTACATTGTAAATATGGCAAGCAGATGACAAAATATGTTACTCGATTTGAGCTGTAGATGCAAAATCAGGTGAACCCTGTGTTAATGGACAACACAAAGTAGAAACTAAGAGGGGCGGAGGGGGAAAAGAGGGACTTCCTGGAGAAGAAATACAGAGGGTAGAGGGCTTCAAATACTTGGGGTCAACAGTCCAGAGAAATGGTGATTTTGGTAAGGACAGGAACAAACAAGTCCAAGCAGGTTAGAATGGATGGAGGAAGGTGTCAGAAGAGTCTCTGCCAGGAGAGGTTATAAAAAGTTATCAGACAGTTGTGAGGCCAGACATGATTTATGGACAGATTAAAGGCAGTGGCATTCACAAGATGACAGGAAGCAGAGCTGGGCGTGGTGGAAATTAAGATGTTGAGGTTCTCTCTAGGAGTAAGCAGATTGGATAAAATTAGAAATCAGCTCATCAGAGGGATGGCCAATCTTAGATGTCTTGGAGACAAAGCTCGAACAAATTTTGTGACCCCGATAGTGAGAAAGATAGTGGTATGAGTAGAAAGAAGATGAGGATGAAACTTCTAGGCAAGAGAGCGAAAGGAAGACCAAAGAGAAGGTTAATAGTTGTCTTGAGGGGAAAACATGAGGGCAGATGGTGTTAGAGAGGAGGATGTGATGGGAAAAAACAGGGAACATGTCTGACATGGAAAAAGATGACACACTGTGGTGATGGGAGAAGCTGAAAGGAAAGGAAGATTCATTCCTTTACTATGTTAACTGTTTTTTCCTTTTTTTCTTCTTCACATTCTGAGAGTATTACAGCAATATTTAGAAGTTTCTGAATTAATTAACGGAGAATCATAATTTTCTAGTATGGTTTGAATCAGAAATGTGTATTTATAATTGTTTAAAAAATATTTCAGCTTTCCCTGAATAAAAGATTGTAACACTTACAGTGTTCAAGATTGTAATCGGATTCAACTCAAGGAGCGAGAGATGGGTTAGTAACCAGTTGAGCAGATGTTTTTTTTTTTTTAACAACAAAAATAAATCACAATCTCACTTTGAATTCTAAGTAGTCAAGATAAACAACCCTACATTGTTCCTTCACAGCTCACTGCTGTTGAGGTTTGAGGTTCCTTGTTGCTTCGTTTATCAATGTGTAATGTGTGAATGCTTCCCGGGCAGAACGTATATGTTGTTCCATCCATTTATTTTTTACTGCGCATTTAGAATTTATCTCAATCCAAGTACGAATCTCCAGGAAGATGATGAGTCTTTGCGCGCATTAAGCATATTTTAAACTTTATCTGGCTGAGTAAAAACATTGTAAGCCTTACATGGGGACAAATGCAATCAAAGACTCAAAACTCACAATTTTCGACGATCAAACCATTTTCTTACGTTCGTCGCTTACTCTGATTGGTTTTAGAGGGCAAGGAACATTTTTAAACAATTAGCAAAAATATATCCATTGGACTTTTCCGAGCAATGTCGCATTGCTAATAAGTGCACTCAAAAAATGTGAATTAATTTGAGTCTAAGTTGCCCGTGAGTGTGATTGTGAGTGCGATGCATGTTTGTTTCGATGTGCCCCGGGATTGGCTGAAAACCAATTCAGTGTGTACCCCGTCTCCTGCCCAAAGATAGCTGGGATAGGCTCCAGCACTCCTACGACCCTTGTGCGGGTAAGTACCTTAGAAAATGGATGGATGGATGGATGGATATTAAATTGGAGACAATGGCTAATAACACCAGAGCTGTGCATTTTACAGGGGTTACAAGATGTTTCCATGCATGTGCCATAGATTTGTGTGTGCAGAGCAAGAAAATTATGACTTGTTCCAGCACGTAATAGGGGCTATTTACTCTTTTACTCTTTTTATTTTATTTGTCGTCAGGTCATAATTAAAATTAAAATCTAACGGGACAGCTGGTGACTTCCAAATGAGGCTTCATGTCTCCAGTCTGGTCGTCACCCTTCAGAATCAGCTTGCAGCCCCAATAGGGCCTTCTGTCCTGTTGTCAACTTTTCTTTCTCCTCACACAAATGCATTCTTCCTTGTGTGCCTGTCAAGTCTTGCATCTTACTCCCCTCTTCCTTCCCTTCCCCATTCCCCTCTGTCTCTCCTCTACTGCTCCACTGGGCAGGGAAGGTGAGTCAGTCTCCAGTGATATCACTGTACATATTGCAATGTTTCCTCATGAAATGGAGACCGGTCTCTTGTGAATCCCCATGCAATCATTGCACTCTTTCCCTTTTGCTTGGATAGTTTGGTGTATTGCGACAGCCTTACATTTGCCATGTAATATGGCTTTGTCCTTTTTTTTTTTTTTCCTATCAAAGAATTTGTCCTTGAACATGACCAAGAGTGACACAGGATGGTTCATTGTGTCGCTGTCTCTCGCAAGACTGAGTCCTCTCTAAGAGGTTAGGGCCTTTCGGTGACACAATGTTATTGGCAGCACATTGAAGGAAAATAGGCAGCTGTATGTCATCTGTTTGAGGTTCAATGCCCATCTTTTCTTTTTCTCGTGTCAATTATTTTTTATGCTTTCAACAATAATATTATATTGTGCTGTATTGTCTTTTGCTCTGCAGGATTGACAGTTCCCTCCCAAACTCTTGAGGGCATTATGGTGCTGCGAAAAACAAAAACATTACTTTTTTACTTTTTACTAGAATAGGGCTATTTGTAAGCCAAGAAACTGCACTGTAAAAAAAACAAGAAGATTAGAAAATATGTTGCTCTATTTAACCACAGGCACACCTTGATCTAATGGACAACACAAAGTAGGAACCAAGAAATTGTTTCCCCTTAAAGATAGTTGACGTTATCTGAGCAAGTTTAAAAACTTTTTTTTTTTTTGTCAAACTGCTTCATCACCACACAGTTTGTGAGAGATGAGCCATGACTCCTCCAAATAGTACCTCACTAGGGAAGTCCGCCTCACACTTTGAAAACCAATGATATGCAGCATGTTTCATCAATTCCAGATTTTACTTTTATTTTTAGCAACTCAATAAGATTTCCCAAGAATGACAGTCAGTCAATATGCTAAATCTGGTTGAAATGGCCACTTCAAACTAGTACAAGGCAGCAAGAAAAGAAAATCAGGTGACAGATTATGAACAAGTTTAATTCTTTGTGATTAAAAAAATGTTCTTGAGCAACCTTTTTGTATGATATCCCCACAGAAAATCTTAAAATTAGAGTAAACCATATAATTTCATTATTTCTCATCATACTGCCAGGATAGGCTCGCGCACTTTTGTGACCCTTGCTATGACAAGTAGCTTGGAAAATGGACATGGATATACTGTATATCCGCTCCCTGTTCATTTCATCGGCTACTTGGGAAACCCCTATTCCAATTGACAGGTACTGTAGATTTTAGTATAATTCATCCAGCAATAAGCTCCTATTGGTCATAATTCTGAGGGGTTCTCTAAGTCAACGCATTAAAATTAAAATGACATTTCAAATGGTGTTACTTGTGTGATACAGGTAATAGATGACTGAATGGATATCCAAAATCCATAGAGCATCCTGTAAACACACACAGTATACTGTATAGCTACAGAGTTGTTCCACTGCAAGAAAATAAAAAAACATCTTATTGTCTCTCTTTTTGTATCTGTGTAGGTTTTTGGAGATTATTATCACTTCAGACATCATGCTGTGGAGAAGAGAGCTTTTTCCCGACACAAGGGCCTGCACATCAGATTGGAGTCTGATTCACAAGTAAGACTTTTCCGTGTACCCAGAGTTAATTACTAAAGCCAAAAGTCAATTAGCGTTTGAATCATTTGAAGGGGAAACATGATGATGTGAAAGACAGCTAATTATAATAAGTGTTTTGCTAGTCACCCTGACACTTCTATCCCCTCCTGCTCCTGTTGAAAGACATTTCCTAGGTGATGATTATCAACAATAAAACAACACTGAAAATGTTTTGCACTTCCATCTTCACCTATTAAACAATAAAACGCACCTTGCTTGTCTACTAGGCAACAACAAAAAGTGTGAACAACTCTGTATGTAATCTCACGTTTTAGTCTGTAAAATCTTCACCAAAATTAAAAATGGTTTGACAGTCTTCAGTTTTAACTTTTTTTTTTTTTTTTTACTTCCGTCATGTATTCTGTTCATATATGACACTGTTAATGAAAGTGCAACATTTATTCTGCTTCATTTAGACAGTGGGTGACGATTTGAATCATCCTCTTCCACCAATTCACACCTGACAATCTCCCAGCAGGCATCTTGACTACAGTGGTATTGAGAATTTACTTCTGGGAAAAAAATGTTTGGAAATTCTCACCACCATTTTGTTAAAGTTTGTTTGTGGAAATGTGGCCAGGACCTGATAAAACAGCAAAACAGCACTGGATATATATATATATATATATATATATATATATATATATATATATATATATATATATCAATAAAATGATATTAACAATAACAAGATTCGTACACCTATTCAGCAATAGTTTTCCAATGACTTTTGAATGGCGTCTCTATAATCCTTCACCCAATTTCCAAGACCAAAAAAATGTAAATCTTGCAACTCCAAAATTATTGAGGGGAGGTGAAGGACTGTTTTGTATTGACACTTAAGTCATGGTCGTCGAGTCAAGATCAAACAATTTATGACGTTATTTTTCTCAACTTGTTGAGAATGAGAATCCAAAGAAAACAAAATCCCAGTCTCACACTCCCTGCAACGCTACTACTCTCTGAGTACGGAATGCAACCCCACCCTGCCCAATTTGTTCATCAAAGCACATTAACTCGGACAACAGTTCGTTTATTCATTGATTCAGAACAACAGGATCGCTACTTTCTTCGGCATTCGGTCATGAAATGGCTTAGCAGATGTGCCGAAACAGTATAAGAATCTCGTAGTCACACTTGTGTTTTGTTGGCCACAACTTCACGAGTGTTTATGTGTCAAAATAAACTAAAACAAACTAGGCAGTCCTCATCCCTGGGAACCCAATCAGCCCAATTAAAACTACCTCGTCATCAGGTTGGGACTAGGGATGAGCGATTTGGGAAAATACTCTAATTGCAAGTTGTTATTGTCGTTGTTATTGTTTTTAAACAAATATTGTGATTGTGACTTAGTGTCCAATTTTACAGGTTGAAGTTTCTTAGTTTGGAAGATAAACATCAAGACTTTGTCGAAACTAATAGAAATGGGAGCACACCTTAAAAGTTAGTAGATGAGGGTTTAGTGTTTCTTTTAATGCCAGAGTTATCCACAGATTTCACTGAGAAACATCTCTAAATTGCAAAAGTATTATCGAATATTCCACTCTCGCTCAGACATTCCAATGACCCCGGCTGGAAAACTGACAGATAATCAGTATTTGCCACACCTGCAGTGCTTCCTGTTCTGACGCCCCATTGCTTGTGGATACATTTCACTGAACAGAGAACGTCCACTATCTGGCATTTTGTGGCCGATTTTTGTGAAAAAAATAATTACAAACAAACAAAACAAAACTAGCATTGACGTACAATGTTCAATCCTGGGCGCTTGAGCCAGAATACACACAACCGCCAGTTAACTTGTTGGTGAGGGGGCACTAACGACGAACAATAATCCTATGTAATGGACCGCAGTGATTTGTTTTAATACCTTTGTGAGGAGTTGGTTCAGGTGTAGAGAATATGCAGCAGGCGTGGTCAGACTTTTTTTTTTTTTTTTTTTTTACTCCAACCACCAAGCCTCTCTCAAGTGACCGGCAGCAGCGGGGAGAGGGGGTGGGGGCGTATGCGCAATTTGCTGTAAATAAAAACCAGGAAGTGTTGTGTTCTGAGAGAGACCCCGTAGCTCAGTGGTTAGAGCACTGGTTTGGTAAACCAGCGGTTGTGGGTACGTATCCCACTGGGGCCTCCCCTTCCTGAGAAGAGTTGCATCAGGAAGGGCATCCGGTGTAAAAATTGTACCAAACATATATGTGCGTTCATCTGAGATGACACGCTGTGGTGACCCCGAAAGGGACAAGCTGAAAGTTGAGTTCTGAGAGCCAGCAAAGCAACCATCAAAGCTTACTATACCGATCATTGAGCAAACAAAATATAAATAACAATGTACAATGTTCAAGCGTTTGAGCCAGAAGACACATAAGCATAATTCGACGTGTTGGGAGGGACGTGGCGCTGACAACGAACAATAACAGTCCATGAAATGGAGCGTGGAGATTTGATGCTTTTCTGAGGAGTTAGTTTAGATGGAGAGAATATATAGTGGTGGCCAGACTTTTTTTTAACACTAAGTTGTACTTTTCAAGCAGCAAAGGTTCTCGCGATCCAGTGGCGGTGGGGTGGGGGGGTTGTTGTAAAAAATGTAATTACTTTAAGATTGAGCACCAGCAGAAAAAGCCATACTCTCTTTCAATGTCTCTGCCTCCTGACTCAGCAACAACCCAACAACCCCACCACTTGAGGCTTCAGCAAAAAATGCAGCTGACTGGAATGAATGTGGCAGTTACAAAGCACAAGGAGACATTGTTGTGGCATCTGAGCATACCCCCCCACTCCAAACTTAGTTACTAATAAATGATTGAATCTGCAAATGTCATCACTGAAAATAAGATGACTCAGAGACTTTGGAAATGCAAATGCATTTGCCCAAAGCTAACCAGTCAATGATAGTATAAGCAATTTTTACAGAGAAAAATATAAATATTAATGACTTGATTTTTAAATATCATTTTGTGAATTTCATCTTGTTGCATTTGTGTGTCATTGTAAAAGCTGCATTCTACATACTGCTTCAGTGGTTTTGAAATTAGACTTTTTAAGGTATCTTCACAGTCCTGAGGACTGGAGAGTGGACAAGAGGCTGTCCACTCACCAATGCTATTTGCAAAATTAATTGGACCTCTTACTGTCGCTATTTGTCAGACTAGTATCTCAATACTAGTGACAGAACAGAACACAAAATCTCTCTCTCTCACTCACTCTCTCTCTCTCTCTCTCTCTAACTCTCTCTCTCTCTCTCTCTCTCTCTCTCTCTCTCTCGCTCTATATATATATATATATATATATATATATATATATATATATATATATATATATATATAAAGGAACCCAAGTATTCTCACCAGGCAGTCTTGGGTCTTATGAAGACATTTTCACAAATATCAAACTCAACAATACTTCCAAACTCATGGCCTCCTTCAGATCAAATCCCAGATCACCCTATTCCTAGAGGAAATATTAAATATTCAGGCATTAATATTTCATCAAATCTTACAGCGCTAACGAATCTTAGTCATGCACCACTCCCGGAAAAAATATTAGCTGACTTGGGGCGCTGGAGTAACTTGCCATTATCATTACTGGGTAGAAAAGCTACACCCATCCATCAGTTTTCTGAACCGCTTATCCTCACAAGGTTTGCAGGATCAAATAAATTATTTTCAAACATTCCATTTTACCCCATAAATAAATGGCTTCAAACCTTAGATTTGGCTGTAATAAACTTCCCATCCATTCATTTTCTTAGCTGCTTATCCTCACAAGGGTCACGGAAGCACTGGAGCTCCCAGCTGTCAACGGCGGGAGGCAGGGTAGACCCTGAACTGGTTGGCAGCCAATCACAGGGCACATGGAGACAGACATTTGCACTCACAATCACACCTCGGGGCAATTTAGTGTCCAATTAATGTTGCATGTTTTTGGGATGTGGGAGGAAACCGGAGTGGCCGGAGAAAAGACAGACAGGCATGAGGAGAACATGCAAACTCCACACAGGCGGGGCTTGGATGGTACCCAGGACCTCAGTACTGTGAGGCCATCGCTTTACAGCTGCGTCACCGTGCCGCCTGTAATAAATTTATGTTTAAAACATGAGAAAAATAGAATCAGTCTAGCCACTCCTCAGAAAAGCAAACAGGAGAGAGGCCGAAATGCTCCCAACTTTACACTATTATTGAGCTAACCAATTACAATATCTACTCAAATGATTGTATCACAATGAGGTGTGCAATTCCTGACTGGAATTGGAACAAATTGACTGCAATAACATTTAACTCCCAAATCTCCCATTTATTTCCACCAGTCTTTAATGCCATAAATGCTTTAACAATCCAATCATCGGTTCCACCTTAATGGGTGATTGGGAAAGTTTTGAATCGACGTGATCTCAATTAGCTCACAGTATGTGCCCCCCATTTTGTCATAATCCATATTTTGAAACTGATAGAATTTTAGTAAATTGGAACAACATGGAATTGACCACTTACAACAAGTATTGAACAATAATGTTTTTATAGCACGTGATGAACTGTTCCAAGAATTTCAAACAGGTGGAAATTTTCTTCATTACAATAAATTAAAAGCAGGAATAAAAAAAAAGAATACCAACACTCCAGAGCACTGTCGAAGTGCCAGAGTTTGTCAAGCAACAGCGAATATTCTCCCGCAAAGTAAAAGAAATCGCCTAAGCGTTTATAATTTTATGTAGTAAATCAATGCACCTACCATTGACCAAATGGGAAGAAGACCTTTCCATGTCTGCTGACCTCAACTAGTGGATGGATATGTAACAATACATTTAGAATGACATATGATACCATATCCAACTCATACAATATAAAGTGCTCCATAAAGTGCACTTAACCCAATATATTACGCATAAAATGGGCTTTTCTCCATCGAACATGGTTGTGCACTACACCAAAAAGACACTTATTTTCATGCTATATATGCGAATACATACCAATTCAATGCTTTTCATCTTCAGTTGTACAAAAACTCTCAGATTTTGAGTTTTAGATGCCCCTTGCCCCAAAATTGGCAACTTGAGCATATTTACCTATCGTAATTTATACCTGTACACAAGCATTCTGTCACAACCCATCGATACGAAGGGAGGACCCAAATGCAGGACTCTGGAGACACAGAGGCAATTCGGGAAAAAGGTTTATTGTTCCAGAGTCGGGATCAGGCAGACAGTAAGGTGCAGCAGCGGTAGTCAGGACGTCGGGTGTAGAGAACAGGTCCACAGGCAGGCAGGAGTCGATACACGGGAGATCGATCAAAGAAGGCAGGAGTGTCAAAGGAGTCAGGCTTACGGGGTCGGTCGGAGAACAGGCGGAGGTCGGTACACATGGGTTCACGATCAGCGATACGGGAGTGAAGTTACGGGGCATGAGTTGCAACGATTTGGCGTCCCCGGCATCGTATATACACCAGGGCCAATCAGCCAGTATGAGACGCAGGTGTGCGCCTCCCAATCAGCGCGGCCGCGCGGGAACCCGCACAGCCAGGTCTGGACCGGCAGGACCATGACTCATCCCTCATCATGTTAACTATTGCGAAGAAAACATTTCCATTAAACTGTAACTAAAACGGGCAATTACCGTTAATCAGTGCCTAAGTCTTGTCATAGAATATATTGTGTTGGAAAAAAAATATCATCACAACGAAATAATCAATTACATATATTCATAGATAACTAACTGGTCATCTTTTCTCGACATGCTAAATAAAGACTCTTGATTTCTTTGCCGAGGTTGAGTGCCTTCTGAGAATACCAAGACTGCTTTTCCAAGTGTGACAATAAACTTTTGACTTCTGTATTCTTTGTTTTCAATGTTGTTGTTGTTTCATCATTTATTCTGTTTATTTATTCCCTCTCATTTTCGATCGGTTCATATGGTGAGAGGACACATGCATGTAGTGGTGATTTTCTTCTCTTGCCCCTTTGTTTGTGGGTCCGTTTCCTGTGGGGGCGAGACGTTTTCCAACCATTCTCGATCTTGGAAATGAGGAGGTGGGGAACCACGGGGTTGACCTGCCCATGTCCAGTGCGTGTTGAAGTGGTGTCAGCTGGCGCCCGCACTGGTCCCCCAGTCTAGCTGCTGCTGGAGGCGGTGGGACCCCTTTGTTGCTCCTCGGTGCGACTTCCTCCTCTTTTCTCCGTTCCTTCCATCCCATTGCTCTCGCATCTTCCTCTTCCTGTAGGGAATCCACCTCCCACACTCAGGGTCGGGTAATGGGTGCTGGCAGTGGTATTTGTGTGGATAGGTCCTGGGATCGATGCTGCAGGCCTTAATGAGGGAGCCATATTCAGCAGTGGTTGCCCTGCCTGATGGGCCTGACCTACAAGAACCATGTCTCTTAATCACTCACTTAGCACACACTTACTGTACTGTATTTTCCGCTTGACAAGCTGCTACTTTTTTCCAGCCGTGTGTACCCTGCAGCATATACTGTATAATGATGCAGCTAGAATATATACATGTACAAAAACATATATAAAATGTTTTATTCTGTCACTCGTGGCTATTATTTTAAAACTATAAAAAAATGGTGGGGAGATGTGTGTTCATTTAGTTGCATGACGGTACTCCTGAGGCCAGCACCCCTGGGCTGGATGGCTGTTTGTTGTTGGGGCTCCCCTCTCATTATGCGCAGCTACTCCCTGAGTTCCCCCCATTACCATTCTTTTGTTGAATGCCCCGATCCGCCTTCCTTTCCATCAAATAAGGGATATTCTCCCGTCCTCGCACTGGGCAGGGACTGGCCTCATCGCGGGCCCTGTGGGTTGTTGGGGACCTCCTGCTCTCCTGGGGGTGGATTCAGGGGGCAGGGGTTTTCTGGGGACTGTGGGATGGTGGCATTGGGTCCCTGCAAGTACTGCCATGTGGCCAGTTGTCAGGGTGCCTCGGAGGGGCCGGCGGACCGTCCTGGGTCCCTTGGTGTGGGATATGTCCTATCAACTGGGTTGCTCTTAGGTAGACCCCTGTGCTCAGTCCTGTCCTCAGTTGATTGAGTGGGCCCTTTAGGACAGGTCCACCGCAATTATAGCACATTTCTGTCAATCTTTGTGCATGTACAACAGTAAATTCACTTGCATGTGTCCATCGGCACACACTCACTCGTACACACTCTTTCAGTGAGTGTGAGACCACTCACTTATTGCGACAAATAACTCATGCATATGTGAATTGTTGTATAGTGGATATACTGTATTGACCTGGCCCCAGCATAGCTGTTATAGAATGCAAAAGAAACGTTAATAGATATATTTGAATTAGAAACCACTATGCTTTTATTTTGTTGAGTGTAATTCTTCTCTATTAACTATGCACACTCTTATGCATTAGATTGTTTTTACTCACTTCTGTTATACTGAGATGCAGTGTATCACCATACCATGTGTATAATCAAACAGCAGAAAATGATACTATGATTATTGATCGTAAGCTGCACTCAAGACTATACATGTTCTGGGAGTGCAAAAAGGATTGCATTTGAAATGATGTCCAGAACAAATAGAAGTGGAGGGAATGTTATCATGTTTTCTATTTTGGAGAGTCTAACTTGCATCTCTACTTGTTTCATTGCTAAATTGCACCTACTGTCTGAAATTGTGCATGCCTGATATTGAACAAAAAACATGCTTTAATGCTTGAACCAAGTAGTCCAAATAAAGCCAAAAAGAGAGTCCTGGCTTCATACTGTTGATCACAAAACATTTATTTCCGTATCTTGGCATAGCTTTCACACAAACACTACACACATTTTGACACTGAACCAAATGTCAAATTTTCTGTCAAAGCATTTACTTGGCAGACAAGTGATATAGTCATCCAAATTTCTTATAATACACAGTTTTCCCTCAAAAGTCTGAAAAAGGTCAATACTAGAAGCTGTATTGAATATATTTTCATTCAGAGAGCACACTGTCGGACAAGGTTGCCCTGAAACAAGAAAACAAAGGTTCATATGTCTACACCAACAAAGAAATTCAAGAGAGAGAAACCTTGTGAAGAAAAACAAAACTAGTATTGAAAGAACTGTCATACAGTACATGGATCGAGGCTTTTTTCTCCAAAATAAAATTTTGGAGCTTCTGTATTATCCAAGGGCTAACTTCCATTTGCATGGGTCATTTTAGCACTCTAACAAATGGTGGTGACCACTCCCAGAGCATTTTTCTGGGTGTCTTGTGCTAAATCCTAAACACAATGTCAGGCAGGATGTAACAATACTGTAGTAGTATCCAAATGTCACACACTCAGGGTGAATTCAATCAAATAAAGACTGGGTTTTAAGCGGCTGTGAGCAGCCCCCAAATTATGGAAGTGATCAATGTATTTTCTAGAACTAAGTAATCGTCAGAGGCGGGACTGCCTTCAGTAGCAGCTTCCTCACCTGCACCCCGTTCAGAATAATTAGTGTATTTATTTAAGTTTCGCGTGTGTGTAATAGTTTGCCACATAGTTGTATCTTGATATCATATTCCCGCTGTTCCATGTTCATGTCTTTGATCCTTTGTGTTCCAAACCCTGCCTCATTGACGACCTTCCCTCTTCACCTTGTGATTTTGACACATTTGCCTATTTGGATTGCCTGCTTGCCTTGGATTAATAATAATAATAAATAAATACGCTCCCCGAGCTGTACCTGGTCTCGTGAGTCTTGCATTCTAGGTCCCACCCCGTGATCTGTTCCTGACTGTAATATGCTTTTTTTGTCTCTTCCAATAACACTTTCCATTCACTTACTTCATAGTTTATTTGGAGCATGGAGTCCATAGCCAATCCAGAGCAAAATAAACCCCCAAAACCTCTTTTAGATAATAGGAAACAATAATCTAAGATGTTTTGTGAGTAAACCATTAACATGGGGATGATAAACCAGGCTGCTGTCCATCGTACAAGTCCCGAATAAAGTGGCCTTCATTTTTGCATACAAACAACTCAGTCATCCCAGGGGAATTTGCTGCTTGTCTAAAGCTTGTATATATATAAACTTAACATGACAGGAGAAAAAAAATTCACGGCCCAAAAAAAAAAAAAAAACACTGAAAGTTTATGTCGATGTATCCACCGTTTTATATTGCAGCCCTTTTTATACCTGTTGCCAACTGTGCAAGCAATCAGGTATAGTGAGTGCACACAATTTAGCATCTCCGATCTAGGTCCTAGTAAAAGATTGAAATCTTGGTAAGTCATACAACATGCCGACTAACAGTATACTCAACCTGTCAGTTAACACTCAATTAGGCTACCGATATATTAGATCTTAGTAACGTATGTCCTTTGCAGTGCATGCAGCTTGGGTCATGTATGTACCCAGCTAAAGTTTGATTTATATTGCAAAAACATATGACAATCGAGGGAGGAGTATCCTGATTCAATCTCTGAGATTGGAAATTAGAAATTACCACGATTATACAAGCACTTTGTTAAACGGTCCGTTCTGGTACTTCTATCCAGCAGCACCCTGATGAGCCCACATGGTCACAACATGCTAAGGAACTAACATTGTAGCAAGCAGTGCGAGTGACTGTTGTTTACTTAAAGTCATTGATAGACACGCCACTTGACGTTCACTGTAAAACTAAGCAGACATAAATCAATTACAGTACAGTGCACCTATTGAATGTCTAAATAAAAAAGACTGAATTTCTTTATTTATTTTTATTCACGAAAATTTCTAGCTATAAGCTAACACAATAAATGAAAAACACCACGAGTCCACGAAAATTTGCATCAAACTAGTGGCACTTATGTCTGAAAATAATGAATAATGGTACACAAACACTGCAGAAATACATACAAATGGGAAATATATCAATACTCTGTCATAGTTGTCACGCTCTGAGTTTTAGTAACAGTGTCAAGAAAAGTTGGATTGGCATATCCCTAATTAGAGTCCAATAATGTCAAAATGATGAGTGTCTATGCTTGTATTTGTATGCACAACTCAGGTTCTATGGGTAGAGCAGCAAGTGGTGAAAAAGAGGAAGAGGAGGGATGTCTTGGAAGAACCAACAGACCCTGAATTCCCCAAACAGTGGTACCTGGTGTGTAATGATATCTAATTCACCTTGCTAATCAGACTCATACATTATCTACATATAATGCTTTCATGGCGGCACTGTAAAGCAGCTGTAGAATGTTGGCCTCACAGTTCTGGGGACCGAGGTTCAAATCCCAGCCCCACCTGTGGACAGTTTACATGTTGTCTCCGTGCCTGCATGGGTTTTCTCCGGGCACTCCAGCTTCCTCCCACATCCCAGAAACATGCATCAATTGGAGACTCTAAATTGCCTTAAAGTGTGAATGTGAGTGCGGCTGTTGTCTGTTTCCATGTCCCCTGTGATTGGTTGTACCCCACCTCTTGTCCGATGACAGCTGGGATTGGCGCGGCACTCCTACGACCCTCGTGAGGATAAGCGGCTCAGAAAATGAATGGATGGATATAGAGTATATATTTGATAGTTCAAAATTATTCGTGCTGTGCTTTTAGAATTTTTGCCGTTGGCCCAAGCTCCTTCTTTAACTTTTTGTTTGCACACTGCTGCTACTGCCGTGGTAATATGGGCTAAAGTATGTGAGGACTTGAGACTCAACAACTGAACACATGAACCCTTTATTTTATTAGCTTTGACTGGACAACTTGTAATGGATTTGAGAAAAGCAAAATAAAGAGGGGCGCCTGTATGCCCAACAAAATGTAAATTCTGTAAAAAATACGGTAAATACGGTAAATGTAATCAATTCATCTGTCCATCTGTCATCCATCCATCCATCCATCATCTACCTCTTTTCTGGGTCGGGTCACGGGGGAAGTAGCATCAGCAGGATACGCAGACTTCCCTTTTCCCAGCCACTTCTTGTAACTCTTCCGGAGGTATCCTGAGGCATTCCCAAGCCAGCCGAGAGGCATAGTGTCTCCAGCGTGTCCTGGGTTGTCTTCGGGGTCTCTTTCCAGTGGGAAATGCCCGGAACACCTCAACAGGGAGGCGTCCAGGAGACATCCGAATCAGATGCCCTAGCCTCCTCATCTGGCTCCTCTCAATGCAGAGGAGTAGCGGCTCGAGACTGAGCCTCTCCCGGATGACCGAGCTTCTCACCCTATCTCTAAGGGAGACCCCAGACACCCTGCGGACGAAACTCATTTCGGCCGCTTGTATCCGGGATCTCGTTCTTTCGGTCATGACCCAGAGCTCATGCCCATAGGTGAGGGTAGGAACGTAGATCGACTGGTAAACTGAGAGCTTCGCCTTTCGACTTATCTCCCTCTTTACCGCAACGAACAGATACAAAATCCGCATCACTGTCGACGCTTCACCAAATCGTCTTGTCGATCTCCCGCTCCATTCTTCTCTCACTCGTGAACAAGACCCCAAGGTACTTGAACTCCTCCACTTGGGGGAAGATCTCATCCCCGACCTGGAGAGGGCACGCCTCCCTTTTCCGACTGAGTACCATAGTCTAGGATTAGGAGGTGATCATCATTCCAGCTGCTTCACACTCGGATCGCTCCAGTGAGAGCTGAAGATCACGACTTCATGAAACCAACAGAACCACATCATCTGCAAAGAGCAGAGATGCAATGCCGAGGCCACCAAACCAGACACCCTCTACGCCTCGGCTGCGCCGAGAAATTCTGTCCATAAAAGTTATGAACAAAATCAGTGACAAAGGGCAACCTTGGTGGAGTCCAACTCTCACTGGAAACGAGTCCGACTTATTGCTGACAAGGCAGACCAAACTCTGACAGCGGTCATACAGGGACCGAACAGCTCGTATTAGGGGATTCGGTACCCATACTCCCGAAGAACCCCCTACAGAACTCCCCGAGGGACACGGTCGAATGCCTTCTCCAAGTCCACAAAACACATGTCGACTAGTTGGGCAAACTCCCATGCACCCTCAAGGATCCTACTGAGGGTGTTGAGCTGGTCCACTGTTCCACGGCCAGGACAAAAACCACTTTGCACCTCCTGAATCCGAGACTCGACTTCCCGATGGACCCTCCTCTCCAGTACCCCTGAGTAGACCTTACCAGGGAGGCTGAGGAGTGTGATCCCCCCATAGTTGGAACACATCCTTCAGTCACCCTTCTTGAAAAGGGGGGAAAACCAGGCGTGTCAACCAGGACAGCCCCACAACATCCAGAGCCTTTAGGAACTCCGGGAGAATCTCATCCACCCCCGGGCCTTTCCACCAAAGAGCTTTTTAAGCACCTCGGTGACCTCAACCCCAGAGATAAAAGAGCCCACCTCAGAGCACCCAGACTCAGCCTCCTCGTGGGAAGGCGTGTTGGTTCCCACCAACTCACAACATCCCAAGTTGAGGTCAGCAGCACCACATCCCCACTATACTGACGGTGCACTGTTCCCCCTCCTGAGACGCCGGACGGTGGACCAGAATTTCCTTGAAACCGTCCTGAAGTCATTCTCCATAGCCTCACCGAACTCCTCCCACCCCCGGGATTTTGCCTCAGCAACCACCGAAGCTGCATTCCGCTTGGCCTGCCTGTACCTATCAGCTGCCTCGGGAGTCCCACAGGCCAGAAATGCCCAATAGGACGCCTTCTTCAGCTTGACAGCATCCCTCAATGTTGGTGTCCACCAACGTGTTCGTGGGTTACCGCCACGACAGGCACCGACCACCTTACGGCCACAGCTCCAGTCAGCCACCTCAGCGATGGAGACGCGAAACATTGTCCACTCGGACTCAATGTCCCCGCCTCCGCCGGGACGTGGGCAAAGTTCTTTCGGAGGTGGCAGTTTAAATTCCTTCTGACAGGGGAATCTGCCAGCCGTTCCCAGCAGACCCTCACAATACGTTTGGGCCTGCCACGTCATACTGGCATCCGCCCCTCTCTTCACCTGAGTGTCCAAGTCGCAAGTCCGATGACACGACCACAAAGTCGATCATCAAACTTCGACCTCGGGTCTCCTGGTGCCAGGTGGACATGTGAAAACTCTCGAGCACTCCCTCTAAGTACTCTGCACTGCTGTTTGGTGCATAAGCACAAAATACAGTCAGGACCCGTCCCCCTACCTGCAAGCGGAGGGTGGCTACCCTCTCATCCACCGGAGTAAACCCCAATCTACAGGCCCTGAGATGGGTATACCCACACCTGTTTGGCTTCTCTTCCTGTGGGCAACTCCAGAGTGGAACAGAGTCCAACTCCTTTCAAGAGGAGTGGTGCCAGAGCTCATGCGGTGCATAGAGGCGAGTCCGACGATATCTCATCAGAACTTTTCGACCTCACGCACCGACTCAAGCTGCTTCTCTGCCAAAGAGGTGACATTCCATGTCCCTAGAGCTACTTACTGTAGCCGGGAATCAGATCATCAAGGTCCCTGCCTTTGGCCACAGCCTAGCTCACATTGCACCCGATCACTATGGCCCCTCTCACAGGTGGTGAACCCATGCTACCCTTTCCGGCTGTGCCCGGCCGAGCCCCATGGGTGCAGGCCCGGCCACCAGGCGTTCGCCTTCAAGCCCCATCTCCAGGCCTTTCTCCAGAGGGGGGTCCCAGTGACCCGCGTCCATACAAGGGAAACCAAGATCCAATTTTTATTGTTATCATAGGGGTTTTGGAGTCATACTTTGTCTGGTCCCTCACAAAGGACCTGTTTGCCATGGGTGACCCTACCAGGGGCATGAAGCACCAGACAACTTAGCTCCTAGGATCATCGTGACACACAAACTCCTCTACCACGATAAAGTGACGGCTCGATTAGGGTAACCAGTTCATCTGCGAAAAAAAAACACCATTCACAGCAAACACAATAGCCTTCTTTTAAATCTAGAGTCAGACAAACAAAAGAAACAATGTACAACAGTCATGTAACGCCATGAGTGTCTGTATGTGTATGTGTGTAGAGTCCATTCCGGAATAAAGGATAGGAGTTCGATTCAGAAAATAAAAAATAGCACAAATAAAAGAGGACTTCAATCCAGGCTTTATTGCAGACTCAATGAGCAACAACAAAAACAATCTCACATGCCTTGGATGGTCACATTCGTACAGCATAACGTACAAGAAAATAAACCTCAGAGGGCAGTGTAGCTTTTACTTGTTGTAAATAAAAGAGAAAAGTCCATACAATTTCTCAGGTACTCACGGTACCAATGTTTGTGTCAGTTCCGTAACTGAGACGACACTTCAGAAATTCTTGTGAGGGAGGATGGTCGTAGTCCATCTTTGTGAAGCGAAATTCCAGAAAAGCCTTCCTCAGATGCAGAGATGACATTCTGTTAAACCAGACATGTCTTTCTGGTCGATTCATGTTAAGAAAGCAATGTCAAAAATCACTGCCTCCTCCACACATAATTCATTCTCCCCCTTAAGTCATTGTCATTCCTCTTAACACCTCATGGAAGACCAATTTAGACTGCACAAGCAAAAAGGAAAAGTTTTCATTGGGTCATCAGTGGCTGCCGGAGTGAATCATTTATGTCTGCATTGCAATGCATCATAGAATCAATTGAATTATTCTGACCACTCCTGCGGTTTACATGGAATTCATGTAAATAGCTCGTCAAAATATCAGATTGAGACACTAAATGGAATTTTTGCCAGACCAACTATCTATGTGAATCCAACCAAAAATATTTGTTTTAAATGCTCCAACGTGTCTAATGATGTTATGTCTTCTCCAGTCAACTCTCACTCACCAAGACCTAAATACCAAAGTAGCTTGGGCTCAAGGCTACACTGGAAAAGGTATTGTGGTGACTATCCTGGATGACGGCATTGAAAAAGACCACCCTGATCTCATCAGCAATTATGTTAGTGAAAAGATTAAGACATGACTCGGAAACCCAAAGAACATCCGTGTTTTAACCTAGGTTCCTGGTCTCTTAGGATCCCAAGGCCAGCTATGATGTCAATGATGGAGACGCTGACCCCCAACCAAGATACACTCAGCGTAATGAGAACAGGTAAGGTATGCAGTGAACACAGAAGTTTTTCAAGGAATTGTTTTTTACTGTCCCTGAGTAAGGAAAGTGAATAACTGCATTCATAAAACGCTAATAAATAGTACATATTAGTCAGACAATGAGCACCAAACACTCATCACTGTACAAAATACAAATATAGTCTTCACTTCAATGCAATTTCAAGATTCTTTAAACATCCTGTAAAGTGAATTCTGACATTTGTTTCTACATACATTATACTTGTTTGGGGGTAATGTTTGGAGGTTAAAAATGTGCAAAAACTGACAAGTGTGTCATACCAGTACTCCATTGTGGCGTTATTGCAACTATTTTCCATCAGCGGCATGGTGGTTCAACTGGTATAGAGCGTTTGCCTAAAGATTAAACAGCTGCAGCTCATACAGAATGCTGCAGCTCTGGTTCTGACCAGAACAAAGAGATCAGAGCCTATAAATCTTTACACTGGCTTCCAGTAGGTTTTAGAATAGATTTTAAAGTTCTGCTACTGGTCTATGAATCACAAAATGGTTTAGGTCATGAATACATGAAATGCTTACGGTATACCTACTGAGTAGGGCTCTGAGATCGACTGACTCAGATCAAATAGTGGAGAGCAGAGTCCAAAGCGAACATGGTGAAGCAGCATTTCACTATTATGCTACACAAAAATGGAAAAAGTTGCCAACAGAGGTGATGTCAGTCCCAAGTGGGAATGTTTTCAAATCCAGGTTAGAAACTATTTTTTTCCATGCATTGTAAAGTATTTCCACTTTTCACTTAAATTTAATTGCACTATATGCTATTTTGTTTTATTTCTAAAATGTTTTATTTCTCTGCATTTGAATGATTTTAACCTTGTAAAGAACATTGAGTTACCCTGTGGATGAATTCTCTATGCAAATAAATTTGCTCTGCTTTGCTAATTTTTGAGGATGGAATCCAAAACTGATCTCAGTTTTTGAACAAAGTGAGAACAAAGCAGAACAAAGGAAATCTATACCTCTGTAAATAAAACACTAAAATGGAATTATTACAAGTTTTGAAAACAAGAAAAACAGTATTACTCGAAATCAAATATACTACGGTACGCGCATGGTGACAAGGTTAATAGAAAGTATTCTCAAGCAAATCATCATCTCGATCACCAAATAGTGGTTCATTTTAGATGGAACAAAAACAATACCAAAACAATAGTGTAATTAACAGCCTGCCAACGACGAACCCACTTGGTTGATCTTCATGTCAATATTTTCACATGACACTTCTGGTGACTAATGGATAAATGCTTTCCAACAGCAGCCATGCGAAGTGGATGCTGGTAGTGTTGCTAGAAGGGGACATAGGTCCAATTTGCATCGGTGGAAAAATCCAGATTAATCCTATATCAAATTGACGGATAGCGCAATAGGCAAGATTTGATTTAGGACGTGGGAAATGTTAAGAAAAAGCAAAAGCACATTATGCATGATGTTCAATCCATAAGAAGAAAGGAATGCAAAGAACAAATGCACGTTGTGTGTATTTATTGACAGAATTTAAAAAAAAAAAATTGCCCAATTAGTCGTGCACTGAGAGATCGACGAAAAGGCTTATATCCTTGTAATCATGTTGGAGCTTACTCCACCAGAGAAATGTGCATTGCTTTGATTAGGAGAACAGAATACAACACAAAAACACACACCTGCACAAAGTCATGACTGGACAGAAAAGGGAAAATAAAATAAAATAATGAAACACACTTCACAGCATGTAATTTTCCTTTTAAGGATTATTTTTTTGTTAAATTTTGACTGGCAACAAGTTCAGTGTATAGTTTTCCTTTCACCCAAAATTAGCTGGAAGCAGTTTGAAAAATGGAATGGTACTACATTTAACTTTGAATGCACACTGATAATTATCCCAACCGAATAAAGACGTAATTCGATCAACATTATTACGTTGCGCTGGATTTTGAGCAGCTTTCTTTTCTCATTTTTGTAGGCTACCCCTTTTGAGTCTGGAGGCCATATTCTCACTACTTCATAAAAACAAAAGAAAACCCTTGCTCTGCAATATCACATGACACAAGTTAATCACCAGTCCTCCCAAAAAAATAAAGGATTACCCTACAATTTATTTTTCCCTGCAGCAACTGCTCACAATGCATTATAACACACACACACAGATTATTACATTTTCCACAGCAAGCAACAGATGTTCTCGTAACCAATCAAACAATGTACAGTAAAACCTCAGTTCTCGAACGTCCTCGTTTTCGAACTCATCAGTTTTTGAACAAAAATTTCGAGATTTTTTTTGCTTCTGTTTTCGAACAAAACCGGGATTAGAACGCCCCTGAATCTGGAAATAACATTCTGCGCAGCCAGACCAGCTGACCCACAACGCGCTTTGTGGTGAATTTCCACGCCACTGAAAAAACCTGGAAAAAACATAAAGCGCGCGGCGCAAGCAGTTGACCCACCCACAACGCGATTTGTTATTGTCTATTTGAAGGCCGAATGAAAAAGAAAAGCACAATTTTTTATGCTTGGAATGCATTGTTTCTTTTTCCATTGATTGCAATGGGAAACATCGATTCGGTTTTAGAACAAATCACTTCTCGAACCATTTTCTGGAACGGATTGTGGTCGAAAACCGAGGCATCACTGTACTTTACCGAACACTTGGTAAGATTCCATTATTCATCTCTCAAACATTCCATCCATTCATACACATCCACACACAAACACAAATAATCAACAGACTCCACACTCACTCACACAAACTCGTTTTAGTCCATAGTTTGAGCAAACATCTTCTCAGTCAGTCAGTTAGATTTGCCTTCAGTCTCTAATACCTAAAAAGCTTTTCTTGTCATTGTCCGTAAAGCACATAGTATTACATTTTTAATGTATAAAAGCTGCAAAAGGAAGGCATGGCGGTGCAGCTGTGTAGCTTTGGCCTCACAGTTCTGAGAGCCCGGTTCAAACCCGGCCCTTAGTGTGTGGAGTTTGCATGTTCTCCCCGTGCCTGTGGGGGTTTTCTCCGGGCACTCCATTTTCTTCCCACATCCCAAAAACATGCCACATTAATTGGACACTCTAAATTGCCCGTAGGTGTGATTGTAAGTGCAGATGTCTATGTGCCCTGCAATTGGATGGGAACCAGTTCATGGCGACTCTGTGGGATAGATTAGAGCCATCTGAGTGTTTTAGGGGATATATTTTCCCCATACAAACTTATTGGGATGTCTAAGTATATCCTAGATGCACAAAAATATTTGATTGGCAGCCAAATGTTTTGTGGGACTTATTTTCAGCTGATTCTGTCGACACACTGAGAAGAACTGTGTTTTTCAGCATTTTGAAGCCTGATATCATATACCTGATTTTTTTTTTCTTCAAATTTGGCAGGCTTGTTCACAGTACTTTTCACTGTGCGGTGTCAAATTTGAAATTTTTCGAGATCATTTTACTGGGACTTTAATATCAAGGCCTAGTACAAATAAATGCTTGCATTAAAAATGTTTGTAAAAATGTTCCCCAGCAAGAAATAGAACGTAAATCTCAAAGTCACTCTTTCTCTATAATTCTTGTGTGCTTTTGTCTAATCTCCCCCCCCCCCCCCATCCCTAGAGCAAATAATAAAAGAGGCTGCATTCCTATTCACATCGGCACAGCAAGAATTGGTCTAAATCTGTCTGTTTCCTTGAAAGACTGTCACTTTCTTTGTTGTCATTTGTTGAGGTCAGTCCCAGTCCCATCTCTTTCTGCGATTGCATGTAGATAAGATAGCGCAAAACCTTTCGTTGCTTCTTTATTCTTTTAACTATGGTGCATCTTGCATTGTGGTTTTCTAGGCTTTTAAATGTGATGTGAGCTTTCTTAAGTCAAGGAAGCTTTGATCAGAATTTTTGTTTCTTTTACATGCAATGAGGTTGAGCAGTCATCCAGAGAACCAAGCATTTTTTGTCAGCATAAAGTACATTCATATCATACCGTCCCACTGGCAGAACAAAGGACCACTGGAGGGGATTACTCACTGCCTCTGATTCAGCTTCCCTATGGAGCCAAACTATCACCATGAAAAGACACACATACACACTTGTAAATCACACAGGGCTGACATTTTCACTTACATACACTGCATTACCTCGTCAGTTAAAGTGCACTATGTCTTATGTATGAGTGTTAAATTAAAAGCAAGGAAGGTGTGAACTGTTGTGAGGAGCTGTGCCATTTGTAATATCTGTCAGAAAAGAAATGTCTGCAGTAATTTACAGTTATATTGAACATGTGTGAATAATATCAATAATTCACTAAAAATTGGACTTTATGAGATAACTCATAGGACGGGGAATTAGGAGGTGGGTGTTTTTCTGGCTGCGAGTTTCATTAAAGCAATGACACAAAGGTTGTTTTCCATGTTTCTAATTAAAATGTCATGCTCTCCGCTTCACATGTTGGTAGGTTTTTACAGAGATTGGAATGGAGACCAGCTAAACTGAAGGCTTTTACTCGTTCGTCCTAGCTCAGGGGTCACCAACCCATTTCCTTAGTTAGAGCCACGAGTGTCTTTTTAATCCCTCATCTGAAAAATGAGTACAAAGTCATTTTTGTCTTAGTTCATTAGCTTTTTAAATGTAGTAAGACTTTTGAAGATTATGGTGGACCATTACGAATAAAATGGAATTAATTTAAATATAATTAATAATAATATTTAAATATGTGATATAACCACCGATTTACAACACCCGCCAGCAGGCATTACCATAGACCAGTGTTTCCCAAACCTTTTTTGCCCTTTGTCCTCTTTTGGAGATAAAAATCCCCCCACCCCAACACACACACGCCCACGCACACACACACGCACACACACACAGTTTATATATTGGCAATGCAAAGTCAGGTGAGTGAACAACTAAAACATCAATGACTTCCTTTACAATCATCATCTTTAAAAAGCAGAAATGGAGTACAAAACTGGACCTCTTCAACACCTTGTGTCCAACTTTTCTGTCCTGAACAGTTATCAGCAGAATCAGTGACAAAATGCAGCCTTGACAAATTTTTCACTGAAAACTAATCTGGCATACTGCTGACGGCAAACTAAACTGTGACACTGGTGGACCGAATGACCCATATCAAGGCGGTCCATTACGCCATATTCTCAAAGCACCCCCGCTCCCAAGGAACTCCGCAGAGACACAGTCAAACACTTTCTCCAAGTCCACAAAATGCATGTAGACTGGTTGGGCAAACTCCCATGCACCCTCAAGGATTTTGCTGGGGGTGAAGAGCTGGTCCGCTGTTCTGTTCCCGGAATGAAAACTGGACTGTTCCTCCTAAATCTCTGTAGAACCCCTGAATAGACCCTGCCAGGGTGGCTAAGGATCGTCATCTCCTTCTAGTTAGAACACCACCGTGATCTGCGGCCCTGGTGACCTTTTTAACTACCGTGGTGATCTCAAACCCAGATATAGAATTGCCCACCTCAGAGTCCTTGAATTTTTCTTACTTACTTTTCAGTGTCTCGATGAAATCACGGAGGTCATTGAAGGATTTTCTCCACTCACAACAACCCTTGTCAAGCTCAGATGCATCACATTTGTACTATACGCAGCATTGATTGTGAACTGCTTCTCCTTCCTGAGACGTTAGATGGTGAACCAGAATTGGAACCAACCATCTTGCAGCTCTGGTCGGCCACATCAACAATGGTGGTTCTGAACTTCGACAACTCAAACTCAATATTGTCGAAGTTCTGCCAGAGGTGGTAGTAATCTGAGTATTATCCTCACTACAGACTGTCTCGATGCCCATGAGCCATTGGACTCCATGAGCCAATGGAATGTTATACAATGGCTGCATCAATCACCTGATCTGGATCCCATTGAGCATGAATTTCAGTTGTACAAAATAAAACTGGATGGAAAATGCCGCAAGAATAACAAGTAGGAACTGAAGACAGTGGTGGGAGAGGCCTGACAGAGATGAAATCCAATGTCTGGTCATGTGTGTGTGTTACTGACTTCAGTCTGTAATTGACTGCAAAGGATTTGCAACCAAGTATTTAAAAGTAAAACTTTGATGTTTGATTGTTAAACTGTCACATTACCTTTGGTCCCGCCAAAGTTGAGAGGCATACAAAAATTTGCTGTAGAGCGTTGGTCTTAGTTCTGAGGACCTAGGTTCAAATCCCGGCCCTGCCTGTGTGGAGTTTGCGTGTTCTCCCCATTCCTGCATGGGTTTTCTTTGGGCACTCCAGTTTCTTCCCACATCCCAAAACCATGCAGTAATTGGTGAGATTGTGAGTGGGACTGTTGTCTGTCTCTGTGTGCCCTTTGATTGGCTTCCAACCAGTTCACGGTGTACCCCGCCTCCTGTCTGGGATAGGCTCCAGCTCTCCCACGACCCCTGTGAGGGTAGGCGGATCAGAAAAGGGATGGATGGATGGATGGATGGATGGATGGATGGATGGATGGATGGATGGTATTTTGTGTACAATGCACCCAAAATACCCCAGATGACCTTATTTTCATCCTATATGGGAATGCATACCAATTCAATGCTTCTGGACTTCAGTTACACAAAACTATGACAGGGAGTAACCAGAATCAAAATCATCTTCATTTTTCCAAATATATCAAAAACACACAACGAATTTGTCTCCAGTAGTTGGAGACAACAGATGGTCAATTAACACAGAATACTTTTGCAATGTAAAGACATTGCAAGAACGGTCACCGAGCAATAAAAAGTTGCTAGTCATCTAGCAATGACGGTGCAATTTTTTTGACAATAGATTGAAATTATATTACTAAAACAATAAATAAATTAAATAATAATTGTGCCCTTGCCTGTGATTCAGCGCAGATATTGAGATATTTAGTGGAGGAGAAGCTCGTCTTGTTAACGTACCCTGACAAATCTGCACGACTGCAGCAAAATAATGCGTGAATCATGCATATGCAAAAGAGACAGTTATGCTATTGACGACAAAGCAAAAACAGCATCTAAAAGCAGCGGAACATTTAAAAGACATCGAACCAGCTTTCCCCAGGTGGAAGGACCCCATGAGAGAATGGGACTTTAGAAGGAACACTGAAGCGTGAAAATGTGTTGCCACACTGTGTTGCATTGCGATTTTGGGTGCTCTGCTAAGATCTTGTTTACAACGAAAGACGTGCTTGCGTTGTTGCCTCACTGTTAACGTCATATTTTCTCATTTAATTAAAGTATAGTGAGATGTTGCTGTGCTACATGGACCTGGACCTCGTTACATGACACAAATCGGGAAAAAAATTGATCTGTTTTTACAGCTTTCCTGCTTGGCAACGGCAAAAAAGGGGGAATTCATAGTACAGTAGTTTTAGATTGTTGGCTTTAATGTCTGCTGTAAAATAAAAAAAAATCTAACCTTCAACAATATCATAACAACAATAGGGTGCTTGTTACATTTTCATTACAGTGAGCAAAAAACACAGTGCTGTGAAAAACTATTGACTCCATGCTCAAATCCTCACATTAATTTTCATGCATTTTTTTCATCCATTTTCTTAGCCGCTTATCCTCACGAGGGTCACGGGAGTCCAATCCCAGCTGTCAACGGGCATTAGGCAGGGTACGCCCTGAACTGGTTGCCACCCAATCGCAGGGCACATGGAGACAGACAACAGTCACACTCACAATCACACCTAGGGGCAATTTAGAGTGTCCAGTTAATGTTGCATGTTTTTGGGATATGAGAGGAAATCGGAGAGCCTGGAGAAAACCCACGCAGGCACGAGAAGTACATGCAAACTCCACATAGGTGAGGTTGGGATTTGAACTCCGGTCCTCAGAAGTGTGAGTCCTACACTCTAACCAGTTGCTCCACTGTGCCACCCATTTTAAATCCACTAAGCTTTTTCCAGAAGTGATGTGTAATTTAATTGATTAGCTTTGTGATATTTGATGAGATATTGATACCTAAATATTTAATATTTCCTATAGGGATAGGTTAATCAGAGATTTGATCTGTAGGAATCCATAAATTTGCTGATATTGGGATTATTCCTGATTTTTTCCAGTTAAGTTTGTCTAGTTGTCCAAGATATTAGTGAAAATGTCTTAACAAGACTTCCTGAAGAGAATACTTAAGTTCCTGTAAATAAAAAAGAATATATTAAGCAAATACAATGATTTTGTTTTCTGTCACTAATGGGGGAGATACAAGTAATGTTAACACTGATGAATTGTCATGATCCTGGATTCCAGCCAGGGCTGGGCGTGGTCGTCTAATCGGAAGGGTCACACCTGCGCCTCATGACCTCCGATTAGACCCAGTACATATAGGACCCGGGGAACGACAGAGACTCTGCTAGATCGTTGCCTCTCATGCCTCGTTCCCGCACTACCGTACTCCTGACGTCTACCTCCCGTGTACCGACCAACGCCTGTCTCCCGACCTACCCCGTAAGCCTGCCGTTACTGATCTTGCTGCTTGTTTGTACTGACTCCCTGGTAACCGACATTGGAACGAATAAAGGCTTATTCCGCACTGCTTACCTCTCACCTGAGTCGTGCATTTGGGTCCACCCCCGAGTCTCGTCCGTGACAGAACAATCTAGCCAAGAACATGGACCCAGCCGACTCTGAAGCCATTCGCCGTGCGCTGCAAGTGCAGGGCAAACGCCTGGGTGAGCAAGAGGCTGCTCTCCAGGGTATGACTCACCAGATCCAGGAGCTCTGCACCCAGCAGCAACCGTGGCTAGCCTCCCAAGCTAGCGCGGCCGCTCCTGTGCCTCCCCGTGCCACCATCACTCCGCTCTCTCGACCAGAGCGGTTCTCAGGCGACTCCGGTAACGTCAAGCCCTTCCTGGCGCAGTGCGATCTCCACTTTGAGCTGCAAGCTTCCGCTTTTCCCACGGACCGCTCCCGGATCGCCTTCGTCATTTCCCACATGACAGAGAGGGCGGAGGCATGGGCCACCGCCGAGTGGAGCCGTAACTCGGAGACCTGCCGCTCATGGGCGAGCTTCGTCTGCGCGCTCACCCAGGTGTTCCAGTATGCGGCTCCGGAACGCCAGGCGGCGTCGTCACTCATGACAATTCGCCAGCGGCGTCGCCGCGTGTCCGACTACGTCATCGAGTTTCGGATTCGGGCTGCCGAGAGCCGCTGGAATGAGGAAGCCCTCCATGACGCGTTTTACGAGGGACTGTCCCCACAGATCCGTGGTCACCTCGTGGCCATGGATCTTCCGCCTTCGCTTAACTCCCTCATCGCATTGGCCCTCAAGGTGGACCAGCGCCTCACCGTGCAGAGACAGATGGATAGCCTGAGGGAGGAGGAGAGGGAGAGTCGCAGTCCGGTTGTTTCCGCTTCCCGGCCACCCATGTTGTCAGCTTCACCGGAAGCCATGCAAGTGGAGGGGCTTGGCAGCTCAGCGGAGGAGCGCTTACGTCGGCGACCAGATGGACGCTGTTTTTACTGCGGGCGTTTGGGACACTTGATCGCCCATTGCCCGACTCGACCAGGGCATTCTGACATCAGGATCGCTACTCCGGTAAGTGTGCGGTACACCGCGACGGGGTCAGGGAGGTCCCTTCTTCACCTCACCTTGGGAACGGACTCCCGTTCATGCTCTGTGACGGCTTTCATAGATTCTGGGTCGGAAGCAAACCTGATAAATTCCCGCGTGGTCGAGGAGCTGGGGGCGGCAACCTTTCCCACGCAACGTTTTCGTCACGCCTGTGCCGCCAACGGCAAGTTCCTTTGTCGGGTTACACATCGCACTCAAGACGCTACGTATGAGCTTTCCGGACGCTCACTCGGAGCGTATTAGCTTTCATGTCTTCGACGCATGTAGTAGCGACATCATCTTGGGCAGCCCGTGGCTCAAAGAACATAATCCGCACATAGATTGGACCACGGGTCAGATCAAGACTTGGGGAGAGGACTGTCTCAGTCGCTGTGTCGCTGTCCGGAGAGACAGGGGTATTCAAGTTGCGCCGGTTCGGCTAACAGAACCTAGTACCGCCCTGGACCTGACCGCAGTGCCCTCCTGCTACCATGACCTACGGGAGGTCTTCTCTGAATCTAAAGCAAAGTCTCTGCCGCCACATCGGTCATACGACTGCGCGATTGAACTCCTGCCAGGCACCTCTCCTCCCAGAGGGAAACTGTTCTCTTTAACCGGACCAGAGCATCAAGCCATGAGGGACTACATCGAGGACTCGCTGGCAGCCGGACTCATTCGCCCCTCATCCTCACCAGCCGGTGCGAGGGTTTTTTTTTGTCAAGAAGAAGGACTCCACGCTGCGACCCTGCATCGACTACCGAGGCCTGAACGACATCACAGTCAAGAACAGGTACCCTTTGCCGCTTATCTCTACAGCATTCGAACTCCTCCAGGGAGCCCGGATCTTCACCAAGCTCGACTTGCGCAGCGCTTACCATCTGGTGCGGATTCGGGAAGGGGATGAGTGGAAGACGGCGTTCAACACCCCCACAGGGCACTATGAGTATCTGGTGATGCCCTTCGGACTGACAAACGCTCCGGCCGTCTTTCAGAACTTCATTAACGACGTGCTTCGGGAGTTCCTGAACAGATCTGTCTTTGTTTATCTGGATGATATTCTCATCTTTTCAGCAGACCTAACCTCTCACATTCAACAAGTCAGAGAGGTGCTCCGGCGTCTGCAGCAGCACCAATTATACGTGAATATGGAGAAGTGTGAGTTCCATCGGGCATCCGTGTCCTTCCTGGGCTTCGTCCTGGCTGAGGGAGAGATACGGATGGATCCCGGGAAGGTCGACGCGGTGCTGCGGTGGCCTACCCCCACCAACAGGAGGGACGTACAGAGGTTTCTGGGATTTGCCAATTTCTATAGGAAATTCATAAGGAACTTCAGTTCCGTGGCCGCTCCTCTGCATTCGCTCACCTCGCCACATACCCTCTTCGACTGGTCCGGGACCTGCCAGGAGGCCTTCAGCAGGCTCAAGGCAAGTTTCACTACTGCGCCCGTTCTCATTATTCCGGACCCAGATAACCAGTTTGTGGTGGAGGTGGATGCATCGAATTCAGGAATCGGAGCAGTCTTGTCGCAGGATCCACCCGTGCGCGTTCCTGTCTAGAAAGTTGACCCCGGCAGAGAGGAACTACGACGTGGGAGATAGGGAACTGCTGGCGGTCAAGAGCGCATTGGAGGAGTGGCGGCACTGGCTGGAGGGCTCGCAAGTACCGTTCGTTGTCTTCACGGACCATAAGAACCTTGAATACCTGAAGTCTGCGAAGAGGTTGAACGCCCGTCAGGCCAGGTGGGCCCTATTTTTCACCCGCTTCCACTTTAAGGTGTGTTTCCGCCCAGGCTCCAAAAACGGCAAGCCGGATGCACTCTCGCGGATCCACGAGGGAGGGCGCACGGATTCAGACGCCGCTACTATCCTGCCAGCGGGGTGCTTCATGGCCGGTTTCACCTGTGCGATCGAGTCGCGGGTGAAGGAGGCTCTGGGAGAGACACCGTCACCCGCGGATTGTCCGTCGGGCCGCCTGTTCGTCATCCCATCTCTGCGGGGAGAAGTCATCAACTGGGCCCATACCAACAAGACGGTCTGCCACCCGGGTATGGCGAAGACACATTCAGTGGTCGAACAAAGGTTCTGGTGGCCTAACCTCAGCAAGGACGTAAGGGAGTTCGTCAACGCCTGCCCGGTGTGTGCTGCCAATAAGACTTCCCGCCTACGGCCTGTTGGTGAGTTGCAACCCCTGTCCATCCCCTTTCGTCCGTGGTCACACATCGCGCTGGACTTCGTCACCGGCCTGCCGCCTTCTCAAGGGAACACAGTGGTGCTGTCCATAGTGGACTGTTTTTCCAAGATGGTCCACTTCGTGCCGCTTCCGAAGATCCCGTCGGCCAAGCAGACAGCCCAGTTGGTATTAGACGAGGTCGTCCGTTACCACGGCCTATCCCAGGACATCGTTTCGGACAGGGGTCCGCAATTCAGCGCCCGTTTCTGGAAGGAGTTCTGCAACCTCATCGGCGCTTCAGCAAGTCGGACATCGGGTCATCACCCAGAGTCTAACGGCCAGACTGAGAGGATTAACCAGGAATTAGAGACCGGTCTTCGATGTCTGGCATCCAGGGACCAGAGCACGTGGAGCCAGCACATCAAGTGGGTGGAGTATGCCCACAATTCTCTACCCTCCGCTTCAACAGGTATGGCGCCACTCCATGTCGTGCATGGGTATCCTCCGTCCCTGTTTCCTCCACTGGTCACAGAATCCACAGTTCCGTCGGCCCTGGCCGTGGTGCGACGCTGCAAACGGACCTGGGAAGCAGCTCGGAGGACACTGCTGCGCATGAGCAGCGCCTACAAGGCCGCAGCAGACCGCAAGAGGAGGGCCGCACCAGAGCTCAGAGTGGGACAGCGAGTGTAGCTCTCCACCAAAGATCTCCCGCTGCGGACGGAATCCCGCAAACTTGCTCCCAGGTTCGTTGGCCAGTTCCTGTTTCCAAGGTTATTAACCCGGTCGCCGTCTCGTTGAAACTGCCCAGGTCGATGAGGGTGCACCCTACGTTCCACGTCAGCAGACTTCGACCGAATTGCACGTCGTCGCTGGCTCCTCCGCTCAAGTCCCCCCCCCCCCCCCCCCCCCCCGCATGGTCGACGGTGGGTTGGTGTACACCGTGCGCCGGTTGCTGTCTTCCCGCCGCAGAGGGAGGGGGGTCCAGTACCTGGTGGACTGGGAGGGATATGGCCCGGAGGAGCGCTCTTGGATCCCCTCCCGCTTCGTCGTGGACCGCTCCCTCATCAGGGACTTTCACGCGGCTCACCCTGATGCGCCTGGGCCGTCCAGAGCCGGCCGTTGAGGGGGGGGTACTGTCATGATCCTGGATTCCAGCCAGGGCTGGTCGTGGCCGTCTAATCGGAAGGGTCACACCTGCGCCTCATGACCTCCGATTAGACCCAGTACATATAGGACCCGGGGGACGACAGTGACTCTGCTAGATCGTTGCCTCTCATGCCTCGTTCCCGCACTACCGTACTCCTGACGTCTACCTCCCATGTACCGACCAACGCCTGTCACCCGACCTACCCCGTAAGCCTGCCGTTACTGATCTTGCTGCTTGTTTGGACTGACTCCCTGGTAACCGACATTGGAACGAATAAAGGCTTATTCCGCACTGCTTACCTCTCACCTGAGTCGTGCATTTGGGTCCACCCCCGAGTCTCGTCCGTGACATGAATAGCAACAGCAAGAGGTTCAATGACTATTGCAACTAGCATTGGTGAGAATAGACATCCTGGTCTGTTTCCTCTTTGTAATGTAAACCTTTGTAAAATAATCCGGTTTGTTGTGCACAAAAATAATCACATTTATTTATTATTGTTTACATCGTAGAAACATTTAACAGCGTCAAAATAATGGACTTCCGCCTCTGCCACCGTACTTGGAATGTCATCTTTATTTCTATATAACCAGGTAGACTTGGGGGAGGTGACACAGACCGGGTCCATAGTCCTAAACAATGATGCATCGTGCGTTCTTTGTGCTTTGTTGAATTTATTTAGGACATGAGAGGATAGTGTTTTTGTGGCACTGCTGTGGTTATGCTGCCAGAGTCCAGTTTACAATGCACTATTGATCACTTATACTCAATCATTCCTACATTTCTCAGTTGACAAGATACTTATGATTACAATGTTAAAGCAGAGTACGTGAGGTAATAATACACTGCATTATTCAGATAGTGGTTATCTTTATACTACACAAAAAGGATAAACATCTACATTGTTTTCATATTCATAAGTGTCAATATCTTACATTTGTCATTTTTAAGTACAAGCCTCATTAAAATGATGTACTGTATTTCCTCTCTTACCTCAGTGCTGCCGAGTGATAAAGTTGATTGATTGAGAGAGGATAACATCTGTCACAGTTTTATCACAGGCGACCAGAAGTCACTGTGTCACTTGTATAACTGCCACTGAGGAAATCAAACCTGAGCGCCTTTGGTCATCGGCTTAATGTTCTTAACCATTATTGTGTCTTTAAGTACTTTATGGACGTGACCAGGCAGCATTCTAGTCTTTTGTGGACCTTCTGTACCAATCTTTAAATCGAGGATTGGATTGGAAAAAATGGAAACGCTAAATATTGGAAATCATTGTAAATGGTATAGAATTAATGTGGTGCAGTTTAATGTGGTGCAGTTGCACCAAACATAAAACAATTAAAGCCACAGTATGCAGTATTCAAAGTGTTAGCAAGAGTAGAATATAGTTACACTTTATTTCTCACCCCTACCTCCTCGCATTTCTGCCCAAAGAAATGCCCTCAGCTCATTGAGTTACTGTGCATGCAGCTACATTGCTAGGATGGCTTATTTATGATGGAGTATTCCTAAACACAATATCACTGGATTGGTGTTGTATTTTTCAGGAACATACAATGCATTAAAAGTATCACAGAGGTGATCAACTTATCTGATGACCCGGTGAGAATGGTGATGTGACGCGCGCATTTGTTTTCCAAGCCCTGCCATGCAGCCGTTTGGTCACCAATGTCATACATTTACCCGTGATCTGTTTCGAAGGAGAGCTGTCCAATTCTTTCTTTTTAACTTTTGTTGCTAACTAGAGTTATATAATCCAACCAAGAAAGTACAACAGTCTCCTTTGCAAGAGGCTCCCATGTGTCCTTGTGAGCATGAGGCTGCACGTGCAGTTGTACGCGTGAGGAAATGAGTAAGAGTCTTCTGTCCCAACTTTTTCCTCTACTGTCTCTGACTGGCTGTTCTTGTTTGCGTCATTACCAGATGCATTATAATAATTAAAATTAAATTGGAGAAATAAAATAGAGCCAGAGAGTTATGATTTTCCAAACTATGATTTTAATAACATCCTACTGTCAGGTAATACAGACAAAAAGTGTTTTTATTTTTAGAAAACTAAAAACTACCCTTCTGGCCTAAATTTGAAACTAATGTGATAATCTTTTCTTTAGTATGCGGGAGAACACAACTTTGTAGTTGGCCAAACAATATTGTGACTTCCAATGTAATCCTTTGGCCAGACTAGTCTTAAACCACATCAACTGAGCAGAAAACAGCATAAACCATTGGGTCACACCATTGAATGGACAGCCCTACGAAACAGATTGAAAAATGATTTCATGACAAGAGACAGATCCCTACAGTTAAGTCAAGCATGGCCAGGCTACCAGCGACATTTGATCATGCTTACATGCATCCGAATCACAGTCAAAACTCAACCCAACAAGGGTATATTTGTGGCTATGTTCATCACCCTTAAAGCTGCATATGAATGCTGTAAATGGAGCCTCATCAACTGGAACTAACAGCCGCTTGGTGCTAAACATTTAAATAAATATTTCAGTATGGTGGCCTCAAAGAAAACATACTTGAACAGTAAAATTGAGTTACATTCTATCTCATTTTTGTTCATATCTTTTGGGAAAAGCATTACTCAAGTACTGTTGGATCCTTTGAAATGGTCCTTTAACAGTGTTATGCTTTGTGGCTTTGTGTTAGATCATTTTTCGACCACTATTTTCTTCCCCTTTTACTTCCTGAGCAAGATTTTTTTTCAGTACTGACAAATCAAATAATAGATCTGTTTTTAGAAACATGTTTAGCAAAAAAATCACATCAAAGTGTTGCCCACATACCTCCCTAATCACAGTGAATGAAACTATGATAATACTGCCACTGCTTGGAAGTAGACTCATTTTTGTCTAAAAATTTCCCCAGCATCACTGCCACACCACAACATCACACGTCAAAAAATTAATATTTGTTATAAGTGTTCTAAGTTTGCATGAATAGATAATATCCAATGGCACCACTTATATTGAGCATGATTTACTGTGAATACATAAAGTAATTCTAGTGGCTCCAACACCCATTTAGGTTGTCTCATTATGCAACAGAATTGAAGATTCATTCTACAACATAGCATCGACATTGTGCCTGCACCTCCATCTCATGATTATGCCCAAATGTGCCACATGCACCTGACTCACAGTGGCGTATTTAAATGCACAAAGACATTCTGATTTACCCTCTTTCAGAATGTGCAAAATAAACTCAGCGAATGTGGTGCAGTTAGTAGATTAATGTCAACACCAAGTTGCACCTGTTTGCATATACATGCGGAAAAGCCCCTCCCATGTGTCGGAAATGGGAATTGTGAAGTAGTGGGAATAACGATGATGATACACCACAACGTTCCAGAGCTTATTGAAGAGCCCTGCTTGAGGCATAGCTGTGGTCTGACCCTGTGAAGTGACTTTGTCCTCTGCTTCATCATCAGGGGCTGGTACATCAAAAAGGAGTTTTATTTTTATTTGACAGTATTTTATTCTTTGGCTCCGCCATAGCAACAGTGCAACTGTAATTAGCTTGGTTTGGATAGTGTTGGGCTGCAGTTCGCCATCATACATGAAAAGACGATTGTGAGACTTGTTTAAATCCTTTTTCGTAGTTTATTTTAAAATGAGTTCTTCAAATTGGCGTTTGTACATCAGTTTAATAGCTAAAACTGTAAAAAAGGTAAATCGGTAGGTAGGTAGGTAGGTAGCGACAACAGATCCAAGGTAACATCTACATTGCGTGTTATGCATTTTAAGAGGCAGCCTGCCAAAATTGTCCCTATCATATCTTAGACTTCAACTTCAACTAGACTAGACTAGAGTAGACTTCAACTAATGCAGCCCTATGGGGGCACAAACCAGTGCAATCTGTAGGCCGGTCCCAAGCCCGGATAAATGCAGAGGGTTGCGTCAGGAAGGGCATCCGGTGTAAAAACTGTGCCAAACAAATATGAGCGTTCATCTAAAGAATCCCATACGGGATCGGTCGTGACCCGGGTTAACAACGCCCACCCCCGGCACTGCTAACCTGCAGGGCTTCGGTGGAAATTCAGCTACTGTGGGTTGAAGACAAAGAAGAGGAGGAAACCGGATCCATCGTCACAAGAAAAAGAGGAATGCACACAGCCTACAACTGAGTGTAGGGACTTTGAATGTTGGGACTATGACAGGAAAAGCTCAGGAGTTGGTTGACATGATGATTACGAGAAAGGTTGATATTCTGTGCATCCAAGAGAGCAGGTGGAAAGGTAGTAAGTCTAGAAGTTTAGGAGCAGGGTTTGAATTATTCTACCACGGAGTAGATGGGAAGAGAAATGGAGTAGGGGTTATTTTAAAGGAAGAACTGGCTAAGAATGTCTTGGAGGTGAAAAGAGTATCAGATTGAGTGATGAGACTAAAATTCGAAATTGAGGGTGTTATGTATAATGTGGTTAGCGGCTATGCCCCACAGGTAAAATGTGACCTAGAGTTGAAAGAGAAATTCCGGAAGGAACTAGATGAAGTAGTTCTGAGCATCCCAGACAGCGAGAGAGTTGTGATTGGTGCAGATTGTAATGGACATATTGGTAAAGGAAACAGGGGCGATGAAGAAGTGATGGGTAAATACGGCATCCAGGAAAGGAACTTTGAGGGACAGATGGTGGTGGACTTTGCAAAAAGGATGGAGATGGCTGTAGTGAACACTTATTTCCAGAAGAGGGAGGAACATAGAGTGACCTACAAGAGCGGATGTAGAAGCACGCAGGTGGATTATATTTTGTGCAGACGATGTAATCTGAAGGAGGTTACTGACTGTAAAGTAGTTGTAGGGGAGAGTGTAGCTCGACAGCATAGGATGGTATTGTGTAGGATGACTCTGGTGGTGGCTAGGAAGATTAAGAAGACAAAGGTAGAGCAGAGAACCATGTGGTGGGAGCTGAGAAAGGAAGAATGTTGTGCGGCCTTTCGGAAAGAGGTAAGACAGGCTTTCGATGGACAGCAGAAGCTCCCGGAAGACTGGACAACGACAGCCAAGGTAATCAGAGAGACAGGCAGAAGAGTACTTGGTGTGTCTTTTGGTAGGAAAGGGGAGAAGGAGACTTGTTGGTAGAACCCCAAAATACAGGGAGTCATACAAGGAAAGAGATTAGCGAAGAAGAAGTGGGATACTGAGAGGACTGAGGAGAGGCGAAAGGAGTACATTGAGATGCGACGTAGGGAAAAGGTAGAGGTGGCAAAGGCTAAACAAGAGGCATATGAAGACATGTACACCAGGTTGGACACGAAAGAAGGAGAAAAGGATCTCTACAGGTTGGCCAGACAGAGGGATAGAGATGGGAAGGATGTGCACCAGGTTAGGGTGATTAAGGATAGAGATGGAAATGTGTTGACTGGTGCCAGTAGTGTGCCAAATAAATGGAAAGAATACTTTGAGAAGTTGATGAATGAAGAAAATGAGAGAGAAGGAAGAGTTGAAGAGCCAAGTGTGAAGGACCAGGAAGTGGCAATGATTACTAAGGGGGAAGTCAGAAAGACACTACAAAGGATGAAAAATGGAAAGGTAGTTGGTCCTGATGACATATCAGTGGAGGTATGGAAGCAATTTGGAGAGATGGCTGTGGAGTTTTTGACCAACTTATTCAACAGAATACTAGCGGGCGAAAAGATGCCTGAAGAATGGAGGAAAAGTGTTCTAGTTCCCATTTTTAAGAACAAAGGGGATGTTCAGAGCTGTGGGAACTATAGAGGAATAAAGTTGATGAGCCACACAATGAAGTTATGGGAAAGAGTAGTGGAGGCTAGACTCAGGACAGAAGTAAGTATCTGCGAGCAACAGTATGGTTTCATGCCTAGAAAGACTACCACAGATGCATTATTTGCCTTGAGGATGCCAGTGGAAAAGTACAGAGAGGGTCAGAAGGAGCTACATTGTGTCTTTGTGGATCTAGAGAAAGCCCATGACAGAGTACCAAGAGAGGAACTGTGGTACTGCATGCGTAAGTCTGGTGTGGCAGAGAAGTATGTTAAAATAGTACAGGACATGTATGATGGCAGCAGAACAATGGTGAGGTGTGCCTTAGGTGTGACAGAGGAATTTAAGGTGGAGGTGGGACTTCATCAGGGATCAGCTCTGAGCCCCTTCCTGTTTGCAGTGGTAATGGATAGGCTGACAGATGAGGTTAGACTGGAATCCCCTTGGACCACGTTTGCAGATGATACTGTGATATGCAGTGAAACCAGGGAGCATGCAGAGGAACAATTAGAAAGATGGAGACATGCATGCAAAGGAGAGGAATGAAGATTCGCCGAAGTAAAACAGAATATATGTGCGTGAATGAGAAAAGTGGAGGGGGAAGAGTGAGGCTACAGAGAGAAGAGATAGCGAGGGTGGACGACTTCAAATATTTAGGGTCAACAATCCAGAGCAATAGTGAGTGTGGTAAGGAAGTGAAGAAACGGGTCCAACCAGGTTGGAACAGCTGGCGAAAGGTGTCTGGTGTGTTATGTGACAGAAGAGTCTCTGCTAGGATGAAGGGCAAAGTTTACATAACAGTGGTGAGGCCAGCCATGATGTACGGATTAGAGACGTGGCACTGAAGAAACAACAGGAAGCAGAATTGGAGGTAGCAGAAATGAAGATGTTGAGGTTCTCGCTCGGAGTGACCAGGTTGGATAGGATTAGAAATGAGCTCATTAGAGGGACAGTCAAAGTTGGATGTTTTGCTGACAAGGTTCGAGAGAGCAGACTTCGATGGTTTGGGCATGTTCAGAGGCGAGAGAGTGAGTATATTGTTAGAAGGATGCTGAGGATGGAGCTGCCAGGCAAAAGGGCAAGAGGAAGACCAAAGAGAAGGTTTATGGATGTGGTGAGGGAAGACATGAGGGCAGTTGGGGTTAGAGAGGAAGATGCAGGAGATAGGCTAAGATGGAAAAAGATGACATGCTGTGGCGACCTCTAACGGGACAAGCCGAAAGGAAAAGAAGATATCTTGGACTTCAACTGCAACTGAAAACTTGCAGTATTTATGAGTGTACATTTACATTGATATGTTGGCGTATTTTACATCATTGACAATGCGTTCTGTCAAGATCATCACCTCTGTTAACAATTTTTTGTCGTGAAAGATTCATCTACATTGAGTCGATACTTGCGGCACACTGAACGACTAGTTAGACCGTTTTCCTCACAGCCCTGCAAACTGGGGTTAAAATCTTGGATCCGCCAGTGTGGAGTTTGTATGTCCTCTCTGTGCCTGCCTGGGTTTTCTCCGGCACTCCAGTTTCCTTCCATATCCTAAAAACATACATGGTAGGGTTGATTGGAAACTCTAAATGGCCCTTAGGTGTGATTGTGAATCCGAGAGATTGTTTGTTTCTATGTGCCCTGCGGTTGGCTGGCAACCAATTCAGGGAGTACCCCCCGCCTCCTGCCCAAATATAACTGGAATAGATTCCAGCACTCCAGCGACCCTTGTGAGGATAAGCAGCTCAGATAATGGATGGATGTATGGATGATCAGATATTTCAGTTCATTGATGTGGCTATTAAGATAAAGTTTTAGACTATGGAAGTAAGTATGTGCCACCAGGATTTCAATTTGAAATGCCACAGAAAGCAGGATTCGAATTTGAAATGTAAAGTTCGCTGTCTGAAATTCAACTGGCTGCAATTCGCTGTCTAAAAATTACCATCTGTACCACCAGGCAGGGTTACTTCAGGTCAGAACCAAAGAGCCAGCCAATCCAGTTACGCTTTCATGGTATGTGACGTCACGTGTAACTGCAAATTGTTAACGTTGAAAAGTTACAATGAAATGCAACTGTTGAAAGTGGGATCACTTTAAATTTCAAATTCAAATCCTGTTTTCTGTGGCATTTCAAATTCAAATCCTGGTGGCACTTATTTACTTCCATATTAGATAGGCCTGTCTCTGTCAGGAGTAGATGCACTATTATAAATGCAGAGTAGACAACAATTATTTTTTCATTTTTCGATTTTCAATTATAGTAATTGTTTTAAAGTCACATTGTCATCACATTGTCATCACATTGCCCAGGGCTGGCCCTACTTGAGCCTGTTTCCAGCTGTTGCAGCCGGGCATTTGCTTTCACATCAGAATCCTGGAATCAGAAATTCTGTTGTCTTGTTTGAGAAATACTTAACAGTCACATTCCTTTCAACGCAACGTGCAGGAGAAGCGAGTGTTTGATGTGAAAAATCATTTCCCTGTCCTGCTGTTCCGACATTCAATGTTTAATACGTACCTCTGAAGGCAATTCTCCTAATAGGACTCTCCGGCCCACCCTCAACCAGTTCTGTGACTGCCCCATTTCTACGAAACAGCCAAGTGGAAAATTGGGGGATGCGCCAAAACAGCATGCTAAAAATTAAGATGAATAATGAATGCACCATTTAGTGTATGTAAATTATACTACTTTTGGCATAAATACAGGAACGGGCATATTACAAAATGTGTCGTGTTTAAATGAAGCACTTCTCTTATTTGAACATACACGAAATGCATCGTTTAGTTTGCAGTATATTAATTCATAATGTGTATGGATCTCACTAAAAATTTGGCATCCTGCAATATTTTTTTCAACTTTCCCTAGGTTTTTCTTTGCTCTCTAAAACCTGTTGCAGTTTGATATAAAATACAACTAAGTGCTGATGGGGTTTTTTTGTGTTTTTGTTTTGTTTTTTTACCTGAATTTGCACAGTATGGGACACCTCTAACTGCAAATGCTTTTAGATATGTTATACTGTGGATCTTATGTCAACTGTTGTACCACTCAACCCAAAAGATATGCAAATTGAATGAATTTCAGGCCTTCTGGGATTCACAATTAACATTCAGAAAAACAAAAAAGGTCATCGCAATTAACATCTAACAACCCTTAATTGCTCAGGATTCACTTGTAAATACATCCTTTTGAATTGTCTTGCATGGACATTGATTTCTGCTCTCTTCTTAGACACGGAACTCGATGTGCAGGAGAGGTTGCAGCTGCAGCGAACAATGGTGTATGCGGCGTTGGTGTGGCTTATAATGCTAAAGTTGGAGGTGAGTGCATTGTAACAATTCTGATATTTAGATATGTTCTCAGGTGTCTCATTTGCATTTGTCTAAAAATGTAAAGACCCACAATTATTCAATTCTACGATATTTTTCCGAGGCCTGTTAAGTGAAGGATTCATTAATTCAAAACAGTCGGTTGCAAAAAAAAACGTTTATTTGTCTGTACCTGTAAATTTTAAGGTTACATCATCACCTCCATTTATTTAAACCTCTAAAGCATATGGCCATAGTTCAAAAGGTTGAGTAATTAAGCAAAACAAAAGTGACATTTGGATTCACCACATCAAAATTGCCTTTAATAAGCTAAAAAGGGACGGTAAATCAGAATCCACTTTAATTAATCACCAAGAACAAGACTCACAAGAGATTTTTTTAAAAAAGATAATAACTAGATAATCAGACTTCAACAATACCGTAATGATGTGACTTTTATATACCCCCCAGCCCTCCAAAAATTTGATTTTAAAAACGCATTTTTAAAAATACAGCATTGGAAAAATACTGCACACTGTGTTGAACTACATGTGGACTGGAGGTGAGCATTTTACGTCCTATGCTTTACTCCGTTTTTTGTATTCAGGTTTTTGCTGCTTCGTTTTATGAAAGCCAGAAGATTATAGATGGGACAGCCTCGATAACTTTTCATATTGACTTCATAAAATATTTCAAACCGGCTTTATAATCCATTTTATTCGTTGGCTTTCAAAAAAGCAAGAGACCTTGTTTTCGTATCATATTAGTTTGTATTGTTTGTTTTACTCTGTTATTGTCCTATTTGTTTTAAATTATGTTATGTTCAAATAATAATAATTATGTTGAATTTAAATGTATGCACAGCACTTTGTTTCAGCTGTGCTTGTTTTAAAATTGCTTTAGATTGACTTGAAGAACACACTTCACATCTCATATACTCAAAATATTTTATACACGTGCCAATAGATTTTCTAAATTGAACCTCCAGGGATGAATAAAATATGCTCCATGGTGTCGGTTTTACAATTTTGAAGCATCAAATGTCATGAATTAATGTGTTCCAGCCTTAAATGATCTAACTCTTTATTAACTGTATGGAGATGGTTTTAAGTAGAATTTTGTCAAACAGGCATAGTAGACATCAATTACTGTATTATAAATCTAAAAGTAAAGCAACTTGACTATCCATCCATTCATTTTCCTTAACGCTTATCCTCACTGGGGTCATGGGCATCCTGGAACTTATCCAGATGACTCATTTTGATTTAACTAATGTAAGGCAAGAGCTAATAGTTATTTTAAAAATTGATTAATCAGTTGACCAGTAACAGTGGAGGCTGGTTGGCACATCTACCTCACAGATCTGAGGACCAGGGATCAAATACCAGCCCCTCCTGTGTGGAGTTTGCATGTTTCTCCGGGTACTCTGGTTTCCAGCCACACCCCAAAAACTTGCATAGTAGATAAATTGAATACTCGAAAATTGTCCTTAAGTGTGAATGTGAGTGCGAATGGCTTTTTGTTTCGATATGCCCTGCAATTGGTTATCAACCAATTCAGGGTGTACCCTGCCTCTGAGTCAGCTGGGATACCCTGCAGCTTGCCTGTGACCCTAGCGAGGATAAGCGGTACGGAAAATCAATGAAAGAATCTTTTGACATTTTTTTCAAATCCTCGATTAATTGGATTAAAAAAAACATTTAACATCTCCGTTTGTTCAAAAACAGGACATTTTTTTTTTTAAATTGACAGAGCAGAAAATGCCGAAACATAAGTTGGTCTGCAACATATCAGAAAACAAGCAAAAATGTTGATCATTGTTTACCAGAGTAAAAGCTGATTTTTGCAAGTCTTTTTTTTTTTTTTATTCAACACAAAGATAATCGAACTCCTTTCGTGGGGGACTATCAAAATCTGAGAATATTTACTAAACAGTTTATCGATTATCAAAATAGTTGTTGATTAATTTGCCAATCGATTAGTTATCAAATAATCAATTATTTGTTGCCCCTCTAAACATTTTTTTAATTACTTTACTATATTCACATTCAAACTGTGCATACTCTTACAATAATATTATATATACTTTTTAGGAGTAAGACTTTTTTCTTTTTTTTAACACACTTCTGTGATTTTGTTCATGACTGTGTTACTTAGAGAGCTACATCTTTTTTTCTGGTGGTACGAAACAAGAGACTAGACCGTCTTTAATGGAGAAGGAACAGGCAGGTGTTTACAAAGTAATAGCGTCACCTTGGGGCATTGCATCATGACAGTTGAAATTAATAAGTGGGTAACTGTCAGCATATAACATCACCCTCTATGATTGCTTCATCGTATATAATTTAATATACAATACAATTTCACGTATATAATATTGCCCCCAGAAATTGTGAAACGTGAATAGTGTGCATTGTACATAGGTATAGCTGAAAATGGAAAAAAAAATATTCTGTTTTATAAAGGTTTATACTGCCCTCTGGCTGCTATGAAAAAGCTGTATATTTTCATTCCAATAGTCCACCGCCACCTCGTGGTTATGAAAAATTTCTATCCTACACTTTCATCCCAATATTAGAGGGATACATGGGGTTGCGTCAGGAAGGGCGTCCAGCGTAAAAACGGTGCCAAACAAATATGAGCATTCATCTGAGACGTTACGCTGTGGCGACCCCTAACGGGACAAGCCGAAAGAAACTTTTACGTATGACTGCGTATCTACTGTATGACGAGTTTTGCTGATAAGTTGACAAACCCTGGCAGAATTTGTTAAATTTGTTTTTCTTAAATATAACTGATGACCGAAAAACAACCAACATTAATTTATTTTTCGTTATGTTCAGTTTCGTGAGAATGGTTTTGTAATTCTTGACTGGTTAATTTGAATCCCAATCAAATAAAATTAAGTGTGTTTCATCAGCCCCTTCATAGCCCCTTCCTTCCCTCTTTCTTTAAAGAATTGCACTAATCTTACACATTTTCCCTGTGTAATCATACATATGAGCACAACTGCATGTGTTCTCATGCACTTAATTCATCACTTCATCACGTAATTAAAAAAAAGATGCAAATTTCAAAATAAGAGCAAGTAAATTAAAAAAGAAAATATTACGTGTTCAAATAAAGTGCTTAACTTTAGAATCACTTTAAAAAAAAAAGCTAAATACAGCTCATACTATGTGTTTTCATCATATGGGTTGAAGCAAAATCATGCATTGTAAAAATGCATTGTACATAGATAAAAGGCGTTTCCAGAATTTGAGGTCAAATTTGGGGGTGCGTATTACAGGATATATGGGTGCAGATTATGTGCTTTCACCTCCAATACATGCTGTTGAGGATGGTATCTTGAATTTATTTATGTAATACATATGGGCAGCTGAGTGGGGTTAGCATGTTTTCTCCATATGCAAATTAGGTCAATAGAAGACTCAACATTGCCCATAGGTGTGAATCTGAGTGTGATTGGTTGTAAATCGACATGTAGCCTCTAATTGTCTGGCAAACAGTTCACAGTGTTGACCTGGGTCTCACCAAAGTCACTTGGGTTGAGCTGTGGATGTACTGTGACCCTGAACAGAACACCGAGCAGAAAAGGAATCGAAGCTTGAAGTTATGGATATTGTTCTCAGCCACGAGGGGGGAGGAGTAATAAATGAATTATGATGGTTAGACCTTTAAGCCATATTTTTCCAGTAAGTTTTGGTTAAACTTCAATTTGACTTTTGAGGTGCTTGATTTTGGCCTGGGCAATCTATTCAAAATAGTTTATTCATTTTTTTAAGATGCTTCTGGAAAAGTCCTGTAATTAATCGAAGGATATTTGTTTTGGCATCAAATGATCTGTTAATTTGCACGTTACCAGACCGATGTTTCATGCAGGCTCTGAGGAACTTGAATCAGTCCCATTCCAGATGTTCCCCATAACTCTCCTTTGTCTTCATTACCATTTGTCTCCTAATGTAGCAACAGAGTGGCCCTGCTTTTCAGGAATTAATCCTCTGCGAATCTGTTCACGTCCTGAGAGCGTGCTAATGAGCAGCTGTATTTTGCTTCTGTATGTTCGCAAGTACAATAGGGGACACTTTAATGGTTGTACCCTTGCGGAGCAATGATATGTGATAAGCGTTTAAACACTGCAGTTGACATTAGTTGGCTCAATTAATGTTTGCTCCTCCATCTCTTTGCTTTATGTTGGCATGCATAGACACATTCATCTGTGCCACTATCACCTACCTCTCTGACTTACTGATGCTCCTGGGAACTGTTTGCGTAGCTGATCTGCAGGAAGTAAAAGAGAATTGTAATAATAGTGATTATAACAGCAGTTTGCACATCATGATTACAAAGTAAACATTTTCTGTGTGTCACTCTTTGGTACTTGGTTTTCAAAATTTTGAGAGCTGAATTTCTACCTCCAGAGAGACCACTTATTTGTTTGTGTGCAGCTCTGATAAAGGCACTCAGCAGGTTGTCTGGAATCGGTTATTGAAGTCTTAATGTGAATGTCAATCTTGTCCGAGCTCTGCGGGTCTAGAGCTCATTTGAAGGTGGTTCATTTCACACCTCTCTACTGGCATTAATGTTCACTAGACTGATCTGAGGCTGCTCACATCAAATGGCAACGCAGCGGCGTGTCCAGGTGTGATTAAAGGTGTCATTTTGGTTCTACCCTGTGGACATACAATTGTGTTGCATGCTCACTGAACTCTCTGCTCATTTTTCAGTTGTTTGTGGATCAAATCAGCACGTATGAGTACACTTTTGCCACATTACAAGGGGATTGGAAATCTTTATTTTCCCAGTTTGTATTTTTTTCTCGTTGCAGGCAGTAATAGTAAGATGTCAACTGATGAAAACATTCCCCTACTTGTTACCCCATGTTTATCTCCCCTTCGTAAATTTTAACATCTCTAACTTCTGAGGCTGAATTTTACGCCGCTGTTCTTTCTGCTCCACCTCTCACGTCTTTAACTGCTTACCTAATTTGAGCTGCTTTGCTTGTGCATTTACAGGAGTCCGTATGTTGGATGGGGAGGTGACAGATGTGGTGGAGGCTCACTCGCTTGGTCTAAATCCTCAGTACATCCACATATATAGTGCCAGCTGGGGCCCAGAAGATGATGGCAAATCACTGGATGGTCCTGCTAAGCTGGCCAAGGAGGCTTTCCAGCAGGGAATCACAAAGGTCAGTTCGACCATAACCTTCCACTTGTACAGTCGGTCCTTTCATATATTTTAATGATGCCTAGGCCCTGGAAAAACAAGTGCAGTATATTTTTATGGTTGAGCAACATCTGAACACTTTGGAACGCACACTTTATTGTTTGGGTTGAACTCTGTCCAGATGCAACTAATCCACCAAACAATAATCTTTGGTTACAAAAGGAAATGGTAGACACTGACTCTGGGATATGCAGGCTAAGTTTGTAAATAGTGTGACATCAAAGATTGGGATCCAGTGTAGAGCAATAATTTCAACAAGGAAATAATAATAAATGGTAATCTTGCTCATTAACAATATGCACAAACATCTTTACACTTTGGATGGTTTGAAATTGAGTGTTGTGTTATTCCAATTGTGTTTATCGTGCCACATTGACGGGTGGAATCTGTGGTGAGTTGGGCTGGCCATTTGAATAAATGTCTTTGATTGCATGGATTTGGGCCTACTATGGAACCCGAACAACAGAGATATTCGCATTTTTCTGACGCCCCTTCTGACACCGAAGCTCTTTTCGAAAAGGACAACACCACACAACCGAGTGAAGTTACCGAAGCAATATTACACTATTGTTTCGAGCCCTCAGGGGAATATTACACTATTGTTTCGAGCCCTCAGGGGAATATTACACTATTGTTTCGAGCCATATTCAGATGATATCCGATCACGGCCAAACCGCATCCCGTCCGATCCACTCCCGCGGCGGAGATGAGCCATCGCGGCTAATTGCAGCCAGCCAGTGTAGTTTATGACAGAGCCGAGCGGTGCCTCTGAGTTTCAGCGCCCGTGGTGGCATATAAGGAGGAGGTGGAACCGAGCTATGTTGCTTTTAGGGGTATGTTCAAAGTTGCCGCAGTACGCGATGAACACTATCGAGACATTGTTGGCTGGGCGACGCGCACATCGACACATTTCATACGTGGATCTTTTGTTACGTTATGAGAGAGACCGATTATATGGTCCGGCCCACACTATTATTTTTTTTAGTAGCAGTATGCGCACATCAACACATTTCATACACGGATCTTTTGCTACGTTATAAGAGAGACCGATTACGTGGTTTGCCCCAAACTATTATTATTTTTTTGGAGCTGTATACACCCCTACCTGTTATTTGGAACCCACGAACCTCGTTCTCTACACCCGTGCAATCCATTTTTCACAATGAACAGGGTCTCTTTCAAACTTATGAAGGGTAATTCTATTCTCCCGAGTGTTCAAGCAATGTCCAGCAATGCAATGAGCCTGCATTTTGGCTAACATGAAGGAAAAACGAGCTACCTTCCCGGAGGTAAAACTAATGGAATCAAACGAGTCCACGAGGGGGTGCCGCTGTCCTTTACGTCACTTCCTGCTTCTTCTCGACAACAAATCCCTGAGAAGATTTTCATGGCGGGAGTTACAAAAAGCTGTATACATGAAAAAACACATAGGACCATATTGGCTGTGGGTTTTTCATTAATAATATACCAAAAATCATCTGTTTGACGACACTCGAGCTTTAAAATGTTGCACCATACTTGAGCGTGTATTTTTCTTTGGTCAAGGGATTCTGTTCAATTGCGTTCATTTTTTTTACATCAAGTGTGCCGTGTGGTCTTTCCTGACACCAGATGAAAAAAAAATGATGACATTACATCAGAACAAAGGTTATTATGATCATGATTATTATTGTTAAACAGATAATTCTTTGTAAAACGTACCAGAATAGAAATGCAAACCTCCCGGAATAAAAATAGAGATCATTTGTAATGTTTTGAGTATATGGATAGCAATAAATCCTTCATCCATCCATTTTTTGAGTGGCTTATCCTCACAAGGGTCACAGGAGTGCTGGAGCCTATCCCAGCTGTTATCGGGCAGGAGGCAGGGTAGACCCTGAACTGATTGCCAGCCAATTTCAGGGCACATGGAGACAAACAACAGGCGCACTCACAATCACACCTAGAGGGAATTTAGAGTGTCCAATTAATGTTGCATGTTTTTGGGATGTGGGAGGAAACCAGAGTGCTCAGAGAGAACCCACGCAGGCACGGGGAGAACATGCAAACTCCACACATGTGGGGCCAGGATTTGAACCCCGGTCCTCAGAACTGTGAGGCCACCACTCTAACCAGTTGTGTCACCATGTCACCTGAAATTGCAATTGTTTTATAATAATATTGCATTTTATTTTGGACACCTTTCATGTCAATTAAGGTCACCTACTGTCACGAGCACTGGCTAGCAGTAGGACCCAAACGCAGGACTCCAAGGCAAGGATGTGGTTTAGAGCATAGTTTAATCCAGGCAGAGGTCAAAACACAGATTGGCAGTCCGAAACAGTAAAAGCACAAAATGCAAGGCAAAGAGGCGAGGTCCAAGAAACGAGTTCAGATAAGTGGAAGGCAAAAACTTGGAACATGGAAACAAGACTAGACTTGACTTGGGTGGCACAGGAATGCTGGGACCTGGTAACATGGCAAATCACTCACAAGAAGCATATGTACTCACGTGAAACTCTTACGCACATGAGAATCACACACAAAAAACTGGCCCCCGAAGATATGACACACGGGGCTTAAATACATATTTAACTACATATAGAGATGAGAATAAATGTAAATATTTTCTGAACATCCTTGTAATTTTTTGCCCCAAAACAATAGGGACAATTTGGAATAATTGTGATTTAGTGATTATTAATCAACAAATACAATGGTCTGGCCTACTTGAGATCAAATTGGGGTGAATGTGGTGAACTCAAATGAGTTTGACACTCCAGCACTACATGACCTCGCCTGTAGCTACAATGCTGACCTCCCGAGCCTTCCGATCCACAAATCTAAGCCTTTTATCTATCCCTGGAAAAACTCCAAATAAAAAGGTGACCATCCAATAGCATTCATTAACCCAACTCTGTGGAACAATCTTGCACAGTCTGTCAGATCTACCAATCATGCCACTGTTTTTAACAATAGTTAAAACTTATTTATATTGTCAAGCCTTTCTGTAGACCTCTTTGTTCCCCTGTTCTGTTTTATTGTATTCTAGTTCATTTCTCTTGGTGTCACATTTGCTACTATTTCACTGTTTGTCTACTTTAACCTATGGTGCCTCTGTCAATTTTGCACATGTAGAATCCGTACATGTGAAGCACTGCATGTTTTTAAAACTGCTCTTTAAAGAAATTTCAATAAAAATGCATTTATTTTTAACTCAACTGAGGTTAGCATGATGTGGCACTTAACTACTGTTACATTTTCTCACATAGCCCCTTTGAAAATATAATTACCAATCCCTCTACTATAGCAGGATGTACCTGTGAAATTAGTACCTCAGCAGGAGTATGTCAATTGTGATATTATGTTTTTGTTTTTGTTCTCTGCACAATTTTTTGACAGAGGAAATTCAACAGCATTGCATGCATGAACTGGGCAAAACAGCACTGCTTGTGGTAACTTTGTAAACTGGCAGTGGGAGCTGTCAATTGTCCTTTGAATAGTCCTTGAAGGTTGTGAGGGGAATATTGTCTCAGAGTAATATCATGATTTTTCATTTGTCAGAACTGAAGGGTGCTGGCAAATTCATTCATGGGAACTCAAGCATTCCTCCAAAGAGCAGCAGTCACCGATGCAGAACAATAGATGGATTCGAGCACTGCAGTAATTGGCATATAAATAAACGAAAGGATTCTGGTGGGGGTGAAGAGCATCAGATCCTCCATGTGCACTGCTAAATTAATGATGTTGTATTAGACAGGGAAAATCTCCTGACTATTCCACAATATGACCTGTTTGGTTTATAAAGATGAAACAGTATGAAAATGTCACGATTATACTAGCGACAATATTGCTGAAAAGAAATGCAAATTAAATAAAGCACTGACACACACACAATACAATTTCACCAAGTTGTATGAATAAAAAGTATAAAAGCGGAAATTTCAGATGCATTTCTTTGCATCTTGTGAAATCATAAAGACCAGCAACCAAAAGTTGTCATGATCCTGCCGGTCCAGCCCTAGCTGCACGGGTGGCTGCGTGTGTGCCTGCGCGGTCACGCTGATTGGGAGGCACACACCTGCGCCTCATGCTGGCTGATTGGCCCCCGGTGTATATAGGGCCTTGGGGACGACTGTTCCGGGCTAGATCGTTGCGGTTCATGCCCCATTCCAGCACTCCCATATCTCTGATCGTATTCCCGTGTGTACCGACCTCCGCCTGTCCTCCGACTGACCCAGGAAGCCTGACTCCTTCGATGCTCCTGCCTGCTCTGATCGATCTCCCGTGTACTGACTCCTGCCTGCCCGCTGACACCCAACATCCTGACTACCGCTGCTGCACCTGACTGCCTGCCCGATCCACGACCGTGGAACAATAAACGTTTTTCCCGGATTACCTAAGCGCCTCCCGTGTAATCCTGCATTTGGGTCCTACCTCCGTTCCGATGGGTCGTGCCAAAAGTAGGTTTTCAGGAGTCTATGACAAAGGCCAAAGGTCAAAAGTTCAAGAATTACGCCACGTCTTTTTTTTCTTTCCAAGCACCGCTGAGTTCCACCGATTTTGATATAATGGTCCTCTCCAATGCAAATGAGCCACTGATCGCCCTGCCACTAACCTCAACAGTTGGTTTTGTTTCCATGACAACTGTGGGCTTGGTGCCTGCGATTACTGTAGATATGTGGCTACTGCTAACCCAGATTGTTAAAACAAGACAGTGTAAAATTTGTGACATGTTATAAACATGTTACAAATGTTACTCAATTAATTTTGTAAGCATATGTAAATTGGCAGGGGGGGGGGAGCATGTAAAATCTCGCCTAGGGTATCACATTGGGTAGTTCACCTTGCGTAACGATGCATTCAAAACTTGGGACAATGCACCTGAAAAACTGCTCCAGGAAACGCAGTTGTCACATTGCACGGATTGCAAATTGCAGTGATGAAATATACAACATTTATTTTTTGTTGCGGCAATTTAGAAATCTTCAGAGTTTAAAAGTTCTTCCCGCCGCCACTTAATTTGCCTGAGAAACGCTGGGACTGCTGCATATGCTTTTAGGATGCAAAATCAGCCATCACCATCCGTCTCACCCTTAAGAAATTACATTGCATGCGGTAAATTCATCAGTTTGCATATCCTCCCAGAAGGTGTGATGTGAACTGCATGTCAATTTTCCCATTTGGCAGACAGAATTCTGGGTGTTCTCAGTTAATTTGTCTGCATTGACAGTGAAGTGTGTGCCTGCTTTTTGCTTGGGTAAACCTTAAGTAAATCAAGTCCTTGTTATCTGGGCTTTCTACTTTCATTAACCTTTAACTGTATCCATCCATTTTCAGTACTGCGTATCCTCACTAGGCTTGCGAGCGTGCTGGAGCCTACTGCATCCCAGCTGACTGTTGGCAAGAGGTGGGGTACACCCTGAACTGCTCACCAGCCTGACCTCCATCCTCAGTTATCGCAGGGCACAAATAGACAAACAACCATAAGCACTTACATTCACACCTACGGAAAATGTAGTTTTCAATTAACCTACCTAGCCTGTTGTGGCGATGTGGGAGGAAAACGGAGTGCCCAAAGAAAACCCACGCAGACACAGGGGAAAACATATAGGCAAGACCAAATTTGAACCCTGGTCCTCAAAACTGGGAGGCAGATGTGCTCACCAGTCGATAACCATCCTGCCTTTTTCCAATAATCTATTTTTAAAAACAAATAATTCCAACCCTCTTTAAAAAGGTCTTTGTTTCTAATTGACAGTGCAGAAACAAAGTGATTATGGTTCAGTTACTTGTTTAGTCCATAACAGGTCATAAAATAGGCAAAGATGTCTATCATACTTCCATCCATCCATTTTCTGAGCCACTTATGCTCACATGGAGTGCTGGAGCCTATTCCAGCTGTCATAGTTTTTGTGTAACTGAAGTCCAGAAGTATTGAATTGGTATGCATTACCATATTGCATGAAAATGGAGTCATACTTCTTCTCCCGTATGCCGGGATACAGCAGCCAATCATAGTGCAGCGGCACTTGTAATGTTGGAGCAGGCCATGTCCTACCTGAGACTGTGTGACGCTAAGATAGAAAGTCAGCAGCGCATTCCATGTGTGGACGCCAAGAAAGCTAAAGACCAAGTACAAGGGAACTGGAAGTACCTTTTACATGTAAAAATATATTTTTTGTACTTTTTTAAAAATGTGTATTGATAGAATACACCATGGAATTGTTCAAGCAATAACTCCATGAAAATCACTTCTGAAAAGAGGAAGTTACGACTTAATTTCAATGTCCATGTATCACTTTCCATAGACACATTGGTTAGTCGGGTGATTACAGCGCACTGGAGTATCTTGTGTTCATTTCTGTGGAAACAACATTCAACCTTCCTCACTACACAATGAATGGGAAAGTCTAACATGCCAGTGTTTATGCCAAAGAGTTCCCCCCAGGGCACGCGTGCCAAAGGTTGCTAAGCCCTGGTCTAAAATAAGAAGACCAACATAGACCAAACGAAAGGACATTTTTCACAGAGGTTATTTCAAAGCTGTGGCATGCTGACAGCAGATGGCCGTGTTCCGTCTGTCTTACCACATCATGGCCAAAAGGGACACAACTGGTCTGTGCATGCGCAACCACTCAGCCAGTGTGTGAAAGGGGAACACCACTCTGTGCCTTTAGAGTGGTTCATTATAAAAATGGATTCTGAAAGGTAAAAGTAACCAGTGCATGAGGGTTACAATCAAGATTATGTTATCTGCTTACTCTCTGATAGAGTATACTATATAGACAGATAGTGGGCATTCCATTAAAACGTCTCTGTCAGTAAAATGTAACATTCCTAGTATAAATAAATAATCTGACAATTTACATAATTTGTTACCTCAGTTATATTCTTCTTATGAGACATAAATCGCCTTACGATTGGTTGCCACCGTGTAAAGTGCACATTTAATTGGATAAAATGGGTGACATACCGTTATTTGTGTTTTAGGAGATTAGCAAAGCACAACAAATTCATTTGTATAGCGCATTTCATACACATGATTAAAAGTATTTGAATATAAATACAAAGAAATAAAACATTTAAAACAGGGAGGGGGGAAACAATAAAAAACAAAGATAAAAATGATAACAAAAAAACATATCCATCAATCCACTTTCTGAGCAGCTTATCCTCATGAGGGTCACGGGAGTGCTGGAGCCTATCCCAGCTGTCATCAGGCAGGTGGCGGGGTACACACTGAACTGGTTGCCAGTCAATTGCAGGTCACATGGAGACAGACAAAACTTGCTCACAATCACACCTTGGCCCAATTTAGAGTCTCCAATGAATGCATGTTTTTGGGACGTGGGAGGAAAGCAGAGTGCCAGGAGAAAATCCACGCAGGCATGGGGAGAACATAGAAACTTCACACAGCTGAGGCCGGATTGAACCAGGGTCCTCAGAACTGTGAGGCCAACGCTCGATAGCTTCGCCACCGTGCCGCCCCAAAATAGATATACATATAAAATAAATGAAAAACAAAAGTACAATTAAAAGTAGCGTACAGCGCAAGTCAGTAAAATTTTTCAACCAGGATTTTAAAACATTCATACTGGGACTGATGTAATCTCTTTTGGCAATTTATCCCATTTGTGTGCAACAAAATAGCTAAATGCTGCATCACCATGTTTGTTTTGGACTCTGAACTCCATTATTAGACTTGAGTCAGTCAATCTCAAAGCCCGATTGGGTTTAAATTTCATTATCATTTCCTTCATATATTCAGGGCCTAAACCATTTAGTGATTTATAGAGCTGATTTAAAATCCATTCTTAAACTGATCGTAAAGACCACTGTAAAGACTTTAGAATTGGAGTTATATGCTCTGACTGCTTTGTTCCGGTCGGAACCCGTCTGCAGCATTCTGAAAGAACTCCAGATGTTGAATTGTCTTTTGGGGGAGTCCAGTCAGAAGACCATTACAATTACAGAATAGAATCTGTGTAAAGATAGTTCCATTTAATGGTACCCACGTTTCCAACCCGATTAGCTGTATATTATGATCTACCATATCAAAAGCCGGAGTGAGATCCAACAAGACCAAAATTGACACCTTTCCTGAGTCGGTATTCAACCTTATACTGCACTTATATTACTTATATTGCACTTTGATAAGAGCAGATGCTGTACTATGATGGGTTCAGAAACCTGATTGAAATTTGTCAAAAAGTTGATTTAAATTCAAGAAATTGCTGAGTTGATTAAAAATAAATTTCTCAACAATCCTGGCTATGAAAATGAGATGAGTCTGTAGCTTGCTAACAGGGAATCGTCCAGTGCTTTGTTTTTTTAGAAGAGGCTTCACAGCAGCTACTTTAAGAGCTTTAGGACAACTCGCCAGACTGGAAGTAAGCAATTAATTATTTGTTGCAAATCAGCTAGTACATCAGTGTATTCCAAACAATAGTTTTGAAAAAGGCTGGCGATATTGAGTCGAGATGGCTCGTTGATGGTTTCAAGAGCTGAATCTTTTTCTCTGCAGTTTTTTGGTCAACTGCATCAAATTCTGACAAAGTAATAGTTTTCCCTGGGTAGCTTCAGATGCAGTATCATTTTTCTAATCTGTACTGTTATTTGACCTGATGGATTGTATTGCTTTTCACTAAAATAACAGGTAAACCCATTGCATGTATTAGCTGTTAAGTATTCTGGAGCTATCTGATTCGGGGCGTTGTCAAAAACAGCAAAACTCAGTGTGAGGGTTGTTGAGGATCTTGCTCTGGCAGATTTGAGGCAGATTTGAGATTGGCGTTTTTATCTGGTCTCTAAATATTCCTCTTGATCAGATTTTGGAATTATTGTTTCTGTTTGCCTTTTGTTTTAACACAGGACGGGAACGGGAGTTATGGTTGCACAGCTCAGTTTCTGGAAAACAAGTTGCAACTAACAGGACATTTAACCAGTGGGATGTAATCTGGTGTCCCTGCGCATTACTGTTGTGCAGTCATTTGTAATTATGTGTTCTTTTTTTCTTTCCTTTTTTTTTAACCTCAGGGACGTGGCGGGCTAGGCTCCATTTTTGTGTGGGCCTCAGGAAATGGTGGCAGAGAGCAGGACAACTGTAATTGTGATGGCTACACCAACAGCATCTACACATTGTCCATCAGCAGCACCACACAATCTGGAAATGTGCCATGGTACAGTGAGCCTTGCTCTTCCACTCTTGCAACCACCTTCAGCTCTGGAAACCCTGGGGAAAAACAGATAGTAAGTGTACACGAAGGGATACACACCTTGAAAGGATACGGTTTTGTATTGGAATGAATAAAAGCTGGAAAAAAAACAGTATAAATGTCAAAATAATGCATTGTTTCAACGTGTAACCTTCCGCATCCAAAATCAATCCTTGTTCTAACCTAAACAAACATTAAGCGAATCTGTCTGCTGTCAAAATAAGTCTGACTGATGTGTAACACACAAGAAGCAAAGCTGAAAATGCATGAGAAAGCGCAACATGCCTCCTTGGAGCTCTTTGTCAAGAAACGCCTGCCTCAAATACAATGAACAGATAACTATCAGATCAAGAATTCTCACAAAAATATTTTGTTGTCCTTTTTTTTTTTTTTTTTTTTTACTAGCAGCATTAGATTTCGCTTTGCCAAAGATGGCAAGGTTTTTATTGTTCAAAAATGAAAGTAGCAGTATATTTAGTCATTTGGTTTACCTAACATCCCTCCAAACTTTTAGTCTTTTGATATTTTTCACACCCAGAATGAACAGAATGTACTTGTAGCTGTGAAAATTGACACATTTATACATATAAATATATACAACCGGTACATATAAAACATTTATTTTTATAAGAGACATATATAGCAATTGAAATCACCATTTAGCACATCATTTTTCTCACTACATACAGACCCCCTTAAATTCTTCATTCTTTTTTAAATTGCATCTGTTTGCTTCAATAATTAAAGTTCATTTTCCCTCTTATTAATGTACAATACATACAACACCCCAAATTGACAGGGAAAAAAGAGAATTGTTAAGATTTGTGCATATATATTAAAAATGAAGAACTATTATATCACACGGGCATAACTATTCAGAGAATTTGCTGTCACACTCAAATGTTTGATTTGACTGCTGTGCATTTTTTCTGATCATTCTTCTACACATTCATTGGTGTCCAGCTGTGTTTGATTATACTGATTCAGAGGTGGCCAACCCACGACTCTTTGCATCCGTTAATGCGACTCTCGTGAAGCCACAAAAGCATGTTGAAGTTCTGTTTTTTTATGTCATTTGCGTGCACATGCGCTTTGCTTGAGTTCATTACAGTAGTTGTGAACACGCTTTGCTTGAGTTTTTTTCCGGTAGTTACGACAAGCTCAGTGTGTTTGTCAATGTGTAAGTGAGACGGGATTCCCAGGCAGGCAGCGGGAGGGTGAAAAGCGAAACAAAAAGTGTGACAGTAACCGGGGAAGAGTAGCTTTATTGTTCCCACCACCCACCTCAGATGTGTAACAAGAGAAGAGAGGAGGATAACCTCTGTCCCAGAGAAGATGTCTCCTTACCACAGTCAGGTGACCATTTATTATAGGTATTTTAACAAAACTGGCATGTGCATTGAATGAAAATACAGTGGTACCTCTACCTATGAAACTAATTCGTTCCGAAAGTCATTTCGTAATGGGAATTTTTCACGAGTACGAGCGGTTTTTACATGTAGTCTAATCCGTTCCTATCCATTGGCCTCACAGTTCTGAGGACTGGGGTTCAAATTCCGGCCACGCATGTTTGGAGTTTGCATGTTCTCCCCGTGCTTGCATGGGTTTTCTCCGGGCACTCTAGTTTCCTCCCACATCCCAAAAGCATGCATTAATTGGAAACTCTGACTTGCCCGTAGGTGTGATTGTGAGTTCGACTGTCTGTCTCCATGTGCCGTGGATGGGTGGGTGGATGGATGGATGGATGGATGGATGGATGGATGGATGGATGAATTCCCACAAGGAGCTTCTCCCACCTGTGAGACCAGTATTGGATTCCTCCTTCAAGTTTGCTGTCAAGTTAGGGTTAGGGTTATCAGCTGTTGGGTAACACTAACTAGTCCTCCGCTAACATGGTGCCTTATAAGGAGCAATCCTTATACCAAAAGCGCAAAATATGAGCTATATACACAGCTGTTTATGGAGCATTCTCACGACCAGGACAACAAGCAGTTTGTGTGTCCCACTCCGGGATGTTATATAATGATGTTGTCTTCAGTGGGGATTGTTTGATAATGTCATCTGTTTGCACTATATGCATAACTTTTTGACTTCATCGTCTCTGATGTCAGGGTCTCTCACTTTTTATTTTTTTTTTTTTGGGCTTCATTACATGAAACTGAGCTGACCCTTCCATTTTCTTTCCTGTTACTTGTTGCTCTGAAAAGGATCACCTCCGATACCCTTGTCCTTGGCTGTCTAACACTCTTTCACTGTGAATTTGCATCACACTGGAGTGGAGTACTCAATATGTGAAATTAAACATGTTTCTCCCTTTCCATTCCTGTCTCTAAGGTGACAACAGACCTCAGGCAAAAGTGCACTGATTCACACACCGGAACGTCTGCTTCAGCGCCACTAGCTGCTGGGATCATTGCTCTGGCACTGGAGGCCAAGTGAGTTAAATCATTTTTCTTTTACTATAATCATGGAGCCAGCCTGGTGGACAATCCAATGACGTTAAATCGTATTTCGTATGCAGCACTGCACGCTCAGAGGTACAGTAAATGCGTAAGTGCATGCATACTTAGTCGGCCTAAATTCCAGCCCCGTTCCTCACCCAGCAAATGGATCTTTTTAGAATCAGTTAATTAGTCTGACAAATTTGTGACGTTATCCTTCACAGACATCCGAATATTTTACATCTGATAATGACATTGTAATCTACTGATTACCTCTGGTTATTTCTTATGGAGGATTCCAAATGACTGTTAGCGGTTCTAATGTGTTCCATCATCGCCTTGTCTTTTGTCATGTCTTGTGCATTTTAAGTTTCCACATCTACATAATGCTTGCAAATTCCCATTATAGCAATTAGCTTACTGGATTTTAACTAAAACCCTGAATCACCTCACGAGGCTGTTTTAGTGCAGATACAGGCAACAACGTCAGTATGGAGAGAATAGAATGATGCCATTTTGACAGTCTGCTACTTGGCAGGGAAAAATACAAAACAGATATTCAAACTTTCATTCATTATTGATCAATTAACAATGAAGAGCCCTGTTCATTCAATAAATGTTTGATTTGTAGATTTTAAATTGTCAGAGCTATGCCAGCTAAATTTCAGAATCACAACTGTATCTCTTCCAAGAATGGTACGGATTTTAGAAAGAAAATACCTGCTATCAAAAAGCATCTGACATGGCTGAGATTGTGAATCATCAGTGTATTTTCAGTCACTGGTCTTATTCAAACTTAAATACATTTTTGTTCTTATGGCATACCAATAATCATGGAAAGGTTAAAGGTTGCTCTCATCAAAGATCACATTGAGCATGTTTTTTTTTTTGGTCATGAGTAATATCCAATTAAAGATTTGTGTGGAAGTTGAGTTTAAAGGCCATGCCTGTAATTTGTTTTTGTCAGCGCTTTAGAAGACAATTCCCCATCTCTGATCTCCCAGCCAGGATGACAGACTGTCAACTGTGACAGTGCTCTAGTTTATCACGCTATAATCTTCCCTATAAATTTGCCTTACATGACAGATGGATTTATTCAAGAAGAAGTGTTTTGGCTTTCGTGTTGTATTACTTCATCATTCGGCCCTGCACTACTTGCTGAAGTGAAATTGAAATTATGGTGAATTTTGGAAACGTGAGATTTCCCACATTCCAGTTGTACAGCATTTCTGACTGTTAATGTATTTGCATTGAAGGAAGCCACAAGCGTGGCCCTCATATTGGGTCTTTTCATTCATCATTTCCTTCTTAAAAGGCTACCCAAGTAGCAGTCCTTTGAAAGAGGTTGACAGACATTACTGCTTTTATTACTGATGTATCATGTGTTTACTCTGTTCACAGAACTTTGATGCCAGTGTTTTACCCCAGTATTATAACCATAATATGAAACATTATACTTGTCATGATTATTTGACATTATCCTCAGGACCTCATCTTTACCTTGTTATTGTATTCTAAAAATGTCGTGTCTTTCAATTCATTGATAATTGCTGAATCATATTTCAGTAACAGCTATAATGATTTCTCATTGTTTTTCCCATCCCGTTGCATCTTACTTTTTCTTTTGCGATGTAGTCTGATATCATCGAATCCTGATCGCTCATAATATACGATGGGTACTAAATTGCCCCTGCTCCTGCTGTTGGGTGGCACAAAGATTAATTGATCTCTTTCCCGGATCTCTGCAGCATGAATCTGACCTGGAGGGACATGCAGCACCTCGTGGTGAGAACGGCCCGACCGAAAAATCTCAGTGCTGGAGACTGGAAGACCAATGGAGTTGGACGCAGAGGTAGCACTGACTGCGGTTGTCTGCGCACTCTAAGCACTGTTTGCATCATTTCGAATCAAATATTTTTACAACTGTCATTTAATGTTGTGACTTATAAACTGTACAAGTCAATTTGAAAAAATTAACCAAACTAATTTCAAGAAGTAAAAATGGCTACATTAGCTTAGTTTATTTTTATTCTTCCTCTCAAATAAGATATCCTTGCAGGTTAGAGCTCACATTATTTTTAACATCACAAAAACCCGGCAGAGGTGTGTGGAGACGTTTTTTTTTTATCCACTGCTTATTGATATTTGTGCTCCTGGATGATGACGGACTGAGGAGGCTAAGATTTTTATCTTTGGAGTCAAGTCCATGGATTTAGATGGCCTTGTGAATTGCTTTTATACCCACCAAAATAGTCTTGCAATACAGCTGTTATAAAATGGTAATAATAATCGGTCGTGTATGCTGCAGGGGTTCTGTTTGTAATATTAATGTGTAATTGTGTTGTTAATTACCCATTAATGATTATTGCAGTTTGTTTGTTTCACTTACATTTCCATAGAAAACAAAGTCATAATGTTGGTGAACTAAATATTTATTGTCAGAATACAAGTAATACACAAGGTTACAAATCTTGTACTTTACTGAACAAGATTATTACCTTAAAGGCTACTGTCATGAAATGGATGATTTTTAGTATGTTATTAATGAAAAAACATCAGCCAATATGGGCCCATGTGTTTTTTCACCACAAAACATGATTTTGACATATGCAGCTTTTTGTAACTCCCGCCTTGAAAATCCTCTCGAGGGATTTGTTTTCGAGAAGAAACAGGAAGTGACGTACAGGACAAAGACGCCCCCTAGTGGACTCGTTTGTTTCCATTAGCTTTACCTCCGGGAAGGTAGCTCGTTGTTCCTTCGTGTTAGCCAAAATGCCGGCTCATTGCATTGTTGGACATTGCTTGAACACTCGGGAGAATGGATTTACCCTTCATAAGTTTGCAAGAGACCCGGTTCGTTGTGAAAAATGGATTGCACGGGTGCAGAGGACGAGAGCTTCGTGGGTTCCAAATAAAAGGTAGGTGTGTATACAGCTACCAAAAAAAATAATAGTAATGGGCGGACCTCTTAATCGGTTTCTCATAACATAACAAAGATCCGCGTACGAAATATGTCGATGTGCACGTCGGACGGTGTCGGGCTGCTGCGCGGACGGCGGCAAATCTGAAGAACCCAGCCAAGAACGCCTCACTCAGCCACGTGCGCGCAGTAATGGACCCCGGCTCAATGGTGTTCATCGAGTACCGCGGCGGCTATGAACATCCCCCTAAAAGCAGCACGGCTCAGCTCCATTATATGCCACCACGGCGCCGAAAATCAGTCACACCGGCTGAGGCGCCGTGTTCGGCGGTTAGGGTTAGGGTTAGCTTCGTGGGTTCCAAATAAAAGGTAGGTGTGTATACAGCTACCAAAAAAAATAATAGTAATGGGCGGACCTCTTAATCGGTTTCTCATAACATAACAAAGATCCGCGTACGAAATATTTCGATGTGCACGTCGGACGGTGTCGGGCTTTGCGGAGAGGGGCGGCTCTGAAAAACCCAGCCGAGAATGCCTCACTCAGCCGCGTGCGCACAGTACAGTGCTCCCGGCTTGACTGTGTTGCTCATCGCGTACTGCAGCGTCTGTAAATAACCCCCTAAAGCAGCACAGCTCACCTCCGTCATAAGCCACACCGGCTGGCTGTGATGAGCCGCGATGGCTCATCTCCACCGCGGAAGTGGATCAGATGGGGCTGCGGTTTAGCCATGATCGCATATCATCTGAATATGGCTCAAAACAATAGTGTAATATTGCCCTGGTAACTTCATTCGGTTGTGTGGTGTTATCCTTTTCGAAAAGAGCTTCCGTGTAAGAAGGGGCACGTTTGTCTCCCATAGTTAGGGTGCACCGCGTGTTTTCATTGGCGAATGTCTGGGTGACATCACGGACGGAGGATGCAGCCAATATGGCGACCACTTGGATATCGTAGAATGACAATTCTGCAACTTTGCGCATGAATGACGTGCTCTCCGCTTACCTTTATTTTTTCGTATGGACATTGAAGTGAATAACGTTATATGTATTTTTCATAACAATATCTATTTTAGAATGTTTATAGGGATGACACTTGGACTTTAATTTGCTATCCACTAAACTTCATGTGACCATAAAAAAAGGGATAGATGACATCCCATTATAACTACAGTTTGATTACATGACTGTTTGAAGGCAAAAGGTTGTTTTCTTAGTAGATGTTGCCTTTGGAAACCACTGCGGACCTGAAAGAATTTAAAGGAATAGTCCACTGAACAATGAAAAGCTTTAATCCGGTAGATCACGTCATATGTACTGTACCTTCTGAATTTGATGTTCATCTGTTATCATTTAATGGTATTTTGAGAAGATTTGAGAAGAACCTGCATCGGCTCCGTCGTGGTTATGGGCATCGGCAGAAGGGAAACCGGTGGGGCGGACGCGCCCTACTCTCCTTCTAGAAGCACGTCCACTTGTCCCTGGATCGCTAGCCTCTGGTCGATCTTCAAGGCTAGGGGGATGAGCGAATCCAGGGAGGCAGGCAGATCCACTGCAATGAGGTGACTGCGGATCTGCGGTGAAAACCCTTGGAAAAAGGCGTCGAGAAGTACATCCTCATTCCATTGACTTTCAGATGCTCTGTTGCGAAACTCGATAGGATAATCTGCCACGCGACGCTGCCCCTGTCGAAACGTAATCAACGTCGCTGCTGCTTCACGTTCCGGCAAGGCATACTGGAAGACTTGCATCATCGCGCATACAGAGGATGTCCAGGAATGGCATGTTCCGGAGTTACGACTCCACTCTGTCGTGGCCCACGCCTCTGCTTGTCCCATCATGTGGGATATGACGAAGGCAATTCGTGCGCGGTCTGTCAGGAAGGCGGAAGCCTGTAGCTTGAAGTGAAGATCGCACTGGGCGAGGAAGGGTTTCACATTCCCAGTGTCACTGGAAAAGCTTTCAGGCCAGGAGAGAGGTGTGGCCCCGAGCCGCTGAAAGTCCGCGACTGGCGGGGTAGCCGGAGCGACCTGGACTGAGGTAGGAACTGTGGCAGGCACCATCAACGTGGCATTAGCGGCACTAGCCTGAGAAGCTAGCCATGGCTCTAATCGGGCACAGATCTCGAGAAGTCTCTGGTTGGTCACGTGAAAAGCAGTCTCCTGCTCGGCCAGGCGTCTGCCTTGAATCTGTAGAGAGCGGTGGATAGCTTCTGAGTCGGCTGGGTCCATATCGTGGTCAGATCGTTCTGTCATAACCAGAACGCTAGGGCGGACCCAAATGCATGACTCGGTAAACAGTAAGGCAGTTAAAGGAAGATCTTTATTCATTCCAAGGTCGTATGCTGGAGAGTCAGTCAGAGTGAGCAGCAGTATCAACAGCATCAAGGTTACGGGGTTGGTCGGAGGACAGGCAGAGGTCGGTACACAGGGGTTCTGGATCAGGAACGAGGAAGTGCGGGAACGAAGCATGGATGGCAACGATCTGGCAAAGCCAGACCATCCGCTGGTTCCTAAACATACTAAGATTCATTATCACTGATGAGACGCAGGTGTGCAGGGGACCTGCAGCACCAGGGCTGGGACCGGCAGGACCATGACACGGATGGAAGTCTCAACGCCTGCATGATGTATGAAAAGCACAAAAAGTCGCATTAATAGTCAGACGTACTTTTATCATCATTGATTGGCAACATCATAACAATGTTATTTAATAGAATTCAGAGATTTATTGTACTCTAAAATTATTGTTAAATGCGGAAAACACCTGTATATATGTCGTATGGCTCTGGATGACCACACTTCGCTATCCACTGGGTCCTTAAATGTTTCTTTTTTTACTGGGTAGAATATGTCACTGAGCCTTCCTCGGATTATTTCTATCCAAATTATGGCAAAGTCTCATGACACAGTAGGACATTTTCACGTGTCCGATGGTGGTGGTACAGCATGTGATTACACTACAAATGGGCCATGATTTCTTTGTTTACGCACAGAATACGTCACATCCACGCAAGTAGGTCATGTGACTTGTCAAAATGGCAGCGCATGAAAATTTGTAAACAACACCATTAAATGATATCGGATTGACCTCAATATTTCAAGGTACAGTACATATGATATGACCTATTGTATTAAGGCTTTTCATTGTTCAGTGGACTATTCCTTGAAAGGCTCAAAACATGTGAATAATTGCAAAACTGTAACAGGAATATTGCATGAATTTGTGAAATTAAATGAAATTTTTGGAAGGTGTGCATCTCTTCACATTTGACATAAATGCAGCAAAGCATTTCAGAAAAAGAACATCATACTAACAGTCAGACAGGGTGGTGGTAGTGAGATTTTCTTGGTTTGCTCAACTCCTCCAGGACCTGGGCAACCTAGCTGCGATTGATTGAAAATCCTCAAGGAGAATGTTCAGGCATTACTTTGTGACCTGAAGCTGAAGCACAATTGCGTTCTAATGATCATAAACAACAGCAAGTACAGTTCTCATCCTTCAATTTTCTGAGCCGCTTATCCTCACAAGAGTCACGGGAGCTGTCATCGGGCAGGAGGCAGGGTACACTCTCAACTGGTTGCTAGGCAATCGCAGAGCACATGGAGACACACAACAGTCGCATTCATAATCACACCTAGGGTCAATTTAGTGTGTCCAATTAATGTTGCAGAAAATGCAAACTCCACACAGGCGGGTCCGGGATTGAACCCTCAGAACCGCTATTTTATGTTATTAAATATCAAATTATTTCAGTAGATGACAACAATTTATTTTGTCCAGAAAAATAACCTACTCAGATATTTGTGACTGACAGAAAAGTTATACTTTGCAGTTTCAGCTACTTATTTTCCCTTCTATTCCTTGTCTAAATTCCTTTCAGAAGCACACGCTCTCATACACATGCAGTTTTATTGTCGGCTATGAAACACATTTTGGAAGCCAGTTTAATATTAGCTGTTGATGTGTGCTGACTGACTTGTGATGTGAAGCTGAGCTGGTGATTGTTGTTGAATTTGTGTGAGAGCCTCATTTTGGTGTTGTACATTAAACACCGCAATGTATAACTGAGGACTTGATAGGGTTCACATGATTTTGAAGGTATGGCCCAGGGGATTCACAAGACTCATGGATCTCTGCCCACTCCTCTGCCATTTATGTGCTTTCCATCCCACTCCAGTGTATTGTCAGACAATTCATTGGCATCTTTTTGGCATCACTGAATTGGTTGACTTTGACCACTCCTTTCATGATGGTATGTTTCACATGAAATGATGAGACAGTGTTATGGACCAAACTTGGAAATAAGACAGCTGTGGCGGTCAGTGTGAAAGTGGCGTCTTCTTCTTCTTTTCCTTTCGGCTTGTCCCGTTAGAGGTCGCCACAGCGTGTCATCTTTTTCCATCTTAGCCTATCTCCTGCATCTTCCTCTCAAACCCCAACTTCCCTCATGTCTTCCCTCACCACATCCATAAACCTTCTCTTTGGTCTTCCTCTCGCTCTTTTGCCTGGGACCTCCATCCTCAGCATCCTTCTAACAATATACTCACTCTCTCGCCTCTGAACATGTCCAAACCATCGAAGTCTGCTCTCTCGAACCTTGTCAGCAAAACATCCAACTTTGGCTGTCCCTCTAATGAGCTCATTTCTAATTCTATCCAAGCTGCTCACTCCGAGCGAGAACCTCAACATCTTCATTTCTGCTACCTCCAGTTCTGCTTCCTGTTGTTTCTTCAGGGCCACTGTCTCTAATCCGTACATCATGGCCGGCCCCACCACTGTTTTGTAAACTTTGCCCTTCATCCTAGCAGAGACTCTTCTGTCACATAACACACCAGACACCTTTCGCCAGCTGTTCCAACCTGCTTGGACCCGTTTCTTCACTTCCTTACCACACTCACCATTGCTCTGGATTGTTGAGCCTAAATATTTGAAGTCGTCCACCCTCGCTATCTCTTCTCCCTGTAGCCTCACTCTTCCCCCTCCACCTCTCTCATTCACGCACATATATTCTGTTTTACTTCGGCTAATCTTCATTCCTCTCCTTTCCAATGCATGTCTCCATCTTTCTAGTTGTTCCTCTGCATGCTCCCTGCTTTCACTGCACATCACAATATCATCTGCGAATATCATGGTCCAAGGGGATTCCAGTCTAACCTCATCTGTCAGCCTATCCATTTCCACTGCAAACAGGAAGGGGCTCAGAGCTGATCCCTGATGCAGTCCCACCTCCACCTTAAATTCCTCTGTCACACCTAAGGCACACCTCACCATTTTTCTGCTGCCATCATACATGTCCTGTACTATTTTAACATACTTCTCTGCCACACCAGACTTACGCATGCAGTACCACAGTTCCTCTCTTGGTACTCTAGATCCACAAAGACACAATGTAGCTCCTTCTGACCTTCTCTGTACTTTTCCACTAGCATCCTCAAGGCAAATAATGCCTCTGTGGTACTCTTTCTAGGCATGAAACCATATTGTTGCTCGCAGATACTTACTTCTGTCCTGAGTCTAGCCTCCACTACTCTTTCCCATAACTTCATTGTGTGGCTCATCAACTTTATTCCTCTATAGTTCCCACAGCTCTGAACATCCCCTTTGTTCTTAAAAATGGGAACTAGAACACTTTTCCTCCATTCTTCAGGCATCTTTTCGCCCGCTAGTATTCTGTTGAATAAGTTGGTCAAAAACTCCACAGCCATCTCTCCAAATTGCTTCCATACCTCCACTGATATGTCATCAGGACCAACTGCCTTTCCATTTTTCATCCTTTGTAGTGCCTTTCTGACTTCCCCCTTCGTAATCATTGCCACTTCCTGGTCCTTCACACTTGCCTCTTCAACTCTTCCTTCTCTCTCATTTTCTTCATTCATCAACTTCTCAAAGTATTCTTTCCATCTATTTAGGACACTACTGGCACCAGTCAACACATTTCCATCTCTATCCTTAATCACCCTAACCTGGTGCACATCCTTCCCATCTCTATCCCTCTGTCTGGCCAACCTGTAGAGATCCTTTTCTCCTTCTTTCGTGTCCAACCTGGTGTACATGTCTTCATATGCCTCTTGTTTAGCCTTTGCCACCTCTACCTTTTCCCTACGTCGCATCTCGATGTACTCCTTTCGCCTCTCCTCAGTCCTCTCAGTATCCCACTTCTTCTTCGCTAATCTCTTTCCTTGTATGACTCCCTGTATTTTGGGGTTCCACCACCAAGTCTCCTTCTCCCCTTTCCTACCAAAAGACACACCAAGTACTCTCCTGCCTGTCTCTCTGATTACCTTGGCTGTCATCCAGTCTTCCGGGAGCTTCTGCTGTCCATCGAGAGCCTGTCTTACCTCTTTCCCAAAGGCCGCACAACATTCTTCCTTTCTCAGCTTCCACCACATGGTTCTCTGCTCTATCTTTGTCCTCTTAATCTTCCTACCCACCACCAGAGTCATCCTACACACTACCATCCTATGCTGTCGAGCTACACTCTCCCCTACCACTACTTTACAGTCAGTAACCTCCTTCAGATTACATCGTCTGCACAAAATATAATCCACCTGCGAGCTTCTACCTCCTCTCTTGTAGGTCACTTTATGTTCCTCCCTCTTCTGGAAATAAGTGTTCACTACAGCCATCTCCATCCCTTTTGCAAAGTCCACCACCATCTGTCCCTCAAAATTCTTCATCACCCCTGTTTCCTTTACCAATATGTCCATTACAATCTGCACCAATCACAACTCTCTCACTGTCTGGGATGCTCAGAACTACTTCATCTAGTTCCTTCCAGAATTTCTCTTTCAACTCTAGGTCACATCCTACCTGTGGGGCATAGCCGCTAACCACATTATACATAACACCCTCAATTTCAAATTTTAGTCTCATCACTCGATCTGATACTCTTTTCACCTCCAAGACATTCTTAGCCTGTTCTTCCTTTAAAATAACCTGTACTCCATTCCTCTTCCCATCTACTCTGTGGTAGAATAATTTAAACCTTGCTCCTAAACTTCTAGCCTTAATACCTTTCCACCTGCTCTCTTGGATGCATAATATCAACCTTTCTCCTAATCATCATGTCAACCAACTCCTGAGCTTTTCCTGTCATAGTCCCAACATTAAAAGTCCCTACACTCAGTTGTAGGCTCTGTGCATTCCTCTTTTTCTTCTGACGATGGATCCGGTTTCCTCCTCTTCTTTGTCTCCAACCCACAGTAGCTGAATTTCCACCGACGCCCTGGAGGTTAGCAGTGCCGGGGGCAGGCCACGACCTATGCGGGATGGGATTCTTTAGATGAAGGCTCATATTTGTTTGGCACAGTTTTTACGCTGGATGTCCTTCCTGACGCAACCCTCTGCATTTATCCGGGCTTGGGACTAGCCTACAGATTGCACTGGTTTGTGCCCCCATAGGGCTGCATTAGTGTGAAAGTGGCGTATCACTGCAAAATGGGAAAAAGATCCATTTCATTTTTTTCAGTCTCACTTATTCTCACCAGGGTCAAAGAGGTGCTGGAACATAGGATCCTAGCCTAGCCTGTAGGTTCGGCGACTCGAACCTGCGGCTCTCTTTCTAAGAGCTCATAACCCACGCATATCTTACAGGGTTACTGTGTTTCAGTATTATCACTAAAATCCGCGGCACAGTGTACAAGTGGTGAGTATAACTGCCTCACAATTCCAACGTTAGGTTAGGGATTTCAATCCTGGCCTCAGCACCTGGATTCATGAATATTAGTAAAGCAAACAAATATCTTGTTTATGTATACCCTCTGTTTTCTATCTACCTTGTTTACAGGCTGGTCAACCCTCCACACACTATTCAACGATCTCAGCTCATCAGTGACCTGGAAAAAGTCCTGGCTAAGCAATGTCAATGTAATGTCATGTTCTCTTCCCGCAGTGAGTCACTCGTACGGATATGGGATCCTCGATGCTGGAGCAATGGTAGCTTTGGCGCAAAACTGGACCAAAGTAGGGCCACAACGCCAGTGTGTTCACACCATGCTCGCAGAACCAAGGTGAGTGGTGAAAGCATCACTCACCGTGTTGCTCCTCAGGGGTGACACGTTTATCTGTGTAGACACGCGCCATTAAGCTGTCTTGTCAAATCTGCAGAGACATCGGGAGCCGGCTGGTGTTTAGTAAGAACGTTGATGCCTGCTGGGGACGGCCCGACTACATCAGCTCTCTGGAGCACGTTCAGGCTCATCTCACTCTTGTTCACAACCAGAGAGGCAAACTGGCTATTCATCTCGTCAGTCCATTGGGCACACGCTCTACCCTCTTGTTTCCCAGGTGCATAATCAAATACTGAACATTACTCAATCCAGCTTTTTCCCACTCTCAATAACAGACCTTGAATGTTGGATGCAGGGTCGTCTTACTGTTGCTGGAAATTCATGCTTGTTGAACTGCATCAACAAGTTTTGATATCTACTTGAATGTTTGCTCAGTGCTTTGCAGTGCTTAAAATCCGAACGCCTCATAATTTACAATAAATAGCTGTTGACGTGAATTTGTTGTCTTTTTGGATGGTAGAATCTAATAACATAATCTAGCAAAAACTCACTGTCTACTTACTGCTCCTACTTAACATTTATTTTTTACAGCATAGAATAGTTGGATTTTTATATTTGGATTCAACATCACATCCGTATTTGCCATCCACATGTATTTGTGTAAGTTTGCGCATTTCCCCAGATGTAAAATGCTGTATTAAGATAAAAATATTGTGTCCCTACAAGTGCTTTCAAATCATCATGATTTTCAAAAGTGTTGTTACATTGTTGTAACCCGGCAAAAGCCTGAAATTTAAGTTGCAACAAATTTCCTTCTTTTTTTTTTAACTCTAAATTCATTTTTTACAAATGTTTTGAGAATACTAACCACCTTCAACAAAAGTAATTTGCCGGCAACCTGTCCAGGGTGTACCCCGCCTCCTGCCCATTGACTGGCTGGGATAGGCTCCAGTACTCCCCGCAACCCTCGTGAGGATAAGCGGTGAAGAAAATGTTAAATGTTAAAAATATGTTGAAAATATTTTTTTTTTATTTCATCGCACTAATAATGACTTTGTTTTTCATCCAACCATCCATTTGCTTTGCCGCTTATCCTCAGGAGGGTCGCGGGGAGTGCTGGAACCTATCCCAGCTGTCAACGGGCAGGAGGTGGGGTACACCCTGAACTGGTTACCAGCCAATCACAAGGCACATAGAGACAGTCACACTCACAATCATACCTAGAGGCAATTTAGAATGTCCAATTAATGTTGCATGTTTTTGGGATGTGGGAGGAAACCGGAGTGCCCGGAGAAAACCCACGCAGGCATGGATTGAACGTGGGTCCTCAGAACTGTGAGGCTTTACCAGCTGATCCACCGTGCCGCACTTACTTTGTTTTTTTTTTTTTTGTTTTTTTTTTTTTTCAATTTAAAACAATACCGCTGCTGTCTATCCAAAAGATGTTTTTCATTCCAATACAAGGAAAATAATGCTATCCCTCTTGTTGCAGACCGAATGACTTCTCCACCGAGGGATTCAACGAGTGGGCCTTCATGACCACCCACTCGTGGGATGAGGATCCTCAAGGCGAATGGACTTTGGAAATTGAAAATGTTGGAGCTAACAGCCGCGACTATGGTAACCTAATTGGCTTCCGTTATTTCTCACATCAAACCATCCAATTTTTTTTTTTTTCAAGCAAAACATCAGAACAGCAGCACAGTGGAGTGTGCAGTCAGAGGGTCTGCATCGTAGTCATTGAACCTTTCTGCGTGGAGTTTGCATGTTATCCTTGTGCTTGCTTGGGTTTTCTGCAGGTACTCTGGCATCCTCTCAAATTTCAAAAGCATGCATGGTAGTATAATTAGTTTGTTTCAGTGTGAATTGTTGCTGTGTCAATAACTATATGCCCTGTAATTGACTGGCGACCACTCCAGGAAGTCTCTGGCTCGGGCGAGCTTGAACTGGTAACAAAAGTGGGGAAAAATACTATCGTGTAACACTGTGTTGATTTTATTTTTCGAACTGTAATTTCTGTGTGCTCTGACTTCACTGTGAGCCCACAGACAAATTCAACGGGCAACAGCCATTAAATCTTCTAATTAAAATGTGAAATACATCAAAACAAACAATAAGGCTAACTTAATTAACACAAATAATGTGCGGTACATGGAGGATTATTGAAGATGACAGCATGTTTTATTTGGGTGCTGGGGGAAATAGAGTCATCATGACTCAAACAGGAAAACCGTAGATTAAGTACAAGTATATGGGTTTGTATCAAAACTAAATAGGCTGTTGGTCTGTTTTTTTCATTAATTGTGTACATAATCATGGTTCTAAATTCACTAGGATCAATCAAAATATAAACTCCAAATCAAATGAAGCTAGGACGTTTATTAAATGTAGATAAAACCAGAATATATAATTTCCAAATCCTTTTGAAGCTATATTCAACTGAATACACAAAGACAAGATATATCCTGTTCAAACTGGTGAATATTATTGAGTTTTGGTTTGTTTAGTTTTTTTTTGTAAATATCCATTCATTTTGAATTTGATGCCTTCAAAACATTCCAAAAAAGCTGCAACAGTTTTTTTTTTCCCCCACAGAAATAATTGAACGCTGACTCTTTATGTTATGGCCATAACAGCAATTGTTCTACCTATTGGGGTGGTTGGTAAAATCCCCAAATTCCTTGCGGTTGTACATTGAGAACTATTCCAAAATGTTGAACTCCTGGCTCAGGCAATCATTCACAAAATAGCGAAGCTCACCCCATCCGAGCTTGTGAACCACTGAGCATTTCAGAGATGCTCCTTTCATACCCGATTACAGGGGACATATAAACAAATGAATATTTGCAGTCACATTCACACCCACGGGCAATTTCGAGTCTTAAATGTACCTACTATGCGTGCTTTGGGAATGTGTGAGGACTCTGGAGCACCCAGAGAAAACCAATGTAGGCACGGGGAGAACATCGAAACTCCTCGCAGTCCTGACTTCATTAGTATTGGGCTATGTAATACCATTCAGTCACCTCTAAGTCAACAGATATAGTAAAAGTGTCTCAGCAACACAATCAGGATCACATGAGGATAGAACAAATAAGGGAATCTAGGGGAAGAAGCTCAAAGATAAAGTATACATTAGTCAGCGTTTTTCTGTAAATGGTAAAATGGTGAACGGACTGCACTTATGTCGCGCTTTATCTACACGATGACAGTGCCCAAAGCCTCACAAACACATGCATACACCAAAATGGGCGACTTCTGCCATGCAAGGCATTGCCAGACCAACTGGGAGCAAATTGGAGTTCAGTGTCTGGCCCAAGGACATTTTGACGGGCAGACAGTTGAAATTGGCATTTCAACCAGCGACCCTTTTGTCAACCTAGGGGGATTGTGGCTCACCCTCTTTCTTTAGCTCAGACTCTTTTGTCCGTATTGACTGAAACATACAGTATCTCCTGATTGACCTTTGCTGCCTCATAAAATGGAAGGTATCTTTTTTTTTCCTTGTTTTTCTTTTTTTTATGGTCAGGTCAGGTGTGTGTGTATGTGTGTGTGTGTGTGTGTGTGTATGTGTGATTGTTTCCTTCCTCATCAGGACCACATATTTCCAAGATCACCGTGAGCCATTTTCATATATAGAACTTCAGTTTGCACCTCTCCTTTGGTGTCAGGCAATGAGAACCACACCGGTATGATATTATGCCAACATGTTATCTTGCTGCCTGGGATATTGTCCGTTAAAGGGCAGACAGAGGCTTATTATATGCACCGCTGCCCAACCTTTTCAACCTTCTTCTTTCTTAGAAAAGTAGAAAAGTAAGGAATAAGAAATTAGGACATTGAGAATAGAAATATAATCGTCTGATGAGATAAGTGTGATTGCCCCACTTATTTCATGACAAAGAACTCATCTACATGTGTTATGACACATTTTGTCACTTGCCCTGAACTGTTATCACCACCGGTTGAAGAAATCCTCATCCAGTGGAAGAATCTTTTCAAAATGTAGGTTTGTTTGTTTGTTTTTCCATTCATCGGTGTCTATTTTGGGTGCTTTATTCTCCCGCATGATTGGTGCAAACATCTTACATTGTGAAATATGAACATGAATCTTTTCACAATTAATACGTGCTTCTTCAGCGTCAGTCAAAACTGCGCATTTGATTCAGCTCTTTTAAGAGATCTCATTAGTTGACGTGGGTGTACTCAATCTCAATTAGCTGGTGCTGTGTACTCAGAGCATCCGAGCCTCTGGTGTTGTGGTCACTTATTAACTTCCTCCCCCATATCCTCATCACACACAGAAAAAAAAGAGCCCATTGCCATGCTGCCTTGTTTGTTTAGGCAGAACTTGTGAACATTGGCAATATTTCACTACAGCATGTGGAATGATGCTTGATTTGTGTCAATCATTTGAAATATACTTATTTGCACACATCCATTGGCTGCTGTTGCTTTCGCCCCAACCGCCTCGGTGCAGTTTCCTCAGAGCGCCTGGGCGTGACAGCAATGTGATGTTTATGATGGCCTGAAACGGCTGAGAGAGAAACACTTTTGTTCAGAATAATAGCATAGAAAAATGAGTGCGTCAAGCTCAAAATCGTTTTCATAACTTTTATTTCCACACACTCAAATCCGTTGGGACCACTGCTCAGTATTCCAAAACAAGACATGAAATAGAATGTGTCAAGTTGTCAAAAGAATGGCAGTGTCTGCATTTTTCTTGAGCAACAACAAACCTTTGCTATAGAAACTAAAAATAATAATAATAATTGAATATTTTGCTTCCCTGTGAATTTCTTCACTCATATTTAATTGTGTTTCTGAGAACTGCTTCCCATCTGTGTTGCTTGGAGTTGGTCCATTTCTAGCACCTGTGAATTAGTAATCCAGATTGGACAACATTTCACAGTTTGTCAGATTTTTTTTCTTTTGGACGACCTTGTGAAGCCACACTATTTGCAAGAAGTCATCTTGTTGAGGTTCAGTTTTTCTAGCAAACACATTTGTTGGCAATGCTGACGAATGACGGCCCAAAAGACACAAGGAACCCAGACACCATGAGACACACCAGACCAACAAGATGGCAGCGTTATGCGGTTGCTCGACCTTCATTCCATCAAATAAATCATCCATCCATCAATTTTCTGAGCTGCTTATCCTCACGAGGGTTGCGGGGGTGGTGGAGCCAATCCCAACTCTCATCGGGCAGGAGGCGGGGTACACCCTGAACTGTTTGGCAGCCAATCGAAGGGCACATGGAGACAGACAACAGTCGCACTCACAATCACACTTAGGGGCAATTTAGAGTGTCCAATGAATGCACGTTTTTGGGATGTGGGAGGAAACTGGAGTACCCAGAGAAAACCCACGCAGACACAGGGAGAAAATGCAAACTCCACACGAGCGGGGATGGCATTTAAGCCGCAGTCCTCAGAACTGTGAGGCTCACGCTCCAATAAATGAATTAAAAACATTATTTTTTAGGTGAAATTCAGAAATACAGTGTTGTCCACTTGTCATTGGCTGCAACAAGTGGCAGAATTCGGATGACTCCATGTAACACATACGTGAAGCAGTGATCAGAAACCTTTACTGTATGACTGTTTGAACATGTGAATAAAAAGGTGGACACTGCTTTTTTAAACCCTTTTGCTATCCCTTGAATTGAACTTTGAATACAATGTTCCCGTTGCATTTGCGTGTATGGACAGTTCTATTATTTTGAGCACACTACTACTTGTTCCCACTTGAAGACATTTTAAACTTCTCTCATCATCATCCCAAACCCCCCCCCCACCACCACCACCACTTACTACTTTCAGGAGTGCTGAGTCAATTCAAGCTGACTCTTTGGGGGACAGGATCCAGTGTGGTCAGCCCCTTGTCGTCAGACTTCCCTCGGCCCTCCAACAACAGCTGCAAGACATTTGATGCCCAGCAGATCTGCATCGGTGAGAAGTTTACACGCGAACCAGTTGAGTTCTTATAGGAAGCAACGACCATTGAATGTGGGCTGCATACCAGGAAAATGCCTGCATGGTCTTATAAATTCTAACCAACTAAAATAATTTGTGATTTATTATAAAGCAGTGAAATTGATACATTTTTTCTGGTCAAGTTATGTTTGCAAAGGAACAAAGGGAGTTATTGGATTTCCCAAATTTATCAGACCAATCGATTTTTGTTATCTGTTAACTCTGCGTCTCCATCTGCCTCACACATTTTTCACACATGTTTTTTCCCAAATGTGTATTGAATGTTGAAAGAAAAGGTGATGTAACACAATGATAAACATGACCCTGTCCCGGCTTTTTTGGAACGTGTTGCAGCCATAAAATTCAGGATATGATAGGAATAAATAGGCGCTGGACTCTCACCGCCAAATTCCACCAAACGAAACATCCTGTATCTTGGTTTGAGTGGCGCGAAAGAGCTGCTCTCCCATTGGCCACAAAGCAACAACCATCACATCACTGCATCTGTACTCTGTGCTTATATGTTGTTGCATTGTTCTAGGGCTAGAGCTCATTGTTTCCAGAATTGCATGTCAGGTTTGACACCCAACCGCTGGACTGAATATGTAATTAATTAGGGACAATGAAGAGGTCTTTAATTGGCTCATGAGGAAAACGGGTTTGGCTGACCAGCTGCAACTCCAAACCACGTTCTGAGTCAGCCACACCATTGTACCTCTTTTTATTGCTTTCTCAGGTCAAAAGTTACATGGTTACAAGTTCAAACAGTGAAAATGCTGAAAGAGATAGCTACACCAACACCAACATAAACACCAAGGTACATGTTTCTTCAAGGCTGCAACAGTGTCCTGTTAAACCCACAAGAGTTTAGCAGGGCATTATTTTAAGACATGTTTATGACGTTTGGGAGTATCCGCTTGTGGCAGAAGGGGAACATTGCCTCCCAGTGTTGAGGAGTATATGCTCGAGGTCAGAACGGAGACGCGCTGAGGTCAGAATGGAGACATCGCCTTCCAGGGGTCACATTTTGGGTCACAGACGCTGCTCACAAGGAGAACAATTCAGAGCAAGACTAACAAACAAATGATGATACCATGATACCACAATTCTAACAATAACTATAATAACAATGATATGCTTTTACATAACTAAAATAGTAATGAATTCTTTCACAGCATCCTAAGGCACCAGTAGTATCAGGTGTAAAATGATCTGTGTAAAGTATAAAATATTGAGTTTTACAACAATTTGTAGCAATATTTAGAATTTATAATGTGCCTGTGATTGGGAAGAAAGAGCTTGTTGTCAAAATGGGCATGGGCCAAAAAATACCATGCTGAGTATGATCAAATGAGCCTCTTTTAAAAGATTTCACGCTCACTTTTATTCTCACTCACGTCCACTCTTGAGCAACACACTTCTTCCTTAAAGCCCTACCGACACATATGGCACGATTTTTAGTATGGTTTTAATAAAAAAAAAAAACAAGGGCAGCCGGAATGGACCCATCCCGTTTTTTCACATGTCAAGATATATTCGTATATGGATTTTTGCATTTCTTGCCATGAAAATCATCTGGAGGCATTCGTTTTGTAGAAGAAACAGGAAGTGATGTTATTAACAGATGCCCACTCAGGCGGGTTTGTGTGTCTATACCAGTTTTACCTGGTATAAAGGAAGCTCTTTTTTTCTACATTAGCCAAAATGGCGGCTCGTTGTATTGCTGGATATTGCTCAAACACTTGGGAGGATGGATTCCCCCTTTCCAAAACACCCAGTTCTTCTTGAAAAATGGATTGGACAGGTAGAAAGGATGAGAGCTTCGTGGGTTCCAAATGACAGGTAGGTGTGTAAAGACCTATTAAAATAATTAATAGTTGGGGGGAACGACATAATCCTCTAGGAAGTAACAAAAGATCCACGTCATAATAACTTAATAAAGTACGTAAATTAGGGATGCTAGATGTGTCAATGTGAGCGAAGACGAACAACGCCGCCCGCTGAGTACGCTACATACGATCATACATACTGTCAGGGAGTCTGTTGTTAGTTAGAAGTGATCCGCATATCATCTAAATATGGATCGAAACGACAGGCTAATATTGCCCTGGTCACTTCACTCGATTGTGAGATGTTCTCTTCTTCGAAAAGAGCTTCCGCGCTAGAAAGGACGTCAGAAAAATCCGAAAATCTGTTGTTCGTCTATGGCTACCGCTTGGATGTCGAATGAAACCTCCGCAATTTTGCGCATGAATGACACGCTCACCATTCTTTTTTTTTTCATATAGACATTGAAGCAAATTATTATATGTAGTTTTCAGAACAATATCTATTTTAAAATGTATATAGGCATGTAAGTACACCTTTAACTATGAATCTTTTTTTTTTTTTATGAATATGATCAAGTAAAATACAGTGTACAACATCACACAGCTATCCAGGCTTGCTGTTCAGGGCACCCATATATTAATTCGCCCAATGTGCGGGAGGTAAATTAGCAACTGTCATTGATAAGCCGGTCCAATCGGGTTCAACCCTACCGTGACGTGTGCATCAGACACTTGGCCCGCACCCTCTTTTAAACACGGTGCTTTTAACCATTGATTCACATGTCGCCAGCATCGTGCTGTTAACGTGTAAACATGCAGTTAAGCGTCAACTATTTGAGATCTTGGCAAATCAGGGCCTAAGTGAATTCTTTCAAAGACAACCCTGAAAGCGAGTTAATAAAAGTTTGTTTACGCATTAAATTTTCAATGAGTCACTACTGTAGCGTTATAAAATAATTATTTGAAAGATTTAAAAACAGCACTAAGTGCAGCTTCAGATTAATGTACCCAGGCTTGCCCAGGCCGCGGTGTTTATGATCCAAAAGAGCTGACTAGATGGATGCAGCGAACTTCCTTTGTTTTGTTCTATGAGGGTATTGACAGTGTTGCCTGGGGGACTCCTGACCAACTTAATTTGACTGACTAGCGATTCTAGCGGGGCAACGGCCATAATACATAATGACACACACCCGTTCCGGTTAGCTCCTCCACTTGCACTAAGTGAAAGTTTGACAAGAATTTAGTAGGGAATGGTACAAAACACCAACCACTGTATGATATTCAAAGTGGACTGGAATCCAGCAAAATCAGTGTAACTCCAAAAAGGAAAAGGAGGAGCAACACACTCCAAATTGCTTAAAGTGTGCTTTAGTTTCGTACATTATGTTTAGGTTTGTTTTTTGTTTCCCATGTCTTGTGACTTGTGTCACCCAATCGTGTCTTGTCCTTGCGTTCGTCGTTGTCTTGTCAATTTGTTTGTGTTTATTTGCCTGGTTTCTTTCAGTGCTTGTCGGTTCTACGTCCACTGTCAAATGACGTTTGCGATGGGATACTGAAAGTCGTGTTTCGCATCATGTTCGGTTTTATGACAGGGTAAGTTTAAGGACCGGGGCACACACTGAGACTGAACAAAAAATGTTTGCTTGATCATCAGAATCTAAAAAAAAATTATTTTGGAAATCAGCTGCGTCTGCCTGTGGATCTGTCCAAAATACGAGAAAAGCAGCAGTCTCCAAGCCTAAATCAAAAATGGTGAATCGATTAATGAACGAGCTTCTTCAGGCCCAATTAATGAGAAAGAAGACACAACTTCCAAGAAAGAGAAAGCTGTAGCTAAAAGGAAAAATCAGCAGAAGTCATTTAACCTGCTTCAGCACATGACAAACTAAACCATTAAAATTTTTGCAAAGAAAAATAGATTACCCCATCGGCCAATTGAAGGCAATTAATTGCAACTACATTTAGCTTAATGATGTGTGTCAAGGGTGTGGTCATGCCATACATACACTGAAAGACTATGAGCCAATGAAAAACTTCAAAACATTTTGAAGGAATGACGCATGAAGCAAAACAACGATGGCTTCGAATGTCATCGGTCATGTGACACTGGTGTTTTGATACAAGCTCTGACACAGTTTCCAATCACTCCGCTTCAGGAAGAGTGATACAAGCTCAAAAAGTCTTAATATCTTCACATCACATCACTCTGGATAAGTAATGATCCGAATGCTTCACTGCATACAGATTTGATTAAATTTGTGAACTTAATATTTCTACATGGCGCTCACAATCAAAACTGTTTCTGTGGGTTGTTTTCCAGATTTTAGGGTGTTTTCCAAACCTTAATGAGCCAAGGGACATTTTTTAAATTTGGAAACTATCACACACCACCAAATGAAAATGGCAGTTAAGTTTGCTTAATTGTACCTTCTCCAATTTGGTTAATATAGAGTATTTAATATTTTGTTGTCTGTAAGTCAAGATCCCAATGTATATTGATTCATTAGCCTCACTGGGGTCACAAGCGTCGAGCAAGAAGCAGGGTATACCCTGAACCGGTCGCCAGCCAATCACAGGGCACGTTTCAACAAACATCCATTCGCACTTCCGTTCACAGATATGGGCAATTAAAAATTGCTACTTAACCTACCATTTGGGATGTTGGAGGAAACTTCAGTACACGCAGAAAACCAACGGAGGCATGGGGAGAACATGCAAGCTCCACACAGGTGAAGCCAGACTTCAACCTCCTCAGAACTGCGGGGCAGATGTGGCATTCGATAACTTCTCACTACACGTGGGGACTGCTAACATTGTCAACAATGCAAAAGTTTTTCTGTTCATTATTTTACTACGTGCAGCTTTCTCTCACAATATTCCGGTTCACTTCAGTGCGTTTCATTTTCATATTCCGCACAATTTGTCATATTGTGGGACTGCTGTAATGTAAAAGAAATGCTTCCTAGGGTAAAACATCCAAACTGAAACAATAACCATGAAAACAAGGAATAAAATGTAAATAGTGTACAATGCTATTCTGCATTACTTTGTGTTTAACCATGTATGGAGGTTGCTCATAAGAATATGGTAAATGTTAATAGGAGTCTGGGAAGGTTCATACAGCTTGAAAATATGTAGAACTAATGGAAAAATAAAGCAGTCGGGCGCTACTATGCAGATTCCACCTATTGCGTGGTGTGGAAATGACCATCTGATAAATGAGGGCTGACTGTATACAAAAATCCTTCTTAAATACACCTGCTGTTTCTGCACAATTGACAATGATTTTTGTCTAAAATCCCACTAAATTCCCACGTAAACTGGTTTCGTTGGTGCGGATGGAGCAGCAGTGGAGGTCAGTGTTTGTTGAACTGTCTACATGGTTTTGCTTTTGTCTTATTTCTGCCACAGAATGCAGCCCAGGCTTCTCCCTCTTCCTCCAAGGGTGCGTCAAGTTGTGTCCTCCCGGTTTTACATCGGGGCCGCAGCTCCTCAATCTCTCTCTGGAGAACTGGGTGGACCTATCTTCAGTACAAGCCTGCCTGCCCTGCCACCCCAGCTGTCTCACCTGCTTCGCCACGGGGTACATGGACTGTCTGTCCTGCCCCCCTCACAGCCACCTGGTCCTCACCTCCTGCCTGCACCAGAACCAGGTCCAGCGCAAATCTCCTGCAGCAGCAGATGACAATAAAAGGGGAGGAGGCGGTGACCATCCTGACCCCGGTTCGCCTTCTCAGCTTCCTGCTGTTTTGGCCATTCTCGGTTGTGCCTTTATCCTGACGGCCTTTGCTGGGGTTTTCCTCACACTGCAGCTACGTTCGGGGGTAGCCTCTTCTGGCCGCAGGACCAAACTCCTCTCCGCGTACGCCGACAGGCGTGTGGGCTTCAGTTTCGGCTTGGGTCGTGGACAAACGAGGAGGGCTCGTATATGCTACAAGGGGATCCCCGCTGTGTGGAGGGGTGAGGACGTGACTGCCTATGAGTCTGAATCAGACAGTGAGGAAGTTGACGATCGTGGGGAAAGGACAGCTTTCATCAAGACGCAAAGTGTCATCTAGCCAATGCCTGTTTTTGTGATGGACTCTCTGGTACCAAGGTACTGGGGTCCTCGGTTTACGAGGAAGTTTCTATGGAATGTGTCTCACTGAACTGGTTAGTTGTATGGAAAACACTTCAAGGCCATAAATACAGGTTGTTCTGTAACATTTGACATCATTTCATCATCAGTGCCCCCTGCTCACCTACCATCGTAATAGGGATAAGTGGGACATAAAATTGATGAATAGAGTAACTATATCCCAAGAAATTTGATTAAATGATAGTCTTCATGTTGAAACCCAAAAGATCTATTCATGAAAATGACAACAATGTACTGAAATTGAGATTTCTATAACTGATATCACAAAGCATCATCAATGCTTCACGTGTGTAAACATACTTGTGACGTGACACATTTTCTTCTGTTTTCCCCTTTGGAATGTTTGTGCTCTGTCCATATCTGTTTTTCCGTTGGTGCATTTTCATTGAACTTCCTGCTTGACTGCATTTGAGCATTTTCCATCACACAAATTGGCTTTTCATTGATAGTGAATGACATTTTTCATCTTTGAGAAAAGGTAAGCTAATTTATGGTTAAGATAATTTTTATGCCAAATCTTGGCCCGAAATAATTAGAGCGAGGATTGGCTCTATTTGAAATCAATTTTAAAAAACTAGAAACACCCTGTATGACTCAAGTGGCAACTGGCCATGCTTTCTTGTATCATGTGACAAAGGATTTTGATGCCACTGCGGAACTTGTTCGTAACATTTAAAATGTTGTCAGGAATGAAAGACCCCCTGCAACTGTTCTGACCCCAACCCAATAGCAAACACATTATTGGATACGATTTTTACCTTGGGGAAAAAAATGTAGGGTTATTGTCCCATCAAATGCAACAGTTTTTTTGATTATTACCATTTGTTAATTTATTGCTGTACTTGTTTAATTATGAAATCATCTATTGATATAATAATACAGTGGATTATGCAGATGAGTGACCACGGACCTTTTCGACTGCCTATCTTCAGCTCCGCCTCCCTTAGCTACAGTTGCCGTGCCCCTCAATCTTCCAAAATGGTGACTGAACATAACAGGTTTGAACAGGATTCTCTATTGTGTATTCCAGATAATATTGAGGTATATTTTTTGCCAAATGCATCAGACTTGTCCAAGAGAGTTCTTCAGAGAGGTCTCAACTATTTCACACAAGGATATGTACACGGAATGAAGATTTTGGATGGAGCAGGACGCAATGTCAGAGTTACAGCAAAATGTTAGCGATCGATGCAAAAAAGTTTGATGCCTCAAAAACTTCGTATTGAAATCCAACAGGATAAAATAGTGGAATCGTACTGTGCATGTAAAGCAGGGTGACTACTTTTTACTTGGAAAGATCACAAGTAATATCACTGTAGTCTTAATAAGTGAGTGGGTGTATTCATTTGACTTGGCTCGTAATGGAACCCTGTGCTCTGTCTTAAAAGTCCGATGCGATACAAATAGGCAAATGACATTTCCCTTGCATGACATGGCGCATTTACATATCCCTAACGTGACTCTTCGCACATTACAAACATTACACACTTCATTCAGCAGGTCAGTGATACACTAATAAAGTGAAAGTTGTTCTCATACAATGTATAAAGCACTGATAATAATTCAATCAAACTCAAAGATATTTCTCCCTCACTTACCTTCAAACCTGCAGCCTTGTGTTTGTTGATATTGTCCACATTTAGTTGTACGCGCACGCTTCCGCGAGCCTTAATCCATTCGAGACACTTCCTCAACTGTGTTTTAGGCTTTGGAAAATGAATCATCCGGGCCCCGTGTCACCTAGCAGGATATCTTTCATCAGAATTGCACGTTCCCCAAGCGCATCTGAGGACCATTTTCTTTATAACATTAATTTTTCCAAGCGCACGCTACTGACAACCAGCATTGCTTGTGGGACAATAGGGCGAGAGGGGCATGTCAAGCCAGGGGTTAAGACAATGCGGGTATCTGATTGGCTATTGTTGTACGAGTGATTGACAGGTCGGAAAGGTCCATTCTCTCGCTAGCCCAAACATGTCAAACTCATGACTTGCGGACTAGACTTGATCATCAGACTATACTTCGCTCATTTTTTTGTAGCGTGTGAAAGCTTTCCACAATTTTCCTTCACTTTAAAGGGAAGATGAGATGGCTTCCTAAAAAAGAATTAGGGATATATATTTTTTCTTTTTTTAAACAATTCGCATGATATCAGACGCATGGCTATTCATTCGCCAAGTCTGACAGTAACTAAATCACTGTCAGGGCATTCAAAAAGGGACCTCAAAATGTGGCTGCCGTGTTGTGACGTCAGCAATTGAACACTTTCGCCAGAAACCAACCAGAGGAGACCCAACCATGAAGCATACGAGATGGATTACAGTAGTGAAGGTGCAGTTGAAGTTGTTAGAATCAGCGATGAGTCTGATGGTGAAGATATTGCCCAATAACTTTGGTTGTTGTAGTTGAAATTAATATAATTCAAAGAATGATTTTAGAAGACAATCATTCTTTTTTTAGATGCTTTTGTACAAACTGTGAACCAATGGCACTTGTAGTCGAGCTGGCGTCTGGTGTATAATATAGCGTAATTTCTCATGTATGATGGCCACCCATGTATAATATACAGCCCCAATGCTTACCTCAACATTCTGGAAAACATTTTTACAATGCATGAGTTTGCTGCTATGCATACGATCAAAACGATTTAGTTATCTGTATTTTTTTTATATTTTTTTCCAAATAATTTTTGTGACGTCAACCACGTACTTTGAACACACTTAATACTTTATATTTACATGCTCTTATTTTGAAAGTCACACACCCACTTTTATTTCTTAAATGAGAATGTTCACAGTTGTTTTGAAATGTTTGACTACCCAGGCACAATTTGTAAAATGAATAAAATTCTTGAAAGAAAACAAGAAAGGCCAGCCAACACACATGAACTGATCATTTTAATTTCATGGGATTCAAATTCAACTCTCAACCATTTCAGAAAAGCATTATCATTAAACAAAACATAACAACCCATCTGTCCATCCATTTTCTGACCTGCTTATCCTCACAAGGGTCACGGGAGTGGTGGAGCCTACCACAGGTATCTCCAGGCAGGAGGCAGGGTACACCCTGAACTTGTTGCCAGCCAATCACAGAGCACATGGAGACAAACAGCCGCACTCACAATCACACCTCCAATCTCTCCAATTCAAGTCTCCAATTCATGCATGTTTTTGTGAAAGGAAACCAGAGTGCCTGGAGAACACCCAGACAGGCACTGGGATAACATGCAAACTCCACACAAGCAGAGTCTGGATTTGAACCCTGGTCCTCAGAACTGTGAGGCCCATGCTCTAACCAGTTTTTGTCACCATACCACCCAAAATTAGTTATGGTTGTTGGTCAGTCGTCATTTGTTTTTTAAAAAAATATTTATATATTTTAAGTTTTGGTTAAGTAAAATTTATGAGCACAACTGCACATACTGTCATAATGGGATGAACGTGTAGCCTAGACATTTTCATAACCACAAGGTGGTGGTGACATATTAGAATGAAAGCGTCCGCCTTTTGTATAATGTCCTTTTCGACAATTTTTTGGGGGTTGGGGGATGTGCATTACACATGAGAAATTACTGCAGGGTGTCCCATAAACCATTTTTATTTGTATGATATTCTCTATTGCTTCTATAATATATTGACTGTACATCTTTGACCAATTCTTGCTTGGTCCAAAACACTTTTTGTTGTTTTTTTTTTAACTTGACAATAGGTTTTGTCACCGTGTTGTGTGAGCTACTCGTCCCATGTTTTCTGTTAAATGGGCTTGCAACCATACGACTGCTTGTTGAACTGGCCATCAGGATGATTTTGATTTGTTTCACTTGTCTTGTGTAGCTTGGACTTGTCTTCTCCATTCCCACTCAAATCGAGTGTCCTTTTGGGAATTCAAACACGCTAACACGCTCCAGTCACATTGGAACATTCTGCAGCCTCACATTGTTTCAGAATCTTAACTTGTCTGGAATACATGTACTCGCTTTGCGAAACTATTTTCTACTGCATGAAATGGTACACAAACCTGTCATCTACTGAGATCTAACCAGCAGAATACCACATCATCATTTAGGCTGGCCAAAAGGGACAAACATTTGACTAATTCAATGAAATTCTGTTTGATGATTCTGGTCATTTACAGTATATAGTTAGTTATAGTTAGTGACAGATGTATATTTCAGCCAATACTTCAGATCTCCCCTTAAAATCACTCAACGAAGATGTTCAAATGCAGGGGCTATGATGTAATATAATGTAGTGATTATTAATAATAACACAGAACATATTAGGTAAGTTCCAAAAAGTAAAACGGTCTCACGCTCTAGCCAAATGATTAGTTTTTACCAAACAGTGCAGCTCGTCTTCTGGCTTGCTGACGTCACGGCTGTTTCCTATTAAATGGATTCTAATCTGTTTTTGTTTAAATGAAAGATAAGCATGTTTTTGTGAGTTGTTTTTATTTTTATTTTTTTTAAATTCATTTTGTTCCCTTCCTGTCACAATGTGAACTCACCCATGACCTCAGAACCAATATGTGTACATACACACCGTGATTTTTGGTGTACTGTAATATTGTTACCTGCTTTCTGATGGAAACAGGTTGGATCCTCCTGATTCACAAGTGTCACAAAATATTCAGTACATCCACATTTGCCTAGTCACAGAATTAGATATATATAATTAGAGCTGTGACAACATCTTAGCTGCCAACTGTCATAAATTTCTTGTTGGGTAATGACAATTGTTTTCTTATTCTGTTGTGGCCTTGACTATCTCTCAAGATGTCCCCCCCATCCCCAATTATAGAAAACAGCGACCTGGAAACAAAGCGGTCTTTAACGGGGGCTAAAACGGGGTTAGGTGTGAGTATACAAAAACATTTTCTCTATGTTGGCTGACGATGAAAGTGATTTATTACAGAGATATTTTTGCTCTGTTTTCCAGCCTGAGGGTACATGGGTTTATTCCCACATCTCCGTGAAGGAGAGGCTTCCTCCTCCTGGAGTAAACATTACACCTTGTTTCTCGTGATGATTGCCTTGTATAACAGCTGTATTAGGACTATCGGGCCCCGCACTTTAAAAAAAAAACAAAAAAAAAAAAAACACAAGAATTAAATCACAGTTAAAATAATTGATTTATCCATTCATTTTGTATATTACCTATTGTCACCTGGGTCACGATTGCTCTGGGGGCTACCCCAGATGATTTTGACCCGCCTCTACACCCTAAACTGGTCATCACCCTCACACCTGTAGACGATTTCGTTTTGAATTAAACAAACATGGATGTTTTTAAACTTGGGTGGAAGCCACAGCACACGGAGAAGACCCACAAACAGGTAGTACGAGCAAACGCCGCACAGGATAGCCTCAACGGGGATTCAAACCTGTGCTGCGAGGCTGAGAAATGAAAACCACTAGGCAGCCCCTCACATTGAATCTTAAATTTAAAACTTCATTTATGTTAGTCTTTGGCTTTACTGGAATATTGTGTATATACATGTGTGTGTGTGAGAGAGGTTTTTTTTTTTTGTTTTGTTTTTTTAAATCAGTTGAGCCCTAACGCCTTTGTACAGTGGAGACTCTTCACATTAAGTAAAACGCCACGGGCAGGACAGATTCCACGGCAGTGTAATCAGAACACATTGCTTTAAATAAAATTGTGTATTTCATGTTTATGAGTTTTTTATTTTTTTTTCCATTTTACTTGCAGTGGATAATGTTTTTTTTTTTGCTTGAATAAAATGGCATTGGTGTTTGCAGAGATCAGTCTGTCTTTCCTCTACACACAAACAGACACACACGCACACACACAGCACTGGTAATTATTGTATTCCTTTCCAACCAAGCAGATGGCTGTTAACTTCTCCATGGTCGCGTCAGCTTTCCCAAAAAGCACTAGCACTTCTGTCATCTATGGACTGACATTTGAGCATTTATTTAATATCCATCCATCCATCCATCCATTTTCTTAGCCCCTTATCCTCACAAGGGGCGCTGGGGCCTATCGCAGCTGTCAACGGACAGAAGGCAGGGTACACCCTGAACAGGTTGCCAGCCTATTGCAGGGCACATTTAGACAGACAAACAGCCTCACTCACAATCACACCTAGGGTCAATTTAGAGTTTCCAATTAATGTTGCATGTTTTTGGGGATGTGGGAGAAAACCAGAGTGCCCGAAGAAAACCAACACAGGCACGGGGAGAACATGCAAACTCCACACAGGCGGGTCCGGGATTGAACCTGAGACCTCAGAACTGTGGGACGAACGCTTTCAAGCTGATCCACCGTGCCGCCTTATTCCATTTCCTAAACAACCAACAGCTAAAAGGTCCATCATATACTATCACGCGCTATGTTGTCACTAGTATGTTGAGCGAGTCGACTGACTGTCTTTTGCTAATAAAAAGTTTTTCACTAGTGGTGGTCACTTTTGGCTTTCTAGTCGACAATTAAACCTTGCTCTACTATGCTGCTCTACTAATACTACTAGTCCCAAAGAGTATGCGTGTCACGAATTACTTGCCTCCTTGACCCTACTAGTAGTTTTACCTCACTAATAACATGCAGTTGACCTACTAGTGTTCAGTGTCATTCAATACTAGTGTAGACTGTTGACATCACAGCTTACAAACACAGTCAATTTCACGGTCAAGAGGGTCACCCTTTGAAGACGGGGAATTTGTCTTGGGCCAAAGTCATTTCATGCTCCTTAATCAACAGATATCGGGTCAGGCATATTCACACTTCATTATTGTCTTAATCCCCAATTCAGAGGGAGCAGGACGGAGAGGGCAGGCAAACAAATGTTCTCGGGCAGAACTCATGAACAGAGGCAGAAGGCTGGGCAAACGGCCACTAGAAGCGGGAAACATGACATGGCAGAACTTGTCGGAAAAGTAAAGCAGAGGGGATTCACAGTAGAATCTCGGGTGGATGCATGACTGTCAAATAAACTGACAAAGGTGAGCCATCATCAAAGCTTGGCTGACTGGTAATGGGCGTGGATGACACTGACATGGAAGGCAGTTGTGGAAAGAAAACAATAACTAATACTATTAAGGTTCAGATATTACCCAATAGGATTGTATACTCACAAGTACCATTCGCACACAGCTGTCAACTAGTGCACAGTTTTGCTTCACTATTCAGTATTATTAATAGCACAGAGGATACTGGTGTTGTTTGGTTCTACATGTGTGTGTGATGAACACTAACAAAAGATTTTACAGATTCCAGCTGAGTGACAAACACCTCAGAAGTATTCTGAGGATTGCTACATGAAAATTAAAACCAGTCTTGGATGCACTAAAAAAAAAAATAGTGTTCCCATTAAAGGTAAATGTAAGTACTAACAGTATAATGCATTTTTTTTTCATTATTTTTTGATATGCAAGCATCTGGTCCTGGCCTCTGAGCCACATTGACTATGCCCTTACCCTTTACCCACAAGTGGAGTAGGGGGCCTGTGCCCCAATAGAGCTTTCGGCCTCCCAACGCTGCTGGTCGGGTTATGAACGGCAGCTCTACTCGGCACAGTTGGTGGGAGTAGCGGCTCATTAACGAATCTTCAGAGATAACGCGCTACACAAACTATCGTCTCCGTGTTACACTAGAAATGTAAATGTATGCCTGAAGCTTCTCACGACTTGCATTTGAAATTCTTTCATCTTGGTACACAAGCCTCCGTAGAGCTCAGATTGGGGCTTGCTGCGAATCAATCTACTGTCTGTCTGTGTAAGATGAAAGATTCAGCGAATGCATCACAGCACGTGGCCATTAATGCAGTCGGGTTCAGATACACTGTAGTCCGGGAAGGGAGGAATGTTTGCCTGAGAGGCGAAGACACGGTTAGTGGCAGCAGCTCGAGATAAAATGCCGAGTGGGCGTCTTCGCAAGCACCCACCTTCCACTTTGGGACACAATCGTCGCTCACGGCAAGGCCTCTGGCGGCCTTGCTGCCATCTCTCACTTTCTTCTCTACACACTAGGTTTTTTTTTTTTTTTTTTGCAATTGAGGTGTTTATTTACAAGATAAGCGCAAAATGTTCATGCTTATAGTAACAAGGGTCGTCTCCCTGTCCTCCTGGGGGGCATGAAAGATGAGTGGACAGGTTTTGAGCTGACTCAATGCTGCCCCCCGCAGGCAAATCGGTCTTCAAGACAGCACTGGGGCGTAGTGCCTTTTCCCGAGGCATCACCTACCTGTTGACACCCTTAAAGCCACTATGCCTGAGGTCTGCATAATGCTTTTCTTATCAGCTTGAAGCCGGGACCATTGAATATGAATTTCTGGGACACATACAGGAGTTGACTGTTGGCCAAATCTCTCCGCAAAAGAAGAGAACGGGGTAAACTGCACTGGAAGAGAGCCCAGGATGGAGGTTAAAGGAGACGACAGCCTCGTCTCGGGAATTATCAATTTTTTTATAAATTCTTATGTTTGACATTTTACTGTGACATACCACTCTTATTTCCAAAAGTATTTTTTTTTAAATACACACACAGACTCATATATTCATTGATTAATTTACCAAGCTGCTTATCCTCACAAGGGTCAAGGGAGAGCTGGAGCCTATCCCAGCTGCCATCGGGCAGGAAGCGGGGTACACCCTGAACTGCACACTGAACATGCAAACTCCACACAGGTGGCGCCGAGATTTACTCCGGTCGTCAGAACAGTGACGCCAACGCTAAGCAGTTGCATCACCGTGCCAGCCAGACTCATATATACATACACCCTAGTTTTCCCTCAAAACTAGATTATTTCAGAGGGGAAAACATTTGATATAGATACAAACTTAATATTCAAATAAACCCTAATGTTATAGAAAGAAACATTGTATCTGTAATGACTTTCTTTTATATATATATATATAGTACATAACCAAACACTTGCAGGAAACTGTCTTTTTCTTTCGGCTTGTCCCATTTAGGGTTGCCACAGTGTGTCATCTTTTTCCATCTAAGCCTCTCGTGCATCTTCCTCTCTAACACCCACTGTCCTCATGTCCTCCCTCACCACATCCATAAACCTTCTCTTCGGTCTTCCTCTCGCTCTTTTGCCTGGGAGCTCCATCCTCAGCATCCTTCTACCAATATACTCACTCTCTCGCCTCTGAACATGTCCAAACCATCGAAGTCTGCTCTCTCGAATCTTGTCTCCAAAACATCCAACTTTGGCTGTCCCTCTAATGAGCTCATTAATAATCCTATCAAACCTGTTCATACCAAGGGAGAATCTCAGCATCTTGGGAGAATCTCAGCATCTTCATTTCTGCTACCTCCAGTTCTGCTTCCTGTTGTTTCTTCAGTGGCACAGTCTCTAATCCGTATATCATGGCCATATTCAGATATGCGATCATCATACCACCTGTCCGATCCAGTTCCGCGGCAGAGATGAGCCATTGCGGCTCTTCGCAGCCAGCCGGTGTGGCTTATGACAGACCCGAGCGGTGCTACTTTAGGGGGGATTCACAGACGCCGCAGTACTCGAACACAGTCGAGCCGGGGCGCTTTATGTGCGCATGCGACTGAGTTCTTCAGAGCCACCCCGTCCCCAAAGCCTGATGCTCAGCCTTCGCAGAAGCAGTGATCCCGGAATGCGGCGCCTCAGCCGGTGTGGCTGATTTTCTGCGCCGTGGTGGCATATGAGGTGGAGCCGAGCTATGCTGCTTTCAGGGGTATGTTCAAAGCCGCCGCAGTACTTGTTGAACACAGTCGAGCCGGGGCGCATTACTGCCTACCTGTTATTTGGAACCCACGAAGCTCTCGTTCTCTGCAGCTGTGCAATCCATTTTTCACAACGAACCAGGTCTCTTGCAAACTTAGGAAGGTTAAATCCATTCTCCCGAGTGTTCAAGCAATGTCCAACAATGCAATGAGCCGGCATTTTGGCTAACACGAAGGAAGAACGAGCTAGCTTCCCGTAGGTAAAACTAATGGAAACAAAAGAGTCCACGAAGGGGCACCTCTGTCCTGTAGGTCACTTCCTACTTCTCGAAAAAAAATCCCTTGAGAGGATTTTCACGGCGGGAGTTACAAAAAGCTGTATACGTCAAAATCATGTTTTGTGGTGAAAAAACACATGGGACCATATTGGCTGTGGGGTTTTCAATAATAATATACCAAAAATCATGCATTTCATGACACTTGACCTTTAAGGTATGGTTGGCTGGAAGTGCAAAGCAATAAATTGTGAAATAACATTTTAGAAAGCACAAAAACAAAAGACAAAACACATTCACAAAAAGATTAAACTAATATTTTAGAAAGCACAATAGACAAAACACTTTTACAAAAAGATTAAACAAATTACAATTGCGCAAACCTGGAAAGTGAGGAGCCCATTTCACAGACATTCTTGAAGTAATTCTCACAGCCTTTCTCCAATCATTCTTTAATGTATCGAGAGAGGGATCTACCTTGTATACAATCTGGTCTGGTCTACTAGGAAGGAAACTGTTGCCAAAACACACACACAATAAAGATGGTTCTTTTTAGTTGCCAATCAGGCATCCAGTGGTTTTGACATGATTCAAAATTATAATCTCCACTGCAGTGTGTCTTAACATTAGTTTACATTCAAACAAAATGCACAGAAGCTTTCCCCTACAGTTGAAATAAGTCATGCTGCCGCATTCACTCGGCTCAAGCCATGTAAATAATACGTAAAAGCTTCAAATGTTAACACAATGCTAAACTGTACTAATAATGCAGAATGTGGCTGTCGATTAACCAGAATGTATGCAAGGTAGATCCCTCATTTGGTACATTAAAGAATCTGAATCAGAATTTGAAAAATGAAAAACAAATACAACCAACACCTTCCTTGCAAATATACACACTAGTTTTTATTTTTGTCCTGTTCGACTGTTTAGGAACCTGCATTCCTTTTATGCTGGAACAGTTTTACTGTATCACAGTGGAGTTTTTCAGATTCCTATGTGGTTTCTCAGTACTTTGTATTATAATTGAAGTTTACTGAGAATCAATCAGTCGAAAGGAACAGTTTCTGGAGGGGAGAGAGACAATACTCTAATTGTAAACAGAATGAGAAAAGTAAATCATTACATATCTACAAGGAAACATTAAATATGGCTGTTGGAGGAGGTTGGAGCACTATACCCTAGGACAGGAGAAGAAGCATGCAGGCTGTCTGCAGCCAAATTTATGCGGTGTGATATTTGAATTGTATAAGGATCAAAGCTGATTATGACAGCCAATTGTCAGTGTGTCGTGTCTTTCCCATTGCATCCAAAGTTGCTGTCAACCTCTAAACCCACATTGCAGTACATTTTAAGCAGATCGGAACATAAATTTTAACTGATGAGGGTAATATGGTAAAAACAAATCATGATCTGGATCTCCTTTATGGCAGACAAATACCAATCACATGGCAAATAGTCCACGGTATACGTGCCTCTTGCTCAAACTATGTCGGTCATATACAGTAAACTCTGGCCCACTCATTACCCTAACGTGGACAAGGGCCATAGAGAATGGATCCTCGGACAAGCTTTTTTTTTTTTTTTTTAACTCAAGTTAGCAGGCAAATCCTAAACAAACACCGCCATCTTTGGATCGTGAGCTGTTCTTGACTTGGGAATGCATTTTGTACATTGTGTAGTCTTTAGTCACCTATTCAGTGGCTTGATCTCAACCCAATATTATATATGCGCTGAAAGCCAATAACCAGAAACAAGGATCAAGCAAAAATGTCTGCAGTGAAGTAGAGTTCATAATATTTTGATTTAGCGATTACAAAAACAATTTTATTTACATTCATGTCAATTGTCCAAATCTGAAAACTGACATTCTACGTAATATTGCTTGAATTCCTTTAACTGCCAGCACTGGCGTCAGGATGAAATCTGTCTAAATTTCATGTTTTCACAAATTTTTAAGATTGGTAATTAGGTCTGTTATTTTTTTATTATTATCATATGAGAATTTGGTTCGACGCCACTGATATTTGTGTGAAACCTCTTCAAGCTGAATGTCTACATTCTAATCGGGTCAAGCTACACAATTTAGTTTGAAAACTGGACCAGAATGTATATACAGTACAGTACAATATCACAATTCCTGTAGCATTTTCTTCTTTATTCAATATTCTGCATCATTACTCCATCGAGACAGAAAAGAGCCTGCCACCATATATTACCTCTGATCATACAGCGCTACAGAAAATTTCACCTTTTTAAAGGACAAAATCCCACAAAGATGTGACAGTGAGAGGGCTAAAATGGAAACTGAGGGATGGAAAAACAGGAAGTGCTACTCATTGAAAAGTTAACAGAAGCCAGCGCAGTTTATGTTGATGTGTGACAGGCCCGTGGGAAATGAACAAAACAAACAAGAAATGTAGTCATAAAAAAATGTTTTAGGCTGTCCACAGCTCTAGACTCAATACACGAGGAAAATGCAGCAACTCTGCAGGAATGGAATTTTGTTGTGTGTGTAAACGCATATCAGCCATCTACACGTATATTGTCACACAGTTTGCCACCTAATTCTGACTTGATCAACTAAAGTCAGGAGATTGTGTGAAAGTGAAATGCATCTGCCTGCAAAACAGGTGCCTGGAATTTTTCATTGTGATGCTTTTTAAAATGGAAAATAAGATTTTTTTTAAATTAAATATTCAGATATACCACTACTTGTCCAAATTTAGTACATACATAAGGCTTCCTCATCAGCACTGGAATGTTACTAAAGTATTATTGACAAACAGATTTTACTCTCATTGCAAAATCTCTTTGGGGGGCTGGACTTGATCTATCATTTAAAGACAGGAAGCCTAAGCATTTCATAGCTCAAAAGCAGAACCCTCATTACCTTAAATTATACAGACTAAAAATCTGAATGGCGGAAATAAACATTGTAGATTCTGCATTCACCTCTCAAGATGAACCTGCACTTACAGCATCATGAATGTTCCCCGCCACACTCGTTGTACATATGCGTGGACAGCACTATGCACCACCCCCCCAAAAAAAAAAGTCTTAAACCAGCATTAGAGTTGTTGTTCACACAATGCTATACTCATACATAACTATCGAGTGTTCAAAATGTCACTGCACTTATATTTTTATGAATAGACATGTTTCAGTGTACTTACCGTATGTCAAAATATAGGTGCACCTTCAGTTTCGAACACCCGAGCTTCATCCTGCAAAAACTGTACGGGGTCTTAAAATGTCAACATGTGAAATGGCTCATGAAAACAACAGGGATAGTGGTGGCCCAAGACTTCGCACACACACCCGCATAGAGTCTAGTTTTGGATGAGTATTAACTGCATGCACAGCTGCTCATCGGTGACGCGCCAACACATGGATTAAGACAACTGATGAGCACAGTGACAAGGAAGCTCAGAATGACGAGTGGACCTTTCGCGTGATCCCATTATTACTGCCAAGAGAGCAGACCAGCTTGTATCTCCGTGTCCACAACACAAAATTATCTTTGATGCACCGAGGCAGAAAAAATAAAAAATTGCAATGTGTGCCCTTACGCGCATAGAAAATTAAGAAAAATAAAGTCCATAAAACAAAGCTTTTTAAATTGCACTCTTATCTGGCACACATTTTTGATGATTCCCCTCTCCCTCTTACTACTATTCGCACATCATTGGGATATTTACATTCAGTAGTGCAGTTCCAGGCTGAAACCCAAGAAAACTCATTCTGACGCAGGAGAACCTACTGTGGCTGTGATCGTAGCGAGTTTGTGGTTCTCCACAACACGCTCAACCCAGCTGAAGTCCCATGTGCTGTTTCACAGCTGGCGAGAGTCCAGTTTCAGTCCGAAGAGTATGAACCCGCTGGATCAGGTTGGCTCCTATCGCAATTTGAGTTTGAAGGCGGAGATCTCCATCGGGTCCAAGGTTACTGTGGAGTGGTTGGCCAGTGGTGGACTGGAATACATCAGGGTCAATGACATGGGCTGGAGCAGCTGCAGGTCCAAGTTCTTGAAAAGACTGGAAATATTCAGCTGCACACAAGACAAAGCACATCCGTGTGACAACACAGACCAAGCAGCGCAAAAATGTTTGCTACAGTGTTACCTTTTTCTAACTCATTTTACTTGTACAAGCCTTAATCCCAATAAAGTTGAGATGTTGTAAATAAAAACATAATACAATGATTTGCAAGTCATTTAACTTATTTTCAGGTGAATACACTAGAATGATAATGTTCATACTGAAGAACATTATTTCTGCTTCGTTATTTTGGCTTTGATGTCTGCAGCACATTCCCAAAAAGTTGGGACAGGGGTATGTTTATCACAATTACATCATCTTTTCTTTTCGCAAATCTCAAATACAGGGGAACAAGCAAACTCCCCAGAAAAAGGCATATATTCAACAGCCTAAAGGTAATCAATTGCTTCTATCGATACAGGAAAATAGTGGATTTCACCATGGCAGACTGTGGATGTGTGTCGGCACTTTTAATGATAAAGACGTGAAGCATTACTCGTTTATAAATTGCTCTGTCTGTGATGTCATCGCCACATGGCGGAAGGACTGAAACAGGAGCAGAAGACCATGGATGATCGAATAATTAAATGTCTGGACAGATGGCGACTCTGAAACAGCTAAAGGCTCCGTGGCTGCACGTTTATAAAGAAGAATAGGATGGGACTGAGTCATATAAGGCGAAAATTGACTGTAGACAATGGGGGGGGGGGGGTGTTGGGGACTAAAGCTGTGCTTTGAATGGGTCAGAATAGCAAGATGTAGAAGTTAAGGTATGAGAGAGAAGGAACCAGTCGGAAAAGAGAGTATCCATTCGAGTTAGTTGGTTGTTAAAAAAAAAAAGATAATAGAATGCTATATAGGAATAGATTTCCTGTATTAAGTTTATTCACTAAATGTTTGAAGTTGTTTTGTCCGTTTTTATTCTGCTTTTACTGATGTTTTTTGCTGTGGTCTTGTTTCAGTAAATTCATCAGTTTGAACATTAATTACCTTGTGTTTATAGTGTTAGGGTTAGTCTGTTTTTTTTACGTTAAACACAATCTCGCAAATTCATTGGCTTTGGGGTTCTACATTTACATGTTAAAAATCAAGGTGTGCCTTACTAATTTCAAGAGCACTTAACAAGCAAGACAAATCAAATAGTCAACTCGGGACCCAGACTCAGGGATGAGAATGTCTGTCGATGGGGGTGGTGTCTGAGCACCTATCGGAACACAGAGGGCACAGCACTTCGCCGGGAATGTCCACTTTTTGTATGTGTTCGGTTAGACATACCGTTTTCGGTCCTATCTGCACGGTTACACTTTTTTTTCAAGCCATGCCCGTCTGAAACAGTTTTTGATTCCAGTATCCTTGTCAATTGCCCTCGCTGGATCTTCATCCTTTTTTTCTAACACCTTCGCCATCGTAAAACTATGAACACACCGTTGCTCAGTTCACGCTATCACTTGGCTAACAACTTAACCTGCGATTTCTGAGAACCGAGATCACATGAACATAGCAATGGTGAAACTCGATTAACCACTAACAAGATTGGATCGGTATACTGTATAACTCTGTTGTCCAATCGAGTAATCTGCCGCAAACGAGTTTTAATGTTTATGTCGCAAAACGTTAAATATTTACACTACCGAGCAAGTTAGACCGGCATATGATAGTAGTGCTGGTGCTAGCACTGAGCTGAACTTGCAGCTCGGAGCCCACCACCGAGGGGCAGGCGCACGGTACCCTACCCCCCCTGAAATTTTTTTTTCAACGGATTTGCGCTTATCTCGAGAATGGTCATTTTGGTCTGAAAAAGTCGGAAATCTGCCGATCGGCGGAAAATTCTCATACCTGCAGACTACATTGCATAGCACAAATTCACAAAAATAAAATTGAAATCCTGAAAAAGGAATTCCTGACAGAGCCCCATAAGCAAAAATCATTTAAAAAAATCATGATAAAAAAAATAATAATAATGGGTGCTAATTTACTGTGGTAAAACTATTTTATCGTAATAAAATTTCTTCCCACACCAAAACCTTAGAGCATGATTTGACAGAAGGGCAGCATGTTTATGTCCAATGATTAGTGGTAGCACGATCTTGCTAGGCTACATAACAATTTTGCTTGTGAACAGATTTAAGCAATTTTTGAATGAACATCTCCTGAGCACCGGTAACCACCACCATACACTTTTCCTCATTTTGTTCTTTATTTGATTAACAAAATGCATGTGTGCTATCGTTGTGGTCGTGATGACCAGTGTATCCGGTCGCATTTGCGTTAACAAAAGGCCAGAGATCAGTGATCTTAAAAGATGGAATGTGGTCATATCAGAAGACAAAATTAAGATTTTATTGAAGTTTTCTGACAGTGTAATCGTGAAAGACCAAATTTGTCTTGTAGTCTGAGCCAAGCATTTCGTGTTGTCCGTCTCATATTGCAGATTTTTCTTTTTTTTTTTTTTAAAGTATTGTGTCTGTTTGGGCAAATGATTTCAGGATACAACTCATTTGTTCTGTACACCTAGGGGAGCCCGACGTGGATAATATTTTCAAGCGCAGACTTTTTCCTTGAAGAGTTTCAACCCGCAATCACCGACAGAGTCTTCCCAGGGTACCAGCAACCCACTTATTAGTCCAGAAAGCACGTAATGAGGGAGGAGGAAGAAGCCAAGGAGAGCAGTGTCCCCTCAAGATTCAAGGCTTCCAACAAAAACTTCCAAATCTGATTAGTTTCCTTGTAAAATGCACATGACACCATCTTGAGAAAAATGTTTGAAATAGATGAAATGATAGAATGAATGAACTTTAGGAAAGGGTCCTGGCATTTGCTGGAGTTTCTTGGGTGCCCTGAAGCCTTCTTCACAGCAATTGAATCTCTATCCTTGAAGTTCTTGCTGATCCGATAAATGCTTGATGTAGGTACACTCTTACTAGGAGCAATATCTTTGCCTGTAAAGCCATTTTTGTGAATCACAATGATGACTGCATGCGTTTCCTTCCCCAGTAACCATGGTTACAGAGGAAGAGCAATGATTTCAAGCACCACCCGCCTTTTAAAACTGTTATTCTAATTCAATCAGCATGACAAAATGATCTGAAGCCTTGTCCTCATTACCACTCGCACCTGTGTTAACGAGAGAATGGCTGACTTGCTGTCGGCTGGTCCATCTGTGTCAGGCTTTGAATTGTAGTGGAAACGTTGGGGGTGATGAAGTTCATTTTCATGGCAAATAGGGACTTTGCAATTAATTTCAATTCATCTGATCACTTTTCAAAATATTCTGGAGTACATTCCAATTGGCATCCCAAAAAAAAAAAAAAAAAAAAACCTGAAAATTAATATTTTTGTGATCCTCGAAAGTTGGCCACGGCTGTATATTTCCTTTTGATTTTTTGTGAAGAAAATATGGCTTATTTATTTAGTGTTCTGTTATCATACTGGTTTCACTGGCCATAGATGCTATAAAACATAAAAGTAAAACTATATATGGATAGTGTTGGAGGACGCTTTTTCCCCCCGCGTGTTAAGTTTAATTTTGTGTAGTGAGAATGTTGGTTATCCAAATACAGGCTGGAGATGATGAACAGTTTCTTCAAAGCTTTTACTTATACTAATTAATTATAATATTCTGGGCACAAATGAGTGACAGACAACGGCTGTAGCAGATCACAAGTGCCAAGATACAGAGGACTTGCAGCATTCTTATACTATCAGAAGGGTCCGCATCACAAGTGTGAAATGAATATAAAGAGCATCACAAGAGACTCGCATCATAAAATGAAGAGCATCACAAAATATCTGCATCATAATGACTAAACCAAATCTTTCAATTGTTCTCATTCTCTAGTTCTTTTTCAGGCATGCTTTGATGCCTTGATGCCACGTATGCCATATACAAAAGAAAACAAATACTCATTAAATTCATATGACACAAATAAATGACAAAACACACATAACATACATTCCTCACTTGTTCAGAATGGTTTGGTAAGTAAGTTTCTTTTGGCTTGTCCCGTTAGTGGTTGCCACAGCGCGTCATCTCAGTTGAACGCACATATTTCTTTGGCACAATTTTTACGCCGGATGCCCTTCCTGACGCAACCCACAAATCGAACCATTCACTTTCCCTATCAAACACTCCCTGCATTTTGGTTTGGATTGTCTTTTATCAAAAGTGCTCAAACCTCTTTATTTTCTCAAAAGTACTCGATACCACACAAACAAAAGTTCTCAAACCTTAATTTAGCAAAAGCGCTTAATTTTTTTTTTCTCAAAATTACTCTTAAAATCTTCTTTTATTTGAGGAATTCTAGTTTCTAGGATTCTTGAAAGAATGAAACCTCTCCTAAAATAAAACAATTCAATGTTCATCCGGGTAATTCTTCTCATTTGTTCATCTGGGTTATTCTTCTCATCATTTTATAGTGCACACTTTGTCCTTTGATTTTGAATGAGGAATTCTAGTCTCTAGGATTGTCCGAAAAGAACGAGACAACCTCTCGGTTCAGAAAGTTTTGGACTGACTTCAACCCAGTGGTCTGTCTGCCAGTCACGGGATTTACAACCTTTTTGTGTTGGCTCAACCTCCGATCGCAGGGCACTTCTAAACCCCTTTTAGAGTGGTACGCCCACACACTCTATGGCTTTTCAAACATTTAGGTGGGATGCGACTGTGTCCTACTAGGGCCTCTAACCCAGGACTATACCACCCACAATTTCCCCACTGTTCAACCAGCCAGAAACTAATTTCATACTGACAAATTCAAACACGTAACACGGACCTCAACACCAGTTAACAAACAGAAGATCACTTTTTGAGGATAAATGTCCTCTCACCTTGTCAATTGTTGGCCGGCCGATGTTCTGTCTGTCAACCAACACCTCAGTGCGAAATCACGTCGGGGTCACCAATTGCTGGAGGACGCATTTTTCCCCCCGCGTGTTCGTTTAATTTCGGGTAGTGAGAATGTTGGTTATCCAAATACAGGCTGGAGATGATGAACAGTTTCTTCGAAGCTTTTACTTAGAGAATATTCTGGGCACAAATGAGTGACAGACAATGGCTGTAGTAGATCACAAGTGCCAAGATACAGAGGACTTGCACCATTCTTATACTCTCAGAAGGGTCCGCATCACAAAAGTATGAAAGGAACATAAAGAGCATCACAAGAGAATCGCATCATAAAATGAAGAGCATCACAAAATATCTGCATCATAATGACTAAACCAAATCTATCTGGTAATAACGGGCATATTCCTACGTCCTGGTCTCTCGTAAACATTTCAGCAAGATTCACTTAAGGTTAACTGATGAGTTGGCATGCTTCAAACATGAGTAATAGTCATGACTAAATATGAGCAGAAGACACACATAGGTATGAAGCTGATTGAGATTTTGAGGGGTTGACATTAAAACATTCATATTATGACTGAAATACACTAAGAGCTGTCCATTCTTTGCAACTATTGTGTAATTTTTTAGAAAGAAACTGCCATTGCTCCACTATGGTAACGCTCATAATTACAAACACCCTCAATGCTTTAGTTACAGTGAAGAAAGTAAGTATTTGAACACCCTGCTATATTGCAAGTCCTCCCACTTCAGACCCGTCTGAAATTTTCATCATAGGTCTAGAGAAGATCTGTGTGGAGGAGTGGGCCAAAACCCCTCCTGCAGTGTGTGCAAACCAGGTGAACAACTACAGGAAACGTTTGTCCTCTAATTGCACACAAAAGCTACTGTACCAAATATTAACATTGTTTTTCTCAGGTGTTCAAATACTTATTTGCAGCTGTATCACACAAACAAATCGTTAAAAACAAAAAACTCATGCATTGTGATTTGTGGATTTTCTTTTTAGATTATCTCTCTCACAGCGGACATGCACCTACGATGAAAATTTCACACCCCTCCATGATTCCTAAGTGGGAGAACTTGCAATATGGCAGTGTTCAAATACTTAGAGTCTTCACTGTAGCAACACAGTCTGGGCAACGTAGAGCAGAGAGTTAGACATGCTGCTTGTGTTTATTCTCGATAGTAATGGTAAAAGTTAAAAAAAAAAAAAAAAAAGAAGTGGTGTTGCTTTAATGAATGTCAGGGTATGTGAATAATAGGAGAAAAAGAGGTGAAACTGGATGAAATTTTCTCTTTTTTTGAGTAAAAAAATGTCTGCTCTGAAGCCAAAGTAGAAACTACAGGATGAGATGGTGTATAATGTTAAAATTCCACCATGGCACAGCCTGATCGAGGATGAAAGCACAGACAATATACTGCCCAAAAAGCTAGTTCTGTATTTTAAATATAGGAGGCAACATAACAACCTTAAAACTGTTTGGGAGCATCATTCAGCTTTCAACATGCATTGCTAAAGATATTCTGCACCACCTGTTTTATACCAAGAAAAACAGACAGGCATATCATTGTGGGTTAAAAAAAAAAAAAGATAAAGTTGCAAGCAACCTTTCAAATTTATAGCTCATAGTTGGCTTGGTTTAGTTAGCAATGTATTTTTTTTGTTTGTTGACATTTTCACTGTAGGTTTGAAAAACCACAAAACTGTTCTTAAAAATGTTATGATGGGAATGTAAATGCTGTAATCTGAATATTTGAATGACCCATGTAACTTCAATGGATGACACTGGATGACCACAGTGCATACGTCTGATCTTGCTCAAAGTGGTCAAAGGGGGGCGGTCACGGGCTTTGTGTGTTTGCTCAGACACGTAAAAAATTAGAGGGAACGTTGGTGTTGACATTAATTTACGTGTTTATTTCATGTACATTGGTAACAAAAGAAGCCTGATCCTAAACAATCAGTATTCACCCGGAAACAGGAAATGCAAGTTAACAGCACTGAGCATGTTTGGAAGTTATGCCAAAAGCGCATGTTCAGAGCTTCTACACGTACTGCGAGCGCATTTACGTCGAAAGTCATGAACGTTATGAGCCATGTTAAAGGAAATTCAGTTACACTGAAAACATTTCTGGGATATAACACAGGTAATGTTTTAGTATCTAACTATAATAAAGATTAGGTTGCGATTCACTTTGACTTGATATAACTTCTAACATTAGACCTGTCTGTCCATATATCTAATTGCGAATGGTCATTTTCCCCGTGGTACGCGTTATCTTGAAGTTGAAAACTTTTCCCCTCTACATGCTTTCGGAAGATATAGATCATTTAATACTAGGTTTAATCAATGGATTGACAATAGATACTGTCGTAAATTACGCTAGATTACATATAACGATACATCATGAAGAACAAAATGATGATATGAATACTTCGTTTTGAAATTGAATGTCTATTGACCTCTTTGAAAAAATGTCCGTCTCAGTGCAGTGTCAATAAATTATGATTATGGTATTAGGTAACAACTACATACTCTGGTATAACAACTCAGTAAATTATTTTAAGGTCTCGAGATTCCATCCCTAATCACACCCACAACTTTATACAGTGAAGAAAATAACTACAGTATTTTAACACCGTGCTATATTGCAAATTCTCCCACTTAGAAATCATGAAGGGGTCTGAAATTTTCATTGTAATGGCATGTCCACTGTGAGAGAGATAATCTAGAAAGAAAAATCCAGAAATTACAATGTATGATTTTTTTGGGCGATTTATTTGTGTGATACAGCTGCAAATAAGTATTGGAACACCTGTCTAATAGCTAGAATTCTGACCCTCAAAGACTTGTTAGTCCGCCTTTAAAAGTCCACCTCCACTCCATGTATTATCCTGAATCAGATGTACCTGTGTGAGATCGTGATCTGCATAAAGATACCTGTCCACCCCATACAATCATTAAGACTCGAACTTGTAACAATGGCCAAGAGCAAAGAGCTGTCCAAAGACACCAGAGACAAAATTTTACAACTCCACACGGCTGGAAAGGGCGACAGAAAAATTGCCAAGCAGCTTGGTGAAAAAAGGTCTAGGAGCAATCATTAGAAAATGGAAGAAGCTAAACATGACAGTCAATCTCAATTGGGGTGGAGCCTCATATAAGCAAGATATTACCTCATGGGGTCTCATTTATCCTTAGAAAGGTGATTATATATATGAGTCCAAAACCTCTAATGATGACTGATACCAGAACATATATACGTATATTTTTGGGGCCTTTTCAACCCCAGTATTAAAGTTTGGTCACTTATGCAAATTATAAATGCAAATTATCGGCCGATAAACAATCAAGCCGACCAGATCGGTTTAAATCAGGGCTGCTCAATGAGTCTATCTATAATATTGGTACAATGCCGTGAAAATTAATTTCTCCCTCTCTTGACTTCCGTTATTATTATTTTTTTTTTTTGCACATCTGTTACAAAGGTTTCAAATAATCAAACCAATATTAATATCACTCAGACACAACCCAAGGAAGTACAAGATGACAATTCAATTCATTAAGGTACAAAAAAAATTCAAAACCTTTTTGACTCTCTGTGAAAAAGTAATTAAATTGTTACCCCTTGTTAAATCACAAAGTCACTATGACTAACCATAAATTCGAGATAGCTGAGTTCAATTTCCCAAGCCACAACCAAACCTGATACCATACTTGTTGAATCAAGTAATTACTTAAATTGATTCTGTCAGGGAATGTGAAGTAGTCTACAAGAGTTCAAGAAACGATGAATCATGCAAAGAAATTCAAGAAGAAATGAGAAAAAAAGTGACTGAAATCCACCAGTCTGGGAAGGGTTAGCCAACCAATGTCAAAGCCATTATCAACAAATGGAGAAAACTGGCAAAGCTGGCAAACCTTCCCAGGAGTGGACAACCAACTAAAATTACTGCAAGAGTGTGATGACAACTCCTCCAAGAAGTCACAAAAGAACCTCAAACAACATCTAAAGACCTACAGGCCTCAGTTAAGGTCAGTGTTCATGACTCAAAAATGGTATTCATGGTAGAGTTCCCAAGCGAAAAACCCTGCTGTCAAAAAAGAATACAAAGGCTCGTCTCACATGTACCCAAAAAACATCTTGACGATCCTCAAGTCTATTGGAGAAATATTCCATGGACTGATGACTCAAAAATTAACTTTTTGGAAGGTGTGTGATCCGATACATATGGCATAAAATGGCACAGCATGTGATAAAAATAACATTATGCCAAGTGTGAAGCATGGTGGTGACGTTGGACTTTGCTCCCTATGGAACAATGAATTCTGCCGTGGACCAGAAAATCCTGAAGGAGAACATATGGCCATCAGTTTGTGACCTCAAACTTAAATGCAGCTGAACAACGATCTGAAACACCAGCAAGTGGCTCAGTCAAAGTCCTGATTTAAATCAATTTATGATGCTGTGGTGTGACTTTCAACAGTTAGTTCATGCTAGAAAAGCCTCCAATATGCATCAATAAGACCGGCATCTCCCTCCACCTTTGGCCAATTTGGCCCACTAACTCAAAATGTCCTGATGTGAGGTCAGCAGCACCCCATCCCCAACATACAAGAATTTCCTCGAAGCCATCCCAAAGTTGTTCATCATGGATTCACAAACTCTTCCCACACCCAAGTTCGGTTCTATTTGGCCAGCCGGTAACAATCAGCTGCCTTCTGTGTCAAACTGGCCATAAAGTCTCGATAGAAATCCTCCTGCAGCTTGACAGAATCTATTAGTGACACTATCCACTAACAGCTTTGGGGATTGCTATAACAATGTATATGTTTGGAGGGTGGGGGTTGGGGGGTATTCCTCCCAATCACATCCTTCCAGGTACCACAGTCATTGCCCATGTGAGCATTGAAGTCTCCAAGCAGAATTACGGAAGACCCCAGTGGAAGCAGTCTCAAGCACACCTCCAAGGACTCCAAGGTACTCTGAACTGCTGTCTGGTTCTCAGTCACAAACAACAGTCAAAACCCACCCCCCACCCACCAAAAGGCGACTTCTCTCTCATCAACAGGGGGAAACCCCATTGTAAAGGCAAGTCAGCGGAACAGAGTCCAAAACCTCAAATGACAACTGATACCAGAACACAAGCTGTGTGTGGAGGTGAAGCGGACTATATCTATTCAGAACTTCTGGACCTTGCGCATCATTTTGAGCTCCTCTGACAGATGACATTCCACATCCCCACAGCCAGCTTCCGTAACCAGATATCGGACCACCAAGGTCAGTCTTCTGCAGACACCCAGTTCACTACATACCAGACCTTCTTGGCTCCTCCTACAGGTGGTGAACACAAGAAATTATATGCAATTATGTCACCTGAATGGTTCCATGCACATGCAATGTTAATGGAGCATTCGATTAGTGCCTTTGGCAAGTGGAATCGGACGTCTGATTCATTGCATTTTGTCCCAGTCTTGGAACATAATTCATTTTCATTTTTACTTAGTTTTCAAAGTGTCTCATGACGGCACAAGCCAAGGCTGATGAGTCCACACAGTATCTGAAAGTACCAAACTGCAAATAAAGTCAATTTTTGCACAACACAATACAGGAGGGAAAAAAAACATCGACCAAGTGAATGTTCCTAACTCAAAAACATTCTAAGTTGGGGGACTTGATAGCCAAAGTAGCTCTGTATTTAGTTGGTGGTTCCTCACCTGTCCTTGGGTGGTGGTGCAGTTGAAGCCTAAGCTTGGTGCATCAAAAGCACAGTCGAGGCCAAAACGGTGAACAATTAAAGCTGTGTATGGTGATGGAGCCTTGGGGTCCTGTGCATGCACACAAAAAGAAATATTCAGTTTTTAAAAAAACAAAAATTCAAAAGAAGAGTAGTACCTCTAAAGTATTGTGTATAAAACCCCAATTCCAGTGAAGTTAGGTTGTTGTGTTAAAAATAAAAGAATACAATGATTTGCAAATCATGTTCAACCTACGTTGAATATAGCAGAAAGACAAGATATTTACTATTCAAATTGATTAACTTTGTTTTTAGCAAACATTAAGTTAGAATTTTATGGCTGCAAGTGGCAAAAAAGACTGAGAAAGTTGAGGAATGCTCATCAAACACCTGTTAGGAACATCCCACAGGTGAACAGGCTAAGTGGGAACAGGTGTGTGAATTGCTGTCATTCACAGGCAAAGATTGGGCAAGGTTCATCTCTTTGTGAACAATGTCGTGAGAAAATAGTCACAGTTTAAGGACAACGTTCCTCAATGTATAATTGCAAAGAATTTAGGGATGTCGTTATCTGCGGTCCATAATAATCACCAAAAGTTCAGAGAATCTGAAGAAATCTCTACATGTAAGTGGCAAGGCCGAAAATCAACATTGAATGCCTATGACCTTGGAGCCTTCAGGGGGTCACTGAATCAAAAAAACAACCTCAATGTGTAAAGGATATCACCAGGTGGGCTCAGTAACACTTCGTAAAACCAATGACAGAAAATGGAGTTGGGCACTGCATCCATGAGCGCAACTTAAAACTCACTTTGTAACGCAAAAGCCATTTGCCTGCGAGTTTGTTTTATCTTAAACTCAATCAAAAAATGTCAACTACAGCGGCTAGTTGCATTCACTGTGATTTGACGAGCACGGTCGCGCGCCATTATGCTTGGAAATCTGCACAGTCAAGCACGAAAAATCACGCACATAAAATTTGTAACAAGTAGAAAATAGATATTGAAAGACGTCGCTTATTTTGGGTAGTCTTGACATTAATTTACGTGCTTATTTCATAAACGTTAACTAAACAAGCCTGCTCCTAAACAATTAGTATTCACTCGGAAACAGGAAATGCAAGTTAACCGTATTGAGCATCTTCGGAATTATGCCAAAAGCACATGTTCCGAGCTGCATCACGTACTGCGAGTGCATGTACGTCGAAAGTCATAAACATCATGAGCCATGTCAAAGGAATATCAGTTACACCAGGGGTCCTCAATGAGTCGATCGCGAGGCAGATTTGGTTATTCATTTGACGGCGTGCCCAAAAAAAAGAACGACACCTTGTTGCTTGATTCAGGTGTGGCCAATATGTCGAGCGTACGCACATAAAAGTGCATTCTAGCAAGCCAGCCTCCTATTTACCGCAGTCGCGGCGATGCGGCGTACGTGACCCCCACGGCCCTCACCGCCTCACTGGTTGGTCGCCAGAGGCTGGCCGGTTGAAAAAAAGATCTTAGGTGTGTCTGTGGGGTGGGGGGTGGGGGATCTGGGCATCCCTGAGTTACATTGAAAACATTTCTGGGATATAACAGGTAATGTTTCAGTATCTAACTACAATACACTAAGTATGAGAGTGCGATTTACATTGACTTTAAGTTTTAATGTTAGAATGGTCTGTCCAAATAACTAAATGTGAACGGTCATTTTCCCTATGGTACGCGTAATTTTGAAGTTGAAAATTTTTCCCCTCTACAAGCTATAGGAAGATATAGATAATCTACTGCTAGCTTTCATTAATGGATTGATAATAGATACCGCCGTAAATTACGCTAGATTATAACAACACATCACGATTGGCGACAGGAATGTTTGTTACAATCTATCGCTAGCTTGTTGTCACTAACGTCGATTATGTTGAACTAAACTTTCAGCATTTTCAAAACATTGGGGGTATAGACCGTTTGTGTTTATTCCTTGACAGGCCAGTGCATTTAACTTTTCTTCAGATGAAGTTTGTCAGATCAAGAATTATTGATGAGAAACTTTAAATACACTTTTATATCATGTTTTCTTATATTAATTGAAATTGGAAATGATAATTTCTGAGTTTTAAATTTTTGTTTTCTATTTTAGTTATGTATTTGTTTTTTTACCGTTATGTTATATTAATCCAATAAGTTGTTTCAAGGTCTTGGGATTCCATCCCTAATCACACCTGCATCTTTATCTGCGGGCATGATTGGTGTACCACACCTGTAACTTTACATCTGCGAGCATCACCGACCACTCCTGTACATTTTTCAAATGTAAGTGACTGTAGTTGTGCAGCTGCTTTTAAAAGAACTTGTTCCGATGATGCTGCCAACCCGGAAGTAGACCGCCAGTCCAAAACAACGATAGGTCAATGACTTCAGGTGGGTATCAAAACAATGTGAGCTCAAACTACCTAGTACGAGCGTCATGGGCACATTAAATTTAAAAAAAAAAAAAAAAAAAAAACAGGAGAGCGGACATAATTGAAATGCTCGCTTTTTTTTTTTAATGTGCCAATTACGCTCGTTTCTACATAGTTTGAGCTCTTGTTTTGATACCCACCTGGTGCCATAGTGAAAGCTGCTACAGATTGGAGACGAATGGAGGGCGAGAGGCTGCACTGCGCAACCCAAACTCTTGGGATTAAAAAAAAAAAAAATTCCTCACATATGCCATGGATTGCACAGAGGATGACATGCAGTGGGAACAAGATAGGATGTTCATGATGCAATGCAAGAGGCACCGGAACTGTACCAAGTCTTCGATGAGTTCCACAGCGATGCACCATAGGTAGCTACTATGGATCTTTTTTGGATTGATGATGAGTAGGATGCTTCTTTTGAAGGCTTGGTCAAGGATGTCTAATGTAGTGGATGAACTGCACTATGCGCAAATATTTTATGCACAAATATTTAATGCTAAAGTTCAACAGTGTCAGTTTATATTTTTACGACTGCAATGCGTTATCAACTGTATTAATAAAATGTTGTGCTATCATTGAGCATTTATTTTAGTTGGTTGAGGGATTCTGTTGACAATTACAGGGATCAGGAAAAGCGTGCCCTGTCCCGACATTATATTACCACTACATCAGCACATGCACAATGATTGGTGAACATGCACTTACAATGAAACTTTCAGACCCCTTCATGATTTCTAAGTGGGAGAACTTGCAATATAGCAAGGTGTTAAAATACTGTAGTTATTTTCTTCACTGTATAAAGTTGCGGGTGTGATTAGGGATGGAATCTCAAGCCCTTAAAATAATTTACTGAGTTGTTATACCCAAGTATATAGTTGTTACCTAATACCATAATCATAATTTATTGACACTACACTGAGACAGACATTTTTTTGAAGAGGTCAATAGACATTCAATTTCAAAACTAAGTATTCATATAATCAAAGAAAATGAAGAAAATCAGTACTTCTTCACTGTACATTTGTTTCAGCACTCCTGAAACTTCCTCAAAGTTGATTACTCGCCCAGAATATCAAAAAAAAAACTGGACAGCCGTGGGTGACATTTTAATGCTGAATTAATTAGCAGCCATCACCAGCCACCTCAACAGAACCTCAACAACCAAGGCATCCTCTATCCACCTCAAAAGAATGACATTTGGCCAGCCAAGCGGGGAGAATGGATGGTTTTCTGGCGACACCCACAGGTGATGGAACATTATTGCAGACGCAAGTCACTAACCAATGATCTCTGACAGACTTGACTGGAATACGTAGTTTAAGAACATTACATGAACACCAGTAGTAAGTGGATCACTGCAAGTTTGAATGTCTGATATTGAACCTCTAGTGCCAGATGGCAAAAACCATGTCCACACAAATGTCACTTTACAAATAGTGAAATATCAGTGTCTTCTGCAATCATGAGACTTGAAACATTCGTCACGGTAATTCAAGACTATGGCCTCATCTGAAGTTGAGACTTTACACATCTACTGGTTTAAACCACTAAATCCTAAAATGGAAAGGTAACAGTCAGGGGGAGGTCTGGTGTCCCGTTTGGTTTGTTATGGTGGTGAGACAGGAAGTATGTGGGATGTATAAAAGTCCCTTTTTATCTCTTTTCAGCCATAAAAAGGCCTGCGCTATGGTCGCGTGCAGCTGTGTCCTCCAACCAACCGACGCAGCCAAAAAGTCCTACCTCACCCCAAGGTGACGCAGACCCATATGAGTGCCCTCGCACACTGTACATGCTCAAAGCTATCCTTCATGTGGCTTGAGCAACCCGGAGAAGGACAGAAGTGGACACCATGCGTTCATTTCAAAATTCTGGTGTGTACTTGTTTTCTGGCGACCTCCCTGGAAATTTTTCCCCCCTTTTTTTCTTTTCCTTGTTCCTGCCAAAGCCACCTGTCCTCTGGAAAAACCCCGGAAGCTCTACATGCCTGCCACAATCCTGTTTAACACTCATAAATACAATTTAGCAGTCTACTAAAAGTACAGGTTAGTGCAAATTCGGGTTTAAATTAATGAGAACAGGAATCCTACCTATGCCCAATGCATGCCATGCTCAGTAACACCCTCACATTACAAATCAGTTTCCTACGCTAATGTTCATCAGTCCTTGTTTGTTGTCCTGCATTACTACCTTTTTGTAGATTCCTGTTAGAGCCCATTAAATTTTCTATAAAAATTCACTGTGTGCGTTGCTTTGTGTTTAAATTTGAGTAAAGAAAGCCTCGGGGTGTCGAGAACTCATTCAATTCATAAAGTGTTGGAACTTTCAGTTCACGAGATTTGAATAAGGATAAAAAGGTTTGTCATTTTCCGTAAATTTTACACATAATAAAGAGACGTGGTGGCCTGTCTATTAAAAAATTATATATAACGCAGTAATTTAAAATTACGCTGAACCGGAAGTACTGTGACTTCCATTGCCTAGTCAGCTTGGATAGGCTTTAGAACGCTGGTGACTGTGACAATATACGATATGAAAAATGGACGGTTGGATATACAAAAACCCCAACTAGAAGCAGTCACCTTATCATGGTGGAGGAGTTTGTGTATCTCAATGATCCTAGGAGCTTAGTTGTTGGGGACTTCACGCCCTTGCTGTGTCACTAATAAAAAGCAGGTCTTTAGTTGGGGACCACAAAACGCACGGCCGCGAGACCCCTATGATGAAAGACTTAAATAGATCGAGGTTTCACTTGCCTGGACGGGTCACCAGGACCCTGCTCTGGAGCAAGGCCTGGAGGTGGGACTCGAAGGTAACCGCCTGGTGGCTAGGCCTGCTCCCATAGGGCCCAGCTGGGTAGAGCGTGAAAGGTTAACGTGGTTCCCTCTTCCCATAGGCTCACCACCTTTTGGGGGGGCATAGGGGTTGGGTGCAGTGCAAACTGGGAAAAGGCCAAAGGCAGGGACCTTGGCGATTCGATCCCCGGCTAAACCAGCTGGTTCTAGGGATGTGTAAGGTCACCTCTCTGGCAGGAAAGGAGCCGAGTTGGTGTTTGAGATCGAGAAGTTCTGACCAGATAATAGTCTGACTCGCCTCCATACACTGCTTAGGCTCTGGTACCAGTCCTCTTGAGAGGTGTTGGACTCTTCCGCTCTGGAGTTGCCCACGGTGAGAAACGTCAAGCAGGTGTGGGTATACTTATTGCCCCCCCAGCTCGGAGCCTGTACGTTGGGGTTTACCCCGGTGGACAAAAGAATGGGCTCCCTCCACCTTTGGGTGACGGTACGGGTCCTGACTGTTGTTTGTGTCATGCACTAAGCAGGAGTTCAGGGTACCCAACCTTTTTGAAGTCCTCCAAGGGGGTCCTCGGGAGCGCTCCCGCTGGGGATTGCATCGTTCTGCGAGGGGACTTAGTATTTAAATGTGTGTCAACCAGAGTTATTTTTTAAAATTTTGATGGTAATATTCTCCTTTTAACAACAAAACAAATTTTGGCTCCAATTATCTGTTTCTTTGAGTACTTACGAGTATCAGCTGCGACTATGGTAAAGAAAAGCTAAAACTGGTGAATGGAGCATTAGTTAACTAGTTAGTGCCTCCTTTTTTTTTTTTTAAAGATGACTAAAAGTAATGGGACAAATTAACAATAGTAGATCAACAATTGTAATCTTGTTGCAAATCTTTTTTGGGTTAATTGTACCCTGAAGTCTTGGAACGCGTGAACATTGCTGGTGATTGTCTGCCACGCAAATGCATCTCTCTTCAGCTCCTGCTTGTTCATGGGGCATTTTCCCTTCAGTTTTGTCTTCGTCAAGTATAATGCATGCTTAGTGCGATTCAGCTCAAGTGATTGACTTGGGCATTAAATATCCCACTTTTTTGCCTTAAAAACTATGGCTGCTTTCACAGTATGCATCAGGTAATTGACCAGCTGCTCTGTGAAGCGCCATTCAATGAGTTCTGAAGCATTTGGCTGAACAAGAGCAGATAATAATGCCCCAAACACTTCTGAATTCAGTACTTACATGTACTCAGATGATCAATGACTACAAAGGAACCAGTTTCATTGGCTACTATACATGCCTACACCATGACACGATGACCACCATGCTTCATTCGAAAACAGGAAGGCCAGGTCACAATTTACAAAAGAATACTTTTGAGATATTACAGATCTGTAACGACATCCTTTGCACGGATGCAGCAAAGAGCAAGGAGCAACTTGTACCAGAGTGACAAGAAGAGAGGAGTATGGTGAAGAGAAGGTACTGCTCATAATCCAAAACATACTATATCACCTCATCAGTGACACATGGTGGTGGTCATGTCATGACGTGGGCATGTATGGCTGCCAATGGAAGTGGTTCCCTTGTATTCGTTGATCATATGACTGCTAACAAAAGCAGGAGGATGAAATCTGAAGTGTTTCAGGCAATATCAGCTCATTCACTTAAATGCTGCAGAAATCATTGAATGGGACTTCATGATGTAGATGGAGAATGACACAAACCTAGGGCTGGGCAATCTGGTAATCTTACTGAAAACACGATTAACAATTTCTTTTCGTCCGATCCCAATTAGTTAACTGTACACTTTTTTTAAAATCTTGTTTTAAAATGTTTTTAAACTACCAGTCTTAAACTATCTATATTGAAAACGGATGAAGCTAAAGAGTGTTTCATTTCATTTACAATGATTCCTATGTGAATTGTGCTACTTGAGAAAAAAACAAAGACAAATGGTGAGACAAAACATTCAGTGTAAATTGACCCTTAAAGGTTCAGCTTTGTATCAAAAAGGTTAGTGAGTCGAGTTGGTCACTTTACTTGGCTCTGTATGCTGCGGAGGTTTAACAAGTGGAAGTCACAGGGCAGCACAGACTTGAATGGTGCAAAGGATTGTAGAGGAGGCACGCCGCGCATTTTAGGCAGGACAGGCAGAGCCAGAACATCATGGTTCAGGAAGCAGTTAGTCATATGACTGAGGACAGAGGGGAAGCTCGTTGTGGAAATGTCCATCATCTGGAGAAAAGAACAGAAAATAAGTGGGGAGGATGATGATTAACAGTAGGATCTCGCGTGCCGCATTTAAACAAATAATACACAGTGGTTTTGGTGAATCAACATGCCAAGTTCAGTACAATATTACACTGCTATAAGCATGTGTAATGTTTTATTTAAACTGAGGATCTTGGCTGGCAAAGAAAGTTATCCCAAAGAATCATTAACTGTTTTGGAGAACTACACACTAAAACTGTAATCTATATTCTCCATTCTAACTTATCAACTAAACCATACAATTTGTTACTTTTGGCTATCAGGACCTATGAAAAAGGAAAAGGAGCTACAGACAAGACTATGGGCACGAGCACCGGCGCTGTTGCCATGACCAAATTACCTCTTTAACTCTGTCACTCAACATTTTGGAGAGAAGAGAGTGAAATAGGGAGGACAGTTTGACAAAGAAGCCATCAGGCTGAATGCAACATAAGGGAAGAGATGAAAAACAAAGGCTTGAAAAGTGAACGCAGCAGAAAATACAATGACTACATGTTCGTGAAGCACGTGTGGACAAAATAATGGAGTAACACAGCTTATACAAGTACCAATGCATCCACAAAACTCTTGACACACATCTTAAATCAATTCATTTATCGATCAGGATGTTAGAATGAACCCATTTTACAGAGAACTTTGTGGGAACAGTTTGACGAAATCATTCCTGCTCCTAGCGAAGAAATCAATGTCCTTAAAAGCATGCTCGGGTGAGTTTAGTGTAGAAGACCTGACTTCAAGGTTTAAGTTCTATTTAAAAAATAATGTGTTTGACTGGGTGAAAGGCAGACCATGTAAAAACATACAGTAGACATGTCTACATACTCCTGCTCAAATGCCAGGATTTGTGATATGAAAGAAGAGACAAAGGTCGATCCAAACTTTTTTCACTGTCAACTAAAATTTAAATTTTGCAGCAACATACTTGAAATCTAGGAGGCATAGAGGTGCAATTGGTTAGAACATTGGCCACACAGTTCTGAGGACGGGAGTTCTAATCCCAGCCCCGCCTGTGTAGTTTGTATGTTCTTCCGGTGCCCACGTGGGTTTTCTCTAGGCCCTCCAGTTTCCTACCACATCCCAAAAACATACATTCATTGGAGATTGTAAATTGCCACAAGGTGTGATTGTGAGTGAGACTGTTGTCTGTCTCCCTGTGCGCTCTGATTGCCTGGCAACCAGTTCAGGGTGTACCCTGCCAACTGCCCAGTGAAGTGTTGTACCAGCCTGGCGAAGTGTCTCGGCTTCATATAGATGACAAAAGAATTAATAGCTTGAAAACGCAATGACTCATTCGTTTATGCAGAGACAAGGACATTGAGGGAGGCGCTGTTAATTTTGTAGTTACATTTGACAATATTTTTTAATACCCTTGCCCGATTGGGAATTATGTATGTGTTGAGTTGCCTCACACAATTGGTAAATCGGTAAACTTTTCGAGCCCTGATATTGGCTCCTTCTGGTTCCAGTGAAAGGCACTTTGAAGGATTCAGCATACCAAGAGCTTTTGGACAATTTATTGCTTAATTGTTTGGGGATGATCCCTTCTAGTTCCAACATGACTGTGGAGCAATCCACAAAGCATGGTCCACAAAGACAGGAATGAGAGAGTTTGGTGTGGGTAAACCTGACTGGCTTGTCCTTCCTTCAACCCAATAGAACCTTTCCGTTAAAGTTGATAAAGCTGTATAAGGTTGACCAATTTCATATTAACCACTAATGATTAAGAAGTGGATGTCAGTTGAGATCATATGCGAGTCATCACAGGTGAGCAAATCCTTTTGGCAATATTATGTAAATTACCATCAAGATAATGGTGGTTGACGTAGTTTTAAATGCACAACTCTTTGTTTCATGTTTAGTTTGACAATAACCTTTAGCTGAGAGTGGTGTAATAGCTTGAAACCTCTTTTTTGATGAATTTACTATCTGTATAACTGCTGTTTAAGTTAGTCACCTGCAACCATACAGCACTCGTCACTCAAGTTTCTGCTCACAAGTGTGAGGAAAAAGTAAAAATATATTTAAAAAAATAAAAATTTTAAAAAAAAATCAGCTGATCAATCTTGGAAAACTAAGTGGGGTCAGCACTGTAGGGCAGTAGGACGCCACTGGATTTGAAAACATTTTGAAACTCTTTCAAAAATGTTGTCGACCTCTTGGCATCTTTCTTGACCAGTTTTCCACTAGTGACATCTCACTCATTCATTCACATTCATAACTGGAATATTTAATTATTTTGGTACCGTTCTCTGTACCGGTACCTTTGAACAATAAGACCCTTCTGATGCATAGGAACGTTTCTATCACCACATGTTGGGTTTTATCAGAGGCACTTTAAAAAGAAAGGCTTGTGTTGACTCCAATTTAACATGAGTTTGTACCTGACTGGTTATTTCTGTCCACAGCAATTTATTTGGCCAATTATAAGTGTTAACATGACATTATTTCTGTTTAGTTTTACCTTCTGTGCAATGGAAATTTGTTTTTTTCCCCCTCTTTGTTGTTGTACAGGTTATATTTCACATTAATGGTGGAAAAATCTGAAATTATTTATTTTGGTCTTATTTTTCATATCACAAAACCCTGATAATTGAACAGAGGTGTGCACAATACTGTACAGTTTAGTAGAGTCCAAACTTAGTTTCCACTATAGTATTGCAATAACAATCAAATTACTCTTAAAATGTGAATAATTTAATTGCCTCAACAATAAAGCTATAAAAGCATGCACAAACACTGTTTATTTGCTGTCAGCTGTCTGACCTTATTGCCCATCAACCTCTTCTCCATAAGCAGTCTGAAGTGGTTGACCGTCCGCTTATTGTCCTTGAGGCCTTGTCCCAGCCCACGATTATCATCCTGCATCAGTCGGCGGTCCAGAATTACTTCGAGCTGGCCTAGATGAGATCGTTATCGATAAACACTCCACATCCAAAACTATAGGACTTATAGCAAATTTTGTGTGAGCTGTTTAACAACAGAAACCTAAATTAAGTGAAACTAAATTCAACAAAACAAAATGAAATGCAGACCACTCTCCAGGCTGCTGACACCCAAAGACTGAGCCGTGTGCAGCGTCAGCCTGTGATGGCTGTCCTGGATGTACACCTGGCTGGGCATCGGATAGAAGTTAGCTTGCAAGGGAAGCTTCTGGTGGCGGCGGCGAAGCTGCATCTATGAAAGGAGGTGGTTTCCAGCTTTTCCACATTGATATTTTTACAGTATATACATCAATACTCAACAAAGCATCATCACACTGACCTGGAAGCCATTGAGGTCTGTGTAGAAGACATCTCCGCTCTGGATGTCGGTGACCAGTCGCAGGGCCAGCTCCTTGTTGGTCTGATCTCTGATGTCCACTTTGGTGGTAATCTCCACAGACAGGCCGTCCACACCTGGAAACATGTAGTGCAAGGAAAGTGTTCAAACGTGTATTTGCATGGGGCATGAATCGAATATTAATTGGGACATACTGGCCCATGTGGTTTCTTAAAAAAAAAAAAAAAAAAAGAACAGACAACAGCTGCTACAACTACAATTTGAAATGACCTCACAAGAGTTAAATCACCTGGAACATTGTGGATGCGAATTGCCTGCTCAAAGTGTTGGTAGTAAGCCACCACTTCAGAGAAGAGAGGGCCCTCAACAACACGCACCACTGGTGGTTCTTTGTGGTCATAGGGCTGAACGTCGCAAGAAGGAAGACTATCAGAATCAATAGTGGCAATAGAAGCAGTGTGTGGTTTAGAATACAAAAAGTGACTTAGTACCATCGCTTTCCCATCAGGCAGGAAAAGATAGGCACCACTTTTGTCCTTAGAAGGACGAGTTCCATACATAACGAAATGCATCTGGACCTTCCTTTCCCGAGGATCATCTTTGTGTTTGATACTCTGCAGGTTAAGAAACAACAAAGTGAGCATTATGGGATGGGAAAAAAAGAAAGGTTTGTTCTCAAACCTCCAGAAGGCCCGTGGTGCCAGAGAAGCCCAATGTCAGAAACTGGCTCTTGATGTAGAATGCCTGAGCGTCAGCCTGCTGAGACCGAACAGGAAGTGGGTCCAAAGCGCGGGCAGTGAGGGCTCTACCCGGCAGCCGGAGAAGGGCATCTGAACGTAGAGTCATGGGCGAGTCCGGCGAGTTGTAGAGATGGAAGACGGAAAGTCCCAGTGATGGTAGGCGCACGATAAATGTAGCCTGTGACAACAATTGAGGGGTGACAAATTTGACATGAGCTTTCCCAGCCCTGTCTGCATTTCCATTGCTGGAGAATGAAAGCAGATGAAAATTAGATTTGACAGCAAGGTATTTATTAAACAAAAGCATTTCGACAACAATGTGATGTAATTTAAGATTATGAGCGATGATCTTACTCGGGTACTACTCAAAATGTGCATGAATCGCAATTTGTAAATATACATTTTTAACAAATAAAAACCTGAAAAGTGGAGCGTGCAATATTATTCTATTATTATTCTAGGTCTCTATCAGTTTTGCATATTGAGAGACTGAAATTCTTCCCCATTCTTCCTTGGAAAACAGCTCTAGCTCAGTGAGGTTGGATGGAGAGTGTTTGTGAACCGCAGTCTTCAGCTCTGCCCACAGACTCTCGATTGGATTCAGGTCTGGACTTTGACTTGACCATTCCAACACCTGGCTACGTTTATTTCTGAACCATTCCATTGTAGATTTGGCTTCATATTTTGGATCATTGTCCTGTTGGAAGATAAATCTCCATCCCAGTTGCAGGTCTTTTGCAGACTCCAACAAGTTTTCTTCCAGAATGTATTTAGCTCCATTCATATTCCCATCAAATTTAACCAGCTACCTTGTCCCTGCTGAAGAAAAGCTTGCCCAAATCACAAGGCTGCCACCACCATGTTTGACAGTGGGGAGGGTGTGTTCAGGGTGATAGCTGTGTTGCTTTTACGCCAAACATATCATTTTGCATTGTGGCCAAAAACTTTGATTTTGGTTTCATCTGACCACGGCACCTTCTTCCACGTTTGGTGCGTCTACTCGGTGGCTTGTGGCTAACTTTAAACGAGACTTTTTATGAATATCTTTAAGAAATGCCTTACTTCTTCCCACTCTTCCATAAATGCCAGATTTGTGCAGCATACGACTGATTGTTGCCCTATGGACAGACTCTCCCACCTCAGCTGTAGATTTCTGCAGTTCATCCAGAGTGATCATAGGCCTCTTGTTATCTGATACTCCTTCTATTTCCATGTGATAGCTTCCACAGTGCTCCTTGAGATGTTTAAAGCTTGGGAAATCTTTTTGTATCCAAATCCAGCTTTAAACTTCTCCACAACAGTATCTCGGACCTGCAAGGTGTGTTCCCTGGTCTTCATGATGCTCTCTGCACTTTAAACCGAACCCTGAGACTATCACAGAGCAGGTGCATTTACACGGAGACTTGATTACACACAGGTGGATTTTATTTATCATCAGTCAACATTGGCTCATTCAGAGATCCTCACTGAACGTGTGGAGTGAGTTTGCTGAAAGTAAAAGGGCCGAATATGGCACGCCCCACTATTCAGTTTTTCATTTGTTAAAAAAAGTATAAAATATCCAATAAATGTCATTCCACTTCCAATTGTGTCCCACTTGTTGATTCTTGACCAAAAAAAAAAAAATGGATATTTTATGTCTATATGTTTGAAGCCTGAAATGTGGCAAAAGGTTGAAGAGTTCAAGGGGGCTGAATACTTTCACAAGGCACTGTACCAACCATTAGGTCACTTGATTGATATACAAATCTATGACATCTGAATTTTTATGACTCTTGGGTCACACACATGCACAAACAGTGCTAAAACTTAACAGCGGCTATGGCACCAAGTATGTCAGGACATTCACAAGGCACAGTATATTTAGTGAGAAAAATGTTAAATATTTCAGAAACTGTATATGGTCAACTGGGAGATGCAAATCCATTTAAAGGATGAAGTCCATTAATTATAGATGAGAATAAATTGCATGTTAGAATTTTTTTTTTATTGGGGGGGGTGTTATTTGATTGATTAGTGGATAAGATAACCAATTCTAAAAAAAAAAAAAAAACAAGGAAGACAGACCTGAACTGTACTAGTGCGTCAGTCACTCAGTGAGAGACTAAAAGGTGCTTCAGCTTTGGGTACATAAAAAATTTGGGTTAAATTGCTGCCGGAGGCACAGAATCCTATTATAAACGGAGGACTGCCTGTACTGGATTTAAAATTAGTGAAAGTTTTAATCAAAAAGGAGAGTTGAATATCAGAATCAGGTTTATTGGCCGAGTAAGTAAACAAGACACCCACTCACAGTTGCAATGCGCATAGTTTAGTTCAGTTCGACCTGTTAACATTTTAAATAGTTCATGGTGTTGTTTTGGAAAAAAAAAAAAAAAAAAAAAAAAAAAAAGGCAAAAAAAAAACTTTGTGTTATGTTGTGGTTAAATGGTTTAGATATATAAACTGTCACAAAAATAAAAAAAATACTAGTCAAACTCAAGTTATACAGTAATCCTTCTCTACTTCGCGGATCACCAATCGCTGATTCAATGCATTGTGGATTTCCGGACCACAAAAAAAAAAAAAAAAAAAAAAACGGATCGCTACGTCCTAATGGAGCATCCCCGGCGCGACGACATGGACCAATGAAGCAAAATAAAAAATAAATTTATTAATTAATTGAAAACGCCAGCATACATTAGTACAGTACTGTAGAAGGAAGCCACATTGATAGGGTATAATGTGACATCACCAGCAAGATGACAAGGACCTATGAAGCAAAAAAAAAAAAAAAAAAACGACATTTGCTCCTACTTCACGGTTTTTCACTTTTCGCAGGTGGGTCTGGTACCAATGAACTGCGAAAAACGAGGAATTACTGTACTTGAAATGCATCTTTTCAGAAAAAGCTGACTGTTTTGGAATTTTAGCAATACAGTACTTACCCATGTTCTACCACTAACTATTCTAGAACAAAAAAAAGGTGGAAACTGTTTTTGTTTGAAAGATGGAAGTCAAGATTTTCAAGATCAGTGTATGCCATTTTGTGTGTGTCTATGTAGCCATAGAACACATTCTGTGTGCCTTGAAAGATCAGTCAAAATAGTCTAAAACGGGTCTCGAACTCAATTTACCTTGGGACCGCTGGAGGCAGAATCTGGCTCAGTCAGATGCACATGCATGCGTGCACAATTTAATTATTTTTTTTAAAAATCCAATCTTCTCAAAGATATTTCTTATTTTTTTATGACAAGTGTTGTTGCGTCCCACCAGAGATCCAACTGAGAAGAACTGTAGATATACGCTAATGAAGAGATCAGCAGAGGAGCGAGGATGTATGACAAAATATATGGAGAAAAGAGAATGCAATTCAAGATGACATTACATCTTTGACAAGCATCATAAATCAGTTTTCTGTGTCTGAATTATTAGTAACACAACACGTCCACTGTTTCATTTTTAAAATGGAATTGGTGTGCAGTGAAATATGATCAAGACTCGCTTTTCACAACTCCTATCGTAAGTGGCGATCACCATCCTGTCACAGCCCGCTTACCACAACACTTGCGTGCATCTCATGTGTTGGGCCTTGTAAGTATGTACATTATGTTGCTCATGTAAAATGTTTTTCATTTTCCTGATGTGGCCAAATACACTTGACAAAATTACATCCTAATTATTAGACTTGTGGAATAGTAATGATGAGCCAGTGTACTTGAATAATTTCAGTATCAAATCCTGCCAAAAAGGGACACAACGAACATTCTCAGGTTCTTCGAATTTAGCTCATTTTTGTATCCTCTTTGATTCTCGATGCACAATATCCAGTTTGTGGTCAAGGCATTGAGGAGAGGGCAATGTTCCAATTAAGAGATGTGATCCACCCACAGTTTTCCAAGGCCTCATTTACATGAAGCATCAAAGATACAATGGCGTACTACTCAGTCAGATGAGACAGAACACCACTGGCTTCACATTCAATTAATAAATGACAACACTTTAAACTGAATTTTAACTTGACTTGGGTTAGATTTGTCAGATGTTTCACATTTGCTTGATGGTTTGTGGCGCTTAAAATAGAAGCTGGTACGGATACTAGTAGATATGTTCTGAAAAAAACGGTTTTGATAATGAAGCAGAGTGCACTTAAGACATTCAATTCTGCAGACCTAACAAAAAACTAGTACGAGCATAAGAGTACAATTCGTAACATTTATGCAAAGTCATCGCTCACCTCAAACACTTCTGCACTCATTTGGCTTGCCGAGCTCCACTGAGCACTCAGCTGTACAGGGAGAGTCTGCCCATCTTCAGTGAGCACCCTCACCTTCACAGTGTTAACTAACACAGTCACAGTACAAAGCCGCTCCTGCTCAAATGGGTTGAACAGGACCAAGTACCTGACAGCAACAAGGAAAGAAGTAATCAATCAGTTTCTTGCGTTGAAACACCTAAAGGAAAAGTGGCGTGATGTTTGAAATGAAGTGGGTCCTACCTTGGCCCCGCTGGATCCAGCTCGATTAAAGTGCGCTGAGGCAGAGAATCTTGAGTAGCACGCCTGTCATCCTACACAAATCAAAAACACACAAACATGAAAAAAAAAAGTATCAACGCATTTTTTTTTTCATTTTGTTCAGGTACACTTAGAAGGTAGAGTACATCCAAGCTGAGGTGGACAATCAATTACAGAGCAGATCACCACAAAATTTTCAATGTACTTAATCACAATGACTGGATAAGGAGGAAAAAACAGACATTACGAAATGAGAAAATGCTACACACTAAGGCCTCACCCCAGATTTCAACCATTCTTGCTCTGAAGCAGCAGTACAAACCAATAGTCAACACGAGTAATTTAATGTAATGTGCACCGATTTATGCCTTGCTGGAAATACCATCCATGTTTCTTCTTACCGTCTCCAGGAAAGGCTCAGTCTGGTAAAATCGATAGAAATCTTTGTTCTTCATCACCAGGAAATGAGCAGCATTGATGATCACTCGCTTCAGGCCAATGAGAGAGCGCAATAGTCTATGGAGGGCAGGAAACAATAGCAAACAAAGCAGTCAACAGCAGATGGCATGTTATTTTGCTATTTTGCCCTCAGGTATCAAACTAGCAAGTAGCTGCCAAAAAGTTGGAGGTTGGATGAGTTTTTCATACCATACCATTTTTATTTATTTATCTATCTAACCTTGATTTGTCCAAGTGACAAATAAGAAGAGATTGTCATTTGCAATGCCAACATAGGGAAACTTGTCATCTAGCTATTAATGCCACTGTCATTTCCTACCTTGAGCCATAGTCAACGACAACACTCTCCTTTGCAGTGCCAGTGATGGCGTCGTGATGCTGGAAAAGGCCCACGGAGCGCCTGGCATCAACAAGCACGGCGTAATCTGAAACTGGATAGCGTCCTTCCATCCCCAGATGTCGGGCATTAGCAACCGCCAAACTGTAAAGGATCTCAGCTCCTCTGAAACATGAACAACAATACAATAGTGAAGAGAAACAGAGGTTTGTTCTGGTATACTGTATTTAAAAAAAAAAAAAAAAAAAAAACATTACCCCTTTAAGTTTAGAATTAACATTTCTCTTTTCTACACAATGACATTCCAAACGCCATTTTCCTATCCCGTGATTACCTTTATAACTTTTAAACCTTCTGCATAGCACCGGTACAGTCAGGCTTGTAAAAAAAAGAACTGGCCAAAATCTACCTAAGTGATGGCCACTTTTGTACATCAGTAAAGTGAAAACATTATCAATTTTGTTTTGTTTTTTTTCTTGGAACTTTTAAAATTGTCCTTAATTTAGTGTGAACAATTTGTGAATATTCATGAAAAGAACAGGTAGATATATAGGAAAGTTTACATTGCAGTAGCTAAAGCACTAGTTGGTTTAAATTCATGCAGTCAGTGGTCTACTGACAGAGGTAGGGAGGAACACACATTCACATACATTGGGGGGGGGGTGTACTTGTCAGAGTAGTTTTAATGCAACATACCTAATTTGATGACCATTAATGTTAAGGAGATACAGTACTCTACCCACCTATGTTTATTGACTTCTTTCCTTACCATAGAACAGAACACACAACTGAAAACCAAAAATTTGAGAAAACAATCCAGCCATCTAATCTATCTATACCATCTAATCTATTTATCTTTATGTTAGCCAGAAACGATATGTGAAGTAAACCTATAGTTTGTTTGCAGTGTATGTCTAGAAAAATAATTTTTACAGTTGGACAGCGAACTCCCCCACAAAACACGGGTTGTAGATTAGTGTGATGTGCAAATGAATCTACCCAACCTGAGGTGTGACTCAATGACACGATCCAAGCTCTTATAAAATGGCCGGGATGTAAAGTAACCAGTCCAATAGTGGTCTTCGCGGTCGGCATAGGCAAAGAAATCCCCACTGAGCACAGGAAAGTCTGGAGGTTGGGATCCCTGTGATACTCCATATGATTTATACAGAGCACTGAAGTAGTCTGTGAGAGTTCCAAACTGAGCCTGAAGGAGAAGGTAGCGATACATGAAAATTTCAAACAAATGAAAATACCTTCCTTAAACAACGCTGAACAGCACAAAAAGAAAAATGCAAAAGACTTCCTGGGCTATGAACTAAGACATTTATGGTATTTATTTCGTTTCCCCAGCAACCTTAAATAATCCTAAAACCTCTTCATACTCATGCAATTGCATGATCGAGAACGGCTGCATTGCATCACATAACCAACACATTGACCCGCACAGCACCACTAAGTAGCTTGCTGTACACACATCAAATAAAAGTTGCTGTACAGAGAAATCTCATCTCTCGTGACTGGCCCATTTTAGTCATATGCTGTGATGAAGTACTCATCATTCATCCTGGCTCCACATACCACTACCACTTTCTTGATTGATTTTGCAGCATGATTAAACCTATCATCTGGTCGTATAAGTCCATTTGTTCAAGCAGACACTTCCATGGTCACTATTCTTATTGCTTCGTTTCATGTTTCGGAAAGGAAAGGAAAAAAACACCTACTGGAATTGACCAAAAATGTGTTAAAGAAACACCATCCCGTGGCGGCCTAGCCAATATGATATAATAATAAGAACTTCAGTATATTTTCAAAAATGCGTACGTGGGTTGCACTTGAGTATAAAGGCAAACTATGCGCTGGATGGCCGCAATGATGTCAGTGCAGTTGCCGCACACGTGAGTATGAAGAGGCCTTAAAGATTCATTGCGAGCTAAAAGTTTTTACTGTACATTCAAATAATTGACAGTTGCCTTTCTCACCTTGACATGCATCCCAGGGTGGGAATTCATGTAATCAAAGAGCTTCTGATAATTGATATATTGCTGGTCCCACTCCAGGGCCTTGTCGTAACGGAAGTCATCCCCCAGAGGGATGAGAAGCACCTTGCTACGGTAAAGTTTGGACTTTTTTCGATACTGATCCAGGAGGAGTTGTGCCCTGATTTAGAAGAAAATACAATGAAGCAGACACTCAGTGCAGTCCTCAACACCAGTTTCTATGGAATTATTATAATTATTATTATTAGAAAGAATAGGTACACAATAGGTGGGAGATATTTGCCATTAACCAGTGATATGCACCCAGACGTTACTCACAGTGAGGCAAAAAAGTATTTAGTCAGCCACCAACTGTGCAAGTTTTCTCACTTAAAAAGATGAAAGGCCTGTAATTGTCAGAGGTGTACATCAATATGGCAAAAAAAAAAAAAAAGATTTTTTTTAAAAAAATTATTATTAGCAAATTATGATGGACAATAAGTATTTGGTCAAGAACAAAAAACTTCATCCCGATACTTTGTATGTACCACTACTTGGCAATTTTCTGTAAATCCACACAAGGTTTTCACACACTGTTGCTGGTAGTTTATCCCATTCCATTCATCCATTTACTTTTGCTTATTCAAGTTACGGTTCCAGGGGTAGTACCTTTAGCGAAGACATCCAGACTTCCCTTTCCCCAGCCATTTCATCCAGCTTTTCAGGGGGCTGGGAATCCCGAGGCATTCTCAGGGCAGACAGAAATAGTCTCTCCTGCGTTTTTCGAGTCATTCCCAGGGTCTCCTCCTGGTAGGACTGGCCCAGAATACCTCGCCTCACCTGACTCAGCTACCTTATCTGGCTCCTCTCAATGTGGAGGAGCAGTGGCTCTACTCTGAGCTGTTCCCGGAAGACCAGGCTTCTCACCTTATTTGTAAGGGAGAGAGCATGGACACCCTACGCAGGAAAATCATTTTGCCCGCTTGTATCCGGGATCTTTTTTTTTTTTTCCCCTCCGGGCACGACCCACAGCTTGTGACTGTAGGTCGGCTTAGCTCCTTCTTTACCACAGTGAACTGATACAAAATCTGGATCACTGGAGATGCTCCAGCGATCTGCCTGTTAATCTCTGATTCCATTCTTCCCTCACCCATGAAAAGGCCTCAAGATACTTGAATGCCTCCATTTGGGACAAAACCTCCTCTTGATAGGAGAGGGCACGCCGCTCTTTTATGACTGATGACCATGGTGTCACATTTTGAGGTGCTGCTTTCCATCCCATTTTGGCCCAAAAACAGCATCAAAGCATGTTCCCACCCCCTTACTTTATAGTAGGTATGGTGTTCTTCGGACGTTACTCAGCATTTTCTCTCATCCAAACACAACAAGATGAGTTTTTAAAAAAAGTATTATTTTGGTTTCATCGGACCACATGACATTCTCCCAATACTCTTCTGAACCATCCAAAAGCTCTCAAGCAAACTTCAGGAGGCCTGTACATTTACTGGCTTAAGCAGGGGGACACGTCTTGAACTGCAGGTTTTGAGTCCCTGTAGTAGTAGTGCGTGACTGATGGTAGCCTTTGTCACTTTGGTCCCAGCTCCCTGCAGGTCATTCACTAGGTCCCCCTGAAAGATTAAGTTACAGGTCTGTGAGAGCCATAAAATTTGCTTGTTTGTATGTGACCATATACTTATTTTGCACCATAATTGCTGATTAATTGTTTTAAAATCAATGTCATTTTCTGGATTTTTCACTCTTATTTTGGGTCTAAAATGGGATGTATACCTATGGTGAAAATTACAGACCTCTCCCACATTTTTAATTGGGAGAACTTACACAACTGGTAGCTGGCTAAATATTTTTTTGTCCCACTTTATGACTGTCAAAAGTAACTTATCTTCCTACAGGACGATCTGTATTCAATTGCAATCTTCCTCCCTATATAACCTCTTTCTTTTTGTCCTTGGCTCAAATTCAACTTTGGATAATGTGCCTCTGTCGCTACAATCTGCAATATTCGGTCCAGTATGCTGAATCCAGTTGTCCTCCAGAAAAACAAATGTAGTCAGGATCATTGTGAATTTTTTTTTTTTTTTTTAAGACCAGTGATTCTCCATGTGTGGCACACTGGACCCCTGCTATTCAGGGAGGATAGTATGGTGGGTGACTGAGGCAAACAGCCATATGCTGCATCACAGTAATCACACAAGACGAAAACTACAAACACAGAAAAATACTGCAAAATAAAATGCTGCAAGATAGAACAAATTTGTAATTACAGCAAGGGAAAAATGCAAGCTAAAAAAAAAAAACAAAAAAAAAAAACACTTGCAAAAGAAAAATGCGTCCAAATAAAAATGCTGTAATCATGTTTCAATCACGCAAAAAAAAAACACAGGAAAAGAATAATTTTTAAAATGCTGAAAAATAAAAATGCTGCAAATGCAAAAACCACACACAAATTCCAAGATAGCTACGAGAAAAACATTGCATATCCACCAGGCCACTGGGGGGTGTGACCTCCACGACAGATCACTACTGAGAGACGAAATGCACCACAGATAGGTATGTACAAGTAGATATGACACTGCCATTTTCAGATAGAAGAAGCTAAACTTGTGAGTACATTACTTGTTGCATTCCAGTGAAGATTAATAAAAAAAAAAAAAAAAAAAAAAAAAAAACAAGGATGCTGGGAAGTTGTGCTTGATCCAGTTGGACACAGTACAATTATGACAAGCGAATTTGGAGGTTGTTTCATATACACAGATTTTTTTTGCACTTTATCAAATAGTTATTGATAGCAAATACTTTACGGTTGCCAAAACAGTCACCTCATGCAAATTTCCTTTCCAGTAGTTTTATGTGATTGCGTCATTCTAATCTTGGACCTTTTTTTATTTTTGAGTTGACTTTATGATTAGATCAATTTTTTCCTTTGCATTTTTCTGTCATTGCACCATTTTTATCTTGCAAGTTTTTTGTTATTTTCTGTTATTGAACCATTTTAAATCACACTGTTTTTGTTTTACTGTTATTGTATATGTGGTGGTGTGTTTTTGATTTGTGTCATTCCTGCACTGCCAGCATGTTTTTTGGGTTTTTTTTTGGTAGTGCATTTGCCCCTGTCGGCTGTTGTGGACTGAATAGGTGACAACAATAGGGAAAGTAAATTGAAGTATTTTGGAGGTAATAGCCCGTCAACACCATAGAGTACTGAAAAATAAATTAGGAACCAGTTCATCCTTGGAACAGGGAACTTAGTTCAAAATTTTGAACTAGTTCATTTTTGTAACAATGAACAGAAATCTGAACTAAAATGAAAATTATTTTTCTCCAATAATGTCAGTGGCTGTGTCCTTTGGTGGTTTTTAACAATAGGATGTTGTTGCCTAACATGGTTCGTAAAACAGCCACCCTGCACACCACTCACTCACTTATCTTGTCAAAAAACAGCTCATTAGGTAAATGAGGCAATCTTTGGGGTTGAAACATGTCAGGACAATGTTATAGGCAGACAATAAGTGATGCATCAAACCTTCCTTTGTTCTGAGACTGCTTTTCTAGTGTGACACCGATGGCTAATGGTTTCGAAGGAAAGTCCCTTCTTGAAATACAAATCAGCTACAGATTTTGGACAACAATTATTTCAAAACTGCATTTTGCATTTCCTTGGGTGGTCTTTTAGAGATATTAGAATTGCTTTGATGTTTTGAAACCTGTGTGTATGATAAATATGGGAAAAAAATGAAAATCAGGAATGGGCAAATACTTTGCCAATGTAGAGGTCATTGCACTTGTCACTGCAAGCATCACACTTTTTTTGTCATCCCAAAACTCTTCGATTTGAGGATTATGGAGCCCAACGATGTCTTAGAACCTTAAAGGGGAAATCCAGTGCTTTGCACGAACAGTGTATTAATAAGTCATGTAATATGTACCCTATTCTGACAATGTGATGTTAAAGCTTCTCTCATTTAATACTGTTTTGACAAGATTATCGACAATGACGACTTTTCAGAGGCGCTGCCATTTTCGCGAGTCACATGATCTACGTGGGTGTATGTGACATGTACTGTGCCGTTTCTAATGCTTCATTACATGGGACACCATCATACCCAGCGCTGATTTCTCAGATTTATCCCCATCTGATGAAAAAATAGCTGTATCGGTTGATCGGGAAGACGGAGGCATGCTTCCATACAGATTTGAACCTGTGGCTGTAATTAACATTGAGCAGCAGCAGCCGCGGATGGTTCTTCGGACGGGAATGACGCGGAGTCTGACGAGCGAGTTGTTCATACAAAGCACTGGATATCCCCTTTAAGTGTAGCAGAATTAGATAATAATAATAGAAAGGTTTATGGCTCTAATCAAGTCCAAGCAGTATATTAAAAACACAGCTAGACTCCAGTGAAGGTGTAGAACCATCTCAAGGATGATCAGAAGGAATGGAAAGCACCAGAGTTAAATACAGTATATCACAGCAAAGGGTCTGAAGACTTATGGCTGTGTGATATTTCAGTTTTGTCTACAATATTTTCAACAATTTAATTTTTTTCTGTCAATATGAGGTGCTGTGTGTGCACCATGGGGGAAAATGGACTTAAATGATGTTTGCAAATAGCTGCATTGTAACAGAGACTTAAAAATTTAAGATGGTCTGAATAGTTTCTGTACCATTGTACATTTTTTTTATGAGGAACTTGGTGAAAACAAGCTTGAAAACTACTGATTTACACTAAATAGTCTAGTGGAAATAAAGTTGTGAGAACAAATTGTGTTTATTTGTACAAACAAAGGAACAGATTGTTCCCAACAAAACAAATCACAAATGAGTTCACATAAATATTCATCCATCTATTTTCTTAGCCGCTTAGCCTCACAAGGTTCACGGAAGTGCTGGAGCCTATCCCAGCTGTCAACGGGCAGGAGGCGGGGTGCACCCTGAACTGGTTGTTCACAGAAATAATTGTTTATCATTCATGAATCCATCAAGTTGGAACAGAATTTCAGATATAGCAGCAGTAGGACTCACCTCTCTGCTACATTTGCCTCCACCACAGCCTTGGGTGGCACTTTCCATGGACAATTGATTCGACCACCAGGTAGCCTCTTGAAGTCAAACTGGCAGCAGATCTTTGGGTCAGGCCCACATGTATGAGGAACATCATAGCTGTAGAAGGGCATCATGTGGCAAAAGATGTCTGAATTGGATCCAGTGTCTGTAAAGATGGCACAAGTAAACAAAATACTAGCTTGGAAAAATATCCATATTTAAGCAAAAGGCCCTTTTTTAAGTTCAGTATAAGGAAAATGCTAAGGGAAATTCTCTTTAATAACTGTTTAACATCATCCAAGAGTATTTAATTTAATTGATTTTTAATATCTCAGTTGAAATAAGGCTTCACCTATGTGGAGTTTGTATGTTCTCCCCGTGCCTTTGTCAGTATTCTCGGGGTAGGGCCATTTGCTCCCACATTCCGCAAAAAATATATGGGAGGTTAACTGAAGACCCTAAATTGTCCACTGCTATGAATGTGAGTGCAAATGTTTGCGTTTCTCAATGTGTGCCATGTTATTGGCTGGTGACCCTTTCAGGGTGTAAGTGCCAGCTGAGATAGGCACCACCACTCCCGCAACTCTAGTGAAGATAAGCGGCATGGGAAATGGACAGACTTAAGAATCCACATGTATTATTAGGGTGAGTAATGATGATAGTTCAACTCCCTGAAGTTGCCATGTACTGTGTCCTTCCTGTGCTGCACTCACCCCAGGTCTGCCGCCACATAAACTCCAAGTTGCGTGTGGCAGCAAAATGCTTTTTCACTGAGTAGTGGACCCTCTGGATAAGCATGCTAGTCAGGTTGGCTCTCTTCAGTACATAAGCCATAGTGGAGCTGTGACCAAAGGGGTCTATTGCCCAACCACTGTGGGGTGTTGCCCCTGTAATAAAACAGTAAAGCAGTAATTTGAAATTAGAATACCTCTCTCATCTGTGAATCGGTATCAATAGCTGTTGGGTGAGAAGCTTAAGATAAATGCGGCCCCACAAAATTGCATCATGAAACACCGACTGGCTTACTGTCAATATAACTTCAGTCCCACTAGTGACTGATAGTTATACAAATCAACCACCTCACAGCATCAGGCAAGACTATAGAACATTTAATCATAAAGGAGTGTTTCTAATGTATCTAATGCACCTATGTTTCTCTCTAGCCACTGATGTCCCTCAATAAGCTGGTCGATCATGGCAAAGTAGTGAACGTTGGCTTCATCTGTCATTACCCAGCCTCCCGTCACAATTTCTAGCTGTCCTTCGAGGATCAGTCTGTTGGACAGAGGATAACAAAAAGGTGAAAATAATCCTGTCCTGAAATACAAGAATGATATTATCCAGATGACAAGTTATTTTAAGAATATTTGCACTCTGCGTTTATAACACATTGTGTAAAACACCGTACAGTATTCTTAAATACCAGAACCTTCTCGATTCATTTTGGGATTTAGCTGGCGGAGTTGAAAAATTGAGTGCTTCACTGAACAGAGACTAACTTGCGCACAGCCTCCTGCTTTTGTGCATCGGCACTCTCCCACCACTTGGAGAAGAAGGAAATCTCAGACCAGATGAACTTTCTGCGGGGATCCTCGGCCAGCTTCACCACCATGTTGTTTAAAATATGCTGCGTCTGGTCTGTGAAGTACTTGTCAAAAGTCTTGATCCAACCTAACAAGACAGTTGGTAGTAGTCAGACAAATGGTCTGGACAAAAAAATAAATAAATAAAAAAGAACAGTGCTGTGAAAATAGCGAAGGGAAAATGCTGCAAATGACCAAAAATAAGGCTCATGACTAATTTAAGTCGAGCTGTTCTTGCCAGAAAGTTATTTGGCAGAGTCAGGCTTTCTATGCACTCGAGTTCAAGGCATTGCAAAGAAGTACTGTCTATTTCTATTAATATCCTGTAGCAAGTTTTTTTATTACAAAACTACAGCTTCTCAAAACATTGCAGCTAAAACCACCTACTGTCAACAGTCCAAGTCTAAATTCATTTAGATTTGTTACTTAAACCAGTGGTCCCCAACCACCGGTCCGCGGACTGGTACTGGGCCGCGAGGCATTGGTTACCAGGCCGCAGAGAAAGAATGACAAATTTATATATTTTGTGTTGTAGTGTAATTTCCCTGTCAATGTCTTGTATTTTGAATATTGACTGGATCTGTGTCGCAAGTGACACATCAAGAGTGCACAAAAAGCTTCCGTTCCAAGCGGGTCAGCTAATTTTTTTCCTTACTTTTATGATGATACGGGACACGGGCAGGCAACATAAGATTACGTAGGCTAGCAAGCCTAGCGCTCGTGTTTGCATGTAAATATGCTGGCGTACTGTTGAACCAGTGAACCAATGAATTCCAACCATTTTGGAGATAAGGCATATATTTTACAAACTAAAAATCTCAAGGCACAACAAAACAAAAGTGTAAAAAAAAAAAAAATTATAAATTACTTACTATATGTACATACTGGCATCTAATAGAAGACCATTAATTTGTTCTGTCTGTCACTATGCCTCACTTGCATAAATACAATAAAAAAGGTACATTATTTATTGGAAATATTTATTTTGTGAGCAATTAAGCAAAGTATATACAGTAAATGAACAGGTAATTTAAATACACTCATTGCTCCATCCTGTTATCAGATCGGTGATCGGGTCTTTCAACTCGCTGATCGGTGCCAAAAATCCTGATTGTGTAATGCATATTTATCATTAAACCATATTGTTATTTTACCCAAGATGCTCTTCGATTTTTATTCAATTTTATCGCACCTTGTGGAGAAGCACTCATATTTCACTGTACGCACAGCATATAATGAGAATAAGGGCTTTTGATTTGCTTTTGATTGATTAAGAAAGTGAGCGATTGAGCAGCAGCAAAGGAAGACGCAGACCGCTACACATGGGGTTATTTTGAGACTTGTCCTCATCTCAAATTCAGTACATAAGTGTCATGGTACTTACATCGCTCGTGTACTTCTTGGGGACAATGTTTACAAGCTTTGCTCGTTCATCCAGTTATATTATGAATAATAAAGAATCTTGCCTTGACAAACTAATTTAATTAGTTCTGTGACCATTTTGTTCCGTTTTGTTCACTCAAGGCATAAGTAAAATATTTCCCCATTACAACTAATGTACATAACCATTCCCAAATTTTTTTGTTGTCTTTAGACAGTAGTAGTACGGTATAATGCAAAAGACAGTCATAAAAATGTAAAGCCTCACATGTAAAGCACCCCCCCCTCACACACACACACACAGACACACACGCGCGCACACACACACACAACACACACACACACACACACACACACCTTCCTCTTGCAGGAGGTCTCATTCACTGTGTGTCTTGTTACCCGTTATGTCCCCAAACCCTTTGTTTTTATGTGTTTTTAAATGAGAAAACCTCTACTCAACAATAAGTTATTACATACATTAACAACATTTTCACCCACATATGACCTTCAGTTCTTTTAGATTGTGATGGGAGCCAATCTGCTTTTGTACAATTGCTTCTCATCCCATTTCCGTGAATGGCACGTGTCTTCTGTAGACATAAAGCATCTGCATATTGTTGCCAATGTAAAATGGATTGCTTGTCCGCAGCTTCAAATTGCAATAAAGCAAACACATAACGTGTCATTCTTTTTTTTTTGGGTAGTTTGACACTAAATTCCAACTGGCAGTGGCAATATTTACAGCTTGAAGTGTCTTTTTTTTTTTTTTTTTTAAATATGCAACTATATTAGCCAAAGTGGTGCTTGTTGTCAAGTGAATATGTGGAGCCACCTGCCATCATGCAGTACTGTTTCTCAAGTTTGGTTTTGCAAATTAAACCAATAACTTGGCTGATCAACACCTAGTATCACAAAAACCCATAAGTTAGGTCACTCATGTATCGAGGCACCAAGATATAACTATTTTCGTTAAACACACATGTATGATTTTATATATTGTATTTTGTATGGCTTTTGAGTGGCCAGCTGGGTGACTCGTTCCAAACCCAGAAATGCACTTTTAGTACATATGAAAGCTTATTTTAATAAAGTCTTCCTTGAGGAAATGGCTCCAAATACACCACAACTTTACTTCAAAATGGTTAGAAAGTCCTCCAAAAATAAAATGAAATAATGTATTCTTTGAGTCCTCATAGTTTGGTAGGTGATGCAAAGTGTAAGCTTTGCACAAGATGACGCCGCACTGTTGCTCAGTCATTTTTCCCCAAGATAAGTGAGCGTGTTTCAAGTGGGCACATACTTGAATAATGAATGGGTTACTTATCTATGTCACAAATACACAAAAACATGATGCGGTAATTTTGCAAGTCTTATGCCGTTGCACTTTTGGACTCAATCGACAAAAAGCATTAATGTCAAACTTTAAGCAGGTCATTTTGAAATACGTTATTTATAAAACTGTGGAAATGCTTGGATTTTTATAGGATGGGAGTTTTAAGTCACACGATACATACCAACCAAAACCAACCAGCAAGAACACGTGACTCGACCAGCGACTGTGGATCCCTCAACTGATGTCAATGAATGCAGCTAATTCCAAGAACTAATGGGAATTGCAGGGCACATTGATTGACAGTTCCAACATATTACGAGATGCCGTCCATGCATTCTGCAGCTAAGACAGCAGTTGCTGGCTCAGTGGACCAGCACCTCGACACTGTCCTCAGCAGCCATACCAATCATAAAACCGACCTGTGAGATATAGCAAATATTTGAGTGTACTTGACCAAACAAGGAATAATGCCAGGGGAGGGCCAAATTTTTAGGGCACTTGCCGTAAAAGTTAACATCAAGCCCACTATGGTTTCTCTCATAGGGTCGTTAAAGCTGTGAACCAATAATCAGTCAGTGTCAATAATCAGTCTCTGTGATGTGCCAGGCGTGTATGCACCCGCGTGCCTTCGCACTCGCAAATCTGCAAAGGCGAGCACGAAAAATCCCGCGTGTAAAATTTGTTACATGTAGAAATGGATAGATATTGAAAGACGCCGTTTATTTTGTGTAGTCTTTTGCAATTGCGCACTTGTCGCGCACACTCGGCGCACATGAAAACCAATTCAGCGCAGTGAACCACAGCCTGAGGTCTTTTTTTTTTTTAAAACACCGAAGCACACGGGAGCTGCTGCTCAGGCTGGTACTACTTCCTAGTTTACCTGACACCGCCCCCTCTATTCTTAAAGGGGTACATTCGCAATTACAGAACACACACCCGCAACTTTATATCCGCGGACATGACTGGTTTACCATGCCCGTAATTTTATATCTGCGGGCGTGACTGACCAAACCCGTACATTTTTCAAATGTGAGTGACTGCAATATGAATGTATGATCCCCTCATAACATTACATACACACAATAAATTGATGGATAACTACTTTTAAAATTAGATGGGCAGTAAAATCTGTTCACCTATAATAGCATTTTTCTTTACAGGGGGATTGGTAACCAATATCCCAACATTTCTAAAAGTGAAGACATTTTGCATTCTGGTATGGGCAAAATTTTCCAAAAATATTTTCAAATTCAAAATTATATTTAGGTATGGATTAAAAATAAAAACAGTATATTGTTGTATACAGGTACATAGGGTGGTATAAAAGACATACATTTGCAGTTCAACATATTGTATCTATAATATATATAATATTGCCCGGAGAAAACTGACATAGGCATGGGGAGAACATGCAAACTCCACACAGGCGGGCCCGGGATTTGAACCCCTATACTCAGAACTGTGAGGCCATTGCTCTACCGTACTGCCTACGCACAAATATTTAGTGCAAAAAAAAAACAAAATTATGCACAAAGTTTAAGTTAAACAGTGTTAAACTATTTGAAACTGTAATATATGTTATCAACAGTATTAATAAAATGTTATACCATTTATTTTAGTTGTTTGAGGGATTCTCTTCTGACAATTACAAACTAGGACAAGCGTGTCCTGTGCCCTGTCCCGAGATTTACATTACTGCTATACCAGCACATCCACAAAGTGTCTGTCCCCGATGCGGCGCGCATCTGCTCATCTTGTCTCAGTGATTACGTCTCACGTATATATTGCCACAAGTGCGGTCTGGTCTTTGTCAAATCGTTGGACTTCATGTCACATTCCCGCCACCCTTCGTCTACACCCTTGCTACTCCGTGTCACGAACCCGGCCTGATTCTTGACCTTCCCCTTATGCCCGCTGATTATGTTACTGCTGCCTTGTTGGACTGTCTGTCCGTGTACCGACTCTGGACTGAATAAAAACTCCACCCGAACTGTACCTAGTCTTGTGAGTCGTGTATTTTGGGTTCACCCTCATGTTCTGGTCATGACACAAAGATTATTATTGATTGTTGTACAAAATTTTTTGGAAAAACAATACAAGTACTAACAATAAAAGTACAAACCTAGCAAAATAGAAATATAGGTAAGTCCTAATATTTTGAACATATGTATAGAAGCAAATTAGTCATGCGCATTGTACACTGGTGGAAGGGTTTTCTTGATTTTTGGGGTCAATTTTGGGGGTCCGCATTATACAGAAGAAATTACAGTACATCTTTATATTGCACTCTTCTACTTTCACATGTGTAATCATGTTTATTGTTTCACTATTCACGTTGCAAACTTTTAAGGTTGCATTCATTAAGAAAGAAAACTGACCAATCCTGAATCTTGTATATTTGCGCTCTTGGCAAGCAGAATGAGGGAGGGTTTTTTTTTTTCTTCATAAAGAGTTGCATGCACCACTAAATAGTCTTTCGCTGATACTAAAATTTATGTTTTATTCCTTTATATTTGATGGTGTTTGGTAGTACAAAGCTGCACATTAAATGAGGCACCTGTTTAAAAACAACTCACCTGTTCATTGAGCTGAGAGACATTTGCAACTTTATTCAACTGCTGCCCAAAACAACTGTTCACCATGATTCAAATTAGTACGTCTGATTGAGTTAAATGTCTGCCTTTCTCTCTGGCTTTACCGAGAAAATATTGACATTAAATGGAAGTTAAACAAATTTGAAAGAATGCTTTCTCACTGGTGTTGGAATGACCTTTGGAAACATTTGATTACATTCAAAATATTGGCAATTAAGTTTTAGTCCATGTGTGGTTGAGGTGATTACCTGGATCATTGTGAGAGTGTGGGACCACAAACACTTGCAGAGGTTCTTTGTCCCACTCGTCAGCGTTGTAAGTTATGTCAAAGCCTTGTTTCCACACACCACCATCTGGATTGTCAAACTTTAGCAATGAATATACATCCAACATCTGAAAATAAAATGAATACACGATCACAAAGTCACACAACGACAAGTTAATTTTACAACTGACGAACTAAACACAGTGACATGTGTCTATGTCCTTGTCAAAACTGCAAAAGGCTAACCTGAACATCTCCCTGACTGTGGCTGCCTGCAGCCAACTGACAGTCCTGGGGATTGACAGCAAGAAAAGTGGAGCGACCGTCGAAGGGAAGGACCCAAGAGCCATTGGCACCCCTGAAGGGCGGGTGGGCACTAGGAGACACTGCTCCTGTGTCTGTGAGCTCCATGACAGAGTCTTTGATGTGACTGATGATTTGGTGGTTTTCCTCGAGGAGCTGTTCCAGCTGCTCTATCCGGTTTTGCAGGACAGAAATTTGGCTCTATAACACATACAAAGAGTAAGATAGCAAAAGGCATCTGAGACTTTGAAGAAAAAAAAAAGTTGCGTGAAACCTCGAAAGTTGGGCACTGCACACGCCATATAAATATTAACTTCAGCTAAATTGTTCATGAATTTTTTACCTTGAATGTCAAACAAAACTGAGCTCAAACCAACGTCAGAAAATCTAGTGGGACTTCACTTTACTTAAAATCTAATTAAATCCCAAACTGTGTTTTGGTTATTCCTGTCTACTTTGTTTGACTGGTAACAAAACGGGCATGAGTGATGTTCAAGGAGACAAATGCCAGAAAGAGAAATAGTACATTTTGTTTCTTGATATCTTGCAAGCATTTGGAAATTACAAAAAAAAAATGGATTACTTGACACTTTAGATGTTCTAATGGTTTTTTACTCAATATTAATTAAAGTGTCTTCTTTCACTATCAGCTTGTCCTGTTAGAAGTGTGTGTCATCCTTTTCTATGTAAGCCTATCTCCTGCATCCTCCTCTCTAACACCAACTGATCCCATGCCTTCCTGCACGAAATAAATCAACGTTCTCTTTGGTCTTCCTCTAGCTCTCTTGCCTGCCAGCTCCCTCCCTCATCACATTTCCACCAATATACTCTCTCTCAACATGTCCAAACTATCGAAGTCTGCTCTCCCTACTTTCTATCTAAACATATAGCTTTGGCTGTCCCTCTGATGAGCTCATTTAAATCCCATCAAATCTAGTCACTCCTACAGAAAACCTCATCACCATCATCATTGACCACCTCCAGCTCTGGTCCTTGTTGTCTCTTCAGTGGGACTGTCTCTAATTTGTACATCATGACTGGCCTAACCAGTTTCTAATAAACTTTGCCCTTCATCCTAGCAGAGACTCTACTGTCACATAAACCGGACACATTCCTCCACACTTTCCATCCTGTTTGGACCCGTTTTTTCACTTCCTTACAACACTCAACATCGCTCCAGACTTTTCAACATGAGCATTTAAAGTTATTCACCCTTGCAAACTCCTCTCTGTAGCCTCACACTTTCCCCTCCTCAACACTCATTCATGCAGATACCGTATAGTCTGTCTTACTTCACCTAATCTCCGTTCCTCTCCTTTCCAGTGTTTGCCTCCACCTTTTTTACTGTTCTTTCACCAGCTCCCTGCTTTCAAGAAGAATCACAATACCATCTGTGAACATCATAGTCGACAGGGATGCCAGTCTGACTTCATCTGTCAGCCTATCCATCAACACTGCAAATGTGAAAGGGTTTAGGGCTGATCCCTGATGCAGTCCTACATCCATCTTTAACTCCTGTCACAGCTACATCACACCTCACTCCTCCTCTGCTGCCCTCCTACATGTCCAGTGGTATTCTAACCTGCTTCTCTGTCACTCCGGACTTCCACAATCAGTATAAGTGCTCTCTGGGACAAAGACAATGAAGCCCCTTCTGAACTTCACTATACCTCTCCATTAACAACCTCAAGGCAAACAATGTATCTGTGGTAGTCTTTTCAGGCGTAAAAATATACTGTTGCTCACAAATGCTTCTGTTCTGAGTCCAGTCTCCACTACTCATTCCCATAAATTCATTGTGTGACTTAACTTTATTCCTCTATCGTTCCCACAGCTATACATATATTAATTGTTCTTTAAAATGGGTAGCAGCATTTTTTTTTCCTCAAACCCTCAGTCATCTTCAGAAAAATATTCTGTTGGAACTACCAGGTGAAATCCTCCACACAGGGTTCACACTCACTGACAAAAAAAATTTAAGGGCTTTTTAGGGGCCGACACTAAAAATTTAGGGCCATCGTGGCAAATCAAGAATAAGGAAAAAAGACTCACCCAATGGTGCCATCAACCATTGTTGGTTCATCAAAGGTTCCAGTACCTCAGTACCTGTCACAGTGATCACCTGTCGCACCTTGTGGTAGTTCTCATTGATATCAGAGTGGTAGTTTTAGCAATGTCACAGTCTGGAAGCATGACTGCAAACATTTTTGAATTATTTTCACAAAATTTGTAACTGTAATGGATGCAGATCACTTTTAAAGTCCACACGATCTCTGCTTTCAACGAGTCCATTTTCACGTATTTAACTACGTTCATAGAGCCTGACTTCTGGCTGGTTGAAGACGATGACTGGACAACTGTAGGTGCGCATGCAGTGCCAGTACTGGTGCTTGGTTGATCCCTACTGCTGCCTGAAGTTGATGCTTCACTATCTTGATATTTTAACAGAAACAGATTCATACTAACAGAAGATGAGACAGTCTTCGCCAAATCAGCGTGTCTCCTGTTCTTCTGGTGCGACTCCAGTGCTTTGACGCCTATCTTTCCAAGCTGGTAACTCTGTTTGCACAGATGACAGTAGAGCACATGCCGATCTTTTGAATCTTGACGAACCCAGCTCCCAAACTCCTTACTTTCAACCCAAGCATCTTGAAAAATGCACTTCCCCATGATACAAGTATTCTTATTGGATCGATCAAAGAACTACGCTACGAAGACGAAGTGAAATGCCTACTCACAAAAATAAACAATGGAATATCAACGACAAGATGGCGACTATAAGAAAAAAAGTTGTGAACAGAGTGCCTTCCCTTGGCAATTTCCGGCTGTTTTGGACGCCAGATGGATCTCTATTTTTTTTTTTTTTTAAATAAAAGATTAATTTTTTTAGGGAGAATTTTGGCAGTAGAGGTCCTCCCTTTGATTTTTTTTTTAATTTAAGGCCTTTTTAAGGGCTTGACCGGTTTTCTGTGAATTTTAAGGACTTTTATGGGCCCCTAAATGGACCCTCAGAAGTTTAGGGGTTTTTGAGGACTTTTAGGGCCGCATATGAACCCTGTGCACAGCCATCTCTCCTAGATACTGCCATACCTCCACAGGCAAGTCATCTGGACTAACTGCCTTTCACTTTTTCATCCTCTTTAGAGCCTTTTGAACTTCCCCCTTATTAATCATTACTACTTCTTTGTCCACTGCAATTAACACGTCTGCTCTTCATTCTCTCTCATCTATCAACACAATATATTATTTCCTTCAAGCCAGAACATTATTGGTACCAGTCAATGCATTTCCACTTCTATCCTTGAAGTGCCACCGATACGTAAATCTTTATTTTTAGTATGTTTTTAATGAAAAAAAAAGGCAGCCGAAATGGACCCATTTTTTTTTTTTTTCCACCACAGTCATGACGTTGTCGTATATGGATTTTTGTATCTCCCGCCATGAAAATCCTCTCGAGTCATTCGTTTTGGAGAAGAAGAAGGAAGTGACGTTTTTTCCCAGATGTCCACACTTGTATACAAAAGGCGGGAAAGTAGTTATTTTTTTCCTGCGTGTTAGCCAAAATGCCATCTTGTTGTGTTACTGGATATTGCTTGAACACTCGGGAGGATTGATTCATTCTTCACACATTTCAAAAAGACCCGGTTTGTCTTGAAACATAGATTGCACAGGTCCAACGGACGAGAGCTTTGTGGGTTCCAAATGACAGGTAGGTGTGGATAGAGCTATTAAAAAAAAAAAGTTGGGGGGGACGGCGTCAGCGTTGTTCATTACCGACGGGGTTAGGGTTAGACATCATCAGATAACTCTTCCTTTTTTAAAAAATGAAAAAAAAAACTACTCCATTTCGCTCTGAATCTACACAATGGTAAAATAAATTGAACCATGCTCCCAAACCTTTAGCCTTACTTCCTTTGCACCTGCTCTCATGACTACACAATAAAATCAACCTTTCTTCTAATCATCATGCATGCATGAAATCCTGATGTTTTCCTCCCATAGCCCAACATTCAGTGACCACGCTGAGTTCTAGGCTCTGTGCTTTCCTCAACTCTTTCTACACAAGAACTCACTTTCCATCTCTCCATCTTCAACCACATTGAATTTCCAACAGCATCCTGTAAGTTAAGAGCACCCATGGAAGACAACAAACCCCTGGGTTGACCAATCGAGTACTGATTTTTTGGGGATGACCACTTATATTTGTTTGGCAAAGTTTTAAGATGGATGCCCAACCTTACACAACCCGCTCCATCTATCTGAGCTTGGGACTGGCCTACTGTTTGCACTGGCTTGTGCTCCCGATTGAAGAGCAATCATTATTTACGTGTTAAAAAGCTAATATAGAAATCATTTCTTTAAAGATTGACTATTACGCCTACTACTTAACGTATTACAAATCTTCCAACAACAGACACTTCAGATACCTTTAGTTATTCTTACCCGTGGAAAGTTTCCAGCATTTTGTCGTCTTGCAGGGTCATGCTGGACACGGTCCAACATGAGATATAGTGAGAACACAGCAACACAGAAGATGGCCCCTCCACACACTGTCACCTGTTTCCTCAGCTTCATCCTCACCAATAGAAAGCTTTTGCCCAGATTCTAGAACTGTAGCCACTTTTTCAACCAACACATAGGAAAATGGGGCCTAAAATGGAAAATCCTTCAATGGGCAAAAAATATGATCCATAATCAGCGGCATCAATCCCAGGAGTTGATTTCTTCACAAGTGTGTCCTCCAGCCTCCATTCATGATAGTGTCAACTATACTGTACTTAAGTAGGCAATGGACATGAACTAAGTAACTAAATCAGCAATAACTGGCAAGAAGTCCATCAGCTCTGACTAGGCCACATCCACCAGTGGGCTCCTTCAAAGTGACCCTTGTGCTTAATCATCAAAATCTAGGAGATAGCAGGAAAAGAGGGAAAAAAGCAGTAAAGAGGTCCAACAGGAAGCTTAGTGTTCCTATTGTGTGAGGTGGATGCCAGAGGGCCTATGCTTTCTGGTCCAGTCCCCACTCTTACAGCAACAGCTAATCCTTCGTTGTAGTCCTCCTTTACCACCTTTCAGTGCCTTATCAGTCTGCACACTTGTCTACTGCAAAGTTGGTGCAGCAAAAGCAGCTCCAGGCAATCAGGAGACAAAAGTTATTCTTCTCGTAGTGTGGTACACAGTGGCCACGATGAAATCACACGAAATCTCCTGAGCTGTTGAAACAAAAAGAGATTGACACGTGAAAAATCTTGTAATCACACACAAAAACTAATATGCTCACATGACCCACATGTGATAGGGACAGTGTGGTGAGAAAATGAGATACAAGTTAACTAAAAGAGAAAAAAAATATTCAGGAAACAGATGGTGGGGGTGCACTTCCTCTAAGCTATAACGGATGTTCCTGGTTCACCAGTGTACAATCCAACACGAGTGTAATCGGCTCACTCCTCAGGACTGCGACCGATTACATCAAAGCGGTATTGGAAAATTGAAATGTTGATTTGTTCAGACACTATCGTAACAAACCACCAAAACCAAGTGATCGTACTAAGCATTAACCACGTTACTGACCATTAAAGTGACGACGACAAAGTGACAATTAGACTGATTGATAGCACTAGGCTATCTTTACTTACTCGGTTTGAGTAATGTCCCCAATCGCTTGTGTAAATAATGACAACCCCTGAACATCTGTTTGCTTTATTGGCAAAGAGCTGCACCTCTGTTAAGATTTAACTTTTTTTCCTTTATGCAGTTAAACTGGTTTGACAGGAGCACCTCGATTAAGAACAAAACCCAAACGTTTGAATCTTAATTTCAATCGCACACGCGGCTGCTACATTACGCTTAAAGATCTCGAGTAGCAAAAAGAATGCCCCATGAATTCAAATAACGCACATATATTTCAGTGTAACAAGCTAGCGACATTGACAAGGTATGCAAATATAAAACGACCCAGTCCGCTAATTTAAGAACAAATTTCAAATGTAAACCAATTTCAAACGCCTTCTTGAGTATTAATGCAAGCACAACATGAAGTCGTACCCGTATAATACATGTTTGTCACGGGACGTATTAGCTTGTTGCGTTTAAACAATAAACTTAAGCGACTGAAGAGTCCGTGCTAACTAACCTTTTATTTATGGTATAAACCTGGGAAGACCCTCTTGTGTAATCTTTCTAAATAAAATTAAGAATTCTGACGTTACCTGTCAAAGGGGCGAGCGGACTGTGAGCGAAGAGCCAGCCCCCATGTGTGTCTATGTATGTGTGCCTTGGGTTGCGATGAACTCAGGCTGACAGCTAACAGACTAATGCCGTCGACTAGCGTGAAGTCTAGCCTAGCGGGGAGCTAGCTAGTGAGCTAGCTAGTTAGCCAGTTACATAGATACATATAAGTAGATTATACACACACACACACACACTAATTCTTAGCTGCGTGCCTCGGGTGACGTTGTGCTCAGTAGGGGCAGCGTTGAAATTACGACTAGTGATTTGAGATTTTTTTCTGAAGGTAAAACAAAAAAATCTTAACTGTTCTGTATTGATAGCACACTTTTGGGCGAGAAAAAAACCTCAAAACTGAGCACATTACGACTTACTCAAAATTCATGCAGTGCCCTTGATCGTGACAGCAACCGTGCTAATATGTCCGCCGGGTCGGCACGTTGTAATTTTGGCTGGCTATTGTATCTAGACTCAATTTAGCTGTTGTAGTGTCGTCGCGCTGTGCTGCTTGTGGGAGGAGGCTACGATGATTGGTCGAATGTGTCAACAACCCTTTGCTCCGAGACCGAAAAGCCACGTTGCTTTATTACAAACAAATTCCCTCCCATTGAGGGCTGCACAGATCAAATATCCATGTTAACTGGGAAAGGTGGCAGCGAATTCAACTCTGTAAAATTCGAAGATTGCTTTGCTCCATAAAGAAACACATTTAGAGATAGAGGTTCTTTATTACATTAGTTGGTGGCATTATTCTTACAAGTTCAGAAACGCCGGTGACGCAATAGTGACGTAATTTAATGGGAGCTTGCTATGCCGTTACTAAGCGGGAAGGAACTCTTTTTAGCTGGGCAGCTTAGCGATATGATGGGGACTGACTTTAAACAAAAGTGGCAAACTTTGTGAGGCAATTCTGTAGACCCTACTTGTTAATTTTTTACTAGGCCCGCTAAATTTGGTAGCCTCCCTCCACCTTCAGGTAGCGGGACGGGTCCTGACTGTCTTTTGTGCTTATGCACCAAACAGCAGTTCAGAGTACCCAACATTTTTGGAGTCGTTAGAGGGAGCACTCTCGAGCATTCCCTCTGGGAACTCCATCATTCTGCTGGGGGACTTCAATGCTCACGTGGGCATTGACAGTGAGACCTGGAAGGACGTGATTGGGAAGAACGACCCCCCGCGCCCCTCCCGATCAGAACCCAAGTGGTGTTCTGATATTGGACTTCTGTGCTCATCACGGATTGTCCATAATGAACACAATGTTCAGGCATAGAGGTGTCCACATGTGCACCTGGCACCAGATCACCCTAGGCTGCAGTTCGATGATCGACTTTGTAGTCGTGTCATCGGACTTGCAACTGCATCTCTTGGCCACTCGGGTGGAGAGAGGGGCGGAGCTGTCAACTGATCACCACCTGGTGGTGAGTTGGCTCCGATGGTGGGGGAAGATGTCAGTCCGACGTGGCAGGCCCAAATGTATTGTGTGAGGTTTTGCTGGGAACGGCTTGCAGATTCCCCTGTCAGAAGGAATATCAACTCCCATCTCCGAAAGAACTTTTCTCACCTCCGAGAGAGGTAGGGGACATTGAGTCCGAGTGGACGATGTTCCACGCCTCAATTCCTGAGGTGGCCGACCGGAGCTGTGGCCGTAAGGTGGTCGATGCCTGTCGTGGCAGCAACCCCAGAACACATTGGTGGATACCAACAGTGAGGGATGCTGTCAAGCTGAAGAAGGAATCCTATCGGGCATTTTTAGCCTGCGGGACTCCCGAGGCAGCTGATTGGTACCGGCTTGCCAAGCAGAATGTAGCTTCAGTGGTCATTGAGGCAAAAACCCGGGGGTGGGACAAGTTCGGTGAGGCCATGGGGAATGACCAGGACAGCTTCGAGGAAATTCTGGTCTACCGTCCAGCATCTCAGAAGGAGGAAGCAGTGCTCCATCAACACTGTGTATAGTGGGGATGGGGCACTGCTGTCCTCAACTCGGGATGTTGTGAGTCGGTGGGGAGAATACTTCGAAGACCTGCTCAATTCTACCAACACGCCTTCCCATGAGGAAGCTGAGTCTGGGTTCTCTGAGGCGGGATTTTCTATCTCTGGGGTTGAGGTCACCGAGGTGGTTATAAAGCTCCTTGGTGGCAGGGCCCGGGGGTGGATGAAATTTGCCCAGAGTTCCTACAGGCTCTGAATGTTGTGGGGCTGTCCTGGTAGACACGCCTCTGCAACATCGCGTGGACATCAGGGACAGTACCTCTGGATTGGCAGATTGGGGTGGTTGTCCACATTTTCAAGAAAGGGGATCAGAGGGTGTGTTCTAACTACAGGGGGATCACACTCCTCAGCCTCCTGGTAAGGTCTATTCAGGGGTGCTGGAGAGGAGGGTCCATCGGGAAGTCGAGTCTCAGATCCAGGAGGAGCAATGTGGTTTCCGTCCTGGCCGTGGAACAGTGGACCAGCTCTATGCCCTCGGCAGGATGCTCGAGGGTGCATGGGAGTTCGCCCAACCAGTCTACATGTGTTTTGTGGTTTTGGAGAAGGCATTCAACCGTGTCCCTCGGGGAGTCTTGTAGGGGGTTCTTCGGGAGTTTGGGGTACCGAGCCCCTGATACGGGCTGTTCGGTCTCTGTACGACCGCTGTCAGAATTTGTTCCGCATTGCCGGCAATAAGTCGGACTGGTTTCCGGTGACAGTTGGACTCTGCCAAGGTTGCCCTTTGTCCCCGATTTTGTTCACAACTTTTATGGACAGAATATCAAGGTGCAGCCAAGCTGTAGAGGGTGTCTGGTTTGGTGGCCTCAGCATTGCATCTCTGCTCTTTGCAGATGATCTGGTTCTGTTGGCTTCATCAAGGCTTGATCACCAACGCCCACTGGACCGGTTCGCAGCTGAGTGTGAAGCAGTGAGTAAGAATCAGCACCTCCAAATCAGATACCATGGTCCTCAGTTAGAAAAGGGTGGCCTGCCCTCTCCGGATTAACCATTATTGTCACCATGAAAACAGACTCAACAGTGGTACTTGGATGCGCTGAAAAAAAAACGAGTTTTCTGGGTACTCAAGTGGAAACTATCACAACGGACAACGGTATGAAAGACGAGTGTTCATTTAATATAACACAACAATACTTTTAGAACAGACATATGAAAGGTTTGACCACACCTTCTCCTGCAGGGGAGGAAAGCTGAGTGCCTGGAGAAAACTCACGCAGGCATGGGGACAACATGTAAGCTCCACACAGGCGAGGCCGGGATTTGAACCCCAGTCCTCAGATCTAACCAATGTGCTAACCAGTTGCCGCCTAGGATGCATTCATTGGCGACCTTAAATTGCCCCTATGTGTAATTGTGAGTGCGACTGTTGTCTGTCTTTATGTGCTCTGCGATTGGCTAGCAACCAGTTCAGGGTATACATGATGATAGCTGAGATAGGATCCAGAACTCCCACAAACCCTGTGAGGATAAGCAGCGCAGATGATGGATGGATTAGTAGTAGGGTTCACAGTTCATAGTAGTTCATGCAGTAACTACTATATGAATATTTTCTGCAAAATAATATGGTTTTATGACCCTGTTCCACCCATGGCTTAACAAAATGCAACATTTCTATGCCATCATTTCTCCTACCTTATTTGGGGTGCACCAAATGTGGGAAATGAATCAGGCATCCATCTATCTATTTTCTTAGCCGCTTATCCTCACAAGGGTCGCAGGGAGTGCTGGAGCCTATCACAGCTGTCATCGGGCAGGAGGTGTACATCCTAAACTGGTAGCCAGCGAATCGCAGGGTACATTGAGACACACAGTCAGACTCACGATCACACCTAGGGACAATTTGGAGTGTCCAATTAATGTTGCATGTTTTTTGGATGTGGGAGGAGACCGGAGTGCCCAGAGAAAACCCACGCAGGCATGGGGATAACATGCAAAATCCATACAGGATTTAACCCGGGACCTCAGAACTGTGAGGCCAATGCTTTCGGGCTGATTCACCGTCCCACTGAATCAGGCATTCACTAAGTTTATTTAAAACAACCATAAGAACCAAAAGCAGCTAGATGTGACGAGCTGACATGCTTAATCAGTGTTGTGTCATCTCTTGTTATGGCTTGAGTGATAATGACTTTTTTTTTTAAACAAAATAGAGTTGCATACAGCAGGTTCATGATACGTTAACTTAACAAACATTAAATAGAAAGTCATATATTGAACCTGAATCCAGGGGAAAAAATGCTAATTTTACTCAACTCACAAAAATAGAAATATCTGCTATTGTATTTCAACTCATGAACTACACTTGGAACTTGAGAAACATAATCATCTGTGCCTGGTAAGCCGATTATGCCATTACGTATGTGAATTTGTGAAAAAAAAAAAAAAGACTTAAAGTAAGAGAATTTGTTGAATATATTCTATATTATTTGTTTATTTGATGAAAGCAAAGCAGCATGGTTTCCCCGTGCCTGCAGGGGTTTAATCTGGGCACTCCGGTTTCCTCCCACATCCAAAAAACATGCAACATTAATTGGACACTCCAAATTGATCCTAGGTGTGATCGTGAGTCCGACTGTTCGTCTCGACGTGCCCTGCGATTGGCTGGTAACCAGTTCAGCGTGTACCCCGCCTCCTGCCCAATGACAGCTGTGATAGGCTCCAGCACTACCTGCAACCCTTGTGAGCATAAGTGACTCAGAAAATGGACGGATGGATGGAAAATGATTTAGTGATATTGTGAAGCAATATTTTAATCTGCTTGTTCCGCTTTTATATTTGAATCTAATTCACATTGAGGTGCTCTTATGCCCAATAATAAAAAAAAACAATTAAAGAAGAAATAAGCTAATCAGCGGGACAGCCATGGTTCGATGTTTTGGAGACAAAGAAAGGATTACTCCAACAGCCCAAGAACTTGATGGTTGGTTAATTGAAGACTAAATTGTCCGTTTGTTGAATGGTTGTTTGTTTATATGTGCCTTGGGATTGGTTGGCGATCAGTTCAGGATGTAACCCGCCTCTCGAGTGAGGATAAGCAGCTACTATAATATCCATCCATCCATTTTCTTAGCCGCTCATCCTCACAAGGGTCACAAAGATTGCTGGAGCTTATCCCAGCTGTCAACAGGCAAGAGGCAGGTTACACCCTGAACTGGTTGCCAGCTAACCGCAGGCACATGGAGACAAACAGCCACACTCACAATCACACTTGTCCAATTTATGTTGGATGTTTTGGGGACATGGGAGGAAACCAGAGTGCCCGGAGAAAATCCCCTCAGGCACGGAGAGAACATGCAAACTCCACACACAGGCAGGTTTGAACCCGAGTCCTCAGAACTGTGAGGCCAACACTTTCCAGCTGATCGACAGTGCTGCCTGCCAAGATATATATGGAATAAGGATGACACCTTGTGGCGGCAACATACCGGACAAAACGAAAGGAAAAGAAGAAGACTGAAGTTAACAAAAATGGCAGTCACTGAACGCAAAACTATTTGGCTCAGAGAACTGTATGGTGGTGCTTTGTGACCTTTGAGTGCAGACAACGTAGACTTGATCAAAATATTCGCGTGCGTTGTACTCGCTGCTTTTCCTTTTACGGTAGTATAGCGTAAGGAGGGGCGGGACCATCAACAATACGTCATCGCGTCGCTCCACACACCCGGAAGTATTTCTCGTTCAGTGTTTTTCGAGTAGCTTTGAATTGCTAATCAAATACGCAGCGTTTGTCTGTGAGGAAAAACTTCGAAGATGAGCCAGACACAAAAACAGAGGGTAACCATCGATCACATAGCCGCTAACGCATTTGTGAGAATCGCGTCTCAGGCACTGATCTGTGGTTGAATTCATCTTGACCATTCCTTTTCCTTCCAGGGCCCTGAAGCCCTGAGGGAAGAGGGGAATGGCCTTTTCAAAGCCGGGGACATACAGGGTGCAGTGTGCTGTTACACCAGAGCACTGAAGCTCAGCGACAACATACAGGAGAGCGCTGTACTGTACCGCAACCGCTCTGCATGCTACTTGAAACTGGCGGAGTATAACAAGGCAGAGACGGATGCCTCCAAATGTGATTTATTGCTTCTTGTTTACGGTGTCATTTCCAGAGATGTTTAGCACATTTTACATTAGGAAAAGTTTCAATTATACAGAAACTTATTGCATACACTTCAATTGGGAAAAAAAAATCCAGTTTTTGTGAGTATAGTACCTTTTTTTTTAAGGGCTTTGTGTTTTGAACATTTTTTTCTGGCCAATAATTTTTCTCCGTTTTTATGTCTAATATTTTTGTCCTGTTTTAATGAATTTAATTATTCCCACTTGTTTTTTAGACTATATTTTTTCTGTGATCCGGACACGTCATACTCACGTGAGAACCTCGGAACTGTAAATTACACTGTGGACTTCGTAGTAAGCAACATGACTGGCTGATTCAGTATGGTCACGTTTTATTTTGATATAGGTTTAAGAGACTGGGAGATACTCGTGTCTTTGAGTCACAAGTGGTATTGTTTTTTAGTTTGTCGACTTTACTCAGTCACCTGCGGACTTCGTGTTTGTTTAGGAGGAAAGCCCATTCAGTTCTGCTCGATACAGCAATGTTTGTCCAGAATCTGTCGGACGAATATAGCATGGTCCATGGGTACAAGATGATGCATTTAAAAGCCTTAGTACTGGTGACTCAAGAGACGATCTGGAGACAAATGAAATGCTGGATTGGGTGGTTGAAGGTGTGCAAGCAGTAATCCATTAATCCGCCATTAGAGAGTTCGAAGAGTCACTCTTTGCAAGTTCTCCCGTTTGTTCAATGCGTCCTGATGACTAGGGGGAAAAAAATTAGTCAGAAAAACAACGGGAAAGACTACTCGGAAAAATGGGCGGGGAAAATCCTCAGAAAAACGAGAAAATAGTATTTCAACCAGGATGAACACATTTGAAAAATAAAAAAGTTTTTTTTTGTAAAAATATTACTGCGAAAAACAGGATTTTTCTTTAAATCCACGTGATCGCAATACACGTCCATACAACTAATAGTAGAAGTCATTTCCCTCAACGGTGTATCACATTTATGCATACTCATTGGGCACTTTATTACATACGCCTCACAACAGTAGAAAAGTGGAACAGTGTGAGTATGACAGTACAACAAACATGACACATGACAAAAATACAGTTTAATTAAACACTTTTACTATTCTAATTGTGTCCTTGCATTTTGTCTTTGTACAGACCAATTTTAATATACTGAACATTTCAGATACATTAGATTTAATCATCATTAGATTTTGCACGTGAGCATTATCATTTGGCCAGTGTATTTACACAATTACCTTTATTTTGTGTCTTTTAGCTCTCGATACTGACCCAAGTGATGTGAAAGCCAGGTTTCGGAGGGCTCAGGCTTTTCAGAAACTTGGACGTCTTGACCAGGCCTTTGTAGATGTGCAGCGGTGTGCCCAGCTTGAACCCAAAAATAAAGCATTCCAAGACCTCCTAAGACAGCTAGGGGCACAGATGCAGCAGCAGGTGATGTAATGCCCACGTGAGTGTTCAATGATTTTTCAAAAATCATCAGCCTTTTTATTTTATCCTTGTAGTCGCAACAACTAAACTCCACAGATGCACGTGTGCAACAGATGTTCGCACTCCTTGTAGATATGTCTGTTAAAGATTCTGACCGACAAAAGGTAGGATTGCTTTGCCAGGAAAGAAGTTACAGAAGATAATGATATATTTCTTGGCTGCCAAAGTAATGTTTAAAAAAAAACTGATTTCAGGCTGCCCAGAATCTAGTGGTGTTATCTCGAGAAGACGCAGGAGCTGAGCAGATTTTCCGAAATGATGGCGTAAGGCTGATTCATCAACTGCTTAAGTCAAACCAGGAGGATCTTGTCCTTTCTGCTCTGAGGACTCTGGTTGGCTTGTGTACAGAGCATCAGTCCAGAGTAAATACAACAATTTTTCATCCATTTCATTACTGTTATTGCTTGCCCTCATTAGAGCTGGAACCTATCAGAGCAGATTCAGGGGTGAGAGTTGGGGTAAACCCCAAGACTGATCGTGAGTGACTCACAGGGAACAAAGAGACAATTGTTTAAACTGACAATCACACTTAAAAACAGTTCAAAGTCTTCATTAACTCACTTGGAAATTTACTGTATATTCGTCAACTGGAATCCAACTATTTACTACTACCAATGAACCTGCTTGTCCTATTAGTTTTTCACTGGTTAGGCATGGAATCGGTTTGTATCTGCGGTACATTGTTGTCATCTTTTGACTTTGTTCTGCACTTTTAATTTTTTGCACTCATAATTAATTCACAATTTTATCTGCATCACAATCATACATTACAGTGTCCATCTGGCTTATCCCATAGGATTTTGATTTTGTGCTCTGCTGGAACGTGTGGTTGTATTTCTAGACTATGGCAATAGTGAATGAGCTGGGCATGGATCAACTGTGTGCAGTCATGGGATCAGGAGGCTCTGCTATTTCTCTGGCCACCTGCCACCTGCTGCAGGTCATGTTTGAGGCTCTCACAGAGGGCATGAAGAGGGAGATCAGAAGAAAAGAAGAAGCCATACTTCCTGGTAAGTTTGGACTCTCATCATTTTTGTGTTTTGTTTCATGAGAGGTGCAGTAAAGTGACCAAAATGATATTGTAAATTTCTACACACCACAGAGAAAAGTGGCATTAATAAGCCAGACAAACTTCAGAAAATTAAATTTTAAATTAAAACAATTGCAAAGTTTGTGAAATCACGGTTGCAAATGGTCAAGATTTTTTCAGCTTCCAAACGGTGTGGGCATGTCAGGTAATACTCAGGGAAAAAAAAAACCCTTGGGACTTCAGCTGTCAATCCAATACATACCTTTTGCTCGGCACTTTAGCCACAAGAGGAATATTCCCAGCTATGAACATACGTTCTCATAGGCTGCAGAGAGTTACCCCGCTGCAGCCAGGCAGTCTCTGGGCCCTGGCATAATGACAGGCAAAATTGTCTCTCCTTTGCCTGCATTGTAATTCCGTGGGCCATGCTTCACGTTGCTGTGGCCACCGAAGGGTGCAACACGTGTGGCCACAGCAGTGTCGCTGCCTTTACCCCAATTCCAATGAAGTTCTGATGTTCTGTAAAATGTAAATAAAAATAGATTACAGATTGGCAAATACTTTCAATCTACAAACCCAATTCCAGTGAAGTTGGGACATTGTGTTAAACAATGAAAACACAATTTAATGATTTGCAAATGTTGTTCAACCTGTATTTAATTTAATGCACTTCAAAGACACGATATTTAATGTTCAAATTTTATGGTTGGAACATGTTCCAAAAAAAAAAAAAAAACTGGGACAGGTGCACAAAAAGACTAAGAAAGATGAGGAATGCTCATCAAACACCTGTTTGGAATATCCCGCAGGTGAACAGGGTAATTGGGAAGAGATGGGTGCCACGATTGCCTATAAAAGGCGCTTCTGTAAATTGTTCAGTCATTCAAAAGCAAAGCTGGAGTGAGGGTCACCTCATTGTGAACAAGGTCATGAGAAAATAGTTCAACAGTTTAAAGTGGGACTGTCATCCCTATAAACATTCTAAAATAGATATTGTAATGAAAAATACATATAACAGTATTCACTTCGATGTCTATTCGAAAAGAAATACTGAGCGGAGAGCGCGTCATCCATGCACAAAGTTGCGCAATTGAGTGTCCCTCGACATCCAAGTGACAGAGCCGAGCGGTGCTGCTTTAGGGGGTGCTCACAGACGCCACAGTACTGAGCAACACAGTCGAGCCAGGGAGCTTTATGCGCGCACGCGACTGAGTAACACATTCTCGGCTGGGTTCTTCAGAGCTGCCCCCGTTGCAAAGCCCGACGTGCAGCCTTCGCAGAAGCTGTGACCGCCGAACGCGGCGCCGCAGTACGCGATGAACACTATCGAGACGAGGCTGAGTGAAACATTGTTGGCTGGGCGACGCACACATCGACACATTTCATACGCGGATCTTTTGTTACGTTATGAGAGAGACCGATTACGTGGTCCGCCCCAAACTATTATTTTTGTTTAGTAGCTGTATACACACCTGTTATTTGGAACCCACGAACCTCGTTCTCTACACCCGTGCAATCCATTTTTCACAATGAACAGGGTCTCTTTCAAACTTATGAAGGGTAAGTCCATTCTCCCGAGTGTTCAAGCAATGTCCTGCAATGCAATGACCCGGCATTTTGGCTAACACGAAGGAACAACGAGCTACCTTCCCGGGGGTAAAACTAATGGAAACAAACAAGTCCACGAGGGGGAGCCGCTGTCCTTTACGTCACTTCCTGCTTCTTCTCGAAAACAAATCCCTGAGAGGATTTTCATGGCGGGAGTTACAAAAAGCTTTATACGTTAAAATCATGTTTTGTGGTGAAAAAACACATGGGACCATATTGGCTATGGGTTTTTCATCAATATACCAAAAATCATCCATTTCATGACAGGCCCACTTTAAGGACAATCTTCATCAATGTACAATTGCATTGAAGGTTACTTATTTCATTATCTATGGTCCATTATATCAAAAGGTTCAAAGAATTTGGAGAAGTCAATCCTTGTAAACGGCAAGGCCGAAAACCAACATTGGATGCCCGTGACCTTCGATCCCTCAGGTGGCATTGCATCAAAAACCAGCATCAATGTGTAAGGAATAACAGCACATGGGCTCAGGAACACTTCAGAAAACCAATGTCAGTAAATACAGTTCGCCACAACATGTGTAAGTACAAACTAAAAAACGACTATGGAAAGCAAAAGCCATTTATCAACAACACCCAGAAATGCCACCGACCTCTCTAGGCTAATTTAAGATGGACTGATGCAACGTGGAAAAGTGTTCTGTGGCCCAATGAGTCCACATTTCAAATTGTTTTGGGAAATTGTGGACGTTGTGTACTCGGGACCAAAGAGGAAAAGAACCATCAAGACTGTTATGGATCCAACGTTCAAATGCCAGCATCTTTGATGGTATGAGGGTATGTCAGTTCGAATGGCGTGGGTAACATACACCTCTGTGAAGGCACATTAATGGAGAAACATGCTGGCCTGTCTGAACAGCTGCAGAGCGTTGGCCAAACAGTTCTGAGTACCGGGGTTCAAATCCCGGCCCCGTCTGAGTGGAGTTTGCATGTTCTTGCTGTGCCTGCGTTGGTTTTCTCCGGGCACTGCGGTTTCCTCCCAGATCCCAAAAACATGCATTCATTGGAGACTCTAAATTCCCCCTTGGTGTGATTGTGAGTTTGACTGTTGTGTGTCTTTGTGTGCCCTTTACTTGGTTGGCACCCAGTTCAAGCTGTACCATGCCTCCTGGCCGAAAATAACTGGGATAGGCTTCGGCACTCCTGCAACCCTTGTGAGAATGAGCGTCACAAATAATGGATGGATGGCTATGCTGGCCTGTTGTTTGGAATATTTTCAGCATTTACCTTCAACATATTTAATGTATTTATTGTGTGGGGAGGGGGACAAAAATTACTTTAGTGAGTCTTTACTTATAGATTCTTTCAATTTGACTTTAAAGTTTAAGGCGAAAGTGAAAATCCCAACAGGAATCTAGAAAAACTTTCAACATTTTCTGTATAAGATGTAAACTTTTTGTGATAAAGTTTTGGCTCCCATTATGGCTGTAATTTTTACTTTTCTGTATGTTGCAAATGTACTGCATGAATTATAAAATATTCTATGTGATCAGATGCTTTTTCCTCAGGTGCATTCAACGTTCGTTGTCTGTACCCATTTTAACACAGAACCATCCAAGGAGCTTCGCTCAATGCTACGTCACCTGTTGGAGATGCTGCCAGCATCAAATGTGTCAGGACCCGGCAGAGACAACGCCATCAACCTTCTAGTCAAACAAGTACCCCGCAAGTCCTTAAAGAACCCAGATAACTCCCTGACACTCTTGGTGATCGACCAGGGTATGTCACTTAACAGACTTTGGTTTCTATAGAAATCACATTTTACCTTATGAGTCTAGTTTTTTGTTTTTTAATAAATGAGGAATTAGGTGTTTCTCCTTACCAATGGAAAGTAAAGGACATTTCAGAGACTATTTACTTATTGTGTAGATGCATGTTGTCACCCAGATCAATTGATTCCTCTTGCAGGGCTGAAGAAGATTTTGGAGGTAGCTGCATCATTGCCTGAGCTCTCAGAAGGACCAAAACTGACAGAGAACTCCCACATGAGCTGCTCTGTCTTGCTTACCAAGCTTTATGATGATCTTCAAAGCGACAAGGAGAGGGAAAACTTCAACAAACTATGTGAAGACTATGTTCGGTAAGTTGGTCACCCAGGCTTCTCGAAATAATTCTTACTGTTTGTGACAAAATAACAAAGAAACCCACTCTGTTCTTCTAAATTGTAACTTCAAATACGAATGCTGTTTGTTTGGTTTAGACAACAATTTAACCAAACAGATCTGGATGCCAAGCTGCGAGCCATCCAGACCGTATCTGTACTCCTCCAAGGGCCGAGCGATGTTGGCAACCGAACACTAGAGTTGTCAGGAATGATGGATGCAGTTATATCCTTGTGTGCTTCTGAAGATGTAAATCACCAGCAGGTAGCAGTGGAGGCTCTTATTCATGCAGCAGGTAAATCAAAGAGGGCTTCATTTATCACAGCCAATGGTGTAGCACTTCTCAAGGACCTCTACAAGAAAAGTGACAATGACAGGATACGCGTGAGAGCCTTGGTGGTGAGAAAGCCATTGTAGATGTGAGCATCTTTAAATGTAGATGCAACTAACAATGGTCTCTGGTTATATTCAGGGTTTGTGCAAACTTGGATCAGCAGGAGGGACAGATTTCAGCATGAAGCAGTTTGCAGAAGGATCCACACTAAAGCTGTCCAAGCAGTGCAGGAAGTATGTATGACTGCAGAATTTTCCACTTTTTAGGACTAAAGTGTAACTGCAAAAAAAAAAAAAAACAGCTATGGGGTGGTTTTTCTTCCCTGTTAGATGGCTTTGTAACGAGTCTCTGCCTGCTACATCCCGTCGATGGTCTGTGGAAGGTCTTGCCTATCTCACCTTTGATGCTGATGTCAAAGAAGACTTGGTTGATGACAAGAATGCTCTTTGGGCCATGTTTGAACTAGCAAAGGTTTGATTTGTCGTGTGTTTTGGTCTGTGAATATATGGGAAAGAATTGTCACATTCCTCACTCTGTTTATGCTGAGGTTTTGGTTTTTTTTTTTTGTCTGTGGACCAAAGATAAGTAGAGGACTTGAGTTGTGTTGAAATGCAGTGGACTGACTTTAAAGAGGCAGTTCATGCTTGCAAACCAAGGAACAGCATCCTCACAAAGATGTGAAACATTCATTGGCAGTGATAGAAAATACTTGATTCCATTAGGTTTAGGGGGCCCATTACTGTTTACACAGAGGCATATAACTTTGAATGTTTGTTTTTTTTTTGTTCTTCATCAATGAAATCACCATCTAAAAACAAAATTTAAGTTCACTTGGGGTGAAAATTTGAGAAGGGGGTCAATACTTCCTCACGACACTATACAGTATATGACACAGCAATCTACTAATTAATGTTATCCCAAGATAACATCATCGTTGCTGTTTTGTTGTTGTTTCTTGCAGTCTGAGGACAAAACTGTGCTCTTTGCTGTTGGCTCCACTCTAGTGAACTGTACCAACAGTTATGAGGTGGAAAAGCCTGATCCTCAGATGGTCGAGCTGGCCAAGTATGCAAAGCAGCATGTGCCAGAGGAGCACCCCAAGGTCACACTCCAATACCTTTTTCAATATTCCTGAAATTTCGTTCTTATTACATTAGTTTTGTTCTGTAAACCAAGACTGTGTGAAATTATCTGATCTATCAGGATGCAGCTTCGTATGTAGAGAAGAGGCTGACAAAGTTGCTGGAGGCCGGAGCGGTTTCTGCATTAGTGTGTATGGTAAAACATGAGAGTCCTGCACTCACAGATGCTTGTAGAGAATGTATCGCCAGGTAGGTCGGAAATGACTTTTTATTCTTGGTTCTATCCATCTGTACATTTACTCAGTGTGTTATAATCTTGCATGTCAGGGTGTTCTTGGCTTTGGTGGAGCGACAGGAAGATAGAGGCACAGTAGTGGCACAAGGTGGGGGAAAGGTACGTCGCAAGAAATATGCTTTGTTTACTCAATATTTGAGGGTCCCACACGATTGATTGTTGTTCATTGTTTCCCCCCTCATAGGCTCTCATCCCACTGGCATCTGATAACACTGATGTAGGAAAAGTCAAAGCAGCACAAGCTCTTTCTAAAATTACTATTACATCCAATCCAGAGATTGCCTTCCCAGGAGAAAGGGTAAAAAAAAAAAAAAAAAGACTGATTTACTTTTGTTTTTAACGCTACATTTTGCTAGTTAATTTCTTCTTGTTTTATTTCAGATTTATGAGGTTGTGCGCCCCCTGGTCAGTCTGTTAAGTCTTCATTGCACCTTGCTCCAGAACTTTGAAGCACTCATGGCTTTGACCAACCTGGCTGGAATCAGTGAGCGACTAAGGTTGGCCACTAGGGTGATGTCTCTCCAAAGAAACTGACTTTAAAACGGGTCTCCAACAAATTGCTACATTATTTTGGTAGTTCATCTAGGGATAAATACAAATCTGCACAAAGTATATTTTTCCCAAATTTATTTAATTTCTTTTTACATCAAATTCCCACTTAAGTCGAGCACTGCTATATAAATACAGTACAATTAAATATTACTTCCAGTCATGAATAAATCAAGTTTGGAGGTTTTATTTACATAATTGACTGTTTTAGGTGCTTTTTACTTCTCATATATTTTCTAAATGTATATAAACTATTTCTGTAACTATTGTCCTAACTATTTCTTCAGTCAAACATAGTTTAATATGGTTTTTGTTGATTCTTGAAATATTTTGTCACAGACAAAAGATAATAAAAGAGAAGGCTGTGCCAAAAATTGAAGGGTACATGTTTGAGGAGCACAACCTGGTCCGAGCAGCTGCCACAGAGTGCATGTGTAACCTCATTTTGAGCACAGAGGTTAGGTTTGAAATCAGTGATTCAGTGCCACAAATGTGTTATAAAGCTGAACTAAAAAAAAAAAATGTCTCTGTATGATCAGGTGCAGGAGCTGTACCTTCCCACTGGCAATGATCGCCTTAAGCTGCTTGTGCTCTACTGTGGCGAGGATGACGAAAGGCTGAGAAGAGCCGCTGCAGGAACGCTCGCCATGTTGACTGCTGAGCAGCCTGAGCTTTGTGCTCGTATCACCGCAGCAGTGAGCAAAGTTCCATATCCCTTCCCACTATTGTCACGTTGTAAACAACATGGGTACTAACACCATTTTTTTTTTCAGACCACCCACTGGCTGGAGATCCTGCAGGCACTGCTACTCAGTGAAATATCTGATTTGCGCCATCGTGGAGTGGTCATAGTTCGTAACATGATGCAAGCTGAGAAGAGTCTTGCAGAGACACTAATTGAGAGTGAAGTTTTGGAGATTCTTTCGGTTTTAGCAAAGGGAGGGCAGATTGCACTAGAACCAGCCACAGAAATAGCTCAGAGCTGCCTGGATAAGGCGATGGAGTATGGCATCATCATGAGTAGAGAGGAAAACAAAAGTCCAGAAGTAATGAAATCTTGAACCAACCTGCACAGTAGGAATTTGTGTCCTCAGAGCTATATCCACTACATCAGGGGTGTTGAACTCATTTTTGCCACGGGGCACATTGTATTTCTCAGAGGGGCGTTATGACTGTGAAACCATAAAAATCTTTTAGTGCCTCATCATATTTACATATGCAATTTATGAACTAGGTTTGGAATCAGAAATCAAGAGTAAGGGGGCTTTCCATCTATTGTTGTTTGATAACATGAAAATGCTTGCACTGTCTTAATGTTATCATTCATGATATGCCATTCTAAATCTTGGTATAGATTTGAACAAAAATCATGGAAGTTGATGTACATGATTTGCCTTTGCAGGCAACATAAACTCGTGGCGTGCCAGATCTGGCCCATGGACCTCGAGTTTGAACCTGTGCATTACATAAACACTTAATCCATTTCAACTTTTTTTTTTTTTTATCAGATTTTTCTGAATTTTATACTGAAAAACCTCATAGAAGACCAGAAAGTTCCTAACTTTGGTCTTTCACACACAAACACACATACTTGTCACAACCTTTATACCTGCTTCATCACATTTCCAATAAATGTACTGTATTTATTTCACCATAAGTCACTTGTAGTTCTATGTATGTAATGCACCAAAAAATTGTTCCACTTTTCATACTTGTTTCAATTTTGTTATTCTAAACCATTTGACAATTTGGAAGTTTCTTTTGAAAAAAGAAATGCAGTCATCTATATTGTCCTGAACAGTATTTGTATGTGCAGGCACACTAATAATAATACACGATAAAACGAGCCGCTACATTTCAGTTTATGACAATTTTGCAGGACGCAACGTAACACACGCGGTCACGCTCCGATGGATCCCACAAGCTCGTTTTGAGCTACATGGCTACGGCGAGGTTGAGCGTAGTAGGGGCAAAGTAGTCAATGTAAACGTTAAAAAAGAAAAAGCAAGAATCTCGGCACTTTGTGTCAAATATGGTGGCCCACAACACCGCACAATTACAAGAACGGTATTGATAAACTTAAAGGTTAAAGTAAAAATGAGCCCCCCCCTCCCCCCAATAGGTTTAGACAAGTTTTGGCACTGCAAAAAAAGTAATAATCATGAAAATCTGTTGATAAATAAGCATGAAGCGATTTAATGTAAATATTCAGACATTGCCTTTAGATAGGTACCTCGCCCCTGCTAACATGGCCGCCACGCAGGCAGGTTGATTAGTCTTCGCAGGAAGCTGCAGCATGTGGACTCCGTTTTTCCTGGGACTGTGTCACTGGCAGTAGGAATGCGCTGGTTCGGCTTCGGATTCAACGCCTTTGGACAGATACATGCGGCTGATCTTACTATCGACGACGGCACCCCCAATGGAATTAAAGTGATCACACCGAGAGAATTGAAGTGTCATGTTGACGGAAGCTGCTGTAAGAAAACAAGTGGACTCCGAGCGAGTTGGAGTCGGAGAGCATCCCTCCATTCGAATGGTGACACGCGTCACTTAGTTCAATACGTTAATGATTATGCAATGTCACAATCCCTGATCTTATGGCTCGACCTCATTGTATCGTTGCCAGGTGCTCCCTCTTTGTGCTTGGCAGGTTTCAACGCTGCGAGGGGGGTTGACGTGACGGGGTGCACGGACGCTCTTATCGGGGAGTCTTTCTTAGTCCTCGCTTTTCCGGACAGATTTGAGTCATGGCACATGGACAACGACGAGAAGACGACTCCTGTATGGAGCATGGAAATCAAAACAACGTCTGATAGTGCTGGTAAACGTGACCTGTCGGTACTTTATTAACTAAGCTAGATGAGAGATGAGTCTGTGGTATTTTTATTCGCCTATTCAACACAGCGCCATCCTCTGGTTTGGTTGTTGTGTTCAACGTTGCAAAATTCTACTAAAGTCCCACTTCACTCTGTTGCTTTCCAGGGCCATCTCTGAATCTGCCATTAATCCCTGATGGTTACATTGCCATAAACCCCCCCTTCTACCTACCATTATCCCCACACCTGAAGGCCACTAGGCTGGCAGTGGGTGCAGAGCACAGCGTTCTCCTCAGTGCTTCTGGAGCTGTGTACACGTGGGGGCTTGGCAGGTATCACACACACATTATTTTTCATCTGCAGCAGTGGGACACACTTTTGTTGTCAAGTTGTGACCCACTTTTACACAAGTAAAGAACAGGAATTCTTCAAAAATTACTTGGAAAAAACCCCACTTGTATTTGCACTTCCTAACCACACCACCCTGGACTGTTGACTCCTAGTTTTTTAAGTCCTCCCTCACTGGCTCATGTCCCTGAAGCCTGACCACCCCCACTCTCATTCATGCACATAAATTCTGGCTCACCGGTACTTGGTTTAATCTTCATTCCACTCCTTTCCAGTGCATGGCTCCGTCTTTCTTACTGTTCCTCCACCTGCTCGCTGCTTTCACTGCAGCTCTCAATGTCATCAAGTCATAATGTGTGTAGGATGATGTAAATAGTGTTTAAAGGGCATGTTTTATGTCAATTATTTTGTGACTCAGTCTTTTGTTTTATTATTTGCTAATCATGCTACTCTGTTGTTGTGTGATCATTTTTGTTTCAATGTGACACTGTGAGTGTGTCAAACATAATCAGTAATGACCTACCTACAAAGGCAGTGTGTCAAACTCATTTTTCTCACGGGCCACATTGTGCAGTTTCCCTCAGATGGCCGTGATGACTGTGAAACAAAAATATTTAATCATCTTATTACTTGATCAATTTTTGGAATTAGCTTTGGAATCAGAAATCAAGGGTAACTGGTATGTGTTTTTCAACTTTTTATGTTTGGTAACACAAAAATGCTTGTAATATCTCAACTTTATCATTTATGATGTATGACAATTTGAAATTTTGGTACAGATTTTTACAATAATCATTGACACTCTAGATTCGGCTTCTCAGGCCACATAAAATCATGTCGGGCCGGATCTGGCCCCCAGGGCTTGAGTTTGACCGCTGTGGTGGAGGGCAATGTAAGCTTCTATTGCTTACGGATGTGAAATGCAGTTTTTTTTTTTTCTCACTGTCTGGTGAGCACCATCATATGGTAGCTCTGAAACATGGGCTGGCATGCGTGCTGACAGTGTAACCAGAGTGTATTAATACTGCATTCATTATTTGCGTATGTCTGTTATCTGTGGGAGTGTAAGGAACATAACCCCTGCAAATAACGGAGGAACGCTATAATTTTAGGGAACAATTATTATGTCGGCACACCTTATGATCTCTCACAGCACACTGGTTGGGAGTCACTGATCTGAGTGTTAATGGGTTCAAAAATGATTTATTCACTAGAAATAATGTGTCTTTGGTTGGCACAGTGAACAACCCATTTGCACATCTGCCTCACTGTTCTCCCCATGTTTGTGTGGGTTTTCTCCAGGTACTCCAGTTTTCTCCCACATTCTCCTAAACATGCATGCTAGGTTAATTGAGGACTGTAAATTGTAAATGGTTGTTTATTTATACTCTTGCCCAGTGTCAGCCGGGATTGGCTCCATTTTGGCCGCGACTAGTGAGGATAAGCGGTACGGAAAATGAATGAGTGTATCAACTATCTATGCCAGCAACTGCTCTTCCACGAGACGGAAGAAAGTAAAAAATGAACGTGTACATCCACAATTTGATTATTATTTTTAGACTTTTTCCTCATGTAAAATGAGACTTGGCCCAATAAAGCTTCTTTATTCCTGATCTACAGAATATGTTCATAACAGTATTTCATTTTTTGCTACTCACCAGTCATGGTCAGTTAGGGCACGGGGGGCTATCATCTGAAGAGCACCCCAGGGTAGTGGAGGCCCTATGGGGCATGACCATGAGCAGTGTTGCCACAGGAGGCTGGCACACCGTCTGTGTTAGTGGTAAGAATAACTGTTAAGGTTGTTAATTTGATGTGATCCCGGATTCACATAAGGTACAACATTGTACTAACAGATGGGGGTGACCTGTATGTGTGGGGCTGGAACGAGAGTGGCCAGCTTGGACTTCCCTCGCGAGGTGTGAGGAGTGGACAGCAGACTCAAAGTAGTCAAGCAGCAGCAGGTTAGTCTTTATATTTAACACTGATCTAGCTGGTATCGATCAGTTACAGGGTGCTTTTATTTACATTTTTATTTTTTAAATCAACTTCCAATATTTCTGTCTAAAATGTAAGCATCATATGTTTGTGCTGCTTGTATGTAATTTACACATTTTCCATACAGTAACTACGGCTGCCTCAGAGTTCTGGGGCTGTAGTTTGGAAAAACGGGCTCCAGTTTACCTGTGTGGAGTTTTGGATGTTCTAAATCAGGGATGCCCAATGCTATGATCACAATCTACCAGTTGATCTCCCAGGCAGTTATATGGTCTCACGACCACATGGCCACCCCCCGAGCGCCCCCCCCCCCAAAAAAAAAGAAAAAAACGTGTCTTCCATCCTGTCGCTTGATTCAAGTGTGGCTAATATGTAGATTGCGCTGGTAGCTTGATTGACATTCAGTTTGTCCAATCCTGGTCAAAGTGTGGTTACCCCCCCCCCCTCTTCTAAATTGTATGTTTGAGAGTGAAAGAGAGACAAAAATAAATTTTAGTCAGCACAGAAAACCTTTGTTCGATGTACATATAATCAATCCATCAAGATGGCAAGTCGTACACGAGAAGCCAAACAAACAGTACCTTCAAAAACTGAATTATTTGCTGTCATTCATTCTCATGAATGTGAGTGATGTCCTTCCTAGGTTTCCAGCTGTGGCTTACCCCACTCTATCACGTTTTTCACATTTTAGATGTACAAAATAAAAAATGTAACCTGAAAAATATCAATAGCAGCTACCTAAATAATAATATTTGAGGTTTTCTGTGACTCATTGACTTTAAGTTAAATATCTGTGGGTCTTTCAACTCTTCAAAATTACAGTCGTCTTCATATACAGATAATACGCTGGAGGAAGAGAAGGAGAAAGACGTGTTTATATCCATCCAGGCATTCCCGGCACTCTTGGACATCACTCCATCGTGTGAGGTGACAACGGTTGGCTGTGGCTCACGACACACAGCTGCAGTGACAAGTAAGACGTTCACATAAAATCTTTCTCATTAGACCGTTCAAAATTTTTTTTAACAAGTGATTAAAAAAAAACAAATCATTTAAATTATGTATTGCTCACAAGTCTCGTTATACGGTATCTCATGAACTTTGAAATGAGTAAAATAGAAGAATGACAAAGTTCATGTAACCTTAGTACAAACAAGTATAACAGCATCTGTCACCTGCGACGGTGAATTTCCTCAAATTTGAATTGCTGACAGGTGAATAGTCTGGATCAGAGAGATATGAAACCTGGTTTGTCATTTTAACAGCCCCCAGAAACCATGTTTAATGTGGTTAACTGAAAAATATGATTCATTTGTTTTGCTTACTATAAGCATATTTTTTTAACGCGGTCATCAATGTGTGGATTCTCTACAAACTTTCATTGGACGACCCTAATAAACACTACCACTTTAAAAGAATTGGACTTCCACGTCGAAAAGATGAAACTTTTCTACAATGCATTGGGTCCCCATAAGAGCTGATGAAATGAGTGAGTCCAATGTGGAGTTTTGTTTTCAATGTGAGCTTTCTCATTTTAGCCACAGGTGATCTCTACACATGGGGATGGGGTGAGTTGGAGTCTTACTCTGCATTGGCGGAGCAAATATTCTCAATGACAGTAATGTAACTTTTAATTCACAAAAAGGGGCAATTTCCTTGTCTTTCGCTCAGGTCAGTACGGTCAGCTGGGATATGAAGCATCGTGTTCAGACGTGCCGCACCATGTGGAGTTCTTCACAAAACAACAGATGCGTGTCGTCAATGTCACATGTGGGGCGTGGAATACTTTTGCCGCTGTAGTCAAGGAGGAAGTGGCTGCCTCTTAAATATTATGGAATCCAATGGACAGGGATGAGAATTTTCCGCCGATCGGCGGATTTCCGATTTTTTTCAGACCAAAATGTCCATTCTCGAGATAACCCCAAATCCGTTGAGAAAATTTCAGAGGGGGTAGGGTATCGTGCGCCTGCCTCTCAGTGGTGGGCTCCGAGCTGCAAGTTCGGCTTAGTGCTAGCACAAGCACGACTATCATATGCTGTTCTAACTTGCTCGGTATTGTAAATATTTGCATTTTGTGACATAAACATTAAAACTTGTTTGCGGTAAATTACTCGATTGGACAACAGAGTTATACAGTATAACGATCCAATCGTGTTAGTGGTTAATCGAGTTTCACCATTGCCATGTACATGTGTTCTCGGTTCTCAGAAATCGCAGTGTAACTTGTTAGTTAGCCAAGTAACGGCGCGTGGGACTTAGATCGCGCGAACTGAGCGACGGTGTGTTCAAAGTTTTACGATGGTGAAAGTATTGGGGAAAAAAAGAATGAAGATCGAGCGAGGGCAATTGACAAGGATGCTGGAATCAAAAACTGTTTCAGACGGGCATGGCTTGAAAAAGTGTAACCGTGCAGATGGGACCGAAAACGGTATCAACATGTCTAACCGAACACATACAAAAAGTGGACACTCCTGGCAAAGTGCTGTACACTCTGTTCCGATAGGAGCAAAAAATATCCAGGAGGAAACTCAACACCCACCCACCCCCACCTCCATCGGCATACATTTTCTGTGTTTTTCCAAATTGGTCATTCTCATCCCTGTATGGATAAACATGGACTTTGCACTATAATGTCTTTAGGGAACTGACAACTTAGACTTGAATTAAAGTATTTGTACATGTACAAGAATGGGAACTTGGTGCTTTTGTAAAACTTTTTTATATGGAAATATAGTGATTTAAGAAAAAAATAAAGCCAATAAAATCCATATAATTTACAGCAAATAACTACTTTGGATAACTGATTCAACAATATAAGTGGGTGAGCAATGTCCTTCTTCACAGCACAATCTTGAAGGAACTGTGGAGAAATTTGTTGAAATAAGTTCACCGTTTTGACTAAGGCACACATTTTGTAATTAGATTTGTCCTGACCTGACAAAATCAGGTGACCTTGAAATGACATGCTGAAACTCCGAGAGGTTCACGGTTCCATCCTTGTCGATGTCAGACTCGTCAAGAATCTAAATGACATCCAAGTGAAAGTACAGTTTTGATTAACCCGTCTATGTTGTTGTGTTGCTATTGGAGGTTCTCGCTCACGTTGGTGATCAGCTGTCTCATCTCCTCAGGGGTAAGTCTTGTGTCGTCAGTCTCTCCAGTCAGGCAGTTGACCAGTTTCTCCAGATCACCATAGTCAAGAGTACCATCATCATCAAAGTCTAAAAACGAGAAAACGGCATCAAATGGAATGCAACCCAAGTGAGGAGTAGCGGAACAGAAAATGGATAAATTGGTGGATAAATCAGTTCCATGCTAGATTTTTTTGTAAACATTTACCAAATATACGGAATGCGTAATGAGACTTGATTTCCAGTGTGGCCGAGTCACTAAAGGCACTCAAAAGATCCAGGAAGTCTTCAAAAGTGAGGCTTCCATCTTTCACTTCAGATGTTGAAAACACGTGGCAAATTCTCATTCTAAAGGGGTTGGACTGGAATAGGGAAGAAGTACAAGGGTCAGTCCGCTTAGCAATACCTGAGGCATGCTCCGAAAACCAGATGAAATATCTCTCGGCATTGACACGTTGTAGCTTTTTACCTTGAGTTCTGGAAGGGTTAGTATCTTCTCCATGGGCACCCTGGCGTTTGGAACGTCTTTCTCCTCTTTTGTTAGCAGTTCAGTGAATCTTTTATGTGCCCTGTAATAAGACACAACGTAATATTGTGTTACATTAGCACTGTCGTATGAGCCTCACAATTTATATAAAAAAAAATGCATTCAGCGTGTGGCATACAAATGGTCACTTACAGAAGAATTTCTTGTTTTGTTAAAAAAGTCAGCTCCTAGAAGTAGTCAGTGAAAACAATCATCACACGCACACAATTAAAACCCATCAGTGCATGGTTATTTACAATATGTTACGATCAAAATAGCAAAGAAATTTTAGGATTCAATGTAATGACAACCCACAATTGTTGAGTCAAAGTCCAAATTGAAGACATATCCTGTCGGCTACGCTAATATAGCTTTGGCTTGCTAACGTAAGGTACACGTACAGTATTTGAAATCTTACAGTTCCCCACTTAACGTTAAACCAGAACGGCATTCTGTAGATTTGGTATTTTTATCTTTGGCCACTTACTTGGTATTCTGAGAGCAAATCCTTTCCAAGTTGACTCGCCGTCGTCCCCATCTTGTAATTTCCTCCGTGAAACTTTTTTCTTGTTGTAAACATTGTGACGTCTTACTTCCGCCGAAACGGCGAATTAACCCTTTGGTAACTTCGGCCACAAACAGCTGCGCACTCATGTTTCACACATCACACGGATAAATACGGTACGTTTATTATGTTATACACCTCTGCAATACATAGCCCCTCAAAAGAAATTTGACATGACATAGCAGTGGAGGTTTGAAGCAATTTGGTGAGGTGGCTGTGGAGTTTTTGACCAACTTATTCAACAGAATACTAGTGGGTGAAAAGATGCCTGAAGACGGAGGAAAGTGTGCTCGTCCCCATTTTTAAGAACAACGGCGATGTTCAGAACTGTGGAAACTACAGAGGAATAAAGATGATGAGCCACACAATGAAGTTATGGGACAGAGTAGCGGAGGCTAGACTTAGGACAGAAGTATCTATCTGCAAGCAACAATAAGGTTTCATGCCTAGAAAGAGTGCCACAGATGCACTATTTGCCTTGAGGATGCTTGTGGAAATGTACAGAGAAGGTCGGAAGGAGCTACATTGTATCTTTGTATACCTAGAGAAAAAGCCTATGACAGAGTATCAAGAGAGGAACTGTGGTACTGCATGCGCAAGTCTGGTGTGGCAGAGAAATATGTTAGAATAGTACAGGACACGTATGAGGCCAGCAGAACAGTGGTGAGATGTGCCGTTGATGTGTCAGAAGGATTTAAGGTGGAGGTGGGACTGCATAAGTGGTCCGCACTGAGCGCCTTCCTGTTTACGGTAGTAATGGATAGGCTGACAGACGAGGTTAGACTGGAATCCCCTTGGACCATGGTGTTCGCAGATATTGTGATCTGTAGTGAAAGCAGGGAACAGGCGGAGGAACAATTAGAAAGATGGAGTTACGCACTGGAAAGGAGAGGAATGAATATTAGCTGAAGTAAAAGTATATGTGCGTGAATGTGAGGGGCGGAGGAGGAAGAGTGAAGCTCCAGGGAGAAGAGATAGCGAGGGTGAATGACTTCAAATACTTGAGGTCAAGAATACAAAGCAATGGAGAGTGTGGTAAGGAAGTGAAGAAACGGGTCCAAGCAAGGTGGAACAGTTGGCGGAAGGTGTCTGGTGTTCTCTGCAACAGAGGAATTTCTGCTAGGATGAAGGGCAAAGTTTATAAAACAGTGTTGAGGCCGGCCTTGATGTACGGAAGATGTGGCTCTGAAGAAACAACAGGAAGCAGAAGTGGAGGTAGCAGAAATGAAGATGCTGAGGTTCTCGCTTGGTGTGAACAGATTGGATAGGATTAGAAGTTAGCTCATTAGAGGGACCGCCAAAGTTGGATGTTTTGGAGACAATGTTAGAGGGAGCAGACTTCGATGGTTTGGACATGTTCAGAGGCAAGAGAGTGAGTATGTTGGGAGAAGGCTGATGAGAATGGAGCTGCCAGGCGAAAGAGTGAGAGGAAGTCCAAAGAAAAGGTTGATGGGTGTTGTGAGGGAGGACATGAGGACAGTGGGTGTGAGAGAGTAGGATGCATGAGATAGGCTTAGATAGAAAAAGATGACGCGCTGTGGCAATCCCTATTCGGGATGAAAGGAAAAGAAGAATATCACAAAAGACCAACACAAATGTAAATCTGTACAATGAACTGACACTTTTGATAACGTGACGCATGTCATGCTCCTGGCACCCAGCCAGGCTGGGCGGGGCAAGGCCATCAGCACTCACGCACTTGCACCTCATGAACCCTAATGACACTCGGTACATATAGGACCCACGGGACGACTAGCAGATCGTTGCCTTTGATGCCTTGTTCCCGCACTCTCGTTTGCTTGACGTCTACCTTCTGTGCACCGACCCTCGCCTGTCCCCTGACCACCCTTGTAAGCCTGCTGCTACTAGTACTTCTGTTCGTTTGGACTGACTTGCTAGTAACTGACCTCGGAACAAATAAAGACCTCCTTTGTACTGCCTGCTTGCATCTTGAGTCGTGCATTCGGGTCCGCCCTCGAGCCTCGTTCGTGACAATACACACTTAAAGCCAGAGGTTTATGCACTCTCCAAAAACATATTTTTTTGTCTGTCTGAAGTCAAATAAGGCTAAACCTTTTCTGTTTTGGGTCAGTCAGGATCACCATCCATCCATTTTCTAAGGTGCTTATCCTCATGGGGTCGTCGGAGCACCGGAGCCAATCCCAGCTTTCATCGGGCAGGAGGCAGAGTACACCTTGAATTAGTTGTCAGCCAATCGCAAGGCACATGGAGACAGACAACAGTCACACTCACAACCACGTCTAAGAGCAATTTGGAGTCTCTAATGAATGCATGTTTTTGGAATGTGGGAGGAAACCTGAGTTCCCAGAGAAAACCCACCATAGACACGGAGAGAACATGCAAATTCCACACAGGCGGGGCCAGGAATTGAATCCCAGTCCTCAGAACTGTGAGGCCCAGGCTCTACAGCTGGGCCAGTGTGCTGCCTTAGGATCCCCCAAATTATTTAAAGTTACTAAATTCCACAGTAAAGAGAGAATTTCTTAGTTTTTTATTATTTTCTTCGAGGTCAAAAGTTTACATACACAAAAACTACGATGTACTAAATGAACATGGGGAAGCCCAGATGATGAGGGATTCCAGGATTCCAGCAGACTACTGTCAGAAGGTTATGGAAAGTTATGCAAAAGGTTTGACTCAAGTCAAGGAAATGCTACTTGTTATGAAGGAAATGTATGTAAACGTCTGACCTCAAAGAAAATAATGTAAAATTCTCCCAGAAGGGATCACTCTCATTATTGCGGCATTTAACAAAATTAAATAATTTTGTTGAAGCTGACTTACCTGAGTTCAGAGAGGTTTATTCCGATTTGACTTCAGACAGTGACACAAAAACAGAATGTGTTTATTTGCACCATGTATGGAAATTTGGGCCTTCAACTGTATGTCTGGCCACTGGTCACAATGGCGGCCATTGCAGATTGGTCCAGTGTTTGCATTGCAACCAACAAGTAGCTTGACGGCGACAAATTATCATGGATAAGTCTTTGAGTAGTTATCAGAAGGGATTAAAAGTTATTTCAGGGAAGGCAGTATGATATTAAGTGTACGATGACCAACCATAAGCCTTACAAATAAAATAATTTCCGGCATGCGGCACGGTGGAGCGAATGGTTAGAACATTGGCCTCACAGTTCAGAGGAGCGGGGTTCAAATCGCGTCCCTGCTTATGTGGTGTTTGCATTTTCTCCCCGTGCCTGCATGGGTTCTCTCCGAGCACTCCAGTTTCCTCCCACATCCCAAAAACATTCAACATTAATTGGAGACTCTAAATTGCCCCTAGGAGTGATTATGACTCTGACATTTGGCCATTGATTCTCGCTGGTGTCAGTCAACATGGGACTGCTAGAACACCTCAATGGCACAGGGGCCTACACGAGGATCCTCTTCGTGGACTTCAGCTCTGGATTCAACACCATCATCCTCAAACTCCTCTCCTCCAAGCTTCTCCAGCTCACCATCTGGCCTGCCATCTGGCAGTGGATTTACAGCTTCCTGACGGCAGGACGCAGCAGGTGAGGGTGGTGGATACCACCTCATCTCCGGACCCCATGGATGTGTCTTCTCTCCGCTGTTCGTTCTCTCTACGTGAACGACAGCGTTTCAATGCATCTGGGTGTCAAACTCCTGAAGTTTGCAGACAACACCACAGTCATTGGCCACAACAAAGACGGTGGTGACGAGTCTGCATATCAACAGGATGTCATGTTCCTGGCTTCCTGCCCAGGCTGGGCGTGGCCAGCCAATTAGTCAGAGCACACCTGCACCTTGTTCCAGCTGATGCCTCCCAGTATATATAGGACTTGGGGGACGACTTGTCCTTCGCTAGATCGTTGTGCTTGATGCCTCGTTCCGCACTCCTGTTTTCCTGACTTCTGCTCTCCGTGTACCGACCTACGCCTGTCCACTGACCACCCTCGTAAGCCTGCCGTACTATTACTTCTGCCTGGTTTGGACTGCCTACCTGAACACTGACCTTGGACTGAATAAAGGTTTCCTCTGCACCGTCTGCGTGTCTCTGGAGTCGTGCATTTGGGTCCGCCCTCGTGCCCAGTTCGTGACAGAACAATCTAGCCATAACATGGACCCAACCGACTCCGAAGCCATCCGCTGTGCGCTGCAAGTTCAGGGCAAACGCCTGGTCGAGCAAGAGACTGCTCTCCAGGTTACTAACCAACGGATCCATGAGCTCTGCGCCCAGCTGGAACCGTGGCTAGCTTCTTAAGATAGCGCGGCTGCTACGCCAACAAGGGTCGTTCCACCTGTTACGGAGCCTCCCCGTGCCGGCATAACTCCGCTCTCCCGACCAAAGCGGTTCTCAGGCGACTCCGGCAACGTCAAGCCCTTCCTGGCGCAGTGCGACCTCCATTTTGAACTGCAAGCATCCGCTTTTCCCACGGACCGCTCCCGTATCGCCTTCGTCATTTCCCACATGACGGGGAGGGCGGAGGCGTGGGCCACTGCCAAGTGGAGTCGTAACTCGGAGATCTGCCATTCATGGATGAGGTTCGTCTGCGCGCTCACCCAGGTTTTCCAGTACGCGGCTCTGGAACGTCAGGCGGAGTCCTCACTCGTGACAATTCGTCAAGGACGTCACCGCGTGTCCGACTACGCCATTGAATTCCGGATCCGGGCTGCCGAGAGCCGTTGGAACGAGGAGGCCCTCCATGACGCGTTTTACCAGGGACTGTCCCCACAGATCCGTGGCCACTTCGTTGCCATGGATCTTCTGCCTTCCCTAGACTCCCTCATCGCATTGGCCCTCAGGGTGGATCAGCGCCTGACCGTGCAGAGGCAGATGGACGGCCTGAGGGAGGAGGAGACGGAGAGGCTCAGCCTGGTCGCTTCCCGGCCACCCGCGTTGTCTGCCACATCAGAACCCATGCAAGTGGAGGGGCTTGGCAGTCCAGCGGAGGAGCGTCTGCGCCGGCGACGGGAGGGTCGCTGTTTTTACTGCAGGCGTTTGGGACACTTGATCGGCCACTGCCCGATTCGACCAGAGCACTCCGACATCAGGATCTCTACTCCGGTGAGTGTACGGTATACCGCGGGGGAGTCAGGGAGGTCCCTTCTTCACCTCACCTTGGGAAAGGACTCCCGTTCATGCACTGTGACGGCTTTCATAGATTCCGTGTCGGACGCTAACCTGATAAATCCCCGCGTGGTCGAAGAGCTGGGGGCAGCAACTTTCCCCACGCAACGGCTTCGTCACGCCTATGCCGCCAACGGCAAGTTCCTTTGTCGGGTTACACATCGCACTTATGAGCTTTCCGGACGCTCACTCGGAGCGTATTAGGTTTCATGTCTTCAACGCACATAGAAGCGACATCATCCTGGGCAGCCCGTAGCTCAAAGAACATAACCCGCACATAGATTGGGCCACGGGTCAGATCAAGACTTGGGGAGAGGACTGTCGCAGTTGCTGTTTCGCTGTCCAGGAAAACAAGGGTATTCAAGTCGCCCCGGTTCGGCTAACAGAGCCTAGTACCGCCCCTCCTGCTACCATGACCTCCGGGAGGTCTTCTCTGAATCTAAGGCAAAGTTTCTGCCGCCACATCGGTCATACGACTGCACGATTGAACTCCTGCCAGGCACCTCTCCTCCCAGAGGGAAACTGTTCTCGTTAACAGGACCAGAGCATCAAGCCATGAGGGACTACATCGAGGACTCGCTGGCAGCCGGACTCATTCGCCCCTCATCCTCACCAGCCGGTGCGGGGGTTTTTTTTTGTCAAGAAGAAGGACTCCATGCTGCGACCCTGCGTCGACTACCGAGGACTGAACGACATCACAGTCAAGAACCGGTACCCCTTGCCGCTGATCGCTACAGCATTCGAACTCCTTCAGGGAACCCGGATCTTCACCAAGCTCGACTTGCGCAGCGCCTACCATCTGGTGCGGATTCGGGAAGGAGATGAGTGGAAGACGGCGTTCAACACCCCCACAAGGCACTATGAGTATCTTGTGATGCCTTTTGGACTGACAAACGCCCCGACCGTCTTTCAAAACTTCATTAACGACGTGCTTCGGGAGTTTCTGAATAAATCTGTCTTTGTATACCTGGATGACATTCTCATCTTTTCAGCAGACCTAACCTCTCACATTCGACAAGTCAGAGAAGTGCTCCGGCGTCTGCTGCAGCACCAATTATACGAAAATATGTACAAGTGTGAGTTCCATCGGGCATAAGTGTCCTTCCTGGGCTTCATCCCGGCAGAGGGAGAGATACGTATGGACTCCGGGAAGGTCGACGCGGTGCTGCGGTGGCCTACCCCCGCCAATAGGAAGGACGTACAGAGGTTTTTGGGATTCGCTAATTTCTATAGGAAGTTCAAAAGGAACTTCAGTTCCGTGGCCTCTCCTCTGCATGCGCTCACCTCGCCACACACCACCTTCGTGTGGTCTGGGACCTGCAAGGAGGCCTTCAGCAGGCTAAAGGCAAGTTTCACTGCTGCGCCCGTTCTCATTGTTCCGGACCCAGATAACCAGTTTATGGTGGAGGTGGATGCATCTAATTCAGGAATCGGAGCCGTCTTGTCTCAGAGGAGTCCCAGGGACGGACGGATCCACCCGTGCGCGTTCCTGTCTAGGAAACTGACTCCGGCAGAGAGGAACTACGACGTGGGAGATCGGGAACTGCTGACGGTCAAGAGCGCGTTGAAGGAGTGGCGGCACTGGCTGGAGGGCTCGCAAGTACCGTTCGTTGTCTTCACGGACCATAAGAACCTTGAATACCTGAAGTCCTGAAGAGGTTGAACGCCCGCCAGGCCAGGTGGGCCCTGTTTTTCACCCACTTCCGCTTTACGGTGTCCTTCCGCCCAGGCTCCAAGAACGGCAAGCTGGATGCACTCTCGCGGATCCATGAGGGGGAGCGCACAGACTCAGAGGCCGCTCCTATCCTGTCAGAGGCGTGCTTCGTGTCCGGCTTCACCTGGGCGGTCGAGTCGCGGGTGAAGGAGGCCCTGGGAGAGACACCGCCGCCCGCAGATTGTCCGTCGGGCCGCCTTTTCGTCATTCCATCTCTGCGGGGAGACGTCATCAACTGGGCCCATACCAACAAGACGGTCTGCCACCCGGGTATGGCAAAAACGCATTCAGTGGTCAAACAAAGGTTCTGGTGGCCCAACCTCAGCAAGGACATAAGGGAGTTCGTCAATGCCTGCCCGGTGTGTGCGGCAAATAAGACTTCCCGCCTACGACCTGTTGGTAAGTTGCGACCCCTGTCCACCCCCTTTCGTCCGTGGTCACACATCGTGCTGGACTTCGTCACCGGCCTGCCGTCTTCCCAAGGGAACACAGTGGTGCTGTCTGTAGTGGACCGTTTATCCAAGATGGTCCACTTCGTACCGCTTCTGAAGATCCCATCGGCCAAGCAGACAGCCCAGCTGGTGTTAGACGAGGTCGTCCGTTACCACGGGCTACCCGAGGACATCGTTTCGGACAGGGTTCCGAAATTCAGCGCCCGCTTCTGGAAGGAGTTCTGCAATCGGCGCTTCAGCTAGTCTGACATCTGGTCATCACCCGGAGTCTAATGGCCAGACTGAGAGGATAAATCAGGAGTTGGAGACCGGTCTTCGATGTCTGGCATCCAGGGACCAGAGCACGCGGAGCCAGCACATCAAGTGGGTGGAGTATGGCCACAATTCTCTACCCTCCGCCTCAACAGGTATGGCTCCACTCCATGTCGTGCATGGCTATCCTCCGTCCCTGTTTCCTCCACTGGTCACAGACTCCGCGGTCCCGTCGGCCCTGGCCGTGGTGCGACGCTGCAAACGGACCTGGGAAGCAGCTTGGAGGACACGGCTGCGCATGAGCACCACCTACAAGTCCACAGTGGACCGCAAGAGAAGGGCCGCACCAGAGCTCAGGGTGGGACAGCGAGTGTGGCTCTCCACCAAAGATCTCCCGCTGCGAACGGAATCCCGCAAACTTGCTCCCAGGTTCGTTGGCCCGTTCCCGATTTCCAAGATCATTAACCGGTTCGCCGTCTCGCTGAAACTGCCCAGGTCGATGAGGGTGCACCCTACGTTCCACGTCAGCAGACTTCACCGAATCGCACTTTGTCGTTGACTCCTCCAGTCAAGCCCCCTCCGCCCCCCCGCATGGTGGACGGTGGGCCTGTGTATACTGTGCGCCGACTGCTGTCTTCCCGCCGCAGAGGAAGGGGGGTCTAGTACCTGGTGGACTGGGAGGGATATGGCCCGGAGGAGCGCTCCTGGATCCCCTCCCGCTTCGTCGTGGACCGCTCCCTCATCAGGGACTTTCAGAGCCTGATGCTCCTGGGCCGTCCAGAGCCGGCAGTTGGGGGGGGGGGTATTGTCATGCTCCTGGCTTCCTGCCCAGGATGGGCGTGGCCAGCCAATTAGTCAGAGCACACCTGCACCTTGTTCCAGCTGATGCCTCACAGTATATATAGGACTTGGGGGACGACTTGTCCTTCGCTAGATCGTCGTCCTTGATGCCTCGTTCCCGCACTCCTGTTCGCCTGACTTCTGCTCTCCGTGTACCGACCCACGCCTGTCCACTGACCACCCTTGTAAGCCTGCCGTACTATTACTTGTGCCTGATTTGGACTGCCTACCTGAACACTGACCTTGGACTGAATAAAGGTTTCCTCTGCACAGTCTGCGTGTCTCTGGAGTCGTGCATTTGGGTCCGCCCTCATGCCCCGTTCGTGACACAAGAAGTGGAATGGCCAACACAACCTGACAGTTAACTTAATTCCATTGTAACATGCTGCAAATTTTGACTTGAGATTGTTGTCACATCTCTATCAGGGCAGTTGTACATTATTCCTACACTCACTGCAGTAGTCTTTTCAGTCTACCCTATTTGCATATATGTTGTTGACCAGTGACTCTCCGTAGTAGGTTTATTTGTCTCGAAAATACTTTTTGTCGTACTAGAATGGCTCCAACTACCAGAGACAAATTTCTCGTGTTTTTGACACATTTTTGATGACAGCTGGTCATACACCGCCGAGTTTCATGGGAGAAAGTGATAACATCACAGTGCCACCCCTCCCCATCACCAGTTGTTCTAAACTTATTTGTAGGTTAAGCTTGCCGCACACTGCATGATGCACTCAAACACAAGTGGAATTGCATTGAAAGAAATTAAGAGTTGCAGAGTAACACCAACATACACACTCTTTCATATTGAGTGAATGTATGCGTGGACACCCTGAGCTTGCCTGGATAGGTATATGATACTGTCCTGTACTCGATCATATTTTTTACACCATAAAAAGATATTGTAGATTAACAGTTGAGAAAGATGCTGGTTGCTCAAGACAAGACGTAAACAAGAGTGTGTATATTTTCAAGATGTCTCACTGACTCCATTCATTTGAACATACCCAGCATGTACGTACCATTTGCATACTTTGGGTATGGTGGCTTGTTAGTGAAAAGCTTTGTTTTTTCATCTACAGTCACATACATTATAAATATAGTTAAGTATAGATGTAAAACAATATTTGATGCATTATATACTATTTATATAGCATGAGGCAGCACAGTGTCATAGCCCGCTCCCAGATATATATTTTAAATGTGATTTTACGTTTCTGAGCGTTTTGAACGGCTGTAGACTATGAAGTTGCAACTGTGTGCACCCAAAACCAGTGGCAATCTCATCAACTACTCATGGGAACACTTGGGAAACCTGGGAAAAACTGTCACAGTTCAGTCAGGTGCAACAGCCTTCGTGCTGTTTATTTGCATTCATCCTACCCATACATAGAACAATGTCAGAGAAAAAGGGTCAACACAAGTGCGTTAATATACAGTCATCATCTTACAAGACAACCTACAATATTACAAATCTATGGACACACCTTGTGTACACCGATGTACAATAATCATCCAACAGCAGCTTCTACATTTGTGCAACTGAGAGTATTACTTCCAGGAGGGGCTCAATGTAAAGCCTCGCAAAGACAAGAGCCTCAGGAGGTGGTTTGGGCATTTGGTTGGGATCTGGTCATCCCCCAGCAGGTCTGGGAACAACTCACTGGGTGTTGGCTGAATAATTGCTTGATGCACTGTAGTTCATCAATAAGTAACTAATAATATTTGCAATTTCATATCCAAACTAAATTAATGGCCATCTTTCATTTTATTTTTTTCATTAAACTTAAAAGAATGCTATAAAAAATATGTTTGCATGACTACAGCCACGGCATAATGTGAATTTAAATAACTTTTATGTTCTGAGTTTGAGCACATTTTGAATAGCTCAGCAATCTTCTCCACAAGAGGTCAGCTCAACTCCGGAGATGTAACAAACTAAGCGCCTGGATTTGTTTCCCAATCTGTTGAATCTAAAAAAAAAAAAAACAACATCAAATAGAAAGACAATGACTCAACAGAATTCAGGAGACTGAAGTGTTTACACAATTAAAACATAATATGTAGTAGCTCTGTAATGTTGAGGTACATTTGACAGAAATACATATTTAACGTAGATGACGTTTCCCACTAAGCACAACTATTATTGTGAGTTCCTCGTACTTTACCTGTCATTCTTGTTCCTTCCCGCATCTCTGCCGGAACACCAATGCCAAACTCATTTTCAGCAGTGACTCTAAAGTAGTAGATGCCCCCCTCCTCCAGGTCAGTCACCTTGTAGGACAATCTGTGGCATCTGTTTGTGAGTCTTGTCCATCCTTTTTTGCTGATGTCCAGCATGTCAACAAGGTAGTTTTTAACAGAGGCTCCTCCCTCATTCTCGGGCATGTCCCAAGTAATTGTGGCAGAGTTCTTGGTAACATCTTTAACAGCTAAATGTGTTGGCGGACCAGGGGAATCCAAAACTTTTACACTTAGAGTCAAAGAGGCATTCCCGACACTATTTTGAAGTTTGACAATGTATTTGCCTGTATCATCGCGAGTTACCTTTTCCACAGTAATGGAAGTGGCCAAGCTGGTGGTGTTGATCAGTCCTCTGATCCTTAGATCCACATTCACTTTTTCCCACATCACGCTGGGAGCAGGTTTGCCAGTAAAAGGTACGGTGAGGGTGAAAGTGCTTCCTTCTTTAACATGAAGGGTCTTCCTCATATCTGGGCTAATGTCAAACCTGGGTTCCTCTTCTCTGTCAACAGCTACATATGGATCAGTTTCAGGACTCGCCTCACTGATGCCTACCTTATTTATTGATCTAACAACAAATACATATTCTGTCCCCGAGGTGAGCCCAGCTACTTTAAACACGGTCTTATCTGTGTTTTCCGTTCCAACAGCCCAGACGTCTTCTGCATTTTTTCTAAATTCAACTTTATAGCCAGTGACTGGCGCTCCGCCATCAAAAAGTGGCTTGTTCCATGACAGAGTGATTGAGGACTTTGAAGAATCGAGAACTGCAGGCTTTTCGGGAGGGGAAGGCAGAAACTTTGGATCTTCTGCCATGGTGAGAGGGCATGGTAGACTGGGTTCACTTATCCCTGCAGCATTCTCTGCAAAAACACGAAATTCATATTCACATCCTTCATGTAAGCCAGAGGCCTTGACGCGTAGGTCATAGACAGGCTTCTTATTAACACGTATCCAACGAATGCCCTGCTTTTCGCGCTTCTCAGTGATGTACCCGCTAATTCGGCTTCCCCCATCAGATACTGGTCTCTTCCAGCAGATAGTCATAGTTTCCCTTGTCGTACTTGTGACTTCAACATCCATTGGAGCAGATGGGATGGTGTAGGGGTCGACTGCCTTGATGGGATCGCTTTCTAGACTCTCCCCCTCACCATATTTGTTCACTGCCTTCACTCGAAAGAGGTATTCATTTCCTTTGAGCAGCTTTGTTATTTTGCAGGTAGTTGCCATCAAGTCACCATAAATAATAGTCCATGCTACACGGCTGGTTTCACACTTCTCTACAATGTAATGCATGATCTCTGCGCCACCGGTTTCGTGAGGGGGTCCCCACGATAAGGTAACTTTCTCTGCTGAAAGTCCAGATATTTGCAGGGGTCCAGCTGGAGGCCCAGGCCTATCTAAGACTCTACATGTAATGGCAATAGATGTAGTACCCACAGTACTCTGTAGGGTCAGAATATATTGTCCAGAGTCTTTCCGAATGCTTTCACGGATAAGTAGAGATGTATGTGTTTTTGTTGCTGTAATCTCAATCCTACCCTTTGTGCTAATAGTTCTACCGTTCTTAAACCACAACACGGTAGGGTTTGGGTGGCCAGAGATATCCGCGTCTATTCTTAGAGGGTCACCCACTTTGACAACCAAAACTTGTCTAAATTTGTCCCCGATGATAATTCTAGGTGGTTCCACATCATCCTGTACAGTGACCGGTCCTGTGGCCTCAGAGGGTGCACTGAGGAGCTCAGCTGCATTCTTTGCTAGGACCCTGAAGTCATACTGTTCACCCTCTGTGAGACCAGTCACCTCAAAAAATGTATCACGTAAGCTGGTGAAGTTACACTTAAGCCAACAACTATCAGGAAGGTCTTTGCGTTCTACAATAAAACTAGTTATTTTAGCCCCACCGTCGTATTGTGGTTCCTCCCATGAGAGGGAAACTGAAGAGTTGGTTATATTGGTCACTGTGAGGTTGCGTGGGGGTTCACACTGGTCTCTTGCTGCAACAGGCTCTGAGGCTTTACTGCAGGGACTTACTCCAGCGATATTCTCAGCATACACCCGAAACTCATATATGAGGCCTTCTTCAATGCTTGTAACTTTGAATCTATTTTCTGTCACCGGACCTTTGTTCAACTTTGTCCACAGAATACTACTTTGATCTTTGCATTCAATGTGATAGCCAATAACAGGGCTGCCACCATCACTGCTTGCTGGGCTCCATGTAACAACCATGATGGACTTTGAGGCACTCACAACGGAGATATTGATTGGTGGGCCGGGGGCCTTGAAAGGATACTGGGCTATTATAGGTTCAGACTCGACAAAGGAACTCCTGCCATAACGATTCTCTGTAGCAACACGAAAGTGATATTCAGTTCCCTGTGTCAGGCGGGATATTTTTATGGAATTTCTGGCCACAGTGGCTGACACAGTCTGCCATATTGTGCTGCCTGCATCTCTCTTTTCAACAACATAATTAGAGATTTGACATCCCCCAGTATATTGCGGGTGCTGCCATGTCAGAGACACAAAGTCAGCGCTCACTTCTTCTACAGTTAGGTCACATGGTGGCCCAGGTTTTTCGAAAACATTAACATGGATTTCAGCAGACGCAGTTCCAGCGGAATTAGTTACAGTTACCTCATACAAGCCAACATCTATCTTAGTTGCATCTTTGATCAAAATTTGGGATGACATATCCGATGTAGACACATTTACCCTGCAGGTCTCTTTCAGCATGTTGCCATCTTTTTTCCAGGTTACTCTTGGATGTGGTACACCCTTAAATGGCACATCGATCCTTAAATCATTCCCAGCCTTCACGCTGAATGTGGTGAACAGCAAATTAATAACAGGTTGAAAACTTGTGTCTTTAACAGTAACAGGTGTCGAGAGGAGCTTTGGTTCACTCTTCCCCTTTTCATTCACAGCGCTGACTCTGAATAAATAGTCCATTCCTTTTGTCAGTCCAGTAATTACAGTTTCCAGTGTTTTACCCTGAAAACATGTTCTCCATGTGTCATGCCCCGCTGCTTGCATTTCTACAATGTAACATGAGATTTTGCTTCCTCCATCGTGATGTGGCTTTTCCCACGAAAGTCGTACACTGTCACTGGTGATATCACTCTGTATAATTTTCCCAGGTGGAAGAGGTGCTTCAGAGACTTTAACAGGCTCATTTGTTTCAGCTGGTGGTCCACTTCCATATTCGTTTACAGCCAAGACACGGAAGTAATAAAAACATCCCTCCTGAACGTTGTCAATTTTACACGAGTTCCTTGTACACTTACTACAGACACTTGTGAATACCTTCCGAGCCTCCTCTCTCTTTTCCACGGCATAATGGGAGATCTCTGCTCCTCCATCAATGAGAGGAGCCTCCCAAGAGATGTGCACAGAATCTCTTTGTACATCTTTCACTTGCAGGTTTGTTGGTGCACTGGGGGTATCCAACACTTGAACATTGATAAATGCTGATTTAGAGCCCTTGCAGTTAGTAACAGTCAATACATACTTCCCAGTGTCACTTCTATTTACATTTTCTATCATCAACAGTGTATAGGAGCCCGTCACTTCTATTTGGACGTGCTCACTGAGAGGACCACCTTCCTTTGACCATTTGACCGCAGGTTCTGGCCTTCCTCTGATGGGGACATAGAGACGTAGTGTTGAACAGGCTCGAACACTAACCAGCTTTCTCAAAGCTGTGTCCAACTCAACTTCAGGTTGTTCTAGTTTCTCAGCTGCAACCACAGACCCTGGTAATACCACAGGCTCACTAACACCATTGCCATTCGTTGCACGTACACGGAAGTTATACTCTCCATTTTGTCTCAGACCTTTTATTGTGTCTTTTGTATCTTCTGTGTTTGGTGTGCATGTGATCCACTCATCATCTGCTGCTTCTTTCATCTCCACAACAAATCCAGTAATGGGAGCTCCGCCATCATATACAGACTTGGACCAGGATAGCGAAACCGTACTGGATGAGTAGTCTGTTACCTTGAGGTTGGTAGGGGCACCTGGAGGGTATGATGGCTCACACACTTTAATATAATCACTTGCCTCACTGGGTGCACCAACGCCGGCAGTATTCTCTGCTGATACTCTAAACTGATAATAATGTCCTTCTGTAAGTCCTGTACATCTGAAACGCAAGTCATTCAGTCTTCTCTTGTTGCATTTTGTCCATCTAACACCCTCTTTATCAAGTCTTTCCAGGATGTAGCCATCAATCTCAGAACCTCCGTCCGTCTCGGGTCTTTCCCATGCCACCATGACAGAGTCTACAGTCACAGCAATGGCGATAGGGGTAGAAGGAGCACTTGGTGTTTTAAATGGATTTTGTGCAATGATAGGTTCTGATTCCAGAAATTCCCCTACACCAAATTTGTTTACAGCACAAACACGGAATATGTATTCTCTCCCAGGGGTCAACTTTGTTGCTTTGTAACTGATAGCTTCCACATGGGGATCAACCGACGTCCATGTGACACGGTGGGTCTCCCTTTTTTCAACAATGTAATGTGAAATACTGGCACCGCCATCATTTGACGGGGGGTTCCAATGAAGATTACATTTTTCAGCAGTGACAACTTTTACCCTCAAAGGTCCACCTGGGGAACTGGGTGTATCCAGTACCTTCACATTTACCGGCATTGACGTTGTTCCATCGATGTTAGTGAGACTCAGGATGAAGCGTCCACCATCCACCCGTGTACAGTCCCTAATGGTTAGTGTTGTATGAGTGAGAGTGTTTTTTACATCTGTTCTTTGTGTAGCTTTGTTGATTTCCTCACCATCCTTCAACCACCTTACATCAGGTAGGGGTTTTCCAAAATAATCAGCTTCAATTGTAAATGTTTCGCCAGCCTTAACAACAATTGTACTCTTGTACTTGGGGGCCATGAACACAGAGGGTCTTTCAATTACATCTTCCGCAAAGATGATTAAACTTTCAGAGGGTTTGCTCCAAACACCTGCACCATTCTTTGCAGTCACTCTGAACTCATAACTTTGACCTCCTGTCAAACCTGTAACTGTGAACTGATTTTCAATAACATTGGTGAAGTTTGCCTTCATCCACCGGCCATCTGGAAGCTCTTTCTTCTCCACAATATACCCTGTAATAGAGCTTCCACCATCATAGCCAGGTTTTGCCCACTGCAGTGTGACGTTATCTTTGGTGATAACAACAGCTTCAGGTTTACCAGGTGGATCACAAGGATCTCTCGCCACATAGCAGTCAGATACGTTGCTTGACAGACTGAGTCCAGCAATATTCTCAGCAAAGACTCTGAATTCATACTCGATGCCTTCCTCCAGCCCCGTCGTTTTGAATCGGGTGTCAGGTATGACAAATTTGTTCAGCTTGGTCCATAAGATGCTGTTCTTTTCCTTTCGTTCCAAGTGATAGCCAATGACAGGACTTCCTCCATCTCGGCCTGGGGGTGCCCATTCAACTAACATGCTGTACTTTGTTACTGCGGAAACAAAAGGTGTACCAGACGCCATGGGGACACTAAATGGGTACTGTGCAAGTACAACCGAAGATGTGATTGCTCCACTCTTTCCATACCTATTTTCTGCAAACACTCTGAATTGATATTCATTGCCGGTCTTTAATTTAGTGACTTTCATTGCTGTTCGCACTGTCGTTGCTGATACAATTTCCCACTCCATGTTAGTAAGTTCACGCTTCTCCACGACGTAGTTGTCAAGCTGACAGCCTCCTGTGTATGTGGGTGGCTCCCAAGAAATGCATACATAGTCAGAACTGACCTCATCAATCTTCACAGACCCTATGGGTGGGTCAGGCTTTTCAAGAACCACCACTGTGATTTTTCCTGTATAGTTTCCAGCATTGTTACTTGCTGTGATGGAGTATTGACCAACGTGCTCTCTGGTAGCATGTCTGATATGAAGAACTGTCATTGATGATGTAGTTGAGATCTCCAGCCTGGATGTCTCTTTGACAGTCTGTCCATCTTTTTTCCATTCTAATTTTGGGGCTGGATTCCCCAGCACTGGTATGTCTACTTTCAATTCTTCACCACTTTTTACCGTGAGTGTGGTACAACCCAGTTGCAAGGTTGGTTTTAAAACCTTTTCCTTTGCTGTATCATTAGAAGACTGATATTGAGGGTTTTGTGTCTTTCTTTCACCAGACCTGGTGAGCTGTTCTATAGAGAAACATAGATAAAACGTTTCAAAATGTCAGCCCTATTGTCTTAATTTCACACAGTCATTTGAAGATAGCTTGAGTTTGTAATTATTTTTTCTAACAATTATAAATATACATTTACTGGGAAGACTTCATGATGACCAGACATGTGCTTTGCATACCTCCAGCAATGGCAGAGGTGGATGACACAGCATCAGTAGCCTTTGTTTCATTTTGTGTCTACAAAACAGATGAAGTTTTCCTGTGAAATTAAATGTTTACACAAATCCACGATGCTTAACATAATCTCAAGAAAGAAAGAACTGCTTTAACAAGCCAATTTGTATTCTAGTGGTAGTAGTGATGGTTTTAGAAGACAAACAAATCATGACAGTTTTAACTACATACAACTAGTCATGTAATCCCAAAGAGCCAAAACCCAAAGCATTGCCCAAGACAACACGAATGTATACTGATGAAAATGCAAAATATGTTGTAATATTTGTAATATTAATGTAAAAATACTTACTTCTTTGTCTGCTCTTGCCTCCATCCTTATTTATGTCCGTATCGCAAGCAAAAACGAATTTAACTGAACGCAGTCAGAGACCTCTAAAATGAAGCTGTGCTCCCAAGCAGCCAAACACACACACACAACGCCAGAAGTCACTGCGTGCTTTATCTCCAAAAGCACGCAGTTACTCAGCAACTAAAATAGCATGACTGATTGGCCAGCTGCTGCATCTTCTAAAGTTAGTTGAGCTCGCATGGGTTGCAAAACAGTAGCAGATATAAATACACAAACAGGAAAAACAGCAATAAGACCAATTGTTGTATGTTGATATGATGAAAAGTACACTATCCTTTAAAAAAATATTTATTTCATTTTTTTAATGGTGCTCTAAGATGTTTGTGCATGGGACAAGTTATAGATATAGAACATTAAAAAGTGGACAAAAAGCTTAAACATAAAAGGTCATTACTATATACAATACATACACAGATAAAATTGTTGGTACCCCTCTTTTAATGAAAGAAAAAACCCATTGTGGTCACATAAATAACCTGAATCTGACAAAAGTAATAATAAATACAAATTTAATCAAACATAATCACTGAAAATTCGACGTTTTGAATTGTGATGTCACAGAATTATTTTTCAAACCAACTTTGTCATGACCAGAACACAGGGTTGGACCCAAATGCAGGACTCAGGAGACGTATAAGCGGTTCAGTCCAGTGTCGGGGATCAAGCATGCAGTCCACGGAAGCAGCAGTAACAAGGTCGTCAGGCGTGAAAGGCAGGTCAGTGGGCAGGCAGGGTTCGGTACACGGGAGATCAGGAACGGAATCAAGAGAATGTGGGAACAAGGCATGAGGTAACAATCTGGCAGAGGCCAGAATGTACGAGGAGTCTTATTTGTATAAGTCGTAATTACGGGGAACGAGGCGCAGGTGTGGGCCTCACTGATTGCTGCCGGTGTGTGCCGTGTCGGGGACCTCCACAGCCAGGACAAGGACCGGCAGGACCATGACGAACTTCAAAGAACAAAAATGCCTGAATCCTTAACTTAATATTTTGTTTACCCCGTGTCATGTTTTTTTTCATTTATTATGTTTCATTATTGCCCTAATATTGCAAAACACAAATAAGCAAATATTCCAAAAAGAAAATAAATTAGTAGTTCTAATAAAAAAGTAAATCTCACAGGGATATAGTGTATTACACGCGCTCATATTTTCAATCTGAATTTTTAAAATATGTATAATCTTGAAACAAAAAGAAACTAAAACCCAAATTCACTATCTCTAGAGACTACAATATTACATTAAAATATTTTGATGCTGAAGCATTCAGAGTTACAGAGCTCTTTTTTTTCCGGATAAATATTTTGGACAGTTAAGTGCTTTAAACTTGGTGGGCATAGTTTGGAAATATGGGACTCGAGCCAGATGAGGGACGAGGCAAATTTTCGCAATGGTGTGCATACATACATACATACATACATACATATGTGTACGTACGTACGTACGTAGGACGTCATTTGACCGAAATAAGAATGCTGTACTTATTACAACGGGCACTAAAGTATACTCCAGTCACTTGTGCGTTTTCAAGTTATTATTACAGTATTATTATTTTTACAAATACTGATAGCATATTTTTTCCTTTAATCAAACGGTATTCTAATGATAATCGGTCGAGAAATTATCAATAATGATATCATGAGCGTGTTTGTGTTGGTTTCAATGGGGACAATCGCTTCCCCAACGTGTGAAAATGTATTTTGACAGATCAAACCGGAAATGCAAACACCAACGAAGAAGAACTGACGCCATTCTTCCGGAACTAACCATAGCTCAGATATGCGGAAATGTACTGTGAGTGGTTTGTAAAACCATGCCCTTTCTAAGACAATGTATGTTAGTTGTATTATATTGTTCTTGAATATTTAGCATTGTAAGCCATGTATGAGAAGTAATCATTGGACAAGTGACAAGAAAACCATGAATATGACGCCAACCGGTTTATTTACGCAGGCGGCGTGAAACTGACTGACTTTTTTCCCCCCGTAAGGATGCCTATGCAGTTTGTCTACGGGAAGCAGGACTTTGTTCAAGGCGTGCGTGTCGACACTGACGGCATAGCCCGGAAGGTGGATGAGTCCAGGTTTGATTCAGTCGTCAAAGCCGGATGGACGGACAGGATGGAGAGGGGGGTCTTCCGTTACCATTTGGGGGACTTAAAAACGCGCATCCTCCCCGGCCGCTGTGGTTTGGTGGCCCAGTTAAATGTCAAGAGAGGAATCGAAAGAAGGAAACCTCAGGAGATCCTCAGCATTCAACAGGATTTCAACGCCAAGAAGTTTAATTTTAACAAGGTCAATCCAGATGAGATCATATTTGAGATGATTAAAGATTCCGAGGAAGGGCACGAAATGGGCCGTCCTCCATGCAAGACTGTTGTGTTGGTCAATGTCAGTCCTCTGGAGTTCGGACATTGTCTTTTTGTTCCAGATCCGGCACGCTGCTTTCCTCAGGTCCTCACGAGTTTCGCCATTCAAGTTGGCATCGAATCAGTGTTGCTCAGCTCTGACCCAGCCTTTCGTGTGGGCTTCAACAGTCTTGGAGCTTGTGCATCTGTCAACCATTTACACCTCCATGGATATTACCTGAAATACAAGCTTAATATTGAATCCGCACCTGTCCGCCCACTTCTTCCTGAAAAGGGGGTTTACACGTTGCCCGGCTTTCCTGCAGGTTTTCTGTTCTATAGCGAATCCAAAGGAGTGGAAGATGTCGCGAGGGCCGTCTGTCGTGTCACCGACTTCCTAATAGAGGCCAATGTTGCTCACAACCTCTTCTTGACCAGGGGATGTCCACCCTGCGAAGAGGATGACAAGTTACTAAGAAAAGGCGTGCGTATTGCTGTGTGGCCACGAATGGCTTGTTTCGGTACCAAAGAGGAGACCGCTTTCAACGTTGCGGTATGTGAGCTTGCAGGACATCTGTCATTTAAGAACAGCAAGGACTTTGAGCTCACCACCGAATCTCATGTGATCGATACCATTCAATGTTATCTTCTACCGCCTGGAGAATTTCTTCAGTTAGAAAAGCAACTGACTCAGCATTTAAAGATAGGGGTTTAAAGTTTGGACAAAGACACATCGAGTATTATTCATTACTCATCATACTAATAAATAACATAAATCTACATTTTGCCAAGAGTGTGTTTGTGCATTCGTTTTGAAAGAGACTTACAATGTGCCATTAAGAGTTTTCTGAATTGCTGATGAAAATATTTCTTATTTTCACAGTGGTAATTAAAAATAACCTCCCATACAATAGCTACAATATTTTATCATCTTGCAGAATGCAATGTCTTATACATCCGGCTAAATATATTCTGTTAAAAAAACAATACTCCTCAGTTTTGATTGATGCAGACTAGGAAGAATATTAGCACAAATGTTGAATGAAAGTTGTCTTCTAAGTAGTTTCTTGAGGAAGAAAGTATTCAGTGAAAAAAAATTAACTTTTTTTAAATTACATCACGAACACCAAATAAATTGTGTTACACAGAGTGTGACTGGGAGGGATCTTATAGTCACAATATAACCATAACACCTGTGAAATAATATAAATAATATTTGGTATGTATATTAAATTCATATTTAGTGTACATATATAAAACCAATTTGCCAACACACTTGACTTTCAACTTACTACTTTCTTGGGCTGGTCACCATTGTACAAGAGATGTTCGTTTTTAATTTCATCTGGTTAAATGAAGTTTCCAAAAAAAAAAAAAAATGCACTCCCTCATAACTGGCACGTGGCTGTGTTCAGAAGTCACAGATCACATTCAAGCTCATGTTCAATGGGAGTCCAACACACATTTCCGTTTCTAAGTTGGACAAAAAACGTGCAGAAACATTATTTGCTTTATCCACTGAATTGACATAATGAATAAGCTGCATTCCCGTTTTTAATACTGTACTGTGTTTCCCTGTGGTCCGTCCCAGCACTTGTCTTGTAGGTGGGAACTAAAAAAGTTTCTTTCGGCTTGTCCCTTTCGGGGTCGCCACAGCATGTCATCTCAGATGAACGCACATATGTTTGGCACAATTTTTACGCCGTGCTCTAACCACTGAGCTACAGGGCCTCAATAACAAACACTTTATAGTACAGAAACATATACTGTCAAATAATACTTGCATCTTTAGAAAAAAAAAATATTGCCTGTACTAGCAAGCATATGTAAACTGTGGTCCGTCCTAGCACTTGTCTTGTAGGTGGGAACTAAATTGTAGTATATTTTATTGACCTCTTGATGGCGCTGTAGAATGGTTCCTAATGACGTGTCGGTGCATGGGCCCCCGCAGTTGTCGGTGCTTCATGGGGGTTCATCTCACCATCACTATTCATCAGACTTATTGATAAGGTGCGTGAGAGAGAAGTAAAATCCAAACCGGTAGGGGGGCGTTTACATCTGCGAATTTCCCCAAAGTGTTTTCTCAAGTTAGAAATCATTCCAAAAACCCGCTTAGCCTAAACTGTCCCTATACGGGGATAAGTGTGAATCTTACAGGCTTTACCTTGCCTCTCTTCCGAAGTCAGCCGGAATCGGCCCCAACATAGTGGATGGTGCCATCTGAGTTGCAGTTCAGTATCATCCCAGGAGAGCTCATCATGTGCCAGTGTGGCATCACCAAGGTAGTGATGCCAACTCAAATGATGCGTGCAGCATTGAGTGCGGTTGTCTGATGACAAGCTTGTTTTTCTTCGGCATACAATGAAGCCTCGACAAAAAAGGCTCCTCTTATTAATTGATATGAAATCATGGGACTAATAATTATTCATAGGTCTTTTTCAGCACATTTTGTAGTAATAATTAATGTCTGTTCTATACCTCAAAGCTTGTGCAACATCAAGTCGGTGAGCATCTAAGATATAACTCCACAGGTGTGGTTTCCTTTTCTCTGTGGCAATTTTTTTCAAGTATGTTTAGTCATCACAAAGTTGTATCAGAGACAGCAAATTAGGTCAAATATAATGATTACCATTGTACGGGAAATTGAATTTATTTCAACTTGCCTTTATTACACTGTAGCTTACTCACATAACAGGTACCTGCAGCAATAATCCAGTATTGTGGCAAGTATGTTTTTCAAGCGCTTACATAGGTTTGTATACAGTAGGTAACTTTCTTACATTACAAGTAAGAGTGATTGAGAGCGTGATGTTATGAAGTCTACTAGTGTTCCACTTTTGGAACTCTTGCAACTCTGCTGTGCATAAAAGGTGAGACTTATTTTTGCTGTTTAGTTTTTATTCACACTGATTTAATCCAGTCCTTATACTTTAGGACAGTTGAGCATTTTGAAGCCTTACCTAAAATACAGTAAATAAAAGTTTTATGCTTCGGGTTATCCAGTCCTAAACAATTTGCATGGTAGCAGAGTCAATTATTATCGAAGGGATGACCACAAAGTCAAGAGGCCAGATTAATGCATATACTGACATTTGTGAAGTGCATCTATCTATCTATCTATCTATCTATCTATCTATATCTATCTATCTATCTATCTATCTATCTATCTATCTATCTATCTATCTATCTATCTATCTATCTATCTATCTATCTATCTATCTATCTATCTATCTATCTATCTATCTATCTATCTATCTATCTATCTATCTATCTATCTATCTATCTATCTATCTATCTATCTAATCTTTACTGCATATGATTTATAACATAAGCCACGTACAGTGTTTGCCTCCACTTTTTTCTCGAAATTTGGTGTGGTGTTAGGTTAGTAGGCATAATCTCTATTAAATGTTACTCCAAGCAGGACTGGTACAGTTTGAATTAATCTAAATCATTTCTTACAGACAAGTTCTTTAATGCATGGTCTCATTAGTGTTGTGGGTGACAAGGCAATTCCAGTTGACTTTGGGCAGGAGGAAGGACACACCGTGGAGTGCTTGCGAGTCAATCGCAGGGCCTTATAGACAACCTCAAACGCTCGCATTCACACCAACTGACAGTTTAGATTCTTCAAGTTTTTTTGCAATGTAAGTGCAAAACCTGGAGAATACCCACGGAATCACAAGGGCATCAAGTCCACACAGGCTAAAACTATGATTAAAATTCCAAACCTTAGAACTGTGTGCTAACTCCCTGGAAACTGTGCTGGCTGTTAAATGCCCCAAAAACAATAATACTAATGCTAAATAATAATAATAGTAATGTTGACGATGTAAAACTGGTTCTGTCAAATGGATGGTCAATTCCCAGACTTAACTCACTTCCCGTTCCCTCTCAAATTCAGTGTTCACCTTGAAACCTGCGCTTAATGGTTGACTGAGTCAAACCTGTCAAGCACCTTTCTCATGTCTTGTGGGAAATGCGTTATTTACAGTGAATGCTTCACAGGGTCTGACTTCTGAAATCATGACAACAACACCCCACCCCTCCTTGAAACCTCTATCTCTCCACAGGCACCTGCACACAAACACGATGTGTTGTTGTGGGAGAAGTTTCCAATTCTATGTTTTTTTTTTACATATGCTTGCTAGTACAGGCAATATTTTTTTTTTCTAAAGATGCAAGTATTATTTGACAGTATATGTTTCTGTACTATAAAGTGTTTGTTATTGAGGCCCTGTAGCTCAGTGGTTAGAGCACTGGTTTGGTAAACCAGGGGTTGTGGGTTCGTACCCCACTGGGGCCTCCACTCCCTGAGAAGGGTTGCATCAGGAAGGGCATCCGGTGTAAAAATTGTGCCAAACATATATGTGTGTTCATTTGCAATGACACACTGTGGTGACCTTGAAAGGGACAGGCTGAAATAAACATAGTCTTTCTTATTTAATGACTAAAAAAACCCTTATAATCATGCAAAATAGTTTCCGCCTTATAAACCGACATAGTGGACATACTGAGAAGAAAGGAAGAAAAAATTACTTGTTCATGCATCCATCCATTTTCTTAGCCGCTTATCCTCACAAGGGGCGCGGGGAGTGCTGGAGCCTATCCCAGCTGTCATCGGGCAGTCGGCAGGGTACACCTTGCAGAGCACATGGAGACTGACAACAGCTGCACTAACAATCACACCCAAGAACAATTTAGAGTCCCCCAAAGAATGCATGCTTTTGGGATGTGGGAGGAAACCGGAGTGCCCAGAGAAAACTCACGCAGCCACGGGGGGAGCATACAAACTCCACACAGGCGAGCCTGGGATTTGAACCCCGGTCCTCTGTACTCTGAGGCCGACACTCTTCAGCTGTGCCATAGTGTTCTCAATCAGTCATTCAACAAAGTTTACATCTTCTTTTCCCCTGTGTCATCATCCATGCAGGGTGAGGAAAATAATGGGATTATCTATCTATCTATCTATCTATCTATCTATCTATCTATCTATCTATCTATCTATCTATCTATCTATCTATCTATCTATCTATCTATCTATCTATCTATCTATCTATCTATCTATCTATCTATCTATCTATCTATCTATCTATCTATCTATCTATCTATTTTTTATATTTTGATATATATATGTATATTTATTTTCCATTTATTTTTTTACATTTTGTAGACCATACGATTCACCACTTTAAACTGCTCCCTTTGCACAATTGGCATTGTTAACACACTTATTTATATAGATTTTACATCTTGCACGTCTTATAGGGAATAGTTGCTATAAGTAGAAATGTCTCTTGTTGTTGTTGCTATGTTGTTCCTTGTTCTTTGTTCTGCATGTCGTACCAGGGCAGCACCGACTACCGGAGAAAAATTCCTTGTGTTTTTACACACTTGGCCATTTAAAGCTGCTTCTGATTTTGATTTTGACAGGAAGACCAAAGTACAGGTGGCTGCTTTCACGTGTCTTGAGGAAAAGCAAATAAGTTGTCAGAAAAATCAATACAGTAGGAGCATATACTTAAGGAGCAGACACTTGAAAAGTGTATTTGAATACAGTGACAAAGTATTTGTACTTTGTTAGTGCAAGTTCGGTCTTCCAGACAGTGTGGAGGGAGGGAGTGAGTGTCGGAGTGTCCTCATCTTCACTCACCTTCACTTGAGCTCAGCCTTCAGGTTGTCAGGGACTTGAACGGAGGACAGCTCAGTCAAATGATTTGACTCTTAAACTTATATTCAAATAACTTCAAAGTAGGCACCCCAAAAAAAAAAAAAAAAAAGCAAAGCTGAACCCCCAGAATGGGCTGCGTCCAAAGCTTCAGGGAATTCTTTGATCGTCCCAAAAATACAAATGTTCGTCTGAGTCTTCCGGCGGTGTGTATCGTGTGGCAAACGGCCATGATCATCTTGTTTGGGGTTTTTATTCGTTATGACGAGGAGTCCGATTCACACTGGACAGAGCACAGAAAAGAAGCAAACATATCAAGTGATATTGAGAATGACTTCTATTTCCGATATCCAAGTAAGTGACTTCATGTTGACTTCTGTCTTGACTCATATCCAATCACTGTCAGCTCGTGTTCTTGAAAGAGCAATTTTGTGAATAAACTCAATGTATTTTCTTTTCGTAGCGATTTTTATAAAACATTTCAGGCTGAGATGGAATCAAATGATCTGTATGTAATGAGTAGACATTGCTCACATCCACGGGTGTTTATTTCCTTTGAGGATTGTATGACTTTTCCACTTTATGCATCAGTCTTTCCTAAAAGTAGCCTCTCCCCTTTTTGTAGTTTTATATACTTTTGTGTTGACTTACCATAGCCCAAAGACTGTTTCAGTCAGATGCATCCGGGCACTTTTAACATTATGCTGTTTGCCACATTGTCTTTGAATGTTTTACTGTGACAACATATTTTGCCAGTAGATGTGTCAGATGCTTTGTGGTCATGTTTTTGGAAGTGACACTGGCCGGGTCATGCTGGTATCCACCAGAGAGCCAATACTGGGGATTTTTCTTTTTTTTTTATAACATTCTCTTCTTAAAATAAATAAATAAATAAAATTGTTAGGTATTTATTTAACATGCTTGCTATTGTGTGGTTGTTTGGGATATTGTAGTACATCACTGTACCATGTCATAGCTATTGGAAATGTTTTAATAGTGTGTACGTCTGATGTACCGAAAGAAGGTCACAAAACTATTTATCTATCCATCCATTTTCTTCATCGCTTATCCTCACAAGGGCCGTGGGAGTGCTGGAGCCTATCCCAGCTGTCAACGGGCAGGAGGTGGGGTATACCCTGAATTTGTTACCAGTCAATCGCAGGGCACATGGATACAAACAGCCACACTCACAATCATAACTAGGGTCAATTTAGAGTCTCCAATTAATAGATGTTTTTGGGATGCAGGAGGAAACGAGGGTGCCCTGAGAAAACCCACACAGGCACAGGGAGACCATACAAACTCCACACAGGCAGATTTAAACCCGAATCCTCAGAACTGTGCGGCCAATGCTTTCCAGCGGCGTCAGCTGTGCTGTCCCAAAACTATTTAGAACGTTCAATTTCTTGTAAAGCAAACGAACAAAAAAAAAAAACAACATATGGAAATCATTTGCAATAAAAGCTTAATTAACTCTACTTGCTCGGTGATATTGTAACAATTCTTTTTCCATCAGACAAATGTAAAAAAAAAAAAAAAAATCCCATGGTTAAGATGAAGACGTAAAAACAAAGTGCCGTGTGTTTATTCAAATGATGAATGACAAGAGTGTAAAGGCAATATGATTCCAAATTCTACAACTTTAGGTGTTCCACTGTCCATGCCCATTTTCCAAGCCGCTTATCCTCACAAGGGTCGTGAGAGTGCTGGAGCCGATCCCAGCTAACTTCGCTGTACAGTATTCGCGTTTCACCTTTCTTTGGGCGTTTCGGGCACACCCTCTTTATCTTCAACATTATTCTACTCTTCTGAGTGACCGAGCAACCTCTTTTATGTCCGGTTCAGGCTTTCAGGATGTCCACGTGATGATCTTTGTGGGCTTCGGCTTTCTGATGACCTTTCTCAAGCGCTACAGCTTCGGTGCCGTGGGTTTCAACTTCCTCATCGCAGCTTTTGGCATACAATGGGCATTGCTGATGCAGGGCTGGTTCCACTCCCTGGATTACACTGATGGAAAGATCAAGATTGGTGTCGAAAAGTACGATTGATTTCCTCCTCCATTTGGATTATACAACAATTGAACACAAGTCATGCTCACAGTTGTATTTATTTTTTTATAATTACAATAAAACATTTTCAAAGGTGTCCACAGGAGGAAAACAAATGATATTGGAAAAACCAGTCTAACTTGGCCATACAGATACTTTGGATTTAATGTTTCTTGCTACTGTTTGTAGTTCACTGGTTACAAGGTAAACAGAAAAGTCATGGTCTTGAGAAATGATGATGCTTTGAAACTTAATCTGGAGGATGCAGAACGACAGCATAACCTCACTTGTTGAATGTTTTTAGAATACAATTGCTCAATATTTACAAAAATAACTTTTCTGTCTCTTGAATATTTCATTCTTCTTTGAAAGTTTAATCAATGCAGATTTCTGCGTAGCGGGCTGCTTGATCGCCTACGGAGCCGTGCTGGGTAAAGTCAGTCCAGTCCAGCTGATGGTCCTGACTCTCTTTGGCGTCACATTGTTCGCTGTGGAGGAATACATCATTCTCAGTCTCATCCATGTAAGTACCAACACTCATGTACAGACTCAAGTACTATAGTTTTGTCAAGACATCCTTAATAAATATTTTGCTGTCTCATTACTGTTTTACTGTAAATAAATTAACTATATTAACCTGAGTAGTCTAGAGGCTCTTGTTTGTCAACCATTGAAACCAGATATTTAGATACGCTACATAAAAAGACATACTGCACTTTTTTTTGTTCCTCACAGTCTGGCATAAAATGAGATTATTAGTTTTTCTTTTTGAATGAAATGTTTCCAGTTTTGGGTCAATTAAGATTACCAAAATTATTCCTATTTTCTAAATGCCAGAATGACAGAATGTTGTTTTTAGACAGTTTTTCATTACTTTCCAACGAGTAGTTTACACATGTAACCAAAATGTTGGCACCCCTCTGTTAATGAAAGAAAAACACAATGTTCACATAAAAACCTTGAATCTGACAAAAGTCCATCCATGCATTTTCCTTGCTGCTTATCCTTATGAGGGTCGCGGGGAGTCCTGGAGCCTATCGCAGCTGTCAACGGGCAGGAGGCGGGGTACACCCTGAACCGGTTGCCAGCCAATCGCAGGGCACATAGAAACAAACAGCCGCATTCAAAAACACACCTAGGGGCAATTTAGAGTGTCCAATTAATGTTGCATGTTTTTGGGATGTGGGAGGAAACCCACGCAGGCATGGGGAGAACATGCAAACTCCACACAGGCGGGGCCGCGATCGAACCCAGGTCCTCAGAACTGTGGGGCCAATGCTTTACCAACTGATCCACCGTCCCGCCTCTGACAAAAAGTCATAATAAATAAAAATCCAGGTTTCTGGTAATTAAAGAAATGCATCATTATTATCATCATTATTTTGATTGTTATTATTAATAGTATTTTTCAACAAGAGTAAAATGTTATCACAGTTAGATGGAGTGCTGTTAAGTTGTCAGATTCATATATTCCATATATGTGATTAGTAGATTCTTGAAATTAGCCAATAGTAATTAATTATGCACATGTACTCCAATGTGAAGTGTTTCTTTAATTTCGTAAATATTTCAGCATTTATACTAATTTGCAGCAACAAGAGCTTTATAACCAGCCTTTCTGTCAGCAATTAGGAATCCATTCCTTTTATTAGGAAGTGTAGGATTGTTCAATTCTTCTGAAAGTCAGCATTTGCCTGAAGTGACTAAAAAAAATAAAAAGAAAAATAAAAAAAGACCTCATATGAATATGAATAGATGGTCTATCTTTACAGTAGCAGGCAGTTTAAGGTCAATGTGACCAAATAAGCTTTTTTGATGTAAAGGCCCGAGATGCGGGAGGCTCCATGGTGATCCACACATTTGGCGCTTATTATGGCCTCGCCATCTCATGGATGCTCTATCGACCCAACCTGGACCAGAGTAGTCGTCTGCAGGGTTCAGTCTACCACTCAGATGTCTTTGCTATGATAGGTAAGAGACATGAAAGGATGCATGACTACATTGTCTTCACTGTGTCTGACTTCTCTTTCTGATATTTATTGAGCAGGTACTATCTTCCTCTGGATGTTCTGGCCCAGTTTCAATTCAGCCATCGCCGACCACGGGGACGGTCAACACCGAGCTGCCATCAACACCTATCTGGCGTTGGCTTCAACAGTGCTCACCACTGTCGCCTTCTCAAGCCTCTTCCAGAAGCATGGCAAAGTAGACATGGTAATTAATATGTTATAACAGTCCGTGAAAGACTTGCTAAGAGTCTCATTTAGTTTCGTTTTCTGTACGTGCAACCCACAGACACGCTTCTCCATCTGTTGCACAGGTTCACATTCAGAACTCCACCCTGGCTGGCGGTGTTGCAGTGGGAACTGCAGCAGAGTTCATGCTCATGCCCTACGGGTCTCTGATAGTTGGATTCTGCTGTGGTATCATCTCCACATTGGGTTATATTTTCCTCACGGTATTCTTCACATGTAGTTCTAACACAAAGTAATTTGTATAGAGGCACAGTTGGATTGATTGGTTGTGAAAGAACTTGAATGGCCCCCGTAGAGAACTTGATGTAAATGTGATGAAAAGGTGTCCTGGCATTTTTTTCATTTCAGATGTTTCATTAGTTTCCGTAAAAAGGTGAAATGTACAGTACAAAGACCAACACTGTGTGAAAACCCCCATCTTCCCCTCCTGCTTAACAATCACTGATGGTGTCATTATACACATCCCTGACTTTGATGCGGGCAGCGTGTGGTCGATTCCCGCTCAGTGACAATTTTGATATGTGCCCTGTGACTGACTGGCGAGCAGTTCACGGTGTAGTCCGCCTTTCACCTGATGTTAGTTGGGATAGGCTCCAGCAAGCCCGGTGTTGATAAGCGGCTTGGGAATTGAAACCTCCCGCTTACAAAAAAGACAATAAGAAAATGCTATCGTATTTTTAATATTTATACATTTACATAGATATATAGATACACACACAAAGAAGATTATACATATAATCTATGCAAACTGAGAGGAAAAAGTAATAATAATACTATTAATAAATATCTATCCATCCGTTTCCTGTACTGCTTATCCTCACAAGGGTCATGGGGCGTGCCGGAGCCTATCCCAGCTGTCAACTGGCAAGAGGCAGGGTACACCCTGAACTGGTTGCCACTCAATCACATAGAAACAAACAACTAGTCTTGAATCAACCTACCGCACGTTTTGAGGGGTTGCGGGAGGAAACCAGAGTACTCTGAGAAAACAAACAAACGAAGCAAAACTGGCTACGTACTTATCATGCAGACCAAACAGATTCAAATTTCCCAGCTGTCCTCCTCAGATTAAATTTAGTTTTCCCCAGATCTATACTGGAAGTGTAACTTGAGCTCATTGAGCCAAAGAGATGCATAATGTCCTTAAACTGTTTTTGTATGATTTTAGGGTTACATACAACTCCAAACATCGCCGTTTCCACACATGGTGTCAATTAAATGTCCAATGCTTCATCAAGGAGATTGTAAATAGTTGTCCAGTAATCAAGAGCCCCAGAGATTGGGGCGAGACATGTCACGTCTGATGCACGCCAGCCCCACCTGTGTGGAGTTTGCTTGTTCTCCCTGTGCCTATGTGGGTTTTCTCCAGGCACTCCGGTTTCCTCCCACATCCCAAAAACATGCATTAAATGGAGACTCTAAATTAATCTTAGGTGTGATTGTGAGTGCGACTGTTTGTCTCTATGTGCCCTGCGATTGGCTGGCAACCAGTTCAGGGTGTGCCCCGCCTCCTGCCCGATGACAGCTGGCATAGGCTCTGGCATTCCCGCGTCCCTCGTGAAGATAAGCGGCTAAGAAAATACATGGATGAATAGAGCAGAATTCCAATCGGTGTCATCAAGAACCCCGGCAATTTCTTCTTCCCGGATTTTATGAAGAGATATTTTGCTAACATCGGAAATTAAGAGATAGTTTGGGGAGATTAGACTTTTCCCATCCTGAGGGATGGCACATGTGCCATAGAGAGGAAAGCAGCAACTGGCTAACATTTGGTCACTTTTGTGTCACTATGGCATCAAAGGTACAATCAAATAAAAATTGACTCTTGTACATCATCCTCCATGAATCCAAAAGATTCCATAGTAGCGTGCAGATGAACAAACACAAATATTGTACAACGTCTTGAAGTCAGAAGTCTGACATTGTAATTAGTTGTACTGTCATCATCCGGTTCCACTGTTCCGCTTCTCTCAAAGCCGTTTATGGAGAAGCACCTGAAGATTCAGGACACGTGCGGAATCCACAACCTCCACGCCATGCCCGGGCTCATCGGTGGCATTGTGGGTGCGATTACTGCTGCAGCTGCATCCAACTCTGTGTATGGTAAAGAAGGGTGAGAAGCATGTCAGAATCATTGGATTTCAGATGAAATCTGGCCTGTGACCCCCCTTAACACCTCTTTTCTGTCTTACATGAAAGTCTGATTAACACCTTTGACTTCGAGGATGATTTTAAAGAGATGACACCCACGCGACAGGGTGGTCACCAAGCCGCAGGCATCTGTGTGGCTGTCTGCTTTGGTGTAGGTGGAGGTATCATAGTTGGTAAGTTAGATGCACTGACTAGGGCTCACAAGGTCCTTGAATAATTGGAGTGCAAATTCACAAAGTCTTTGCATTCTTCGCAGGTTTTATTTTAAGGTTACCCATCTGGGGGGACCCGGCCGATGACAACTGCTTTGACGATGAAGTCTACTGGGAGGTGAGCGACTACACCAGTTTTGCAAGTCATAATACACTTTTGCAGTTCCTGGGATGGGGGAGTCTCCAGATATGATGATCATGTGTTTGGAAACAGAGCAGAGAAAAAGAGTGTTGACAATTATCCAGGAATGCGTATTTGCATCCTTTTATTAACATCGCCAAACTAAACGGTTTTTAAGGTTGAATATTTTTTAGATTTTTGTTATTGATTACTTGAAAGTGGCTAGGTTTCCCGCCGTGATTCTGGTATAGTTGTTTGTGTGCCGTTAGGAAGCCCGCACGTGTGTTGTGTCACATGTTCAATCAATGTTAACGCAGTCGTATTGGTTATCTGTCAATTAAAATCGATTGTTGAAATTGTGTGCAGATGCCTGAGGAGGAGGAAAGTATTCCACCAGTCCTGCAGTACAACAACCACATGCTCAGCAAAGACGTGTAAGTGTTTTAGTTTTTATGTCAATCGTGTTTGGGTAATACGGTTAAAGGACATCCTGGACTCTCACTTTTCAACATCCAGTCAATCATTCCTAAACATTTTGCACCATTGATTTTTCATATAACATGTCAAACTCCTTGGATGAAAAACAAAGAAATATTTTTGAGAGGGCAAGTAAAAATAAACACCTGTACATAAGTTTACTTAAGTCTAAAAAAATATTTAAAAAAATATTCTGTGACCCCCCCTCCTCCCCACACATACAGCGAAATACAAACTCATGATTATGCGAATTGCTTGGGTGTCCGCTCACTCACATTTTGCTCCAATAGACTTAGTCAACCCCACCACGCTTCAGTTGTACACCCGGATTCACGACCCCAGTCCTGCATGCTGCTTCTCCTGTCCTTGTCCTGTCCTTCACTCACGGCGTGTAGCACGGTTACCACATACAACACTCCTATAGGTCTAGTATGTCATTGTTCTGGATAAATAAAGATTTACATTTCTCATCCTTTTTCCAGTTAGTACTTTGTCTCTTGTTGCCTTCTTTTCTCACTCCCCTCTAGAAACCTTGTTCTGTTCGACTGAGTGACTGTGATTCTCAATAACTTTCCATTACAATAATACTAAGAAACCACAGCGGCAACTCCACCGTGACCCAATAAAACTGTTCCGGCATAAATGGGATACAGATCCTCTGTTTTGCTTGACCTAACAGCCAAACAGGACCAAAAAAAATTAAAAAAAAATCCTCCCTATGGATAGAATATCTGCAAACAAAAGCATTTATGTATACAGTATAAGTGTTTTGGCATCTCGACCGAGATATAAACAATAATAGCAATAACCACCAACAATTCAATCTTTCTGTAAATAGAAAATAAACCCGATTGAATTTCAATTTTTAACTCACTATATACGGTGGGGCAGAACTTCTCGAGGTGTGAGAATTGCGTCCCATCAGGGGGCTGAGAAGTTCAGTATATTTTTTTCATTTTCTTTGGTTAGTCGTACAAGGAGGAAGTTCATTAAAATAGGGCTGATATTATAAAGCTACCCTAAAATATTGTAATGATACAAGAAAAAAAAAAACACTTGTGCATAAGCAGCCCACAGGAGACCAAGTGTTAATGAATCTTTTTGAATTCATTTGTAAATCTTTTAACTCCCATACAGACAAGTTGAGCATAAAGAACCACGATAATAATAAAGCCTCGACCAAAATCATATTTATGTCTTGTTGTTGCTTTCATTGTCCTCTTGGTGGCAGCACTAGTTCAATTACAAGCGTGCCTCCAATGTTCAAGCTGTTGAAAACAGTACGAAAGACGAAATGAAGAGGAGGCTACGCAGTACTGTACTGCACTATAGACAGCAAGGTTCATACACACGCGCGCACACACACGCACATCCACTTGATTGTGGAAGACGCTGTCACACTGACGCTCGTTTATTTTTGGGTTAACAGAGTTTTTAATCACACGCACAAACACACACACAACGTTGCATCGTGCACAAAAAAATGACCTTGAAGATGCAACGTTGACATCATTTTTATTAGGGCTGTTTTTAGGCGGACTATTTTAAAATTCATTGTTTGTCAAATGTAGTTTGATTTGTGAACTTTTCTTTTTTTCCCCCAGAACTGAGTCAAATTTCACCGTGGAGCAGAACTAACCCAACATCTCGATTCTGAGGTTTTGGTGTCCTTTGCTACCCCCTTTTCATTCTCTTGGTAGACAATAACAATAATAATATTTATTGGTCTTCCGACCAATATATTTCTGTAAAATGCAAAATATGTCAAGTGAAGAATGTAAATCAAATGTGAAAATATCAAATATGATCATATTATGAAGTTGTATGGTTCAATTTGCACAAAGTGTAATGGAATATTTACACAATGCCAGTTCACAATATGAATTTGGACAATTTAGGACGTAAGTCACGATGAGGCCATTAGCTTATTTCCTTCCTCAGCTCATGTTTGATTTGTTGGGAATTACAGATCTCTCACTGGAATTATTACGTTGTTGTTTGTGCCGAATAAAATGTTGTATGTGTGTTGAAAGGAGAAATCAGAATAGATCTCTCACACTGTTTTTGCATTCTTCTGTCATTGTCATCGGGCTGTTGGATGCATGAAAACTGCCACACAAGACATCGTCGTCATCATCATCATCATCATCATCAGGTTGAAATGATAAGGTCCTGCTTTAGCCCAAAATAACATGTACTTCTCCCACGCACCCACAAAAAACGTACTGATTTTCGTGAGTTTCTCTTGTGTGTGTGTGTGTCTCTGAGTGCGTGTTTGTGAGACAGAGAAAGAGAATGAGGGAGAGAGAGAGTGTGTGTGGGTTTTTTGTCTGCAAGTGCTTAATGTTATTTTTGGCCTCTACTGTACCTTATATAAAAGTCATAAACTTAAATATGAACGATTGTAAACATGATTATCCTGTTTTCTTTTCATTGTATGTAAATAAAGTATTTGCAACACATCATTTGCCTCTACCTGACTTTCCTTTCATGACATTCACAGTGTCAGAGAAGTCGTCCATTTCATACATTTTGACTAGTTATAATCTGTTATAGTCAACGTATTTTGCGAGGTAAACGGATCTTGAATTTCTTTTAACTTTTTGTCTGAATTAATCAATCAGTACCTCTCTGACAGTGTCAATTTTCACTGACACTTAATAAACTACTGTCATTGTAAGTAGTTGTTCTTTTAATATATTTAGAAACTCTTAAAATCGTGTACACACATACTCATAACGGTACTTGTGTACTTAATTTAGTGCTCACCGACTGTGTGTCCACCTGATGTTAATTATTACAGTTATTCCAATCAAATGTCTTTTAAAAAATATTGTCATTATACACAAATAGAAAGGTACTTTGGCGATTAAAAAGATATGCAGCAAGTCTTTCTGCACATGCATCAGATAAACTGAAAAGAAAGCCCCCCCACCACCACCCATGTTGATCCCTGGGCACACTGCAGTGACCAAACATGGACTTGCCGTTTAATTGTGACCTCAGTTCAAAGGGCAGGAGGTGATAAACGTCAAGAGCAGTGTTTCTTTCCATCGAACGGACCAGCAAAACAGTCGACTAAATACTGTGCACGCATTCACTGGAACTTTTTGGCTAACGTTTCCCAGAAAAGACAAGCAGCAAGGAGTTTATCTCCACATCCCCTATTGACAAATGTTTCCTTGTGGCTCTTTTGTCTTTTGAAACACGTTGAAGTAACGGAGGTAAGAGCTCCGATTAAAAGGAGATCCAGTCATGCAGGAAGAAATGGTTCCCACATTGCCATATGAAATACCACCCACGACAACCCCCGATTACACACACACACACACACGCACACACACACATACATACCCACGCACTAAGGGAGATTGGCCCCTTCTCATTGGACCCCGGTTCCCGGTTCAATGCAACGAATATTTATTCTTCATCTCATTAAAGGACAAATGCAGAACTAGCGTAATTCAGGGTGTTGTTGACATAATAGCTGGCCTTCTTTAAGGTGCAGGTGCACCCTTCCTTGGGGGCTCTGGAGAGCCAAGTTGAGCCATTTGGTCTGAAACGGCCCCAAATGTGACTTGAGGGTGATGACAACCCAAAAAGGTGGGAATGAAAACAATGAGGAGGCAAGAGGGGCATTGAAAGGTGCTGGTGGGGGCCGCAGAGAACAAGGCCTCGCTTTCATTGCTGACTGCTGGTCATCCAGGGTGGATCGCGATGTTTGATTGACAGGTGGGGGGTTTAGCGAGAGGGTGGGAAAGTGGGTGCGCAACAACAAGGCCTCCAGAATGGGAAGTGCACAAAACATACTTCCAAAGAGGGGGGCACAGCGACGCTCATTAATGATAAAGAACACGCAAGCACAACTGTGTTTACATTGTGGGCCAGCGATAGTGTTTGCAGGTTGAGATTAGTTTGTAATCCTTTAGCATGGATATGAAACGTACGCAAAGGCTGAAGTACAGCATAGGGTGTCATGGCGTGTGGTTGGGTGGCGTGGGGTGGGCCACCTGCCACTTGTGCAGCTTGGAATGATAGGAACGAATTAAAATGCTGGTAATCCGTTCCACCCCCCCCCCCCCCCCACCAAAAAAAGCATGCATTGTTTTTTTTGTAGAAGTTATTAATTAAAAGAATACCAATGTATGAAGACTATAAATATAAAAATAGATGACAGTGCTCTCACTTCAGCCCTTTTTTTTGAGTGAGAGAAGAGGTTAAGCCAGGTTAGACCACTTATTAACACTTATTCAAGATTTTCTTAATGCAATAATAATGTGAATCAACGATCCATAGATTTTCATTATTCACAGTCCATCCCGGTCCCTATGATACACTACAGTATACAATATTCTCAAAGAGTGTAATTAAGCGAAGTCACATCCACACCCGTGTTTGAATCCCTGTGTTGACAATTTCCTTGAAAGGCCGTAAACCTTGGGGAGTGACGGCAGGACCTCTGACAATTTACTACGTGGTCAGTTCAGTGTGAGTTTCTTAATCTGCTTCTCCGTGCTCCTTGTGAGTGTTTTCATTCCTCACGTTTTTTTCTTCTTCTTCTCGTTTTTCATTATTTGCAGTTTCATTGTTTTAGGTGATTGTTTGTTTTACCACTCCAAAAATTACAACACTCGAAATACTGTGATGTGGGGGATCTTTTGTAATATGTATATGAAAAAAAAATGTGCAAATGCGCTGAAACCACAAATAGGTGAATGGAGGAAAACTTTATCTTGACTTTGATAAGTTTTTGTGACACGTGGTATATTACTGCTTTATATAAATTCCTGTATTTTGTATTTTTTTCCCCCTCTATTTCTCTTGTTGAGGTTGTTGGTCAAATTCCAAATCTGACAAACTCGTGGGTATTTTGAGACTTTAGAAGTTCTACTGGATTCATTGAGTAACAAGGCCATTCCGTTCAATTTAACGGCGAAACATCCTTGAATTCACTTTACACTCTGTGGGTTTAACGGCACTGGGTAATTCATTCAGGAATCCATGTCGTAACTAATAAAGCAGCCAGTAAAGACCTAAATGAAAGCATCCCCAAGTCCGTAAAAGTTTTCATAGTGTATTTGAACCCTTCCTGTTTTCTCCACATGAGTTCCGCTCGCGTTTTGTTTACCTTTCGTTTCACACCACACAGGAAAATCAATGCAACTCCCACCTGTGCGTGCCCCAGGTATCCCCCCATTCTACTAATTGTCCATAGAGGCTGTTTAAGTGTCCTGGTCAGACCACAATGGCGAGGAGCAGCAGATTAAGCATGATCCTATTCGATCCCCATGAGCCCCTTCGTGCGCTTCGTTACACCAGCATTTAAAAAGGAAGAGGGGGTTCCATTCAGACCTGTGATATGAATCCCAGACGTATGGACAAGAGCAGAGCTTTCACCCCCACGCTCCCCGGTTTCACAGAAAAGCCCCCTTTTTTTGTCAACCTGTAATTCTTGTTGCTACGGGCATCTGGGTTCAATGGTGTGCTCCTGTTGTGAGGGGACAAAGCTTCTCAGTCATGCAGCCGTGGTTGCTAGGGGAGGCAGAATGTATGGGGAGGGACGGGCTGCGCTTGTCCCAGACCAAATGTCTCTCTTAAAGCGGGCGAGAAGGTGTGATTGACAGGTGGCTACACGCTCCGCTGCAGATCACCCAGGAGGTCTGAGCGCGGTGACATTATATCACTGACTCTGTCTGTGTGTTTGCGTACTTCCGGCGAGTTGGGCAGTGAGAGCAGACGGTCTGTGATGGAATTATGGAAATAAATTAACAAAGTAGCACCAGTGAATACCTATATGGGAGCTGCTTCTGGTTCAGTCTTTTTATGATTGTGTTGCTGCAGGAACAAGGCGAGTACGTGGTGGTCAGGCCTGCATCCATGGGGCTCGGCCACACACTGCCCAAAATGGTAATGTGGGTCCCTCTTCCAATGGGCTCACCACCTTTGGGAAGGGCCATAGGGGTTGGGTGCAGTGTCAGCTGGGTGGTAGCCGAAGGCAGGGACCTTGGCAATCCATTCCCTGGCGACAGAAGCTGGCTTTAGGGATGTGGAATATAACCTCTCTGGCAGGGAAGGAGCCCGAGCTGGTGTGTGAGGTCAAGAAGTTCCAACTAGATTTTGTCAGAGTCACCTCCACACACCGCTTGGACTCTGGAACCAGTCCTCTTGTGAGGGGGTGGATTCTCTTCCACTCTGGAGTTGCCCAGGGTGAGAGGTGTCAAGCAGGTGTCGGTATACTTATCCCCCCCTGGCTCGGCACCTGTATGTACGTTGGGGTTCACACCAGTGGACAAGAGGGTAGCCTCCCGATGCCTTCAGGTGGGCGGAGAGGTCCTGACTGTAGTTCGTGCCTGTGCACCAAACAACAGTTCAAAGTTCCGAGCTGCCACCCAGATTCGGATGCCTCCCGGACGGCTCCCTGGTGAGGTGTTCCGGGCACCACCGAAAGGAGACTCTGGGAGCGGACACGCTGGAGAGACTACATCTCTTGGCTGGCCGGGGAGTGCCTCAGGATCCCCCCCCCCCCGGAAAAGCTAGATGAAGTGGCTGGGGAAAGGGAAGTCTGGGCGTTCCTACAAAAGCTTCTGGCCCCACGACCCAATCTCAGATAAGCACTAGACGATGGATGGATGTAACGAGACACACCCCCTCAAAAACTTCAACTTTAATATCATCATTCAGTACAACATTCTTCTAAAGGTCTTGGGAATCATTCAGATGTTTTGTTTTGGGTTTTTTTTTGTTTTGTTTTTGCAATAGTGATATAAGGCTTTTCTTTTTGGTCAGCAGTGGTTTTCACTTTGAAACTCCTTCAAGTGATTGCTAACATTAAATTGAATTTGAAATCAGAAGCATGAATATTAAGTATACAATGATTGTGCACTCATTTCAAGAAAAAAAATTGCCATATGTATTAAAAGTAATGTTTGCATGAAAAGAACATAATACTGCAGAGGAAATAAACACATTTCAATTGCATTTGTGCGGCACATGAAGTGATGCAGATGTTTTGTTATTCTGCAAGCCCAAAATTTTAGAATACTTCTTCGTGTGACAAAACATTTACCATAGCAAACAAGATCCACAATAATACAATTATTGACAAATGAAAACTTATCTGACGTTGTCAGTCATAGCCTCATTAAAGCATCTTTGACCGAGCAGTACAATTGTGGGTAATGGGAGGAGTGCTTTTTTTTTTTTTTTTTTGATCATTCATTCATTCTTTCATTACGCTTATTCTCACTAGGGTCACTGGCATGCTGGACCCTATCCCACAGCTATCTTTTGGCGAGAGGCGAGGTACACCCTGAACTGGTTGCAAGACAATCACAGCGGATATGATTAATCAAATCTTTTTCAGCTCAAAACGCAAACTTGTTCCTCCCGTGGACGCTAAACTATTATCTCAGACATTGTGGTAACATTGCCACAACTTTGACATGCAGATCTAAACTAAAATGCTGTGAATAATGAAAGTGGGACAGCTAATTGTGGTACAAATGTTAAATTAGTGAGTTTGTACTGATTTGCATGCAGGAGGATTAATGAGTCTTTGTGGTGTCTGCAGACACGAGCTCCCCCTCCAGGGCTATACAGTGGACAGAGCGCTGCATTTTTGATGGGAGAAGGGTCTGCGAGGAACCCCTCCCGGCCTCGCCTGAGACTGTCTGGGTTCTGCACTCCCAGACAGAGAACTCTTCCACTCGTCATATGCTGCCAATCCCCAGACCCATCTCCCTAGCCCCCGTCCCGTTGACTTTGACTCTCTGTCACCATCGCCCTCCAGACAGTCTGGGGTCAAAGGCTAACACATCAGTCACACATCAGACATGGTTCAAGTCCCCTATGGCCATATAAATGCTGAATGATAAATCACCTAAAACCAGCCTGTTGGAATGCGCTTTTGAATTCCTGCGGTGCTCTCACAGCTCAAAATGATGGTGGTGGTGGTGGTAGTGGTGGAGGAGGGGATGCACAGTTCCTTTTCACATTTTTAATGCTGAAATAAAAACAGAATACCATGATTTGCAAAACATCTTCAACCGCTTTTTAATTGTACACAATACAAATACAAGGTATTTAATATTCAAACTGATACACTTTAAGCAAATGATCATTCACTTTGAAGTTTATGGCTGCAACACTTTCCAAAAATGCTGGGACAGGGTCTTATTTACCACTGTGTGTTACATCACTTTCTCTTTTAACAACATTCAATAAATGTTTGGGAACTAAGGACACTGATTGTTGAAGCTTTGTAGGTGGAATTCTTTCCCATTTTTCCTTGATGCACAGTTTCAATTGTTCAACTGTCTGGGGTCTCCGTTGTCATATTCGACGTTTCTTAATTTTCAGTGGGATGCAGCTCGAAACTGCATCAAGGCCAGTCAAATACCAGTATTCTTTTACTATGAAGTCGCGCTGTTGTAACACATGTAGAATGTGGTTTGGCATTCGTTGACTGAAATAAGAAGGGGCGTCCATGAAAAAGACGTTGCTTGGATGGCAGCATACGTTTCTCCAAAATCTGTATGGATTCTTCAACAACAATGGTGCATTCTCAGATGTCTAAATTATCCATGCCATTGGTGCTAACATATCCCCATACCATCACAGATGTTGGCTCAGGTCTAGAGAATCATTTCTGGCTGTTGTTGATAAATGTCTTTTGCTTTGCATAGTAGAGATTTAAGATACTCTTACAGATGTAGCGCTATACTGTATTTACTGACATTGGTTTTCAGAAGGGTTCCTGAGCCCATGTGGTGGTATCCTTTACATATTAATGTCTGTTTTTGTTGCAGTGCTGCCTGAGGGATCAAATTCAATGTTGGTTTTCAGCTTTGCATCTTATGTGCCATGTTATGTCATTCTCCAAGCCGCTTATCCTCACTAGGGTTGCAAGAAAGCTGGAGCCTACCCCAGCTAGCTTCGGGCGAAAGGCGGCCTACACCCTGAACTGGTCGCCAGTCAGTCGCAGGGCAGATATCGACACCATCACTGAGCAGGAATCGATACCACGCTGCCCGCACCAAAGGCAAGTGTGTGTACCAGTACACCATCAGTGACTCCACATCTTACATGCAATAAAAATAATTATTTCAGTGGTGGGCTGGAGGGAGGTCAAGACTCCTAAAATACATCCAGCAATGCCACAGTTCGCGACATCTCTAAGGACTTTACATATGGAACAGGTGTAGAACCATGCTACTTAGACCAAATATATTCAACAAGAAATATAACTATTCAAAATCTACTGGGCACGTACAAAGCAAATCTGTTGTGCTAGACTTGTGTACTTGCCACGTTATTAACTGCTTGGGTGAAAATTACTTTGTCTTTTTCTTTTGAATAAAATATGAACATTTTAAGAGGGAAACACCGAATCATTTGCTTACTTATTGACAAAGTTTCAGAATGAAGTGGCTCAAAAAATCTTGTAGTAGTTAACACATGAGCCTGAATTTAGTAATGCTGTAATTGCATTCGCAAATAAATAAATTGTGATTTTTTTTTTTATGTTTGAATAAAGGTACTTAGACTAATGCAAAAATCCAGAGTAATCTGGACTGACTGAAATGAACGCTATTTATAAAAGAACCAATAGGAGAAAAGCCTTCCCTGTTATTTCAGCGTCCATTGGGGGGTCGTGCTTCCCCTGCTTTCTATCGTGTGTGTGTGTGTGTGTGTGTGTGAGCAAAGCCTAATAGGACACGTTAAATCAGCTCTATTGGGAGTTTTGGCCAAGGCCAAGGCTCAAATGAATCGCCCCCAAGTTCACAGGGCCCGTCCGCCCCCATTCTTATGCTAAAGAGTCGCTTCACGAGGCATCAACACCACTAGGCGACATTCCCGCCAAAACGTGGACATTTTCATGACAGAATTCATTGAACTTTTGCTATCTTATCTGCAGAAAATTGCTGGCTTTTGGAACATATTCAAAACGCTTATTGAGATCATAACTCCTGTAAAGTTATAGACACTCCTGTTTTCCCCTTCTACTTTTTTGCCAACTCATCATCGCTTGCTGTTTTTTTTCCTTTGCACTTTAGCAGCCAGTGTGTCTGGAAATAGCCTCTTAATTAGCAACCCTTGACATTTGACTCTGGCTTCTGACCTCAGCATCTCTCTGGTCTGTTTATAGTCCTCTGGGGGACCATCCTGATCACGACCTTTGACCCCTGAAATCCTGCAAGTACTTTCCCAAAACAAATAAAGACACGCGTTAAAAGGTATTTTTTAGAGCAAATGGTCAGTACAAATGATGAAGTGTGGGCATCGTGCTATGTCTTGATTATTAATGGCAACACTTGTTTGTGGAGCACACGGGGTTTAAAGTGCACATGAAATTTTTAATGATTAAAATCACTCCAGTGGAGCAGTTTTATAAATGCATTTATTCCAACATTCCAGAGGCTGCTTTCGCTAATTGCTTTGCATTCAAGCAGAGAGAAGTTGCTGCAGTTATTTAGATGCGTCCAAAACATGCAGCTATGCACAATTCCGCATCATCACCGAATCCATACATGATTTGTGGTTTTAGATGGGGAAAAAAAATGTGTGTAATTTTTTTTTAATCACATTTGTCATTTTTATCAAATGGTTTAATCATTTACTGGCCATATTTGGGCAGTGGGAATCAAAATATTACAATTCATTTTACCATATATTTTATTGTTATTTACATGATCCATCCATTCGTCCATTTTCTATACTGCTTATCCTCACTAGGGTTGCAGGTGAGCCTATCAGATGATTTTGGGAGAGATTTAAGCACCCTCGACTTGGCATAATATGTTAGATTCCATTATGTAGGCTTATATTACAGAACATTATATCATATGACTATATTGGTCGTCCAAAGTCAGCTGGGATGGGCTTCGGCACGGACAAGATAAGTGAACATAAGCGCTATACGGAAAATGGATGGATGGATGGATGGATGGATGGCTCCAAATACCAGCCTACAATTTTATTTTATACACCAAGATATTTTGTTTCAGTGGGTTGGATTTCGACTGCAATGTCAAATTTGCAAATGTGTCAGACTTCAAGTTTATGACAGCTGTTGCAAATTACATTTTAAGCATACAAGAAAATAAACGTGGAGTTTTAATACATTTCGGAGCTGAATAATCATTTTTCGGCACATTTCTTTTAACCTTGGAAATATTTTACTTTAATTACGAGCTCCTATTAACGCGTCCATTGCATTTAATTATAAGAAATTGATGCGGTCCACGCAGTCCCGTTTTGACGTGTGTCCGAACCAGTAGACTGGACTGCATCCATCGCGCTTTTTAATAATACTGCTTGTTTGAGTGCAGACACAACGTGTCACGTTTAAATCCGATCGAGCTCCTTCTCCTTTTTTACTTTAACCGTGATGCTTTCAAATAAGATTAGGGGGGAAAGCACGAAGGCATTGAACGTTTATTATTATTACACGCGTAATTCCCGTCGACAGAACTCACGATTTCAGTCTCGTTCAAACTTTATTTTCTCAAAAGGGAGCTCCGTGAAATAAACGCTCCAAACGTATCCAGCGGATTTTGCTCCGGCCCGTTTTTCTTTGAATAAACAAACTTTTATGGGAGGTGCTTTAAGAATATGTTCGATATTAAAATAAAAACACTGCCTATGCCAGGTGCATTATTCGCCACCAGAACATTATTCAGCACCGATCTTTGCTTTTATAGACCTTGACCTTTTATTTGACGTCGAAATAAAGTAGTCGCCATTTTTCGGAATTCAAAGTAACGTTTTATCCATGTTGTGATGTTCTGTACAGTCACATTGAAAACAGACAACTTTTGCCTTCTTTTATTTCTATTTATTTAAGAACATTATATCTTACTGTATGTAATACATCCAAAGAAAGTGCAATATAAATGAGTCATTAAAAAAACATCTTGTTCTTTTAAGATACGCCGTCTCTGAAAAGAACAAACAAATTCTGATGACTTGTAGGGCAGTCTGGTGTTGGTTCCACAGCTTGTCATCTGTGTCCTGAGAACAAACCAAAAAAAAAAAAAAAGGGGGGGGGGCGATCAAGACCGGCCCATCAAATTATCACTCCGCCACAAACAGTACAATATGCTATATATTTCATATTTTGAAAGGCACAAAACAAAAAAAGAGCATTCAATAGTTACATCGATGTGTTTAAATAATTCAACAGTCAAGATACATATTAGACAAACGTTTTCCTGGCAGTGCCTCAAGAAATAAAAGCATGACTTTTGGTGTCATCTCAGAAAAAGTCCATTGAACGTCTTTTTTTTTTAACTGTCTACATGTTTTTCTCCCCCATTTTCAGGCTCTATCATGGAGGGATTTCAAGGCTTTTATCCCCACGGGGAACCAGGCCCAACTCTTTCTCTGTCAATTTTCACCCACTCCCCAATTCACACAAGCTTTTTCTCCCACCAAGCCCACAATGAAGGATTTGTCCTCGTTCTTTGTCCACATCTGATATCTTTTTTTTTTTTTTGCCTGCTCCTTTTATTTTCTGCAGACAGCATGCAGCATATGCAAATACACAGTCCTTTATTCGTGAGCCCCCTCCCCTGAATGAATGCAACCTTAAATGAGGCCACACTTGCACATATTTACAGAGGGGGCATGTAGACATGCACTTACACCAATCAGCCTTCTTGACAGTTGCTTAGAAGCAATAAAATCTAGACCAAAAAATAAAAAAGATGCCTCGTAACAATGGATTCGAAAGATGTGATTGAAGAGGATCGGCTTTCTTTTAAGAAGTTTCTCAAAAAATATGTCAAATACCACATGGAATTTAGCCATTTCGTGCACATTGCCTCCATTTTCATATTTGGAAAAAAGGGACCTTACAGTGGGGTCTTTTTTGCTACCTTTTACAGATTGAGTATAACACATTTTTCACATTATCGCACATAATTTGCCATATCATAGGATTTTGAGTACATGTTGTAATTTTGTTGAGCTAAAATAAAACACTTCCTAGGCTAAAAGATTAAAACTATGGAAAAAATGTGTATGTAACTGTGGTATGAGGGATTACTGTAAGTATTATTTATAATACTGTGATAAAATGACACAGGTGCCATATCCTTGAAAATGGAAACATTTTGCATCAAATGGTTGTATCATCGTTTTGTGAAGCCCCTTAAATTGAGGCTGAAAGTCTATGTTTCAAACAGAACTGTATTTTATTCATTTCAAAGTAATTGTGGTGGTATAGAGATTAAAAAAAAAAACAATAAAAACTCATTGTTCACATACCTCCAAAAACAGAATGATCTAATTCCGATGAGGTTTAGGTTACTATGTTTGACTGTCCTATTTTCTATAAGAAGTCAAACGTGCCTCACTCCTGAATGGAAGCGGATTTTTTTACGTAGCATTTTTGTTTCAAATATAAAAGATGCAGCATCTGACAAGTGGCGTATATTTATTGCCTTACACGCTTACAATACCCAATAAAATGTGCTCACTTGAATGAACTTAGAGCTCAGATAAATTATAACCAACATAAATGGCTTTCTTGCTGCCGCCGTAGCGGGAGAATGTGAACGCTAGTGTGCGTGTACGATCTGCAGAGCAGTGACAGTTCGGCCTTTTCACTGGTACATTACTGCGCCTGCCGGGCCTCTTCCCCATAGCAACGCCGGCGGAGGTCAAAGGCTACGTAACCCCCAACACGCAAGCAGGCGACCACCTCCGTCTCCTCCGGCACTCGGCGGCTGCACCCGTGAACTTGAACTTAACACAGAGAGAACTGCCGAATCCAACTGATAAATGAGCATGTCTGAGGGAGAGCGCTCGCAATACTCTTCACGCTGAAACGTCATCTCCTCCTGGAACGATTACAAAGAAGTATTATAGGCGCAGTCACCTAATTTTCCTCTCCTGCTGACCCTAGACTCAGGGATTCCTCATAATCCCTGCAAACGTCTCGCCATCCTTCTTTAAGATACTTAACGCTGATCTTTGTGCCAGATTAGTCAAGTTACATTAAAAGAGCCTGCGTGAGCCTCCCTTGACCCACATGGCAAGGGATTCAACACTCTCGGTTTGTGCCCGTGAGCTGAGTATGAAACATTACAATGTTTTGAACATTCATATGGCTGAAAGGGAGCGAGAGCGCAAGGGAGGACCTTAGAGGTTCTTCAAAAACGGAACACATGACTACTACGCTTCTTCAAACTACCGCGCTTACCCTTGTGTGCAATAAGCGACATGTTTAAAAAAAAATCCCCCAAATTTCTTCATATTTATTTACTTTTTGGAGCACTTTAAATCTCAATAATTTACATTTTGCATACGTTTCCATTCTCTGCGGCAACATTTTGTTTTCCTTGTGCACACAAACAAAGAGCAACGCAAGGTATATAGGAGCTTTAGGTTAGAGCTGTGAAATCTGCATGTTAATACATTTAATGGACTACGGAGTGGATAAATATTTGAATGTACATCTGGCTGATAACTTGGCCTAAATCCTCTTCCCTGCCCAGCTGGATCGTCTTGATTGAAAACACTTTTGTTTTCACAGATTAGACAGACGCTGATGTTTAATCAGCAGGCGCCTATAAATTATTTTGCCCACGTCGAACTTTATGTCACATCCACTCAAAAATCCAAGTGGAAAATACCTATGTAAACATTAAATACCTTTTGGAATGGAGTCACCAACTCTCATTTCAAGAGCTACCACGCCGTGATTGTGCAAAAGAGCAGCTGAAAGCGTTTCACGTTCACCTCCGCTCATTTCAACTATTACGTCACTGTGTTTCATTCTTTTATTTCAGTCAGAATGTGAGGCTCGTGCAGCGAAATGTCCATGAAGGCCTGCAACTCGGCTGAGCTCTCGACACATTAGCATTATGGCTCCTTTTGTTTTTCCGCAGTGAGTTCCAGGACTGGATCACACTTGACCTTTACATCGGGGTTTCTCGTCTATATTTGCACAATCAAGTGAAGAATTTTTTTTTTGCCATATGTTGTAGCTTACAAATCCTTTTACGGGTAGTTCATTATCGGTGACATCTTTCGGCCTGCCTGCCATATGCGAGGAGGCTCACAGCCACAGATACATTTGTGCCATTTTAAATCTTTCATATTGTCTTGCTGTGACCAATCGCATCCCGATGTCATGATAAGTCAAAAGCTTCGGAGGCAACATAGAATCTGATTGAGATTGCGAACGGGAGCGTGATCTCTAATTGCTTCCCGCCTCTGATAAAGGCCGAACACAGAGTGACGAAGTGTAGGTCGGTGACTGTGCGCATGTGGTGTGTCAATGCGTCTCTAACGCCACTGAATCCCTCTCAATTGGCAGGGAAAAACAGCATCACATCTCCATGCCTTTCAGACATGCAGAGGGGGCTGAATAGACTATAATGAACAGTCAGGTGGCACTCCATGCAGGGCCGGCGCTGCCCCCCTCCCCGACGCACACATATCAAACACGCATAGACTTGCAAACACATTAAAACTCAGCGCCTCGGCCGACCTCAGGGCTCCGCACGACAGTCTAATGTCTCAGGCATCTGCTCATGTCTAGTCTGGAGGGCCTTTCCCACCCTGCCCCCCAGCCCGGGACCGCTAAAGCACCAGCTCTCACAATTGTGGGAAAGAGAGCTTTTTCGGAGTGGGGGGGCAGGTGTGGCGGGAGGGTACGGGGGCGCTAAACAGCTATTGAGAGGGCAGTGAGCGAGAGAGAGAACGGACTTGAATGATAATGTGCAAACGCACAACGCTGTTCATTAACACACAAGCATGGCAGCTGCACATGTTGGCGGTAGACACGCAACGTCACGTGGTCCTGCTCTCTGCTGCCGACTGCAGAAGCAACCAATGGACTCAATACTTGTTCAAAATACTAATGCCTAACAGTGGCACTGTGGAATTGTGGATTAACTTAATAACGTGTGTTACTGTTAGTGCAAGTGATGAACAAACCTGCGTCATACCGGAAGCTGTGTCAAATATTCAGATTCGCAAACAGAATTATTAGAAGCGGCTCTCGTGATAATGCCGACCAGTCCACTACAACCTGCAACTGCAATAATAAGCAGATTGTCGAATGCATGCCTTTCTGACAGTGTCATCAATACATTTTGAACAACACAATATTGTATTTTACATGGCCCTTGTATACCCAGACGTGTAAGGTGGCTATTTGGGGGTATCTGAAGGTTGTATGCCTGTGACCAGAAGGCATGTTTCATGGTCTACAATACATCTTATCATGGAAGCGTACTGCTGCCTCACCACCAAAAACTTTAGAATCACATTTTTAATGTGCTAAATTTGACATTTTAACGTGACAAATTTCATGTTTCAACCTGCTAAGCTTCCCATTTTAATGCTCTAATATTGACTTTTGCATATGGCGAAAAAAAATGAAGCAGTTTCTTCCCGTTCAGGTCACCGGTAGAGCCTTGTGCGTGTCTTCTTTTCATTTGATTGCATTATTATTATTATTTGGGCCTATTTAGCTGTTAAATCAAGGAGAAATGAGGATCTGTATCACTTTCATGCCGGAACAGTTGTACTGTTCCACAGTGGAGTTTTTAAGCTGCCACTCTGATTCTTTGCATTCTGACGGATATTTGTCAAAAATTTATGTCAGACAGAACAAAGTATTAAAGAGGAGTGACAGAGAAAACCAAAAGGACACATGGTGAGGAGACAACTAAAAGATACAGGAAGCAAAGACAACACAAGAAAAAAGGAAAGTAGATCATTGTATGCCGAGTACAATGACACATTGGATTCAAGTGTGGGATGGGCAGTACTCCTATACCTTGTGAGGGAAGGACAGGAAAATATAGGACAAGACAAGGACAGGAGGGCAACATACATGACTGGGCTTGAGGACCAGCAGAACAACTGAAGTGTGCTGTGACTGAATGTGAAAATTATAAACATGTAGAAGAAATAGAGCGCAAGTGGGGGGATATCGAGAAAGTGTGTCTTCTTTTTCAAAACCTTGCCCTTATTATTTTTCGTTTTTTTTTTTTACAGTATAAAGGAGAGCAGCACAGTGACGTAGCTAGTAACTTTGATTAGGATGATGTTCACAGGTCTTGACTCATGACCTGAACCAGAAGGAATTATTGTTTTGCGAAATACAAAATGAAACTTATCCCGTGATAAACTGACAACTAATCATGTTAAAATGAATTTCAATAATGTTAAATCGTATAAAATGTATCACATTGAAATGTAACATTTATCACATTACAATGTGTTATTGAAGCAGTAGATTACTGGAAGTAATACATACTCCTTTTAAACATACATAGTTATCATTCAATCAAACTAATGAAAATAAAGAGCTTGAAATTGGATGACGCAAATGAATAGATGGGACATTCACAAAACCTGTGTCAAGACAAGAACACTTACAAATTGTATTTTTTCATCACCATAATCGGGGATTGCAATAATTGAAAATATATATTGTACACATGTTCCATTTTGATGTGGGGATGCATGTCATGCACCAGGTGCATGACAACATGCCGTCCGCCATGCTGTGTCCAAAAGGAGTGCCGTGACAAGAAGGGGTGGCAGCTTTCCTTCAACCGGTGCCAGCTCATTAATTTTGTTTGCTCCCCAGCCCCCTGCCTATCTCCCCCACCCTAAGCGGCCCCCCCCATCACCCACTAACTGCTAATTAGCAGGAGGAGAGGACATATGAAAAAGGGAGAGACGCCATGTGTGTGTGAGACAGCGAGGAAATGGGGAACTCATCTCTTCTTCATCCACGATCGCGTCAGTCAGTACACACACACACACACACACACACACACACACACACACACACACACACACACACACACACACACACACACACACACACACACACACACACACACACACACACACACACACACACACACACACACACACACACACACACACACACCACACACACACACACACACACACACACACACACACACACACACACACACACACACACACACACACACACACACGTTCGTCCTTGCAATGCTACGAACATCCCCACTGGTACCCTAAAAAAAAATGAAGATGCAACCCACCATTTACTTCAGCCCAGCCATTTTAGATATCAACGGCAACATCTCCCAAGATGGCAGCCAGGATCCGAAGATGGGCCAAAGCCTTTGTTTGCCCCCTGGCATGGCACACAGTGTCTGTCACGGGCAGTGCAGATGGCATCCCATCGCTTCTGGGTGTAAAAAAAAAAAAAAAGAGGAGAGGGCGGAGGAAGCGCGATGACCTCGTCCTCTTTTTCTCCGAACAATGCTTCCACCATCTTTTTTCGGGAAGAATGGCGCTAATTGAAACTCTGTAACGAGAACATCAATCAGAATTTAGAAAATAAGCACACGCCGAATCGTCGGTTACAATAAAAGCTAGACAAGCGAGGAGCAACGCGCGTTTTGGACGCTAGGTGATTAAATGCTGCTGTAAACCTGGCTTTATAATTTGAGCGAGGTTCGAGGGACAAAGGATGACACAATGGTGCCTTGAAGCATCCCATAAATAAAGACACCTACAACAGGAAGAGGCTCGGAGCACGGCCTTTTTTACATCTCCAATATCCTGCAGTGAAACGAAGCAATTAGACAGCGAGCTCTGCTGCAAAGGGTAGTTAAGGCGCTGAATGCAAACACATCTCACTGTGGTGCTCTTCAGGCTTTAGTGGCTCACATGGACATGGACTGCATCACACTCAAGGAGCAAGTTGAAAAGTTCAGCTCCCGTCTACGGGATGGTCCGGCCCCCTCTCATTCAGGCCTGCGACAATGTATCCCAAAGACTCTTAAGATTCGTTACAGCTTTTAAACACAGATGCCAAGTGTTTTTTTAAACCCTGTTGTGCGGAGGCTCCTACAACACTCCACTGCATTATTAGAAGTCCTGGAGACATTAATGCTTGTACAAAGCACTCGTCCCCCCCCCCCCCCAGCCACAACTCCCCCCCCTTTTTTTTTCGTCTGTCAACAAAGCCAACGAGATGTTTTAAATTTAAATTCAATTAAAAGATTCACTTTGGTACATTATGACCAGCTTACACAACAATCAAGTTCATTCCGTCTTCAGTCCTTTATCATGAATATTTATAAAGTCTGCAGCAAACAATGTTCCCACTGTGCATGTTTGCGTATGTGCTATATTTCTATTTTCATTGCAATCAATATTAGATGAGATAGATCAGTGCACCTTTCAATTCCGGTTGATTTATATTTCTCCCCTTCACTGTTTTTGAAATTGTACCCATACAAGACAACAGATTTTTGTAATTGCACAATAAAATAGTAAACTGTAATGTCCAATATAAACGTTACACTGACTATCCTTGATTTCTTTTTGCTGGTGCAAGAATCTCCGCCTTCCATTTACATTATGTAACTTTATGTATGCTGTGGTATGTAGGTGTGCTTGAATATGTAAACAAAATGAATAGTGTTAAATATGGTCTCCTTGTAAAAGGAAGACATTGGTGCATGCATTGTTTAATAAAATGCATTTTGAAATTTTGAATGAGCAAGCGGTTCATTGAAAATATTTCTTACCTTGGACTTTAATGGGTAAAGGACAGAGTCTTCTCTCTTTCTAAGTCAACGTTAATTACGGAAGTCATTCCTACATTCGGTTATCTAGCTTTATGACAGGTATTTAACACTCATACAGCTAGATAACCAAAGACAGAAACAGACCCCCAGAAGCATCTGATTGTTGGAACCACACAGGATGCCACTTAGCATCTATAGGCAAAACGTACAGGTGTTAAATAAATTCCCAAGATAAGGAAACATTTTGCTCAATAATTACAAAATACACAGCAAAAAACCCCAAACATATTTTATTAATTATTACGTTAATATACTTTATTATTTTAGATAGACCCGCTCACAAAATATCGTTATTATAAAGTTACAAGTAATCCTATTGTATTCCTCATGAACAAAAAAAAAATCTACAGTACCGAAATATAATATATGTACGCATGCACATGTTAAAAGTAAAAAAAAAAAAAAAAAAGGCCTTATAACACCAATTAGGCTACTATAAAATAAAACATTGTGGAATAAACTAATTCAAATGCACGTTTGTTTGTTTGTTTTTGAATAAACATTCTCACCTAGACTTGTTATAATTTCAATATGGGACATTTTTCGAAATTTAGGTTGGGTGACGATTTTTTAAAAAATATTATTAATGTCCGCCTCAGCTAACTTGTGTATGCTTCTCGGACGTGGTGAAACTCACCTGGTGATGATTAAGGTGAGGAAGAAAGAGCATGAAAGGAAGGCAAAAAAAGGCCTCTCGAAGACGTGCAACGTCAGATGACCGCGACACTGCCTCCTACCCAACTCGCCATTTGCTCCATTTGACGTGCCCTCACTTCGTTTCGTCTTTTGACGTTTTTTTTTTTTTTTTTTTAAACAGCCAGTCATATATAATAGACGCCCCAATATTCACTTTAATTGGACTTACGTCATGTCATCATTAATCTACTTATGTAACTGTAGTCGTCGCACAATTAAATGTAGCTGGCCAAAACACTGTCACATAAGCGCACCATATTATTAAGTAAAACGAAATTATTTTTTGTCATCAATGATGTTTCTGTCTTTTATTATTATTTTTTTTTTTTACAAAGTGACAGCGTACATCATGTGTTGACTGAATGCACCGCGGTAGGAGGACACATGGAGTGAAGCAGGCATAAATTTTCGATTAAAAATACCCCACAAAGGTTTGTCTTACCTATTCGTGAACCTTTCGAGCCAGCGGTCTCGTACGTCCCACGGACCGGGCGGGGTGGAGGGTGCTCCCGCATCCTCCTCTGGCCACCTTCTGCCCGGCTGCGGCCGAAGCACCTCCTCTGCTGTCAGTCAAGCCGCCACGTTATGACGTCTCACACCAGCACGCCTTGTTTGACCAATCACAGAGGCCAATCTTTACAAAGATTAGTCAAGACGGCCAAGATGGATACACTCGAAAACAATTCCGTTTTGTTACTATTTTCGATTCTATATTATTGACCTGAAGGGCTTTCTGCAAAAATAATGTTGATTCATGGAGGATTGATGAGTGATGACATGCAACAATCATGGATTCAAGAATGAAAAAAAGACTTGAGACATCAATAAGCATAATGTAAATTTTAAAATCGTTGCTGTCCCATTTTACATTTAACTCCTTCAAATTCTCGGGGTAACCTGTGAGACGTTTGGTGCAAATTTATTGAGGTCTAACGGTATTGTCGCAACCATGATATGAAGCAAAAATTGGGCAATTATGATGAGCTCAAAGGAATTGGCTGTGCTAAGAAGTTTATAGTTCAGCATTTTGTGGTGCTATTTGTATGTGTAGTGACGGGTTAACCATGCAAGGGGTCGCTAAGATGGGGCCTGAGTGCATCACGTGGCCTTCAACTAAAACTTGAGTAGCCCTGTGGTCCTGTACTAAAAATACATTATTGGTGATGGGACACTTTGATTTCCGTTGTACTTTTTTGTTCTCTCTTGGAAAAGCACATCCACACACCCACACAACAGATCATATGCTCAAGAATACTTACTAGTGTTATCAGAGTGAAGGTAGCTTAGTAAAAAAGACCCCAGGAAGCTATCGCTAAGTAAGTGTCATAATAAATAATGGTAATAAACAATAAAATAAAGGATATGATGTTACTTGATACCCCCTAAACATTTCTGCCTGCCCCCTCAAGTACGCATGTCTAGGATTTAGTTTAGTTGTGAAAATATGTTTTATATAAATATAGCAATACATCACAAAACGGATTGTTTTTCATACTGTTTGCTATACTTGACATTTTTTGTTTGTATTGTTTTTATGATCTGTGAATAAAACCGGTGGATCAGTTGATAAAGCCTTAGCCTCACAGTTCTGAGGACCCGGGTTCGATTCCGGCCCCACCTATGTGGAGTTTGCATGTTCTCCCCGTGCCTGTGTGGGTTTTCTCCGTGCACTCCGGTTTCCTCCCACATTTCAAAAACATACAACATTAATTGGAGACTCTAAATTGCCCCTAGTTGTGATTGTGAGTGCGACTGTCTAAATGTGCCCTCGAATTGGCTGGCAGCCAGTTCGGGGTGTACCCCGCCTCCTGCCCGTTGATAGCTGGGATAGGCTCCAGCACTCCCCGCGACCCTCGTGAGAATGAGCGGCAAAGAAAATGGATGGATGGATGAAAAAAACAAGTTCATTTGCGTTCTTAAACCATCATCTTAGAACAATCCACTGCACAGCTATACTTCATCTTTCTTCCTTAACTATTTTCACTCTAATAACACATAAGAGAGCAATGGCGATATTTGCATTTGGAAACTATTTGTAGCAGTGGTTCTCATAATTATTTTCATAAAATACCACCTAAAAATGCACTCAACTCTCCAATTACTACAATAACCAACTGGAAAATACATTCACATAGTAGGTGTTCATTCCACTCCCCCATCCATCAATTTTCCAAACCACTTATCCTCCCAAGGGTCATGGGAGTGCCGGAGCGTATTCCAGCTCACTTCGGGCAAAAAGCAGACTGCACCCTGAACTGATCTCCATAAAAGTATATTTAATACTTTTGTGGGCCTCTGTAACATTTGAAGGAATTAAAACATTTACACTGTGGTTGCATAATGATTGAGTGTGAATGCGCTGCAGATAAAAGTTTAAACAAATCAAAAATAAGCAGATTTCATAAATATTACCTGTTATATCAGTATATAAATATCAGTTTTCAGTCACGTAATCAGTATTATCAGTCTGCCATTTTACGGTTGTTGTTACAGAAGTTGTCCCTGCGTGTTGAATTTTGGGGCACCTATTTAATGAACTGCACACACAAAAAGAGGTTGCCTTGGAATTTGGAAGTTTGTGTGTGAGTAAAAGTGCATATGTGGATATGTGTTCAATTGAGAAAATTGTACACATTTTATCACGTGTCATAATGAGTACATAAATGTGCAATATGCAACATTCTTACTTTAAGACTGCATGATTTAATGTCATGTAATATATAATCCTACCTCTCATTATTTCTGATTGGATGGCGCCCCATTTCTATTTGTGGTCTTTATTTGTTTTGCACGAATGGAAATGTAAAGCGATTTAAAAAACGCATCAACAAAATATACGACCGTGGCAGGACTCGAACCTGCAATCCCCTGATCCGAAGTCAGATGCCTTATCCATTAGGCCACACGGCCTGCTGGATCAATGGGTGATCGCGTATATAAATACGCATAATACTCAGGTGTACAGGTGGAATAAGTATTTTACTGTACACGCAAAGCAAGTGAATATAATGTCCCTTCCAGTCGTCCCTTCTGGCTATGTCCAAGTACGTGGTCATCCGGGCCGCTAGGTGTCGCAAAAGCTGTTTCTCTTCTCCGCCGAAGCAGCTTTTCGAGCGTCAGGTTGTTCTTCGCCTGCGTCTTCAAACGGTGGTTTTTTTTGTTTATTTTTTTTTTATGACAGTTACCAGTCGCAGTGTTGTCATGAAATGTCATGTCATGTCATGTCTGAACTTGGAGCAAGCAGTTATGCGAGCTTTGCTAACCCACAATCGAGGGAAACTCCTTAGCCAAATGTTCCGGTTGATTACACGTGATCCCATCAATGAGTTGACTCAGTAAGTTGACAGAAACGACGTAGCTGGCTATTTTTTGTTGCTTATTGTGTTCTTAAAATGGAGATAGAACTACGAAGCACCGTATACAACGGCCGTGTTTTGTTCAGACTACAACCTACACGAGTAATTTTTGAGGCATGATGTTTTAATTTCATGTGTTTAGTCATAGTAGTAATCGCAAAGGTTGAATCGAGGTATCTGTAGCGTCCAGCAGCTTTGATCCAAGCTTTGTATTTTGTGGATGTTTTCATCTACCAGTTAATGAAGACCGCTTCAATTAGGACAAATGTACTGGTTGTGAATGTTTTTCATAGGATGCGGTGAGCTCTCCAGATGAGGTGATGCTGCGTGTGACGTTCAAATTGATCCGCTGTCCCACGCACAGCTCTGTCCTCTCCAAAAAAGGGATATGGCTCCGCTCCTTCTGCTCCACAAAACTCCACTCAGTCCAGGGTGAGGACACCACAGAGACCCGTCTGAACCCCTTAAATATCCAGATGCTGTCAAGAAATCTCCACGAGCAGATCTTTCGGGGGCTGCAGCCCGAGTACAAAGAAGAAGAAGTGCAACGCGGTCTCAGGCACTTGCAGAAGCATCAGCTTTGGGGGAAAGAAACGTCGCTGTTACACGAAGTGGAGATGAAGCTTCCCAAAATGTACGGGAACAATATTGACGAACACTTCCGTCTTTTAGCTCAGAAGCAAAGTCTTCCATACTTGGAAGCTGCGGCCGAGCTGCAGAGAGCGGAGCTTCCTTGCATGCCTCAGGAGTGGACATGGCAGGTTGGTTGGACACGCTATGAGTCTAACGGGGAGAGTTACAGGGTTGACTTCCCAGACGAGACGGCGCTTGTGTTTGATGTGGAGGTGTGCATGGCAGAGGGACAGTGTCCAACATTGGCAGTTGCTTTGTCTCCTACACACTGGTAAGAAAAAAAAACCTACACTCAGAAGAACTGGAATGATTATGTTGATTTGCCTTGTCCTTAGGTGGTCTGATAGTTAACCTCACAGTTTTGATGTTCAGGTGTTTGAATATCACCTCTGCCCTTTTTTCTTGGTGGACTTTGGATATTCCCCCCACGCTTTTGTGGGTTTAACTGTGTATCACAACTTACTCTCACATTCCAAAAAGGTTAGGTTATCAAGACTCTAAATTGCCCGTATCTGTGAATGTGAGTGTGAATTGTTGTTTTTCTATATGTGCCACACAATTGACTGGCAATCAGTCCTGGGTGTGTACCCCACCACTTCCCCAAAGTCATCTGGGAGAGACTCCATCTCACAGATGACCCCGTTGAGGACATGCGTTATACAAAATGGATGGATGTGTTCATTGTGTAGCTACTACAGTGTTTTTGTTCATATGTAGACACAACAACAGTACCAAAATATTACTTTATGGGGAAGTTGTGGCAAGTTTATGTCACAGGTTTCTGTGTCCCCCACCTTGCAAGGTACTCTTGGTGCAGCAAACGTCTGATCGAAGAACGCTACTCCTGGTCAAACCAGCTCTCCCTTGCTGACCTCATCCCATTGGAGACACCAATGAACTCTGTCCGTCCACCGGGGAGTCAGTGGAAGGAACGGCTTATTGTGGGCCACAATGTCAGTTTTGACAGAGCTCACATTAAGGAGCAATATTTGCTAAAGGTGTGGGAACCTGTTATTTAGATTTTGGTTGTTTTATGATTTTTTTTTAATAATTTCCTTTAGAGCTTGTGTTGTTTATATTTAATTAAAATCCCATACACTTCATTTTCTCGAGGGGTCCAAGGTGCGCTTCATGGACACGATGAGTCTGCACATGGCTATCTCGGGCCTGACTGGCTTCCAGCGCACGCTCTGGATGGCCAATAAGATGGGCAAGAAGGTGGGCCTCCAGGAGGTCACCAAGCACATGAAGAAAGTGGCACAGAAAAAAGATGGTCCTAAGGTTGGTGTATTTGACACTGGGTTTGGTGGGGGGTGTTTTTTCAGCCACAGACAAATGAAAACCTTCATAATTTAATGATTTGATGTATAGGTTGGGTTTTGGGACTGGGTGAATATTAGCAGCCTCAACAACTTAGCTGATGTCCATGCTCTCTATGTGGGAGGCCCACCGCTGAAGAAAGAGATAAGAGAGACCTTTGTAAAGGGGACTATGATGGACGTCAGGAACCACTTCCAGGTATGTCTGTCCATCCATGTGTCTTAACTATCCAGCCCACAGTGGAGAGTAACTTTGCCTTTGGTGCCCCCTTCAGGAATTAATGCAATACTGCGCCTCAGATGTTCTGGCAACCCATGAAATTTTTATTGAACAGCTACCTCTCTTTATGGAAAGGTCAGAATGCATATTTCTCTTAAATTGTGGTCACTGACGGATCATAACTAATCTGTACTCCGAAAGATGTCCGCATCCTGTGACATTTGCTGGAATGCTGGAGATGGGTGTGAGCTATCTTCCTGTCAATCAGAACTGGGAACGATACCTGGAGGATGCCCAGGACATTTATGAAGAGCTCCAAAAAGAGATGAAGAAGTCTCTCATGAGTCTAGCTGATGATGTATGCCAGCTTTTGGAGGATGACAAGTGAGACATGAAACTTCTATTTTTGTGACTGGACTTTTTCCTGAATAACCTTATTTTAGCTAAATGTAGTGAACCCAAATCTTCTATACCATGTAAATAATTTAATGTGGGTCTCTGTTATCCTATGATTCATATGAAAATACCTGCTTGAATCATTTACACATGCATCTAAAAAAATTAATGTAGTGTAGAATAGTTCATTTATCCATCCACTTTCCAAGCCGCCTATCCTCACAAGGGTCGCAGGAGTTCCAGAGCCGAGCCGAACTAATTTTGAGCGAAAGGCATATTTATCCATCATCCATTTTCTTAGCCACTTATCCTCACAAGGGTCGCGGGAAAGGCAGATTTATTTCAGATCGATTCAAAAGGAGAACAATACTGTACTTCCTAGATGCTCTGGATTTTTTAAAGTCATTATTAATTATTGGTTTAAAATCAACCCCTTCCCCCTTAAATATTAAACTGATATTTTGCACAAAACCAAGCTTCCACATCTCTATTCCAGTATGACTGCGCCTCACTGAGTGCACAAGGTCAAGCTTGGGGGTACAGATGCCAGATTCGAATCTCAAGAACAGTTGTGGGGATCAGCCACAGCCTTGATTTTCAATGCCCGCTCACCCAGAATCACTGATCCCAGATGTCATAAAAAGAAGAGCTGTCGATGTTTGGCTGCAACGAGGAAACCAACTACCGAGATTGCATGACTAATACTTGTGTCCATAAAGTGAGTGTATTTTTTGTCTTCATCCTTAGATTCAAAGATGATCCTTGGCTTTGGGACCTCGAGTGGGACGTGAATGAGTTCAAGCTGAAAAAACTGCCAGCCAACAAAAAGAAACAATCTCAAAAATCAGTTCAATCCCAAATTGGTGCACCTCTTGCAAATTGGATGGAAGGTATATCCTCAGAGTGCAGCTCAGTAGAATATAGCAGTCTTTTCTTTGTATTAAAACTTACTTTATGCCACAAGACACAGGCCCACCATCCGAAGAGGACACTGAAACAGGTCTTTGCCCGAGCAGGCTAGCTGTGGATAATCTGAAGAAAACAGTGAATCGACTTCCCAAGAGAAAGCAACACCTGCCCGGACATCCTGGGTCTGATTCCCCAGCAGTCAGAACTTTACCTTCACTTTACATTTCTTCATTGTGTACTACCTCACCAGGTGGTATCGTAAACTCTGTGAGAAGATGTCTGCGGACAGCTGGTCACCCGGAGCGAGTCTCCTCAGTCTTCAGATGAGAGTGACCCCGAAACTGATGGGTCTGACGTGGGATGGATTCCCCCTGCATTACACAGAGAAACATGGCTGGGGGTATCTGGTTCCGGGACGCAGGGATAACTTGGACTCGTCGGACGGAAACGTAGGACCACCCCTGTGCCCTCATAGGTATTTAATGGACACCACACTAAGTTTTCACACTGAGCAGTAAATGATGTGGAATCATTTTCGAAAAGCGCATACGTACAAATGGAGACAGCATAGTAATAAAACAAACGCTACTAAGCCTTTAACTGTCTCCTACTAATATGACTAATAATCTTGGTTTTTAGGCCAATTAAAATTTTCAATCACATAAATCTGACGCTTTTGCATCTGCATAACATTTCTAGTCCTCTCAGACGTAGTATTAACTCCTTTTGAGTTGTATAGGGGAGTCAAGGCAATGTCTGCATAATATTCGTGACTTGGCAGCACATACCGCAGGTCAGAAGTTTCCAACGTGTCTCAATCACTGCTTTTGCAACCTATAAAAGAGCAAGTAGCTTGTCTTTGGCACTGTTCAGTTCAAGTGACTCTTGTCATCTGGAACGCAAAGTGAAAATTATTTAATTCATGCAATCTGTTTCTTAGCAGGATTTTAAAGTTGACAGTTGCTTTTTTTTTTTTTTCAATTAGTACTAGAGCAGTTGGAAAAGTTGCTAAATAATAGGGCAGTTAGTAAATAATGACCTAAATTTAATGTACTGGTAACTTACTTTTTTCAGAAATGTTCATTCTTTGTTTTTTTAGAGTTTACATAAAACAGGAAAATGTTTAAGCTTGTCTTCTTCCTGCCAGCCATTTTGGAAATTACATCACTGATGGATGCCTGTCAGAAGCAGAGAGCTGTGACTGAATTTCTTCTGCACCTGGGCTCAGTGATGAATCCATGCCTCACCCCCAGTTACAACATGCTTTTGAAAAAATGAGTCACCTTTGTGACACTCAAGAAGCCCCCTTGGCAACACTAACAGTTATTGTAAACTACTGTAGCTCCTCTCTGATGGAGGCCGTATTGTAAGTGAAAGCATTGCACGTCAGGTTGTGACTGCAGATAAATGTTGTATCTAAATCTGATGCTTTTGGTGAACTTCTTTTCCATGAAACAGGTCGTGAATATTATAGTTGAAACATAAACACTTCCATGGCGTTTAGGGGATGTACATGTTAGTCAGGTTACATAACAATCACGAGGGTGTCCTCGGAAAAACTTTAACCGCTGCACCCAAAATGTTTGACAATCACTCCTATTATTAAGGAATCCTTCTTGTGCTCTGCAGAGAGATTGAACGTGTTTACAGAGAGTACTGCGAGCAGAACAACAAGGAGGGTCCTGAGTATGTAGACTGTGAATCACCAAACAACCTGATGTGGACAGACAGTGCTGTTTGGGCAAAGGTAATCAAGCATCTTGTGGGACTGTCATGTAGTTGGGAAGAAGGTACACTACGCTGCGCACTTTTCTATAAACTGTCCATCCGCCTATCCATTTTTTTTTATATAGTCTTCAAGAGTTGAACTCGTGGGTGAGCTCTACAATCTGGACCAAACAACCGCTAAACAACCATTTATATTCACATCACTCATTCCTTAGTGCCTTCAAATAGCTCAATATGCACGTTTTGTGAATATGGGGGGAAACCGAGGTACTCTGAGAAAACCCACGTAAGAATGTGGAGAACATGCAAGTTCCATACAGGGGTCCTTGAGCTGAGGTTTGAAGCTGTGAGGCAGCCATGCTAACGATTAAACCACCCTGCTGCTTCTGTAATCAATTTCATATATGCATATGTTTTTTTTTCCCCACGAGGTGGAGGAATATGGATCAGTGGAGAGACTCACAGAGGAACATGGAGACAAACCAGTGACAAATGGGGTATCCAAATTATTCTTTATTACTTTTGTCCTAATGTCGCAAACGTGCCTATCACAATAAACAGTGCTGTTACTGTTGTTACATCAGCACTTGTCCTCCATTTGTTTTTCTTTTTGATTGTACAGAGACAAGATCTTAGCCGCAAGACCAATGCTCTCCCAGAGGAGAGTGACTGCCCCAATCACCAAGGAATCGGCCCCTTCAACGATATTGACATTCCTGGATGTTGGTTTTTCAAATTACCACACAAGGTAAGGTGCTCAATCAGAAAGTGACTGGCATTGTGTAGCACACTGAAGAGACTGTCTGTTTCAGGACGGTAATCAAAATAATGTCGGCAGTCCTTTTTCAAAAGACTTCCTGCCTAAGATGGAGGATGGAACTCTCAGAGCAGGAAGGGGTGGGACCAATGCAGCCCGTGCCTTAGAGATCAACAAAATGATATCCTTCTGGAGGAATGCCCATAAACGCATAAGGTATCTTTAATCTCCGTTATCATATTTGGCGATGTTTGTCTGTATTTGATGGAAATGCATAGATATTCTTTTTTTTTTTTTTTTTAACTTGTACAGTAAAACTGTAAATGATACGATGAACACAGTGGAATTACACAATGAATGAAGAAATATACTGATGGATGCCACCTGGGCCAAGGAATTGTCACAGTTTAATATTTCAGTACTTTTGACACAACTTCCTGTTCTAAAAGGAGCTATATGGCAAAATTTACAACAGACGAATTCACCAATACATTTCTTGATTCAATTAAAACTGTTTGTTAAACTGTCCTCTTCACCATGCTGGGTGATGGTCACATTTTGACATCATGAAAACCTACAGGTGCATATCCACTGTGAGAGAGAGAATCTAAAAAGAAACATCCAGAAATTACAATTGTATGATTTTTTTTTTTTTTTTTTTTTTTTTAGTGATTTATTTGTGTGGTATAGCTGCAAATAAGTATTAGAACACCTGTCTATCTGCTAGACTTCTGACTATCAAAGACCTGTTAGTCCGTCTTTAAAAGTCCACCTCCACTCCATGTATTATCCTGAATTAGATGTACCTGTGTAAGGTCTTTAGCTGCATAAAGACACCTGTCCACTCCATAGAAACAGTAAGACTCAAACTTGTAACATGGCCAAGACCAAAGAGCTGTCCAAAGACACCAGAGACACAATTGTACAACTCCACACGACTGGAAAGGGCTACAGAGAAATTGACAACCAGTTTAGTGAAAAAAAGTCCACTGTTGGACCAATCATTAGAAAATGGAAGAAGCTAAACATGACGGTCAATCTCAATCGGAGTGGAGCCCCATGCAAGATATCACCTCGTGGGGTCTCAATGATCCTTCAAAAGGTAATGGAATCAGCCCAGGACTCCACGACAGGACTTGGTCAATGACCTGAAAAGAGCTGGGACCACCGTTTCCAAGGTGACTGTTGGTAATACACTAAGACGTCATGGTTTGAAATCATGCATGGCACGGAAGGTTCCCCCGCTTAAACCAGCACATTTCATGGCCCGTCTTAAGTTTACCAATGACTATTTATAGTCATGTATTAAAGAGAGGATGATCGCGGCCATGTATTGTGAGATTTTGGGGTACAACCTCTTTCCCTCAATCAGAGCATAGAAGATGGGTCCTGGCTGGGTCTTTCAGCATAACAATGACCCGAAGCACCCAGCCAGGAAAACCAAGGAGTGGCTCCGTAAGAAGCATATCAAGGTTCTGGCGTGGTCTAGCCAGTCTCCAGACCTAGACCCGATAGAAAATCTTTGGAGGGAGCTGAAACTCTGTGTTTCTCAGCGACAGCCCAGAAACCTGTCTGATGCAGAGATCTGTGTGGAGGAGTGGGCCAAAATCCCTTATGAAGTGTGTGAAAACCTGGTGAACAACTACAGGAAACGTTTGACCTCTGTAATTGACCCCTCCGTGGATATTGCGCAATCTGCGTCACTGACCAATCAGAGGCCAAAGATCTGCATAAACCAAAGCCTGTTTTTGCTCCCGCCATTTTCTCAGACAACATTGCATGGTCCAGTATAGGTTTAGTTTGCGTTTTATCGCGTATTTGGGTTATTTAACAAAAAATATGGTTAAGAGGTGTAGTCACGGACTTTGTAATAGTGACGACAGGTATCCTGAAAGACTAGTTGGTGGAGTTCAATTCGTACCCTTTCCAAAACCAAAGACCCAGTACGAAAAATGCCTTCGACGGATCAAACTTTGTGGAAGACCGCATCATCAACTAAATCCATCTAATATCAACCGGAACAGATGTTTGCACAAAGGTATGCCCTACATTTGATTTTCAATACATGTCTCGTATAAATGAATTCGAAGTTCTTCGCTAGCATAACACTGCTGCGTGTGAACGATTGACACACTTATTCTTTGTTGAGCGATATTTAGCGATGATCGGACTGCACAAACGTATCGATTTCTTGCTGGCTCGCGGCCGAAGCTTAACCAGACAGTGTTTGCATGAAGATATGCCCTAAATTTGATTTTTAATACACGTCTCGTATAAATGAATGAGACGTTCTCCGCTAGCATAACATTGCTACGTGTGAATGATTGAATGAAATCAGAAGCATGGCGTCTCTCTCAGTTAAGAATGTATTGTATTGTATTTGCCATTTTTACTGTTTGTCTTACGTCAGCGCACGTGGCGTGACGTCACTTCAGGAGGCCTGGTTAAGTGCCCTGTACGGAGGGGTCAATTGCAAACAAAGGCAACTGTACCAAATATTAAAATTGGTTTTCTCAGGTGTTCAAATACTTATATGCAGCTGTATCAGACAAATAAATCGTTAAAAATTCATACACAGGGATTTCTGGATTTTTCTCTTTAGTTTATCTTTCTCACAATGGACATGCACGTCCTATGTAAATTTCAGACCCCTTCATGATTTCTAAGTGGGAGAACTTGCAATATAGCAGGGTGTTCAAATACTTATTTTCCTCACTGTGACTATTGAGCAACCATACCTTGCCATTGCAAAGCTTCAGCCTAGATGTTCTCAGAGTGAAGTGGCCACATCAGTTTAGGTTACAACAGGGTGAGTCACAGAAAGGCAAAAGAGTAAACAACCGCAGAAATGTATTGTTCGTTTCATGGATCATGAATCTAGTCAGTCTGCTCCTTGTTGGGCCGTTTGCCCTTCAGTACGACTGAAAATCTTAAACAGCTCTTGAAAGTATTTGGATTTGGAAGGCTTCACTGAAAGCTATTTTGATGGTCCTCATGTAGCTCCCAGATGGTGTTGTGGCTACGGAAAGGAGAGCTTCCTCGTTTTGTAAGCAGGTTTGTCTGTTAGATCTGCATACATGTTTGGTTACAAAGTTTCATACTTCATACAATGTTTTTTTTTGTTTTGTTTTTGTTTTTCCCCCTCTGGGCGGTTTCCAAAGACACAAGGAGTTTGACGAAGAGGGGCAGTATGGGGCTATCTTACCTCAGGTGGTCACTGCGGGAACTGTCACACGAAGGGCTGTGGAGCCAACATGGCTGACTGCCAGTAATGCTCGGGTAACACACATACTGTGAAGGAAACTACACACACCAGTACTTCAACAGATACGGTCTCATGATGTATAGTGGCTGCCATTTCTAAGCTACATAAGGCTGTGTTCTGAATCACTCCCAATCGCCAATATATACAGTAAATATAGCAGCTGTAAAAAGTAACATCACCATTTTTCTTTCTAAATAAATATACAAACTTAAATCCAATCAAGTTGGGACGTTGGGTTTAACATAAATAAAAACAGAATACAATGATTTGCAAGTCATGTTCAATGTATATTTTATTGCATAACTACAAAGACAAGATATTTAATGTTCAATTTAATAAACAAGTTATCTGCTGTGTAGTGCCTCTACAAAAGTAGTGAAGAAACACTGGTCACTAAAAAAGGGTTATATTTCATTTTTGTGTCCTTAGCGGGACAGAGTGGGCAGTGAGCTTAAGGCGCTGGTGCAAGCACCAGCAGGTTATCACCTGGTTGGAGCTGACGTGGACTCTCAAGAGTTGTGGATTGCAGCTGTGCTCGGAGAGGCCCACTTTGCGGGCATGCACGGTGAGATTTGGCATACGTTAATTTTTTTTTATGCTGCTTACGATGATTAAGGTCATGGGGGAACCTGGATCCTTTCACAGTTGACTTAGAGACAGGGTACACCTTGCACTAATCACCTGTCAATCATACCACTGAGACATAAATACTGTACTACCATTCACAATGACATTCACTCCAACCTGACGCACGTTTTTGGACGTTCATCTTTTTGAGCCCAAAATACTCCTTTATAAATAGTGTATGCCTCTGCCAACATGTACTGAATTCATGTAATCAGATGACTTAAATTTGGGAACAGAGCATTTCTATCAAGAGAAATTTGGTCAGGCCATAACCCCTGTACCCCTTTGCACATTGCTGAAACAGGTGCTAGGCATGATGGGTGCATCATATACTTTCATAACATATCCCTTTCTCCTCTTACCTTGATGCAGCCATTTTTCATGGTCAATATTATCTCAGCCAACGACATCCATTTTTGGATGCTTCATCCGCCAATCTGTGTCACCTAGCAAATCGAATCATATTTTGCTCTAACATGTTCTCTGAAGGCTACACATCTCAGTCTCACTAGCTTAATTTGTTTTGTTTGTGTGCCTTTGGTTGATATTACTGTATATTTATAAAAATAATGTGTAAAAACACCAGACTGTTCGTTGTAAATGGGTTAACCTGCAAATTCAACAAGCAACCAATTAATTGTTTGCGTCACTGTGTCTGCTTTTAAATTGTATTCAACTGGATTTTTTCATGGAAAATGATAACTAAGGCGCTCAGCATTTATTTTTGAGTTTTAGTAGTTTGAGTAGTCTACTTGGTTTATTTAATGAAGGTATTTTTAATAAACACTTTATAAAACAAAAGTTGACTTAAAAAAATAACTCATTACCTTAAATGTGCTGTAATTGACTCCGATAAAATAGATTTGAATAACTTATTGTGAGCGTGCGATACTGAAATTCACTGAAATATATTGTATGACTAGTGTAACTTGATTATTTTAAGTGTGCAGTACTCATTGATTTCAGTAAATTAGATGACAAGCTATTTATCTTATTTCATTGTAAGATTCCATTGCTCAAATCCGTTGCGTTGTGACAATTTTTTTTTTTTTTAATAAGGAAAATACATCTTAATATTCAGGAGCTGTGAATGTTGGATTAGGGCGGATGAATAAAACTAAAGTGAAAACATAGCATCTGTAAGACAGTCATGCCACGTCTTTGCTGTCTCGTAATTCTTGTGTTTCGGGTTCAGGTTGCACGGCCTTTGGCTGGATGACACTTCAAGGAAAAAAGAGCCAAGGGACTGACCTGCACAGCCGTACCGCTGACGCTGTTGGCATCAGCCGGGAGCACGCCAAGGTGTTCAACTACGGACGCATCTATGGCGCAGGACAGCCCTTTGCCGAAAGGCTGCTTATGCAGTTCAATCATCGTCTTAGTCAGACAGACGCTGCCAGTAAGGCCAGACAGATGTACGCTTTGACCAAAGGCTTACGCAGGTACCCTCTTTCATGGTACAGTGGTACCTTCACTTAAAAGTTTCAATCATTCCATATCCAGGCTCTTAACTTCGATCACTCATCTCAAAAATCAACTTTCCTCATTGAAATGAATGTAAGAGCCATTAATCTGCTCCAAGACAAATGAGCATTGTAGTGTTGTACTGTTTTTCCCCAAATACTATGGTTTTACTGAACTTAATCTTTTTACCATGCTTTTTTCATTTTAAGAAACTTGTCCATCTTATCGACAGATGTCCACATCTAAATTTTTTTTTTTTTTTTTTTTTTTACGCCATTGGCTGCAGTTGGAGCAATTTATCCACGCTCCCTGCTTCAGTATAAAGAATTACGTTTGTACTGCTTCGCACAAGGTTTTCCATGATTTCAAACTCTGAATTCAATGGACATCTTCCAGCTCTTCTTAGCATTCCATCATGGTTTTGCCCTAAAAGACAAAATGCAAGCGCAATGCACAACCGACTGACTGCAAGGTGTGAACTGATGGTGGCCGGATCTTGTGCCGGTCATTACTTGAGGCACCACCGTATGAATTCATATTTGATTGTGGCTTTGTGACTCATTTTTGTGTGTGTGTTTTGTTTGTGTGTGGGGGTGGGCAGATATGAACTATCAGACGAAGGTGAGTGGCTGGTCAGTGAGTTGGGAATTGACGTGGAAAGGGAGGAAGACGGAAGCGTATCCCTCCAGGAGTTGCGAAAGATTAGTCGACTGGCCTCACAGAGGTGAGAGAAATAATGCCCATCAAACAGAAAACAACAGTTCTGTGCTTCTTTTCATGTGCTATGTATGTTGTCTTCTGCTTTATTACTTAACCCATTAGCTCTCGGCGAAAGAAGTGGGATTTGGTGGGCAAGCGTTTGTGGTCTGGAGGGACTGAGTCCGACATGTTCAACAAACTGGAGAACATTGCGCATTCAACCCAGCCAGCGACACCCGTGCTGGGCTGCAGGATTAGCAGAGCTCTGGAGCCCAAGGCAGTAAAGGAGGAGGTGAGCTCACCGAACAAACCATCTGTGGGGGGAATATTTCCGAGGCCAACTTCATCAAGTTACTCTTAAATGCATTTCAAGATTGTACTTTTTATTATTAGTTTGAAAAAATAAGAGTACAAAATAATTCTCAAATTAGAATATCATGGACGCGTTCATAATGAAAATAAGTACACTGGACCCACACATATGACAACCCTGGATTCGCATATTTTATCACTTTTAATTCTTTTTTTTTTTTCATTTGCAATTCTCATGGGGATCAATTATTAGATTTTCAATATTTAGCCCCTGTCCACCCGGAAATAACGGGGTCCTCTGTACTCACGTTATTCATGCCTGAAAGATTGCACAAGTTCACTAACAAGATGTTTGTACTTTACTTGCCACCACTTAGGAAAATCATTTTCAGAACTCTGATTCCTACTTAATTCCTGTATTAAGCGTAATTTTGGTGGTTCTTGTGTAATGTTAAAATTTCTTGTGATGGGGAACTTGGAGTAGTCATTATACAAAATAAAATCATTCTCTGTATATAAGTGTACAGTATGAGATTCACTTTTGAGCACATATTCTATAATGACTGCAAATTAAAACAATATGGCCAAACATAATTAATTGTACATAATATAAAACACTGCTGGAAGTGTCCACATAGTGGAGCTATTTAAAGTACAATCATGTATTCAAAAATAACTGTTACACTGTATCTATCCCTTGTGTATGTAGGTGTACCTAATGCGATGGTCATTTGTGACAAAAATGAGCGATCATGTGGTGCAAGTGGACAAATGTGAGATTCCACATTTAAGTTGGGCTTTCCTTCTCAGTTCATCACCAGCAGAGTCAACTGGGTGGTCCAGAGCTCAGCGGTGGATTACCTTCACTTGATGCTAGTGGCCATGAGGTGGCTCTTGGAGGAGCACGACATTGACGGGCGCTTCTGCATTAGCATCCACGACGAGGTGCGCTACCTCGTCCGCAGCGAAGACAGATACCGGGCAGCGCTGGCGCTGCAGATCACCAACCTTCTTACCAGGTCTGTCCTGTGGGGTCTGGGTCAGTGAGGCTCTATCTGCTGCCCTACATTTACGACCACAATTCTAAGATTCATTTCATGGAATTGTGTCCTTTTATTACAGTGAGTATGGAAAGTATTCAGACCTACTTTAACTTTTCAGTTATAATGCAGCCATTTGCTAAAATCATTGTTCATTTTTTTTTTTTTGCCTCAAAGTACATACAAATTTACATTTACATCACTTTGACTGATGTGGGTGAAACGAGACAGTAGATAGGATGCCATTTTGCCATTGGTCAAAATGACTGTCGGTCAATCGGCACGTCCAATCAACGTATTGGCCATACCTCAATCAAGTGATGAGGTGGATGATAGGCTGATCGTCTTTTTTTGGGGGGTGGCTGGGCACACTGTCAAGGCGATCGACCAAAACTGCCTCGGAGATCAAGTGGTTGATTGGGATGGACACGTTGAGGCACCCCAGATTTAAGAATTATGGTGGCCATGGTGCTCTTAGGAACCTTCAGTGCAGCAGAAATTATTTTTCAACCTTGGCAAGATCTGTGCCATGCCACAATTTTGTTTCTTAGCTCTTCAGGCAGTTCCTTTGACCTCGTGATTCTCATTTGGTGTGACATCTTAAATAGGGGTGTGGCTTTCCTAATGAAGTCCAATCAGTATAATCAAACAACTCAACACCAATGAAGGTGTGTGAAACCATCTTCAGGATGATCAGATGAAATGGACAACACTCAAGTCCAATGAGTGTCACTTGCAAACGGTCTGAATACTTATTGCTCTGTGATATTTGTTTTTCAATCTGCAAACATTTCAACAATTGAATTTTTTTGTTGTCAATGTGGTGCTGTGTGTACATTAAGAGGGGGAAAAAATGAACTATGATTTTAGCAAATGGCTGCAATATATCAAAGAGTGAAATACTAAATGGGTTCTGAATACTTTCCATGGACGTGGATATTGGATTTTTGTGGACTTCGTTCTGTTCCTTCCTCTGTCTCCCACAGGTCCATGTTTGCACATGCATTAGGCATGCGGGACCTTCCACAGTCTGTCGCTTTCTTCAGTGCAGTTGACATCGACACGTGTCTGAGGAAGGAGGTCACCATGGACTGCGTGACCCCCTCCAACCCCTCGGGTGTGGAACGAAAATACGGCCTTCCTCCTGGTGAGCCTCAAACTAAATACACCGGTAGACAATTGTTTTTCCACACCGAGCACTGCTAGCTGAATAAGGTGACCAGAATATGTAGATAGTCAGAATAATGCAACAATAATATTTTCCAAAATGTATTATTTTTATCTTTGGGAAGCGAGACAGCTCGTATTCGATGGATTATATTTGGCATGAGGAACTCGGGCTGACAAATAGCTCAATTATACACTTAGTAAAAGTTGCACTAGTGCAATTTGATTACAATGCCACTGATTCTGTATGACAATTTGGATAGCCAAAGAATTTCTACCAAATACATTAAGAGAAACATAAAATAAATGAGTTTTTTATAATTAAATAATAAGAGGGGGAAAAAATACTAAACAAAATGTGCTTTCCCAGGTGAAGCCTTGGACATCTACCAAATAGTTGACATCACAAAAGGCTCCCTCAATAAAGGAAGATAGACTCGTATGGACAGGCAAAGGACACTTGGAATGCAAAATGGAAAAGTCACTGCAAGCTCAGGAGCAGATCATTGTTTTCGCTTCTTTTTGAGGGGTTCCTGAGTCTCTTCTGCCTCTTGTAACTCAACCTTAAAGGAACAGAGAAAAAGTGCAAACAGTGGAAGCGCACACCAGAACAGTGATCGCCAATGTATGCAGAGGATGCGTACCTCCAAAGTGTTGTCCTGCTCCTCCAGTGCTGCATCCAAAGTAGTAGAATTGATGCGGAAATCCCTCGAGGTACTCAATTTCATGTATTGCATCAGATTTACCTGGGCAATGCACATATGGTAAATGTTGCTGAAATTAGTTTCGTTTTCTTTACATTTTCTTTTTTTGAAACACGGATTCTCACACATACCTTTGACTTCTTTGAGAGTGTAATGAGGTATTTCTCATACTGTTCAATGCTGAAGATCAAGTTGGGAATGGCCTTTGTCTGACGCAGAAGTTTTGCCTGTCCACAAAATAAGATGGTTGCATTCACATAATTCTCTCTCTTCACATGTTCATTATACAGCATTTTACAGACTTTATAAATTTAAAAAAATTGTTTTATCAAACATGTATAGAATGGATGGGCATATTGATAGCTGAATCAGTTATCAGTTCTGTGAAAGTAAGCAGGAGAGAAAATGAAAGAATGCTGAAGATGGTGTTGAGTCCACTACTACTGAAACTACCGGTCATTTGTGGCCTGTAAAGGAACAACATGAAAGTTGAACAACTAGACAGACCAACAAAGGTATTACTTTAATTTCCTCATCCCATTAAAAATAAAAATTAATTACTCTCTTGTATGCACCCAAAGTGAGATGGAATGAGCTCATATGATTGGCAATTGATTCCTAATTCCTCCCTCTGGTCGAGCAAATAAATTTAGCCCATCCTTTATCAACGGGAAGTCCTTACAGTAGCAGCGGTGTTCACTTCCTTCTTTTTCTTCTTGACTGCACCTCCAGCACTCGACTCCCCAACCTGCAGAAGAATTAAAGCGACATTTACCAAAAGTATTTAATTGTAAATAGCTGGCTTACAAACTATGCATGGACTGGTTTTGAGAACTTGAACATATTTTTACCTGAACATATGTGATGAAACAGTAGCATTGTGGAGTCAGGTGGGAGCCAGAAAGTTTGACCTGCACAGTGGCAGATCAAAGAAATACACTTGAGCATGTCATCATCATCAGTATTTAGGGAAAACAAAAGTTGCCAAAACTTACCAGCTTCTCAAAGCGTGAAGGTAATTTACTACTTGAACTGGCACAAATTTGAATGTACTGAAAAAGTTAAGAAAATACATAAATAATAAAACTTGGTACCTTATATTTAGTGTTGCACATGAATGGAACATTTTCAGCAAATTAAGAATGGAAATGTTCCATGGGAATTAATCCATCCATTTTCTTTGCCGCTTATGCTCACAAGGGTCACAGGGAGTGCTGGAGGCTATCCCAGCTGTCAATGAGCAGGAGGCGGGGTACACCCTGAACTGGTTGCCAGCCAATCGCAGGGCACATGGAGACAACCAGCCGCACTCACAATCCCACCTAAGGGCAATTTAGTGTCCAATTAATGTTGCATGTTTTTGGGATGTGGAAGTGCCCGGAGAAAACCCACACAGACACAGGGAGAACATGCAAACTCCACACAGGCAGGGCTGGGATCAAACCCAGGTCCTCAGAACTATGAGGCCACGCTTTACCAGCTGTTCCTCCACAATGCTGCCCATGGGAATTCAGTTTCATTTAAATATTTTGTTGTGTCATAAGCAGATAATTTAAGTTGATAGCTCCCAATGCCCGAATGAGAGTGAATCCAAGCAGACAAGCGTTCATAACTCACAAAAACTTTAAAATTGGGGCATTTGTAAGTTAATCCACCGCCATCTTTGGAACTTTTTGTTTTGGTTGTCATGTTGATGCTTAAATCTAAACTATATTTAAGTTCCCTATTAAAAGCCAATTTTCAACTTGGTGAATTCCTGATTTATTCCCTTGGAAAATGTTCCAACAGAGTAATTTCCAGAATTTTGCAACAACAATAACTAATAATGAGACAAATACACACATATTTGACTAGTGTGGTGAGGATGGTGTAAGTGCGACTGAGCACTCTCAGCAATGTGATGGTGCAGGTTCCGAGTTGCAGGGCAGTCTGGACCAACTCAATCAGTGCCGTCAGAAGGTTTCCAAGCTGCAGCGTTGCAGCTTTCTCTGCCGGATCTTGCTTGCCTGCCGTCTCTGTGTCCTCTTGAATTGTCAGCAACATAACAAAGGCCCAAAAAGTGTTTGCATTATATTCACTAACAAGAACACATCCACCCTCAACCTCTAAACCTCATGCCAGTGAGCATGGGTGTAAAATGCTCCCCAAAAGTTCCCTTACCGGAACTTGATTTGTGACTTCTGTTTCTTCCAATCAGCCAGTCCACTTCATCTAGCACCTTGTCCACTTGAAACAAGACCTGTAGCTAGAGTTCAAGATTCCAAACACAATGTTATTGTGACAAAATCCCTGACGAACGAATGAAAGCGAAGGGGGGAAAAAAAGGAATGCACTTACTGCTGCTGTTGTTCCTGTTTTCATGTTGACAATAGCAAAGTGACACTGCTTTTCAACATCTACATCCTGGTAAGAAAAACAATTATCGAATAAAGCTTAAAGGTGTACCACACATTACGGCTGTCTATCCATCTGTACAACGTATTTTATACAACCTGTCATCATTTGGGTTGCGAAATGGTAGCCGGCCAGTCGCAGCACATACTATATAGATGACCGTTCACATTTAAAGTCTTCAATTAAGTTAGTCGAAGAATTGTGGAAGTAATCTGGACCCCACAGAGGAAATCAATTTATAAACTCGTGCTTGCTACCCACTAGTACACCATGCTGCCCTACTGTTCATCCCAAAAAAATATACTAGACGTGCAACAATTAATCAACAGACAAAATCATTTACCAAATTATTGACAATTCTTTTGATAATACTTTAGAGACCCATTTTTACTGGATGTCAGAATTTCCAAAACTTTGGACTTTCAGCTTCTCAGCAGTTAATACTTGCTGATTTCTTCAGTCCTCCATGAAAGCAGAATGATTATCTCATTGAGTTGCAGTGCTCCACTACTTTAGATCATTTTCACATGCTTGTTTTATCTGTGCAAAGAACCTGCATAAATTCAAACTCAAATATGCAGCGTGTTAACGTTAGCATTGCTCGTAGCCAAAAAGTGATGGGGCAATAATGTCACGACGTCACCCTGTCTAACAGCAAAGTATGCAATTCATTCACTCCGCAGCATTTCAGTTTGAAAACACCGTCTCGCATCTCACTGGTGACATTTACCTGATCGATATCTCCCAGCTGGCTATGGATGTCCTGGCAGAGTTCAAGCAGCAAGCTGGCAGAGCTCTTAAAAAGAATGTGCAGGCTGAAGAGAAGCGAGAGCAGCCCCTTGGACAAAGCCGAATCCTCTAAAACCAAGGAGACGTTTGAGTAAAAGCCACCAAAAGCAAACCATGCCACTTGCTGTCTTGATGACTCACCAAAGCTGGTCTCCTTGCAAATTTTCATGGTCCAAGTGATCATCTGAACAAACTATTTGATGCAGATGTTAGCAGTCCTAGCATGTATTTGAGCTACAGGCACTTCAATATAGCGCAAAGGTCGGCAACTAGCGCCCCACGGGCCATAATTGATTTAAGAAAAAAATGACCTGGCTACTACACCACTCACGTGACTCCCTTGTAACAGTGTTAAGCACCTGATTGGCCACATAACCACAACAAATACACCAATTGGATTACTTGCCACCACTTAGGATAATCATTTTCAGAACTCTGATTCCTACCTAATTCCTGTACCGATATACCCACGTGACTCGTGTTCAACATGGAAGTAATGGATACAGGATGGGGTGGGGCGTGCACCGGCTGTACCCATTTAGATAAAAGGGTATATATTAATCACGCAATTAAAAATAAAGCCACCCATTTTCCAAGCTGCTTATCTTCACAAGTGTCGCGGGGGTGCTGGAGCTGATCTCAGCTGACTTTGGGTGAAACGTAGACTACACCCTGAACTAATAGTGGTGATGACTGATGGCACTAACATGTGGTCATTTTTTTACCAAAGAGTCAATGTTTCGGTCACAAATTTCCGTTTGTTTTAGTTGATTTGTGGACAAATCAATCCTAGCCAAATCATTGCAGGAGGCCTAAATGTCTTTTAAATGAATGATACATCAATTGGACTCAGAGAAGTTTATCATTCAACATGGCAATCATTTAACAGTTAAAAGTCTTAAAAGACAGTGTAAGTTCTTTAAGGCATTATTGCCTGGCTACACTATGAGCGGCGGCAGTAACACAGTAATAACAGCGTGGGGTTAATTACTGTATTTACTTTAATAAGTCAATCTAAAAGTATTATTGTCCCCGGGCCAAGCTTAGTTGCCGAGCTTCCATCATAGAGTCGGTACCTGCTGGGAGGAGGGCTTTAGCTGGAGTGACAACACACTCAAAATCCTGATCAATAGCTGCGCTTCTTTGCTGTTGAATTCCTCCTCTCCTCCACTCAACTGGACACACAGCGCTTTCTGTTCACAAAGACGACAGATACTGAGGGGAAATTTTCAAACAATATACTTGCTGTACATCTAGCCACTCACTTTCTAGACATGACTGACACATTTACCTGAAACTGACGGATGTAACAGTAATTGATCTGTTCACTATCTTCTCGCTCAGCAACATCCTCCAAGTTGTCTGCAACAAACACAGAATGCAAAGGAACTCTTATGGTCTATTGTTCATTAAATTTGTGGGAGTGTTTCATTTCTGTATAAAACTGCAAGTCCGACCAATGGAAGAGAGAAGCTTGGTCATCTTGTCAGGATAGCGCTGCTGGCAGACAGTGAATATCCCGAGAAGGCCTTCCAGGCTCAAATGGGATAGGCTGGAACGCTTCTCTTTTTTCCCAGCATCCTCCACTGCGCTGGGGACGTTGATATACCGCCACATAAGCACACTGTAAAATTAGAGAGGAACATATTGGTGGATAAATATGTATTAAAAAAAAAAAAAAAAAACCTTCCCTGAATGCGTACTTAATGAAGTCAAAGGAGTCCAGTTTTTTTTTATACCTTGTCATTTCACACAGGAAGCGGAAAGTCGAGTCTGAACTTTGTCCATCTGGACCGTCTGTAACTCCAGTATCTTCCAACTGTTGGATCTTCTGCACAGCCACGTAAAACACGTAATGCACAAACTCTCCACTGGAACGCAGCACGCCGAGTGCCTCCTCTCTGCTCTGAGAGCTGTCTCTGGAAACAACATATACTTATGACTACCACCAAGGACACTCTGTTTTCAGTGACATTTTTTTTGTTCTGTGTCTGTGTGTGCAAACATCTGGCTGCAGTTTTTTTTTTCTCAACCTGGAGTGCATATAATCAGCATCCATTCTTGATGACAAACTATACTGATAACATATTTATATATTCAGTGACACGCATGCGTGCGTGTATGTCAGAAGCTATAATACCAAACCATTATAACGTAGACATGAACATTTCACTTGAACAAAAAACTCAAAACTTCTTCTCCATAAATACAGAACAATCTGATGAAACCCATGAGTACTGCATCAACAGAGATTGACCTCTTGTGGCAAATGACCAAAAACGGCAAACTTCAACCATAAAGTTCAACCACAATTTTATTCATCAATTGCAATGGTTGATTTGTGTTGTTTAAATCCAGCCTCTGAATGACAGATGCAAACTAGGCAAAATTTCTTTTACACCTGTTACTAGCACATCTCAAAATCTGTTAGTGTCACAGCACACTGAATTTAGCACCTTACTTTTTGGATCTTAGTCAATCAGGCCCTAAAATACTGTTGCTGTCATAATTAGTCTTGACATGTACTTCAGCGATTAGCAACTGGAGCCAAGAAGCAAGAAACAAAATTACAAGAATCCATATTGTGCATACTTACCTAAGGAGCACAGTGAGGATAGTTGATATGAAGCCCATTGAGAGTAAACTTCGTGGAATCTTGTTTGAGGGCTGCCGACCCTTTCCAGATTTCTCCCTCAGGATCTCACAAAGCTTGTGGTAGCGGTTGAACAGCTCCAGCAGCTCCTCAAAGGCACGTTTACTAAAAAGTTTCATACAGGGTTTCCAAAGATAAAATTCTCCATATCATCCTCACACAAAACCAGGGGGGGAATAGATACCTGTAATGGGCTTTGACAAAGTTGTACTCCATGAGTACCTCATAGAGTCCTATCAACAGTACCGCATTGATATTATTCTTCACACCAACACTGGATGCAGTGGAGAATTCAGCTGACTTGTCCTGAGAAAACGGAACACGGCGAAGCATGATTGCTACAAAAACTTGGGAAGAGTGGGGTTGTGTGATATAATCGACTCTGGAGTCAGATCAATTCACACTTGGTTTATGATAAAGGAATTTGTAGCTTTACATTTAAACAACATGCCATTGGAATTCATATATTTTACCACAGACTGCCATGAACGCGTACCAGTTCAAAGTCCTCCATTTCACTTTTGATCATGCGTTTTGTGATGCTCTCTAGAATTGTCTGTAGCTCTGACTGGTATCCCTCATCCTCGTCGTCGTCGTCGTCATCACTGTCGTGAGCGCTGGTTCTGGCTGACTGCCGCATACTTTTATGCCACAATAGGCAATGTACTATGCAGCATACCAGGTGGGCCTGAGACAGCAGGCAGACAGCAGAAGGACTTACTCTACTTCTACTCTTTAATGGAGATTTCAACAACACTGGGAAGGGAATAATTGGCCAAATATCCAGATGAACACTGGTCAGTAATCATTTAATACCTAACCATGTGTCACTCAGCAACTTAAAAAGCAAATCAGCGTCATTAAAATTCTACGGTACCAGAGGCTCCTGAAGGTGGATCTGTTCTCCATGAGCTGTGATGCATGGGTGCAGTTTCACTGGGGGCAATAGATCTTGTTCAGGTTCGTAGTACCTCCTCAACTAGGATACAAATAACAAAAATGTATTTAAAAAAAAAAAAAAACATAAAATGCGTGAATAATGTCATTAAGAACAAAGAAAAATCATATCATGTATACCTGAGAGAAAAGAGTCTGCATGATGGAACTCGCAAGTTGGGAGTTACGACGAAGAACATCATAGAAGCCCTGAATAACAACAATCAACAGAACCCTGATAAAGAAGCTTGACACGCATTTTCATTCAAATGAATCATCCTGAACTAGAACGCAATGAAACCGCGTCCTGTCAGAGGTTGCACAGCGCGTCTCTCGGAGGATTTGTTCAGCAGTTTTTATGTTTGATGCTTTTCCTGACACAAACCACCATGAAAGGCATGCAAGGCAGCAGCATGTACCACAATACTCCAAGTATCAATTTAATTTAATCATACTAAGCCATTCAAAGCTGAATCTCTGTGTTAAAAAAAAAGACCATAAGGCTGACAAAACAGCACAAACCTCGTAGAGCATGAGGCGCACATCAGCCTGCTGGCCAAGGCACCGACGCAGGCTGCTTAAGATTTCCAGACAGAACGCCTCATTGGCAGCAGCATTATATCGGGAATGAACATCCACTTGGATCTAGTCAGAAAAACAAATTTACGTCTGTCAGAATTCATGTACAAAGAATAAGATTGTGCACATACGTTTTATCCGCCTTTCTATTTTTAACAAAATAGTTCTCGAGTCAAGTACATTAAAGGAGACTATGTATAGATCAACATTATGCCATTTTAACATGTTTGTGATGCTTTTTCCTTAAACTACCCTTAGGATCAATAATAACATCCACGTCTACTTTTTTTCCCCTTGTCAAAATTAGTTTTCCGACACAATAATCACGTAGTTATCACGTGTGACTCACAGGTTTGAAACTCTGCTTTGGCCTTTCCGTGGGGAGTCTGCATGTTCTCCAAGTATTTCCAGAGGTTTTCTTTCGCTCCTCCAACTCCCTCTCATATTCCCAAACCATGCATATTATGTTCCCTGAAGACTAAATCCTGGGTCTCCAAACTTTTCCCACCCATATAGAAAAATCACAGGATGCAAATGCCAATTTGAAAATCAATCTACCAAGCAATTATATGTTGTCTATAACTAGTAGTTCTTTTTAAAACTCCTACCGTGCATTCCAACTTTTTGGCAAATTTAGGGTAGGCCCGCTGCGCTCTAATCCACTAAAAATAAATTTGCTGCAGCATTGTTGCTCTCTACATTCAAAACCAAAACAACAGCATTCTGTAGTAAGATAACATATTTTTAGGATCATTAATGTGATATGCTCACATATTAGACATTGACAAGGAGCAGAAAGTGGATGAAATAATTTTTGCTTATCATCATTCACTTTAATGAAGAGGCATTTTACAATTTTAGTTGTAAATAGTTTCTTTGGGCGGCATGGTGGAACAGCTGGAAAGAGTTGGCCTCACAGTTCTGAGGACCCGGTTTCAATCCTGGCCTTCCCTCTGTGGAGTTTGCATGTTCTCCCAGTGCTTCTGTGGGTTTCCTCCCACATTCCAAAAACATGCAACATTAATTGGACACTCTAAATTGCCCATAGGTATGATTGTGAGTGCGACTGTTGTTCGTCTCAATGTGCCCTGCGATTGGCTGGCAACTAGTTGAGGGTGTACCCTGTCTCCTGCCCCATGACGGCTGGGATATGCTCCAGCCAGGGTTCATACTCAGTCTGACCCAAAAAATTTAAGGGCTTTTTAGGGCATTCTTAGGGGCTGACACGAAAAATTTAGGGCCGACACAGAAAATTTTTTGGGCCGACACAGAAAATTTAGGGCCATTGTGGGAAATCAAGACTCACCCAATGGTGCCATCAACCGTTCTTGGTTCATCAAATGTTCCAGTACCTCAGTACCTGTGACAGTGATCACGTGTCACCCTTTGTGGTAGTTCTCATTGATATGACCCTTGTCAATGTCTTCACATAACAGTCTACAGAAAAACATATTCTAACTACAATCGCAACTATATACACAAATGTCTTCTACTGATGTCTGTTTTAGCACCCCTACTCGAGCTCCTTGAGCCTACCCGGTGCCTCCTCTATTTGTTGCTGCAGAGGTGCCAAAGTGGCTGTCTTGTCCTTTGCTCTGGCTCTGAGTGCATTGGCCTCAGTGATAAACCTCAGATTCCTCTTTTCTTCTGCCTCCTCACACAGCCTGTCAGCCTTCTCAATAAGCGTTGATATGTGAGTCTCTATTCTGGCTTTTTTGGCTTTGAAGCAGTAGAGATGAAAAGTGGGCAGCGATGCCAAATGTAGCCAGGTACGAAGTCTTCCTTTCCCCACAGTGGTAGTCTTTAGCAATGTCACTGTCTGGGAACATGACTGCAAACACTTTGGAATTATTTTCACAAGATTTGTAACTGTAATGGCTGCAGATCACTTTTAAAGTCCACACGATCGCTGCCTTTAACGAGTTCGTCTTCGTGTATTGAACTACATTCATAAAGCCTGACTTCCGTCTGGTTGAAGTCGATGACTGGACAACTGTAGCTGCGCATGCACTACTAGCACCACTGCCTGAAGTTGATGCTTCACTATCTTAATATTTTAGAAACAGATTCATACCAACGGAAGATGAGAGAGTCTTCGCCAAATCAGCTTGTCTCCTGTTTTTCCGGTGTGACTCCAGCACTTTGACGCCCATCTTTTCAAGCTGGTAACTCTGCTTGCACAGATGGCAGTAAAACATGTGCCGATCTTTTGGATCTCGACGAACCCAGCTCCAGAACTCCTTACTTTCAACCCAAGCATATTGAAAAATCCACTTCCCCATGATACAAGTTGGATCGATGAAAGAACTATGCTACGTCATAACGAAGACGAAGTGAAATCCCTACTCACGAAAACAAATAATGGAATATCGACAAGATGGCGACAAGTTGTCAACACGGTAACTTCCGTTGACAATTTCCGGCTGTTTTGGACGCCAGACGGATCGCTATTTTTTTTTAAATAAAAGAATTTTTTTAGGGAGAATTTTGGCGGTAGACGTCCTCCCTTTGATTTTTTTTAATTTAAGGCCTTTTTAGGGGCTTGACCGGTTTTCGCGGATTTTTAAAGACTTTCAGGAGCCCCTAAATGCACCTTCGAAAATTTTGGGTTTTTTTAGGGACTTTTAGGGCCGCGTGCGAACCCTGCCAGCCCTCCCGCAAACCTTGTGAGGATAAGCAACTAAGAAAATGGATTGATGGGTGGATAGTTTCTTTTCATATTGTTGGCTTCAGCGCATAATAGCATGAGTCACTTTTGTCACAATATCAACAAATAATACAAATATTCTTGTTAATGTGTGTTTTTTTTTTATTATTTTATTGTATTCTGAAAATGTACAAAAAAAAAAAAAAAGTGGCAATTGCTATTGGGCTGACAATAAATAGACAAGCTACATACCTGGCTGGAGGAGATCGTCTGGCTGCACTGGCTGGAGGCCAGACTGCCCAGCACTTTGAAGTTCTTCAGCAGCAACAAGAAGCCCGTTACAGCTGACTTTCGTCCATCCAGTTGGCTAGTGAAGAGGCAGAAAAGTTTAACTAAAAATATCATACTGCCCATTCAGATATGGAGGAGATAATATAAGAAATTAACTGAAGTGAACCATAAGGAAACCATTTCTTAAATTGCAAGGATACACAAAATGCAATGTGGAGCCATCCACATACCTTGAAAACATAGCCTTGCGGAGAACCAGAATCAATGCATCTTTCATGGAAGTACTGACTTTCAGCAGAGGCTGGAAATCAAACATTGAGAACATTTTACATGTGTTGCAATCAGGGTTCTTACAATGCAGCCCTATGGGGGCACAAGCCAGTGCAATCTGGAGGCCAGTCCCAAGCCCGGATAAATGCAGAGGGTTGCGTCAGGAAGGGCATCCAGCGTAAAGCTGTGCCAAAACAAACATGAGCTTTAATCTTAAGAATCCCACACCGGATCGGTTGTGGCCTGGGTTAACAACAACCTCCCTGGCACTGCTAACCTCCTGGTGGCAGTGGAAATTCAGATACTGTGGGTCAAAGACAAAGAAGAGGAGGAAACCGGATTCGTCGGCAGAAGAAGAGGAATGCACAGAGCCTACAACTGAGTGTAAGGAGTTTGAATGTTGGGACAAGGTCAGGAGTTGGTTGACATGATGATTAGGAGAAAGGTTGATATATTGTGCATCCAAGAGAACAAACGGAAAGGTAGTAAGGGTAGAAGTTTAGGAGCATGGTTTAAATTATTTTACAATGGAGTAGAAGGGAAGACAAATGGAGTAGGGGTTATTTTAAAGGAAGAGCTGGCTAAGAATGTCTTGGAGGTGAAAAGAGTATCATATCGAGTGATGAGGCTAAAATTTAAAATTGAGGGTGTTATGTATAATGTGATTAGTGCCTATGCCCCACAGGAAGGATGTGACCCAGAGATGAAAGAGAAATTCTGGAAGGAACTAGATGAAGTAGTTCTGAGCATACCAGACAGAGAGTTGTGGTTGGTGCAGATTGTAATGGACATGTTGATGAAGGAAACAAGGGCGATGAAGAAGTGATGGTTAAGTACAAGTGTGAAGGAACAGGAAGTGGCAATGATCAGTAAGGGGGAAGTTAGAAAGGCACTACTACGGATGAAAAATATAAATGTAGTTGGTCCTGATGACATACGTACCTGTGAAGGTATGGAAGGAATTTGGAGAGGTGGCTGTGGAGTTTTTGACCAACTTATTCAACAGAATACTAGCGGGTGAGAAGATGCCTGAAGAATGGAGGAAAAGTCTGCTAGTTCCATTTTTTAAGAACAGAGGCGATGTTCAGAGCTGTGTTAAGTATAGAGGAATAAAGTTGATGAGCCACACAATGAAGTTATGGGAAAGAGTTGTGGAGGTTAGCCTCAGGACAGAAGTATCTGCGAGCAACAATATGGTTTCATGTCGAGAAAGAGTACCACAGATGCATTATTTGCCTTGAGGATGCTAGTGGAAAAGTACAGAGAAGGTCGGAAGGAACTACATCGTGTCTTTGTGGATCTAGAGAAAGTCTATGACAGAGTACCCCGAGAGGAACTGTGGTACTTCATGTGGATGCCTGGTGTAGCGGAGAAATATGTTAGAATAGTCCAGGACATGTGTGATGGCAACAGAACAATGGTGAGGTGTGCTGTAGGTGTGACAGAAGAATTTAAAGTGGAGGTGGGACTGCATCAGGGATCAGCTCTGAGCCCCTTCCTGTTTGCTGTTGTAAAGGATAGGCTAACAGATGTGGTTAGACTGGAATCCCCTTGGACTATGATGTTCACAGATGATATTGTGATCTGCAGTGAAAGCAGGGAGCAGGCAGAGGAACAATCAGAAAGATGGAGGCACGCACTGGAAAGGAGAGGAATGAAGATTAGCCGAAGTAAAACAGAATATATGTGTGTGAATGTGAGGGGCGGAGGAGGAGGAGTGAAGCTCCAGGGAATGTTCCCGATTGCTGTGGTAAAGGATAGGCTGACAGATGAGGTTGGACTGGAATTCCCTGGGACGATGATGTTTGCAGATGATATTGTGATATGCAGTGAAAGCAGGAATCAGGTGGAGGAACAATTAGAAAGGTGGAGGCATGCACTAGAAAGGAGAGGAATGAAGATTAGCCGAAGTAAAACATGAATGAGAGGGGAGAAGGGGCAAGAGTGAGGCTCCACGAGAGATAGTGAGGGTGGACGACTTCAAATACTTGGGGTCAACAATCCAGAGTAATGGTGAGTGTGGTCAGGAAGTGAAGAAACGGGTCCAAGCAGGTTGGAACAGCTGGCGAAAGGTGTCTGGTGTGTTATATGACAGAAGAGTCTGCTAGGATGAAGGGCAAAATTTATAAAACAGTGGTGAGGCCGGCCATGATGTTCGGATGAGAGACGGTGCCACTGAAGAGACAACAGGAAGCAGAACTGGAGGTGGCAGAAATGAAGATGTTGAGGTCCTTGCGAGGAGTGAGCAGGTTTGATAGGATTGGAAATGAGCTCATTAAAGGGACAGCAAAAGTTGGATGTTTTGGAAACAATGTTCGAGAGAGCAGGCTTAGGTGGTTTTGACATGTCCAGAGGTGAGAAAATGAGTATATTGGTAGAAGGGTGCTGAGGATGGAGCTGCCAGGCAAAAGAGCGAGAGGAAGACCAAAGAGAAGGTTGATGGATGTTGTGAAGGAAGACATGAGGGCACTTGGGGTTAGAGAGGAGGATGCAAGAGATAGGTAGGCTAAGATGGCAAAAGATGACACGCTGTGGTTAATTCTTTGTGCACCATCCTTTTCACTCAATATCTCAGTGCAAGTCATTAAAGCTCTTGCAATCACTAAACAAATGTTTAGATCACTAGTTATTGTTTGAAATTCACCAGTTTATGTCCTCAGAGTACTTCATATATCTAACAGGTTGTTATGTTTGCTCATATGATCGGTCCATTAATTTGGAACAATGTAAAGATTTTTTGATGCAAACGACTTGAGATATTCAAAGGTTGTACATTATCAGCTGATAATGTTCAACGATGGAATTTCCTGAGCCAATCAGAATCGAGTATTCACCAAGAATATGGTAAAACACGCACGCAAACATTGTAGCTGCATTTCCAACTGCCTTAGAAAACATGGAAAGATAGATAGATCTATGTATATACTTTTCCATAGTTGCCTAGGAACCATGCGCGTGTGGGAGTGAGTGTATGCTGTGTGTTTTTGGTACCTGAACAGCTTTTAGCAAGCCCTGCACGGTGGGCAGGGGAAGGTATGACAGATGGTCAAATGTCTCTGTAACCTTGGAGGATGACTCCAGAAGTATCATAGGAGCAGAGGTTACAATGTTGGAGAAAAGGTCTGATGACACAGACACATTTCATAATCGATGTATAATTAACAGACATGACACATTATGGCTACATTTACATTCTAAAGAAATCCAATAAAAGAGCTTTAGCTAAAAGATATGCCTTTAATTATCTGGAGTTTTGATGCTGGTATTGTATTCGAGCAGACTGTGTAAGAGTACATAATTATGACAAAAGTGAGACAATATTACCTAAGAAATGATCGATAGGTGAGACGGTTTTTGTGACCAGTCGGTTGAGAACTTCTTCCAGTATCTCACCTCTGATTGCCTCATGCATCTTACAAATAAAAAAAAAAATACATCACGGTAAAACAACAAAAAAAATGAATCCTCGCCAGACAGGGTATTACAATAGTCCTATTCAAAATAAATAAATAAAGAAATAAGTTTCAAATCTACCGTACCTTAAAGCCCTGCAGGAGGACCTGACCTCCTAGTTTACATGCCAGCTGAGTAGGGGTCCGGGCCACAGTAGAAGAGCCTTGTGTGCTCTTTCCAAATGGTCCAGGTTTAGGTCCAAATGTGTCCATCAGGAAGAAGCCCAGCTGCACCAGGGTTTGGGTCACATGATCCCATCCAAATACACTGTGCAAAAAAAACCCCATGCCAGTTCATGTTTTTAATCAAAAGAAACAAAATTGGTATTCGATATGAACATTGTAGAAGTGTGATTGCTTGCTACTGAATTAGAATCTGATCCAGAACACGAGCCACCTATGAGAGGTTAAAAAAAAAAAAAAAAAAAAAGTGTGCACCACACCCACTTGGTTAGAGATGAAAGTGGACTTTCGTGAAAATTCCTGAAAATACAAATGCAAGCACTAGCAGGGTCCGGGGGCATGCGCCCCTGAAAATATTTGAAAAAAATGGATGGCTGTGGTGCATTCTGGCAATATCTGTGAACAAAATTCAGACAAAAATTGAAAGTAAAATTTCTCAATCCTAACCCAAAAAATTTGGGCAGGAGTTCCCCGAGGGCCAAGCCCAGATTTTTTTGCCCCCCATCCCCCTATCACTGGATAACACAAAATCACATTTGTCATTAAAATATGACATCTTATCTCAAGACAAATGAATTAAGTGAACTATTCAGTAAAGAGACATCTAAAATTATCCTTTTCCCCACATTATACATATTATAGTATAGATATAGACTATACATGAAAATATATCCTAGAATTTCTACACCGTACAGCAAAACATGTTAAAGAAGTTGATCAGTAGTAATTACTATTAACGTTTAAGTCTCAAACTTATGTCACGTTGTACTGATACACTCGACCACATTCCTCACTATCTTATATATATATATATATATATATATATATATATATATATATATATATATATATATACACACACACACACACACACCACACACACACACACACACCAGGCATATATATGTTAGGGATGGCCTTAAAATAACTTACTGGATTAATATAACATAACTGTAAATTAAAAATAAAATAAACAAATACATAACTAAAATAACTAAAATTTAACTCAGAAATGATAATTTCCAATTTCAACTGATATTATTAGAACATGATATAAAACAGTATTTAAAATTTTTCATCAATAAAATTTGTTGATCTGACAAACTTTATCTGAAGAAAAGTTAAATGTCTGTCTTGCCTGTCAAGGAATAAACACGAACAGTCTACACTCGCAATGTTTTGAGAATGATGAAAGTTTAGTTCAACATAATCGGCGTTCGTGGCAACAAGCTAGCGATACATTCAAACATTCCTGTCAGTAATCGTGACGTATTGTTGTGGGGGAGGGGGCACGCACCACGGGACTGCCGTAAATAGGCCGGCTTGCTAGAACGTGCCTTTATGTGCACGCGCTCAACGTATTGGCCATACCTGAATCAAGCGACGACGCGGATGATTGTCTAATGTTGTTGGTTGTTTTTGTTTTTTTTTACGCCGTCACACAGCCTCGCGATCGACACAATGAGCACCCCTGCTGTAATTGAATTTCCTTTGACATGGCTCACGATGTTGATGACTTTCGACGTAAATGCGCTTGCATTACGTAAGCAGTTCTGAAAATGCGCAAATTGAACATCAATGGACCTTCCTGACTTGTCACTCATTTGTATAATAATAGCCAATCAAATAGCCCCATTGTCTTAAACCCCTGGGTTGACACGCCCCTCTCGCCCTATTGTCCCACAAGCAATGCTGGTTGTCAGTAGCGTGCGCTTGTAAAAATTGTTATAAAGAAAATGGTCCTCAGATGCGCTTGGGGAACGTGCAATTCTGATGAAAGATATCCTTGCTAGGTTACAAGGGGCCCCGTTGATTCATTTTCCGAAGCCTAAAACACAGTTGACGAAGTGTCTACGATGGATTAAGGCTTCCGGAAGAGCGCACGTAAAACTAAATGTGAACAATAAACAAACACAAGGCTGTATGTTTGAAGGTAAGTGAGGGAGAAGTATCTTCTCTGAGTTTGATTGAATTATTATCAGTGCTTTATACATTTCAGGAGAACAACTTTACTTTTGTTAGTGTATCACTGACCTGCTGAATGAAGGTGTGTTGTTTTATCCCAAAGAGTCAGGTGAGTGATACGTAAATGCGCGATGTCATGCAAGAGAAATGTCTATTTGTCTATTTGTATCAGATCAGACTTCTAAGACAGAGCACTGGGTTCGAACTTCTAAGACAGAGCACTGGGTTCGATTACGAGCAAAGTCAAATAAATACACCCACTCATTTATAAAGACTACAATGATATTACCCGTCATCTTTCAAAGTAAAAAGTACTCACCCTGCTTTACATGCGCATTACGATTCCACTATTTTATCCTGTTGGATTTCAATATGAAGTTTGTGAGGCGTCAAACTTTTTTTGCATCGAGCGCCAACGTTTCACTGTAACTCTTGACAATGCGTCCTGCTCCATCCAAAATGTTAATTCCGTGTACATATCCTTGCGTGAAATAGTTGAGACCTCTGCGTAGAACTCTCTTGGACAAGTCTGACGCATTTGGCAAAAAAAACATACCGCAATATTATCTGGAATACGCAATGGAGAATCGACTTCAAACATGTTCTGTTCAGTCGTCATTTTGGAAGCTTGTGGGGCATGGCTAGGGGGTGGAGCTTAAGATCACCATCAGAAAAGTCCACGGGGGTGGGGGACGTCACACTATCAACCAAAACTGCCTCGGCAATCAACTAGTTGACGCACATATAGTCATACATTTTGGGAACAGTCTGAAAGGTCACACAAACATGGGACCTTGGTCAAGACTGCATACTAATCCATTTCTGGGCAGTTTGGTACTATATGTCTGTCTATCCATCCTCTTCACCGCGGTGTCCTGGTGTCTATCTCATCTGATTTTGGCCAAGAGCTGGGATACACCCTGATTATTAAGGGTTTTTTTTAATGCACAAATCTAAGGAAAACCTGCGACCCATAACAGATTGTGCTTGCCCTTTGAGGTTCCATGTTAAGAATACTTTGAATGGTAAATCCAAAATAGTAAACCCATCCTGACCTGGACCCACTCCCACCTGCTTTTTACTGTGTCCAAAATCATCCCAGCAACACTACAGTGGCCAAGATGGAGGTCCTGCAGGAGCTTGGATCCATGCAGCAGCTGCTCATCTTTGAAGCTCTTGATGATTGCCCCCTTCAAAAGTTCAAACACCTACCGAATACGGAAAAGTTAATGAATTACCAGAAGAGATTCAGATGAAGATAAAGAAAGGAATTTGGCAGCAACTTCTGACCTGTTCTTCATAGCGCTGGATGCGTGCAACCGAGAGCAATAGGGCAACACTGAAAGGGCAAAGGTCCCCATACGACGCCTGGTGGAAAGAAATGATTTACATCATCCACGTAAAGTATCTACCGGTAATCAGATTATGAAACAATTTTAGTGACAGATGAGACAAACGTTACCTTGATGCTTTTCAAGAATTCTCTCCCAAGTTCATGGTCTAGCCTCACTCCAAAAACAATATGCAGGATAACAGTACCCTCCACGTGTCTTAACTGGTCCTGTGGAATGGACTGAACCTCTAAATCCACGTTCCTGAGAGAGGGAAGAAGGCGAGTAATGAAGGGTAGTAATCATTTTATATGGGCAGAGGCACTTGCAATGTTGGAATCACCCACTCTCCATCTTTCTGCTCCTCCTGATGGTGAAGGTCTTGCTGCTTAAAATAACTGATGATTCCGTCTAGGACCCGTTTCTTACAACCCTGCAAGGTGCAGCATGGTCATTTAGACTAAATGGGTGACTTGCTCGTGAGAAGTTTTTTCACATGCTCCCACCTTTGCGGACAACAAGAGCAACTGATAAACAAGGGGCGGGATCTCCTGAAGGTCCAGCTTGCTGAACATCCGCAGCACTTTCTCCACCACGAAGTGCAACTCTTCTGGTGCCAGGGGCACATCCCTAAAATGAAGCAGACACACTCCAAAAAGTCAGAGCACAATTTCGACAATGTTTTGCAAATATTGCCAATGTGAGAATACCAAATAAATTACCTGAACATTGTTGTCAGGTGGATAACACATTGTGAGTCCCATCTGCGTCAGTAATACAAGTGTGTTTGAGTTTAGACTTTAGAAGTAAATGACCATTCAGTCCTTACTAGTTGTTAATGGTTATAATGAAATTGTCAGACACTTAACATATTGATGTCCAGTGTTTGTACAGATAAGAAAAAAATCATAGTGAATTATTTTGTTAGGCTATGAGCATTTTACCACCTGCTTGAGCAGAGGCTGTTGATCAGCTGTTTCTTGTATTGCTCACCACTGAGTTCGCCTGGGGTTCAACAAAACATAATTTCAATACACTTTTTTGAGCCACTGGGACTAACTCTATTAAACACATTCATACACAATCTTTACTAACCTTTTCCATACGACAGCATTTCACAAGCTGACATGGCAGTAAGCACAGTAGGAAACAGCTCCAACGACTTTCCGTTGCCTATTTTTCCTGCCCTGATTTCTTCGACAAACAGCTCTGCTAATTTTGCAATAGATGGCCCAACCAGAGTGTGTGTCTGTATTCAAACAACAGAGATGAAATAAGAAATTAAAAAAAAAAAAAACACCGAACAAGCAAAATAAAAAGGCAAAACACAATGAAAGTAATTCGACAGAAAAATTGTCCACAAGCATTATGTAACAGGTTTGATGCAAAAGTTTCTTTTGCCAGTGATGAACAAAAGCTGCAACATGTGTCTGTACCTCCAGCATAAGCAGTCCAATGATATCAGCTGCCACCTCAGTCTGGAGGTCACCAGACTCGCAAAGAGGGATGCAATGTTGATAAAGCAACAGTCTGCGTTTCGACCCTTCCTTAGAACCTGGTGGTGAGCCTGGAAATAAAAAAAGGCAATGCAGTAAATTGTCTCCCTGAGATTTTTTTCCAATGCAAAAGTAGAACCGGTAGGAGTTGACGTACAACTGATGTCTCACCTTTGAATATGGCTTTGATAAATATCCCAATAGTCTTACCCTTGAGCGCACTACTGGTAATAAGCGTAGTCAACTACAAAACAAAACAAAACAGTACGTAATTTAAATAACGAATCTACAGCATTAATCGTGCCTGATCCGTGTCAACACGCGTTACCTTGTCTTCTGCGAGAGACGACAAGTATTTCTGGAGCTCTGCAGAGCTGTCATTCTCTGATAAGGAAATAATTCTCTCCATTTCAGCCTTCATGGTGTAGGAAAAGTGCAGAGACGACAGCAAGAGCAGATCGAAGATGAAAATGGAAAAGTAAGTTCTTCCCTTTCATTTCCGTGACTGCACGAACTTGCAGTCGCGTATTTCCCGCCACCAACAAACGCTTCCCGTTCCGGTTTCTGGGTTGCCATGTCGCGCTTAGTGTGAGCAAACTCCACTATCTCCAAATATAATATACAGTAGTGAGTATACTGTTTTTTTTTTTTGTAAAGAAATGTAAATTTGTAAATTTTGTACATGACTATACCATGGTCATATCACGATACATGAACATATTTAAGATATATTTTCTGGACACAGAATATTACATATAACGGGCCAGTGGCGCAATGGATAACGCGTCTGACTACGGATCAGAAGATTCTAGGTTCGACTCCTGGCTGGCTCGAATTTTTTTTCTTTAATATGTACACCATTTAGACTTAAAAAAAATAAGTTACATCAGGAGCTTTAAGTTTCACTGAATAAATTATCCCTGCTTCAACAACAATATGAAAAAAGCTCTGTGATTTGAGGTCTTCCTTCATTGCCAGAGCCAATCATTTTTCCAAGAACCAACAATTGCCCACAATGTCCAATCCGTCTGCTGCCTTCTTCCACTAACTGACCAATTGTTGACTGCCTCACTTCCAAGGCCAAGGGATACTTTTCATTGACGTCACGCTGACCACGTTTTTGTCTACAACGCCATTTTGGACGGCAAGATCGTGTCTGCATATCATGGCTAGGAAGCGATAAGTGTTTACTGTAATGTATTAGCTACGGTTATTGTTGATCTTTTATCTTGAAAGTCCTTTGACAAACGAAAGCTGTAACCAGAAGCGATTGAGGCACTTGTGCTGGAGTGAGGAAGAAAGAAAGAAGCCACATGTGAAACTGGAGAGCAAGTATCATCTCGTTATTATTAGATTGAGCTTTATTACTTCTCGTATATAGCAAGTGTGGTGTGATTGTGACTGTGTTGAGGTCAGCGGGGCGCGACGAGACAGGACGATAAAGAAGTGAGCTAAAGGCGTTGGGGGGAGCGAGATAAATATCACCCACATTAAAAAGTACAGTTGGACTCATGTCTACATTTAATAACACAACAGCAAGACCATAAGATGGTTTCAGAGTGACAGTATTAGAACTACGACTCAGAAAAAAAAGAACTCGGGGAAAAAAAACAAAGAACAACAAGGAGCCGTTCGGTGTTCCAACTCATCCAGTTTACCAGATGAGTGGTGGAGATTCAAGCAACATGCCAAATGCATGTTCAAGGGAACAGTTAAAAACAGAGGTTAAGAGGAAAAATGAAATTTCCTCCTGCTGTGGATCAGCGATAAAGGACGGGATGTCAGCAATACTTGGACACTCACCGGAGACGAAGATAAGTTGCTAAAAAGTTATTACAAAAAAATTCTCTAATTACCTCACTCCAAAAGCAAACCCCATATTGGTAAATACAAGTTTCACGAGAAGGAGCAAGGTAACTGCGAGTCCTGTGAGCCATTTGTGACGGAACTCAAGCTGTTGGTTAAAGACTGTAACTACACAAACTGCGATAAGATGGTCAGAGACCGGATACTTTTCGCTACCAACTCACCGAGTGTGCGCGAAAAGTTACTCAGCCAGGGGCCGCAGCGCACGCTCCAAAAAAGCGAATGGCATAGCCCAGTGCCACGAGTTAGCAAAAGTGCAGCTAAAGGCTATGGCTAGCGACACCCACGAGGTTCACGTTATCCACCGCAAACCTGGAAAGCAAAGTTTCACTGCAGGTGGTAGTAGGCATATTGATAGCCCAAAGACCTCCATAAAGATATGTAAAAAGTGAGGAGGATACCATAGGAAATTAGCTGAACGCCCAGCAAAAGGTAAACAATACCTGAAGTGTCAGACCCCTTTTTTTGTCCCTTCTTACAACCATAAGTCACACAATGAAATACCATGATGAAATGGCCATAAGATGCTTATAAGCAAGCCAATATTCACAAAAAGATTACTAAAAAGGGCGAGTTGTATTGTAGGTTTGCCGTCCAGTGGGCGTAGTAAACAAAAGTCATGTGACTCGTGAGATCGCGTGAAAAGTATCTATTGCCCAACCACAGAGCTATGTTGTTTTTTTTTTTCAATCATGACTACAACGATCAGGCTGGTACGTTAGTTATTTCAAATCATGATTTTGATCTTATTGTAAACACCTACGCTTACATTATCAACTTACTCTAAAAAAGGGAAAAATATTGAAAATACTGTAACGATTACTTACATTTGTTCTTTTTGTAAACAGTTTACTTTCTAAAAGCCCTACTAGTGCCTTCACAATAAAAGCTACACAATCATACTTATTGTCTGTAGTTGCCCTTCTGTACTGTACTGTATATACAACAATAATGTAGATGTGTATATGAAGATCTGAATTTTTACTAATGTTTAGTGTACAACTGTTGAGGCTTGGGTTGTTTTGTGTTGGCCAGACTTACATTTGGGAAGCTTGTACCTGAGACATGCCAAGTCATGTAATATTTGTTGGCTTCTTTATATCCATTTTTGTCACTAGGTTCATGGGCATGCTCAAGCCTATCCCAGCTGATTGGGGGAGAGGTGGGCTAAACACGAATGCGTCACTACCCAATCACAGGATGCATATAAACAAATAATGATTCACACTCACATTCCTAACTACAGGCTATTGGTGTATTCAATTAACCCACCAGGTATCTTTTTGGGATGTGGGGACAAAGGGGAGTACAGTATTCTTCTTACAGAGCCACTCCTTTGTTAACCTGGTTTTGTCCTTCGGGTTATTGTCATTTTGGAAGATCGAGCCACGACCTATCTTCAATCCTCTGATTTAGGGAAGGAAGTTATTCCCCAAAATCTCGCAATACATGGCCCCTTTCATCCTGTACTTAATACAATGCAGCCATCTTGTCCCATGTGAAAAAAAACACCTCCAAAGCATGATGCTTCCACCTCCATGCTTCACAGAAGGGATAGTGTTTTTGGGAAGGTATTCCTCATTTTTTCTCCTCCAAACACAGCGAGTGGAAATAAGGCAGATAAGTTTATTTATGTCCCATCTGACCACATAACTTTCTCCCATGACTCCTCTGGATCATCCAAATGGTCATGGACAAACTTAAGACAGGCATGGACATGTGCTGATTTGAGCAGAGGAACCTTCCGTGCTTAGAGTATTACCCACAGCAACATTGGAAACAGTGCTCACAGCTATATTGAGGTCATTGACCAGCACCTCCTGTGTAGTTCTGGGGTGATTCCTGAAAATTCCTCGGATCACTGATATACCACAAGGTGAGATCTTGCCTTTCGTCCCAGTCATGTTTAGCTTCTTCCATTTTCTAATAATTGTTCCAACAGTTGATCTTTTTTTCACCAAGCAGCTTGGCAATTGCGCCGTAGCCCTTTCCAACCTTGGGAAGGTCTACAGTTCTGTCTCTGGTGTCTTTGGACATCTCTTTGGTCTTTGCCATGTTAGTATAGTTGGAGTCTTGCTGACTGCGTGGGGTGGACAGGTGGGTTTATATGGCTAACGATCTTAAACTGGTGCTTCTAATTTAGAATAATAAATTGAGTGTAGTTTGACTTTTTAGAGGTGGATTAACAGGTCTGATGCCCAGAATTGTTGCTGATTAGCCGGTGTTCAAATACTTATCTGCAGGAGTAATACACAAATAAATTATTACAATAAATTATCAAAAAATCATACATTTTGATTTCAGGAAATAATGGATGGCTATGCCCTTGTCTCAATAAAGTTGGGGAAACACTGAAATAGAAATAATTCTGTTCTAAAAACAATGCCGCTCCAGCCCGTAATGACATGGCAGTGATGATTGATCCCATATGGTGATTAAAAAAAAAAACGTCACCGATCGTGCGTATTAGTAATCGCAACGTTAAAGAAAAGCAGCAACACGCAGCACATCCGTGTTTCCTTCTTCCACTTTTGGTTCCCTCTTTCGACCGCCAGAGGCCCGCGTTCACTCGGTCACATGACTGGAGGAGCTCGAGCACACTGCAGCGGAAACCCGAGTGCCAGTGATGTCATGCCGCTAGCTGTCTGCTGACCACGGATGGCTGTTTGTGCCAGGCTCTGCGGTGTGGGTCAGTCGCGGAGGTGCCGCAGGCGACCGCGACACAATCAACAGGACCGGCGCAGCGATTCTGACATGGACGACGACGAGGAAGAGGAGCGGATCGTGGGCGAGAAGCGAGGCGCCGCCGGCTGCTTGGACCGGGAGAGCGGCGTCAACACCGCAGGGCCGAGCCCGGCTCACCGCAGCGCGCTCGACGGGGCGGAACACTCGCACCCGCAGGCTTTGTCGGAACTACCGCCGGAGCTTTTAGTGGAGATCTTCTCCATACTTCCCGGAACTGCGCTACCCAACGTCGCCCTCGTCTGCAAGAAATTTAGACAAATTCTCAACACAGAAACCATTTGGAGACGGCGGTGCGTTAAAGGTATCAAGACGGCAGACGATGAAATCATTTAAAAGTGCCTCGGTTTGCCCCATCGCTTAGATAACACAAGACGTAACATTGCTCCGTGCAAAGAATTATAGTAGCCGCCAAAGGCCGGACATTTGGAAACGAGAAACGCCGACTCGCTTCTGTCTGTCAACTCACAGCAAAGCAAAGGCGGGTCGGCTTATTTTGTTAACAGGCCCCGACACATGTCGCAAAGCAAGCCAGGCTGCGTTAGGTTCCGGTGCTTTGATTCCCAACCTTTTATTGTCATTAGGTAACTCTAACAACCTTCTTCAAAAATGTGGTGTCTATACCTACACGTAGGCCTATAAACCGAGATAACAAGATCTGGTTTGAATTGACCGAATTGAAATTTGGGCCTCTTGTCTACAGCAATGGCAACAGGTAAATGCTCAAGTTAATTGGACCTTCTACCGTCATTCTAGTGCATTTCACAGTTCTGGCTGTCGTTATGTGTCGCTTGCATAGATGGATGGAACAAAATCCATTGCATGATTAATAGCATTTCCTACGTAAAGGTCAAAAGGCATAACAGTTTAACGCTACCTGACTGAAAATCGTCATTAAATGTGTGATGATCTGGGGAGATATTCAGTAATTTGGTGCTAGTACTTTTAAAGGTGGTAATGTAATCAAAAGTTTTTACTTTTAAAAGTCGAGGTGCGAGCTCCTCCAGCCCACATTTCACTGTGTCACTATGTTCAGCGTCAGCTGGCTTTTGGGTTTCAATATTTCTCCACGTTGTCACTATGCGCTTACATGCTGACTGGAAGTTAACATGCCACCTTGCAGATTGCAGAAGTGCTGCGTGTACTTTTGTCCATTTGGAAAATTCTATAGTATGCCGATGTACCACGCTGGGTCGAGTGACATAAATAATCTCGAGAAATTGGAATGACATGATCCAGGTCTCTTGGAAGAAAAACGTAGGAAGGTCAGGAATGTAAGAACAATTTTAGTTTGTAGTTTACGTTTACTGAGGCGCCACAGAGCCCATATAACATCCCAAATACAAGGAAAAATCAGTGCTTTCGTAAAATATGGGACCTTAAATAGAATTGGTTGTCTTACAGGTACAGTATGTTCTGTACTGTTGAAAACTGCAACCACACATTGAATAACTATCTGATGATTCAGAATTAGAAGAGGAATGTTGCGCAGTAAGTCTGAAACAGCTTTGTAATTTAATGTGTCTAAGTGAGATGCAGTGAAGATCATCTTATATTGCAAAATACACTAAATGACCAAAACCATTAAGGTACTGTTACACTTTAAACAACTTAAAGCAAATATGAAATTGGTCTGGAAGAGCTTGCACGCTTCAGTAATTTAATGTGTCTAAGTGAGATGCAGTGAAGATCATCTTATATTGCAAAATACACTAAATGACCAAAACCATTAAGGTACTGTTACACTTTAAACAACTTAAAGCAAATATGAAATTGGTCTGGAAGAGCTTGCACGCTTCAGAGAGGTTTGAAAAGAGTTGACTGGATGAATCCCTCATTTTGTTCTAGTTGGCCACAAATGTGTTTGATGATTCTCGCACACAAGACTCATCCAAGCATGTCTTTCGGACCTTTCTTTGTGCTCTTGGGCACTGCCGGAACAGAAGAGGCCCTGTCTGATTCTGACCTTCCACAAAGTTGGAGGCATAGAATAGCCTGAAAGGTTTTGGTTATGTTAAGATTCAAAATTCAGGGACGTCAAGAAGGCCAAGAACTGTGTTCCATATATTTTGTCCTGATTGTGTAAGACTCTTCAGTTTGAAATTTGTATACATAGTAGCATATTATTGATTAGAGATTGCAAAGCTTCAGAAGCTTCTCAATTCTCCAAGTGTGTCAACATTGTCTGTATGGGTCACCTCTCCCGGTAGAGCCGTTGCTGCCATGACATTTCTCGCCTTTTAATATCACTGCCGAAATATGTGAAACCCCACAGTGCATAACACATCCCAGTGTCAATAACGTGTGTGGTCATCCCTTCTGGTTCTACTTGTCATAGAGTTTCTTCCCCCTCCCCCAATGTAGAGTTCCACGTGAAGGAGGATCTGAGAAAGATGGAAGTGGGTGGAGTTTCTAGCCGTGACCTTTATGTGAAACGTGAGTGAAATACGACCATTGATGTTACAATGTGAGTAGAAATGATTTCTGATGATAGCAAAAGTGTTTGTCTTTTTGATCCCACTTTTTCGACGCATTGTGTTCATGTTCACTTAAGTGCTTTGTTGGTCAGAGCACACCTGGATCTGTGTTGTGCCTGTTCAGGTTTGAACCCACGAGTGAAGTTTGGGCAGTTCGTGAAACTCCTTCCGGACTACGAACATATGGACTATAAAGATGTGTACACACACTGTATGTAGACAGGCCCTAACATTAATGGCTACAACATGGGGGCCTACGCGTGTTTGTTGGGGGTGCTACTCATGGTGTAGTTCTGATTGAAAGTGTTTTGCTTTCTGGTTGATTTGCAAATGTTTTTTTGTGATCGGAAATGGAGACATCCTGTAGATGCATAGTGTTTTTCTTAGCAAGCTGACATGGGGAAACGTTATCCCCTCATGTATTCCTTTGAGGTTTCCAATAATTTGAACTCTGTACTAATTGAGACTAAACAAAAAAAGAAAGTGTGCTGTGAGCTTTGGCCAAAAGCATGTGAAGAGCACTACTGGGAAAGCTAATTATGGTGCACTGTGTTCTTGTGTTGCAGTACTTCATCCATACAGGCACATTTTGGGATTGTGGCAGCCTGACATAGGCCCTTATGGGGGGTTACTTAATGTAGTGGTAAGCATAAATACGCTTCATGAAATGCCATACTTAGCTGCATATCTTTGACAAGAATTTTCTTGATTTTTTTTTTTTTCTCTTTTTGCTGGCTGGTAAATAATTCAAAGGTGGATGGGCTGTTCATCATCGGCTGGATGTATTTGCCACCGCACGACCCTCGTGTGGAGGATCCTATGAGAAGACGGCCTCTCTTTCGTGTCCACATGTGGGAGAGCAAAAAGGCCACTGTGGAGTGTATGTATGGACACAAGGGTCCGCACAAAGGAGACATCCAAGTGAGAGAGCTGTGTTTGATTTCTAAATATGTGCTTTTGTGTGAAAAGTAGTTCATTTTCTGTTTTATTTTTAGACTGTCAAGAAAGATGAATTTTCTACAAAATGTAACCAGACAGATCACCATCACATGCCAGGAGGCAGACAGGAAGTAGGACAAATCAGAAGTTAATTCCTCTGTTTTGCAATTATTATTTTGCTTCTCAAAGGTTTGATTTACTCCAAATCAAAACTCTTACTGCATCATTTGGATGTTGTATGTGTGTAGGAGTTCAGGAGATGGCTGGAGGAAGAATGGGGCCGGACCCTCGAAGAAATCTTCCACGAGCATATGCAGGAACTCATCCTGATGAAGTTCATTTACACCAGCCAATATGAGTATGCAACATTTGAACGCACAGGTTTTTACATCAAATATTTTGTGACATAGCAGAACGGTGGTGCCACTAGTAAAGAGCGTTGGCCTCACAGTTCTGAGGACCGGGGTTCAAATCCCGGCCCCGCCTGTGTGGCGTTTGCATGTTCTCCCCATGCCTGGGTGGGCTTTCTCCAGGCACTTTGGTTTCCTCCACATCCAAAAAAACATGCATTGATTGGAGACTCTAAATTGCCCCTAGGTGTGATTGTGAGTGCGACTGTTGTCTGTCTCAATGTGCCCTGCAATTGGCTGGCAACTATTTTAGTGTCTAGCCTGCTTCCTGCCCAATGACAGCTGGAATAGTCTCCAGTACTCCCGGCACCCTCGTCAGGATAAGCGGCTCAGAAAAGGATGGATGGATGGATGGATGAATGGATATCTTGTGACACATGGTTTTTGGGCTACCAATTCTAATATTGCTGTATACACGCACGTGTTGTATTTTACAACCATTGGCAATGACATTAAGTACATTACTTGCACAATGCTAATTTCTGCCCAAGCTTACAGATAACGAATACGATAAGGCTCACTTTTTATTGTCACTATAAAATATATAATAATTATGTTGTATCTGCTTTAAAAATGTAATCATGTAGAGTTTTGGCTGACAATGTATTAATTTACCCATATAGTTTACACTAATGTGGCAGTGCACTGCATCATCAACAGGGTTTCAAATATTTTGGAATGATTATGTATTTTACTATTAAATAAATGCACTGAGCATTACCATTAAAAACGATCACACCTGGACCAGCCTCAACCTTACGAACAGTTGGAGTTCTCATTGCAGTACAAGTCTACACTGCTGCAAACAACACAGATTGTAAAATTAATACCGTAGAAAAGTGTCAAACTAAACAGAAAAATTGACCTTTGTAAATGCAGAGTTTGTGTATCGGACATCATGATGTTGTGCAAGTGGTCCTAATGCGGTGCCAGTCAATGCACATGCCGACAATATGTAGTCCACGTAGGATGTACTTTATTTATAAAATACTCTTCATAGTATAAAAACATGGTTCTAAATTAAGATAAGACAGTATCAGCTGATTAAAGTCTAAGAAGAAATAATCAAAAGGTTAGATCTTCAGCATCATTATTAGTCTGTCAAAAAGTCTTTGTTGTTTTCTCTCATTAGTAACTGCCTGACCTACCGCCGAATCTACATGCCTCCTGCAGCACCCACTGACTTAATTCATCCAGGCCTCTTTAAAGGCACCTATGGCAGTCACGGTTTGGAGATTGTCATGCTCAGCTTTCACAGGACCTCTGCAAGGGCCACCAAACTCACTGTAAGTCTCAATTCTACTCACACACATCGTGAACTAGAGCTAGCTTTTCATCTATATTTATTCTTACCGTCAATATCAGGTTTGGAACGCAGCGAAAAGGTGATTTTTAACAAATATTTTATTTTCCACCACCAGACGGATAACTTGAATTATTAACAAAATGGCCTCTGTCATTTTACTCTATGGTTACCTTGGGCAATAAAATCCTTATTTTGTAAGTTCCCTTCACAGTTACGAGAGCTCACATTTCAAAATAAGGGAGGAACCTGAATTGAAGCATATTAAATAAATCTGAGCAAATTAGTAGTGTATGTAGAAAATGCAATTCTTTTACAATGAGACAGAATGTGAGAAGATGTAAAAAGAAAATTGAAAGGAATAACTGGGAAGTAAATGCATACTTTAAGTGCAAAATGTGTAAGTGCAGTTGTTGAATGGTAACCATGATTGAGATACTGTATAGGAAAATTATTGTATTTATTGATCGATCCATTTTCTATACTGCTTATACTTAAAAAGGTGAACTAAGATGGAAATTGTTTTTACCCTAAAAGAATGGAACTGTAATTTGATTTATATTTTTTTGTATTTTATTATTTGTTTATGTACAGTGTTCCCGCGTTTAACACGGGAGTTACGTTCCAAACCATACCCACGTTAAGTGAAATCCATGTAGTAGAAATGTATGTTTTTCATATTTTGGGTTTTTTTTTTTGTTTACAGGATATTTTTTTATTTACAGTGGTACCCCTTCTTAAGAACGTCTTTAGTAACAAAAAATTCAGGTTATGAAACGGTTCCTCGAAAAAATATTGTCTTTAGTTACGTAGGAAATTCCACCGAAGGTAGACATCGTGTATCTTGGTTTGTGTGGTGTGATAGAGCTGCTCTCCCATTAGCTAAGGCTGTAGCATCTTCCTGGCAGAAATATATTTATTTTTTGCTTAAAATGCATGCTTTAGTAGTAGAGTAGCCTAGGCTGGGAGTGCATTGCTGTATCTGTAGTGACTCGGCCCCCGGCCTTGTAAACTTTTTTTGATTAAAAAAAGTGCAGAATAACTTTAAACAAGCAATAATGGGAGTGGGGGGTGTGGGGGCACAATTAGTTTTTTATGTTTTCAAAAAGTAACACCCAAAAACATTAACTTGTAACTAGAGTAAAGAAAATCTTTGAAACAAAATAACAATGCAGATATGCTAATGGAACAGAGCATTATTAAAGTTCACAAGAAAAAAGCAATGCAAAACTATCAACTGACTTTTCCCCTTTTCACAAGGAACAAATCTAGTGTCACTTGTTTCTGCAGTCTTTTACGCACTTTTCAGATCATTCAAATTTTTCAGTGCTCTGCTACATTCATCTTAATTGGGGTGATGAGGTTCTATGAAATTATGGATTTCGTTCCATTTGGCACAGATAGCTCTGATATCAGCACTTGGGACATCCTTCTTGCCTTCAGCCTCATCAGATGACATCTCTTCCAACATCTTCTGCTCCTCCTCAAGGTGCAGCAGTTCTTCGGTAGTGAAATTCCACTTGCCTTTTTTGGAGCCATGATGGGGATTAATAGTCCTCTACCAGGACACGTCTGCGTACAGAGGCTGCGTTATACAGAATAATAAAGCGGGTCGTGGGTGGGTCAGCTGGTCGGGCCCCGCGCATTATGTTATTTTCGGATTTTTTCGGCGGTGTGGGAACTCACAACAAAGCGCGTCAAGGGTCAGCTGGTCTGGCCGTGCGCACTATCTTATTTTTGGGTTTTGTCTGGGCCGTTTGAGTAATGATTTTCGTTCGAAAGCAGAAGCAAAAAAATCTCGAAATTTCGTTCGTGAGACTGTACTGTACATGCAAAATGAATTCCAAGGGCAGGCAGGCAAGGGAGAGCTGTCAGATTGACACTGGTGCAAAGTTGCACTGGTGCTACAATGCCTCGCTGAACAATTTGCTGAACAATTTGCACGAGTAATAAAAACTAAAAATGTTCATTTTAAGCAGACCTAATTATAAATTGGTAAGTGGTGTATCTTGCGTGGCACAGTTAGCCCCGAGTCATGGTGTACACATTTAGTTTTTTTTTTTTTTTTTTTTTTTTTTTTTTTTTTGTCCTTTATGACACTGACTATCTAATTTGGATGTGATGTTCTACAATTTAATGGGGCAACTTTGGTCCAATGATACAAATGCCAGCGTGAACTATACATGAACTGAATGTGCAGACTGCGTACCTTCGCTCCAGACCAGCATACTGATCTACAGGCAGCCTTAAGAATTCATACTGGTGTCTTAAAAACGTCAGTTTATGCCATGGTATTTTTTTTGTTCCATCTCAGATGTCGAGGGGGCTCCAAAGATGTTTTATGTTAAATGTTTTATTTCTTTGTATTTAAATGCTTTTCATCATATAAAACACACTGAATTATCTTTTGTTTAAAATGTGCTTTAAAAGTTGCTTTGCTTTGCTAAGTGTATTTTGTACTTTATGTTCAGGGAGACCCCAACGTTCCTGCCGGGCAACTGACTTTGGATATTGATTTGAGTCAGCCCCTCGTCCTCCCGGACTTGGAACATCAGCGCAATATAGAGGAGCTGTCACGCCTCGTATTGGGGGTACATGAACAAGTACAGAGGCAAGTGAGGGAAGGCACCCCTGCAACAGTGAGAGCCCCTCCAGAGGCTGCTCGTGATGACGCTGCCGGAGGAGACTCAGTGGAGGCCGATCATGGTGACATTTCTGATGACGGCCAGCCAGGTCCAACTGCAGGCCCCGGTCCTTCTGAGAGCCAACCCTTCATCCTGCCTTTGGGAGTCATGGCTCGCAATGAAGTGTACCCACGTACTTGTAGAAAATGGTAAGCACATTTGGAAAAAATAATTCAGAAAGGTAAAAAGGGGGTGGGAGCGTATGCCTAACTCAGGGGTGGGGGGCCATCCAGATAGCTACTATATTCCATTTCATCATAATTGCATTTTTTTAGAGGGGTTTTTTGTGGTATATTTTTAGGTTTTCCAGTACACTTACTTAACGTAATGCAATGTCCACACATGAAGAAAAAGGGAGCTTCCGTCGCCGATGCACGGGTTGACTTTTATTAACGGCTAACAGTTAAAAAATTTAAAACAAAGTCATGCAGGAGCTGCTGACGAGCACTGCACAAGCAGAGACACTCGCACGTAGACTCGCCAATGTAACATGCCTTCCAACCACACGCATTGAATGTTATGATCATATGTACCCATATTTTCGATACATATTATGATGGCAGTTTGTGTTTGCTGCATACATTTACAATGTGTTTGAAAAGTGTTTTAACAGCTAATTCTGTTGTATAACTGGCATCAAGGGGGATGCACTGGTTTATTGTACCTTTTAAAAACATTGACTGAAGAATTTGTGTGCATCCATCGCAGCTTCTACGGGACAGGCCTGATCGCCGGGCATGGCTTCACAAGTCCAGAACGCACCCCAGGGCTATTTGTGCTGTTTGATCAAGATCGTTTTGGCTTCATCTGGCTGGAGTTGAAGTCTTTCAGTCTCTACAGTCGCCTGACGGACCACCTAGCCCATGCACACGCCCCAAACTTGGAGAGATTCGAGGCCATGCTGCGCAACATGCAGTCTTGGACATCATGAGAAGCAATGCTTTAAGTCGCTTCCGGCAATACAATACATCATCGTCATGTTAATAATTATAATAATACCAATAAACATAATAATATACATCACAGCACGATACTTCACCTCCCATTCCCACAGTGGTACATAGTAGATCATGACATGACCTTTCCTAGCCTCTATTTTATTTAGTTTTACTGTCTGATAAGTTTTACCACTCTGACCGTTCTTGAGTCAAGTCACTCGAGCGCAGCATGATAACGGGTCACAAGGTTATTTATTTATATAGTTCCTCCAGGAGAAACCGATACTATATTGCATACCACTTATTACGGATCAAACTTTATGTGCCTCTGATTCTAAAACCATGTCTATACTTTGTAGTATTTTAGAAAATAATGCTGTGATATGGATTTCCATTCAGTGCTCATTATTTTCAACAACACGCTGCATTTCATTTGCATTTGACTTTGCAGTAAATTATTTTTTTAAAAAAGTAATGACTTTGGCTTTAGTTTGTAAATCCCATGAGTTAAAATAGACAGCTTCTCAGGTATTTTTTTGTCACAAAATTGTGAATAACAGGACACCACTCATGTCTGTTTTTAAAATAATGTATACATTAAGAAACGCTTAAAAGATAGCCCAGCAGGAAAATAAGGGGTCTCACAACTGAGTGACTGCGACAGTTGGCAAAGGAATTAGCATCAAATACTGTAGCTCAGAATACTTTTTTTTTTTGCTCTTTGAGCTTTAGATATGTTTTCATTGATGCTCTTTGGCTTCTAAACATTATTTCACCACACTTGGGTTGATATCAGTTGAAAACATGTACAGTAATAGAAATGTATAAGCTATAATACACTGGGTTCATTCATTGTATGATATTGTTTGGTGAGAGATACAACATTGCCACATCTTGTATCTTATCACATTTAATTTTTAAATGTTTGCCTGACCTGTTATCCCATCCATAACTTCCTCTAATTTTCAGTTTTTTTTTTTTTCACACCACTTTCTCGCTGAACATTGTAGAACCTCAACAGTATGTCTTGTTATGGCTTGATGACATTGCCCAGTAGCTTTCAAACTACAAGTGCACTTTTCTGGGCAGTATAGTAACTCAAATCTATAGACTGGGCACATTGAGCAGTGTACTTGTAATGTACTGCACTGCAGCTATACTAATATTTGTGTGGGGTGGGGGCTTTTGTCTTGTTCATCTGAACCAAAATATATGGTTCAATAAACTTTCTTATCTACAGGTTATTTATACTTGGCTATTTACTTGGTTTATTTTAGTGGTGCTTTGTAGCTACTTACCTGCAGGGCTCATTTGGATAACTTGCCAAACTTTTAGGTTGCACGAATTTAAACATTTTTTTCTTCTTTATTTGTAGATTTGGTGTTTAAGGTTTACTGTTAAGACATTTGCAATACATTATTTGGTAATCTATGTGTGCTCCTACTATTGTCTTTCTATCACAAATAGATTACACAGGACTTTTATTGTAGTTGCTTACACAATATTAACAATCATTTATTCTCCAGAACATCGTGGTACAAGCTAACCTTTCTCATGTCCCTTAATGAGGTACAAACTTTCCATTTTGTCTTTACATAAGGATATTTAATATAGATAATAAAAAAGCCCACACCTTTGATATTAATCTGTTTTTTTTTTAGATTTTACAAATGTTAAAAGTGGACAAATATACTGTCCCCATTATGTATCGTGCTTGATTATGATACTCGAAATCAGTTTAACAGCCACTGCACGTCTCAGTGAATCACTGCATTAAACTTAATGAGTTGATCGAAACGATGCTAGCCGAAGCAGCAAAAACATGGTGCAATTCTTCTAAAGTTCAACATGCTCAGTCTTCTCCTGATATTGCCGAACTTTCTGTGGGAGGGTCTGAGTCATAAAGACAAAGCGATCCTTCTTCATGTGCTGTACCGTTACCTGCTCCTTTGCATTTATTGCCAGGTACTTCTCTTCACTTCCATATCTAGGCCAGTGAGAAAGGCCATCGCCATTAGGCGACCTACATAAACACACAGAATAGACAAGCTTTTCTTGTTAGTTGTTTCACTGTTTCTATTTGATTCAAACAATATTGGAGGTTTAAGTTATTACCCTTTTCGTGCAAAGTTTCCCCAGTAGGCCATCATCCTTTGACTAAGTTTTTCTTCTTCCTCAAAGCATGTAGCTAAAATAAGAGTCTTAGTGAAACACTTTGCATTCCAGGTAAATATTGCACACTTGTAGATGTCAAATAAGGTCTCACCATTTAGTCGGATATGCTTCGTTGTAAAGCAAAACCCTAAAACAGAAAAGAGTTCGTCTCCATGGTCACACCTAACAAAGCTTGGCCTTGTTCCCTTCAAGAAATGAGGCGGATGCTGGTACTCATACAAGTACACATGGGCACCTGCATCTAGAGAGAAGCGTTTACAGTATACATACAGTGAAGAAAATAAGTATTTGAACACCCTGCTGTATTGCAAGTTCTCCCACTTATAAATCATGGAGGGGTCTGAAATTTTCATCATAGGTGCATGTCTTCTTCTTCTTTTCCTTTCGGCTTGTCCCGTTAGGGGTCGCCACAGCTTGTCATCTTTTGCCATCTTAGCCTATCTACTGCATCTTCCTCTCTAACCCCAACTGCCCTCATGTCTTCCCTCACCACATCCATAAACCTTTTCTTTGGTCTTCCTCTCGCTCTTTTGCCTGGGAGCTCCATCCTCAGCATCCTTCTTCCAATATACTCACTCTCTCGCCTCTGGACATGTCCAAACCATCGAAGTCTGCTCTCTCGAATCTTGTCTCCAAAACATCCAACTTTGGCTGTCCCTCTAAAGAGCTCATTTCTAATCCTATCCAACCTGGTCACTCCGAGCGAGAACGAGAACCTCAACATCTTATGCATCTCATAGGTGCATGTCCACTGTTTGAAAGATAATCTAAAAAGAAAATCCAGAAATCTCAATGTATGATTTTTTTAATGATTTATTTGTGTGATACAGCTGCAAATAAGTATGTGAACACCTGAGAAAACCAATTTTAATATTTGTTACTGTAGCCTTTGTTCGCAATTACAGAGGTCAAAAGTTTCCTGTAGTTGTAGTTGTTGCACACACTGCAAGAGGGATTTTGGCCCACTCATCCACATGGATCTTCTCTAGGTCAGACAGGTTTCTCAGCTGTGGCTGAGAAACACGGAGTTTCAGCTCCCTCCAAAGATTTTCAATTGGGTTTAGGTCTGGAGACTGCCTAAGCCATGCCAGAACCTTGATACGCTTCTTACGGAGCCACTCCATGGTTTTCCTGGCTGTGTGCTTTGGGTCATTGTCATGTTGAAAGACACAGCCACCACCCATCTTTAATGCTCTGACTGAGGGAAAGAGGTTGTTCCCCAAAATCTCACAATACATGGCCGCGGTCATCCTTTCCTTAATACAGTGCAGTCATCCTGTCCCATGTGCAGATAAACATCCCCAAAGCATAATGCTACTACCCCCATGCTTCACAGTAGGGATGGTGTTCTTGGGATGTAACTCATCATTCGTTTTCCTCTAAACACGGTTAGTGGAATTATGACCAAAAAGTTCAATTTTGGTCTCGTCTGACCACAAACATTTCTCCCATAACTACTCTGTATCATCCAAATGGTCATTGGCAAACTTAAAACGGGCCTTGACGTGCTGGTTTAAGCAGGGGAACCTTCCGTGCTATGTATAATTTCAAACCATGACGTCTTAGTGTATTACCAACAGTCACCTTGGAAACGTTGGTCCCAGCTCTTTTCAGGGCATTGACCAAGTCCTATCGTGTAGTCCTGGGCTGATTCCTCAAATTTCTAAGAATCATTGAGACCCCACGAGGTGATATTTTGTATTGGGTCCACTCCAATTGAGATTGACTGTCATGTTTAGCTTCTTCCATTTTCTAATGATTGATGATGCTCCAATTTTGCTGCTTGGCAATTTCTCCATAGCCCTTTCCAGCCGTGTGGAGTTGTACAGTTTTCCCTCTGGTGTCTTTGGACAGCTCTTTGGTTTTGGCCTTGTTACAAGTTTGAGTCGTAGTGATTGTATGGGGTGGACAGGTGTCTTTATGCAGCTAACGACATCACACAGGTGCTTCTGATTCAGGGTAATGCATGGCGTGGAGGCAGACTTTTAAAGGTGGACTAACAGTTCTTTGAGGGTCACAATTCTAGCTGATAGACAGGTGTTCAAATACTTATTTGCAGCAGTATCACACAAATAAATCGTTAAAAAAAATCATACATTGTGATTTCTGGATTTTTCTTTTTAGATTATCTCTCTCACAGTGGACATGCACCAATGATGAAAATTTCAGACCCCTCCATGATTTCTAAGTGGTAGAACTTGCAATATAGCAGGGTGTTCAAATACTTATTTTCTTCACTGTATATAGTGGCCATACACAAATAATGATGGAAAATGTTCTCATACTCACAATACCTCTGTGAGCATTTGCAGCTTTAATGGCAGGTATGTTGAACAACATATCCCCTAATAACTCAGTAAAACCATCTCTATTTTTCTCACGATCTTCCCCAGCCCCAATATATTCTTCTATCATCAGATTTGTGGCAATGGAGTCTTTGGGCTGTGAAGAAAATAAATGACACCTTGAAGAAAATCTTGAGAATGGTGAAGAAAAGTTATTTGACAACATCAGGTCTTACGCTGAAAACCGATATTGAGTTTAAAACTTGCTCCCGGTCCATTCCTTCAGTCCAGTTTGGAGGAGCCATGAACTAAGAAAAAAATGAAGAAGTGATGACATTTTTATGACTGCAACTTTGAGCAGAATATGTCCTGTACTAATCACACTTACAGAAGTAACTAACCACCCCCCTTCGTGATCATTGACACCAGTCATGAACGGTACATTCGGAATCTCATGCTTCTCAAACAGTTCATTCACTGGTTTTGTCAGGAAGTGTCCATCGATATTTATGGTCAATCTTAGTGTTGGATCCTATGAAAAGACAGTTCAGATATGAGATAGTATGGGCACGCTGTCATGAATCTTGACACCAGTAAGTCTTTTACATATCTCAGAAGTCAATCAATTGTGCATACCTGTGCAAAAGTCAAAAAAGGGCCAATATCAATTGTTCTCAAGCACGCAGCAATTGTCTGTGTGCTTTCAATGCTACAGCCGGATGCATTAGCAACAACCTAAAGATGCACAACAGAATTAAATAGTTAGAAATGTAATTGTGAAACAATACTGTGTAGATTTAAAAATTAGAATCAACCTGTGCTAATGGCAGAGGATCCTTTGATATCAACACATCCATTGCAGCAGTGCCACTTTCAGCAATGGCTCGATGGATCAGGCCATCAGACAATGGTGATAAGATCTGTTTATATATCAAAAACCAATACACTAAATTCCTTGTGACCATCAATAAAAATTTTTAAAAAGGTGACGTATCAGCGGAGTGATCCTCACCAACAGGGAAACGCTGACACCGCCAGCAGATTCTCCAAATATGGTGACCAAGGCTGGGTCCCCCCCGAAGTTGGCAATGTGCTTTTGGATCCACCGGAGAGCTTCAACCTGGTCCAGAAGCCCAAAGTTACCAGGCACATGCTCATTGCCTGTGCTAAATATACGTACACATACATGGCCATAAGTTAAAACTGTTGCTGACGTAGGCTTCATTAACCTAAAAATTCAAATCTCTGTAAGGTCAGACATTATTTTGGGAAATAAATAATCCTACTAAGTCCATCCATCCATCCATTTTCTGAGCCGCTTATCCTCACAGGGGTCGCAGGAGTTCTGGAGGTAATCCCAGCTGTTATCGGGCAGGAGACAGGGTACATCCTGAACTGGTTGCCAGCCAATCGCAGGGCACATGGAGATAGACAACAACCACACTCGAAATCACACCTAAGGGCAATTTAGTATCTCTAATGAATGCATGTTTTTGGAATGTGAGAGGAAACCAGAGTGCCCAGCGAAAATACATGCAGACACGGGGAGAACATGCAAATGCCACACAGGGGGAGGCCAGGATTTGAACCCCGGTCCTCAGAGCTGTGAGGCCAACGTTCTACAGCTGCTCCACCATGCCGCCCTATTAAGTTCGCACAACATTTTTAATGGGAAGCATCCATATAATTTCAGCGAATCTTGCAAGACCACTGTTCAGCAAGCAAACCTGATTACCACCATACTTGTTGAATAAAGAAATCCCTTAAATAGTTTGTCAGAGAACGTGAGATAGGCCACAAGATCTCGAGAACCAATGCATAGTGCCAAGATCCAAAGACATTCAAGAAGAAATGAGAAAAAAAGTGATTGAAATCCATCATTCTGGAAAAGATTACAAAGCCATTTCCAAGGCTTTGAGGATCCACTGAACCACTGACGGACCAATTATCCACAAATGGAGAAAACTGGAAACTGTGGCAAAAACTTTTCAGGAGTGGACGACCAACTAAAATTACTCAAAGAATGAGATGATGACTCAGCCAGGTGGCCACAAAAGAACCTTGAACATTATCTAAAGACTCATAGGCCTTGCTGGCCTGAGTTAAGGTCAGTGTTCATGACTCTACCATAAGAAATACACTGGCCTGGAATCCATGGGAGAGTGATTAATGGGGCAGTGAATTCTGTTATGTACCAGAAAATCCTGAAGGAGAATGTCCGGCCATTAATTCGTGCCCTCAAACTCAAAAGCTCTTGGATCACGCAGCAAGACAACGATCCAAAACACACAACCAAGTCTCCCTCTGAATGGCTAGAAAAAAAAAAAAAGTTTTGGAGTGGCCAAATCTAAGTCCGGATTCAAAGCCAACTGAAATGCTGTCGTATGACATTAATCGGGCAGTTCATGATAGAAAATCCTCCAAAATGGGAGACTTGATTTCAGTTATTGCTGCCACAACTCATTATTAGGTTCAGCGGGCAATTACCTTTTCCACAGAGGTTTTGAAAGTTTTTTTTTTGTTGTGCCTTAATAAATTGAATTGTCCGTTGAAAACTGCATTTTGTATTTCCTTGGGTTGTCTCTGAGTTATATTAAAATTGGTTTGATGATTTAAAAAAAAAAAAAAACAAATAAGGAAGGGGGCGATTACTCCTTCATGGCATTGTTTCTATGACATGGAAAACATGAACAATTGACCTGTAAAACGGTTTTCTGTTGGGCGTGACCAGAACATATTTCATTATTGGCAATCGTTAATGTGCATTTGTCAATCAGCGTCTCAGAAAGCGCAGAAGATTCACTAAGTTTATTTTTAGCAACTTTCGTGTTTTTCATAATACTATAAGAAAAAATGCTGCACGCGTGCATCCTTTCTTTTTGCCTTAATTTAAATTAACAGCTTGGACATGTTTACCGCAAACAACATTGTTTTTCAAAGTGCAGACTGGTGTAGGGCATTCTAATCTGGGCCCGCCTCTACCTCATATGCATATACTGAATTCAGTATACACTACTTGGCCCTTTCTGTTTAGATTGCGCATGTTCTTGCGCTTGTGTAATTTTCTTCGAGTACTCTTATGTGACTACGAATGGTTGTTTTTCTTTAAGTGCTTTGGAGGCCGGATGGATTAATTGAGTTTATTTCTAACTTTGAAGGATGTGAGTGATTCCGTCCATAAAATACACTTATAAATTGTACATTTACATTTCTGTGTGCTAGAAGAGAACTTCGTCATAGGCTGAGACATGAAGTGGCAGCATTTTTATAGCTTTTATCTTCAGAGCAAGTTTAATCAAATTTTAAAGTGATAACTGTAACAATACAATTATAGTCATGGTATGATTATTATTTTATTGAAGTGTTTTGTGGTGGTCACATCTTTTGAACTATGAATTACCAATCATCATGGACTTTTTGGCACAGATTATAATTTAGATTTGCACCCTTGAAATGCTAAGAGACCCCCATTCTACCCGCAGGAGCAAGCCGGAACATCATTCAAATGTCCTCATTTTTATGAACAATGTTACTGTATTTACCTGAGAAAGCCCAAAACTCCCAAACGATATTGGATGAGCACCACAACCACATCCTGGTAAGCAGCCAGGGCGGATCCTTCATACATTGAAGCTGATCCCATAGTGAAGCCTCCACCATGGATCCACACCATTACCTAGTCAGACAACAGGTTCAGGTTTGATTCAAATTTACATTAGATATGAACAGTCAAAGCAATCTTAATACGGTATCATCTTCTTAATCTCATTCAAACCAAATATTTTACTGTCATAACTTGCAGTAAATTACAATAAAAAAAATACTGTTCATCCAAATTAGTGCCATTTTTTTCTTACTGGGAGCTTAGCATCATGAGCTCTGTTTGCAGGAGTATAAATATTGAGATAAAGGCAGTCCTCTGACACATCAGGGATTTCTTCTGCTGTGCCACCTAACGCCTTCAAGACATCTAAAAGGACCTGCCTATGTTGAATGCACCTGAACGAAGAAATTGTTTCATTTTAATGTATGCAAGTAAGAGAGAAAACATCTCTCCCAACTGCAGTACAGTAGTGCTTACATCGGTGGCTGCTTGGTGGCGTCTCTCACTCCTTGCCAAGGCTCGACTTGCTGGGGTCGAGCCAGTCTCAGTCCAGGGCCAACGGGTGGCTTGGCAAATGGGACGCCCAAGTAGGCGTCAACCCCAGTCTCCTTCCCTTTTACGTTCACATACTCCCCTTTCAGACTGCCAAGCTCTATGTGGACTATAGGTGCTGTCAAGATCAAAGTGCCAAGTCAAAATTATTATGTAATTGAACAATTATTGATCATTAACAGTGAGCCAACACACGTGAAGACAAATATGGACTCAAAGGCTTCAATCCTTGACATGTTACATCATGTGATTTGATGTCTGACTGATGGTTTTGTCAAGATGGGTCCATATCAGGTGACGTGGGGCAAAAGAAACCTCGCCCTTAGGATAATGTGACGAGTAAAGGTGCTGTTGGACAGTCTGACCCAGTCACAATGTAGGAGTGAAAAAGAAAACTCAAGGTTTCAACCTACCAAGCTACTTTTTTTTATTTAATATTGAGACTTTGGAAAATTAGGGGGAACAGGTTTTCTATTACCCATCATGCCTTGCGATGGCCGCCATCATCAGAGAACACAGGTGATAGGTGAAGCGTGAAGTTTTTTTCCAACGTTAATTTATCCGATTGGTCTAAGAGTTATGACATCACAGAAAAGGGGAATCCTTGGACTAGGGTGACATCGGAAACCTTTATATTGTGCAAGTCAGCTACACAGGTGACTGAGGTCTTGTTTTACAGCTTTTTGTGATGCAATGACTTCATTAGTGTGATTAAAAAAATATTTCAAGGGAAAGAGAAATGCTAGATTCTGAACATACTGACATGGGGATGCCCTATGTCATCACAGAAAACAAAAACAGTCAAACAAAGATAACGCCACAATTACTTGCTGCTTGGATTAGCAATGGTCTTTGCTGGAATCAGGAAACAACAGTAGATTATGCTTTCAGATATTTATGACTTCCATGCACTAGTGGGATTGCACAATATAAATAAACAACACTCACCGTCACGTTCCGATGCAGCACAAACTAACAACACAGCCGAAAGAAAGAAAAACGTCTCCTTTCCACGCAACTTCATAGTGCTGCTGGTTGTGTGAATGTTGACGCTGTGCTGGAGTCAACTCGAAGAGGTACACTCGACTCAGCTGCACTTTGACCCCAGCGCACACTCGCCTTGGGGCTGTTGCAGCTTTATCTGAACCAGATGAAACCGGCTAGATCACACATTTTGCAAATTCACAGCTGTTCGCCATGCTTCAACGTGCTTGCTAAAACACAGCATTTATAAGGGTTAACAAATAGTATATTTATCACTGTCACTGGCGCTTTAAGAAGTCAATGTTAACTGGTGGTTGGGGGAGGGGGTTGCTGGCAGTGACTAATGACTAATTCAAGTTTCATATTGAACAATGTACAGCGGGGCTCAGCAACCTTTTTGAGGCTGAGGTCTACTTCATGAGCACCGATCGTATGAGGGGCTACGTGACCTGTTTGTGGCAAATGTCAGACTCAGTTCATTACACGAAGATAAAATATTTTTGTTTTAATTTATTGTAGTAAATGACATTACAGGTTTTTAACATAAGCAAGTCAGATTCAGAATTTGAAGCACAAATAATAGTAACAATTGGTGCCCTATGGTATTTTTGGAACATACCTCCCGGGCTCCTTATACGGTCCTCGCGGGCTACCATTCGCCCGCGGGCACCGCATTGGTGACCCCTGATTTACGGTATTGGTTACAGATGTCAGAGCTAAACACCAACTGTTTTAAAACAGTCATGCTGAATGTACTGAAGACTCATTAAAATGAAGCAAATTGGCTTCAAACCATTCTTAGGTCTGTTCTCAGGTGCGATGCATTACAACTGTGTCGCCGTTAGGCTCATCCACTGGAATATCGTGATCCGGGAATTCTTTAATAAATGCGATGAGCCCCTCGTGAGGTGCGTGCCTAGCGGGACGCTGAGTTATTAGGCTAAACGTTGTCGATGCAGTCTGTGTGAGTGGACGGCAAAAAAATCATAAAGAAAAAGGATGTGCGGCATATTGTGCTGCTAACAGTTGCTTACAAACTGCACTAGGAGTAACCTTTCGAAGGCAAAAATGCAAATCAGACCTTTCGTCCAATATTACATATTGATTATAAATCTTTTGTAGTTTACAAAAAAGTAAACCTAGAGAAAATCGTTCGAGAAATGAGCAAGGTAATGACTGAATGGATAGGGTTCCAACGACATCACCAAAGTCCTTCGACCAATCGGATAAATTAACAATAGAAAAAAAAAACTTCACGCTTCATCTATCACCTGTGTTCTCTGACCTCTATGACACACAAGATGGGGTAATTGGAAACCTGTCCATTTCTACGTCCATGCACTGCCTTTGACGGGAGGGTTGACCACCTTAACATGGCCGCTACACAGGCGCGTTGCAAAGCTGGGCTAGTAGTCCGACAAGTAGTCTTGTCTCTGATCAGGACCATATTTGGAAGTGTCTTCAAAAGGGCATAACAGTGCTGGGCACGTCGTCAGATGCGAAAAGTGAAATTTCTATAACTTCACATCAACGAGAAATTTACAAAATTTACATAGTAAATTTAAGAAAAAAATCGAACAAAAATATCAATTAAATACTAAAATGTACTAATTCCACCAAATGTAGTTTGCTGCTCTGCAAAGTCACGTTTAGTCGTTTTGTTTTGTTGGGCTAAAATTAAAAATTTGGCCACCCTATCCCCCATCCTGTAACACGATAAGATAGATAGATAGATAGATAGATAGATAGATAGATAGATAGATAGATAGATAGATAGATAGATAGATAGATAGATAGATAGATAGATAGATAGATAGATAGATAGATAGATAGATATATAGATAGATAGATAGATAGATAGATAGATAGAGCAACTGTCATTTGTCAATTCCAGCTAAACAGTTCAACAGATAGACGCGTGCATTGCATTCACGGAATGGATGGAAGTCTCCGATGAAAGTTTACATATTCATTATGCTGGAATTTCTCAGCGACTTTGAAACTCGTGGCTTTGGAAGTCCGAACTTTTTAAAATATCGCCTCTCGTCAGAGTCAATTAATTTCACGCAACTAAATGGATTAATTGAGAAAACAGAATGACGAGCGTGCCATGAAGACGTAGCAGCGTGTGGCTGAAAGGTGTGAGGTTTTTCCTGTTTTACGTACGTGTACTCGATTGGCTTTGATTGAGTGCTTTTGCAAAGCATATGGACTTTACAGTAAGTACACAACAACAAACGTGCTTCTGGATGTCTGACCCAATACACGACCGTATGCAACGTAAAACATGTTTAGAAGTACTTTTCAAGGTGGATTTCTGTCTATATTGTATAGCATCGGAAGCAAACCTCTTCAAATATGGGATATAAAGGTAGGTCGACAGCTAATTGTTGAGCATCTCCCTGCGGGCCGTGTGCTTTGGGTTTAGTTCATAAAACATTTAACTGGCTTTTAGCACGCTTTATAACCCTTGTCTTATTTGTCTATATGGCGCACTCATTGCTGAAGTCATAATGGAACATGACATTTTGATATGGTATAAACGCGTATTTCTGGTTCAACATTGCAAGTGACAGTTTGGTACGTAGACATTCACGCATACGGTACAATATGTACAATCAAGAAAATACAAGCAAACAAAGGTACAACATTGACGAAGTATATTTAGATCTTATCTAAAAAAGAAATGGAAGATTAAATTGTGTTCGTACAGACCGTTACAAAACATTAACGATTAATGTAAGGAGGAAGCATTTTTACACCTCGTATGTATGGTGAATAAAACGATTAAGTCAGTTTAATGCAACATCCTCACATTCGCATATTTGCTAATATCTGTATGTACAGAGATATATGTAGGTACTCATTAAAAGAAAAAAATACACAATTATACAATATTATCTTTCAATCGCAGTTCATTTCTATCTCACATTCACATATTTGCTAATATCTGTATGTACAGAGATATATGTAGCTACTCATTAAAAGAAAAAAAATACACACAATTATACAATATTATCTTTCAATCACAGTTCATTTCTATCCGTCTTGTCAATAGTAAGGTGTAAATTTTGGGATTTTTTTTTTTCAGTATTTTTTTTCTGTTGCATGTCATGTCACAATCAGAATCTGTGGCTTCTGTTGAACAGACCCAAGGGTTTGTGAGTATTCATATTGAGCAAGTTTAATATTTACAATTGTTACCCCTGATCTTTTTTTAAAAACTAGAATGGAGATCCACACCACAAGATACTCGCGCAGAATAATCTTTCATCATCTGTGAATCGGGCCTTTGCTGACTTTGATCGCAAGGGAGGGAAATACTCAACTTTGGCCTGATGTGTGTTTTGTTATTTTTTTGTACCACCACTAAAATGTTCTAGTAATGGCAAAGAGGATATGCAATGATAAAGATAGAGCAAGCAATGGAACCTCATCCCACTAACACTCATTAATCACCACCAGGTGACAGTGTCTCCTCTCCCTTTTATTTTAGTTTGAATATGTTTTGTCATAGGTGGCACGGTGGAGCACCTGTAGAGCGTTAGCCTCACAGTTCTGAGGACCCGGTTTCAATCCCCGCCCCGCCTGTGTGGAGTTTGCATGTTCTCCCTGTGTCTGCGTGGGTTTTCTCTTAGCACTCCGGTTTCCACACACATCCAAAAACATTAAATTGCCTTTAGGTGTGATTGTGAGTGCGATTGTTGTCTGTCCTGACATGTGCCCTGCGATTGGCTGGCAACCAGTTCAGGGTGTACCTCGCCTCCTGCCCGTTTACAGCTGGGATAGGCTCCAGCACTCCCGCGACCCTCGTGAGGATAAGCGGCTAAGAAAATGGATTATTATTTTGAAGTTTAAATGCCACAGGTTTGCATAATCCATTAACATTATGTAAGCACAGACACCAAAGATCGGTTGTTCAATAAAGACGCTAAAATATTGTCATTCCCAAGTTTAACATAATCTCTCCACTAAAAGATAAAACAGTACCACATTTATCTTTTGGTTCACAGGTAAAGAATGGTCATATCAAGCGAGTTACAGACAATGACATCAACTCGCTTGTGTTGGAGGTTGAGGGTTCAAACATCAGGTGAGTTTGATGTTTTAATCCAAATCTTCAGAAATAGTGCACCACTCCAAAACAGTAGTGACCTTTGACATCCCTGTGTCACCTTCGACAGTACCAACTACATCACGTGCCCTGCTGATCCAAGGCAGACACTTGGTATCAAAATGCCATTTCTTGTGATGATTGTCAAGAAGACCAGGAAATATTTCAGCTTTGAAGTCCAGGCACTGAACCATGCACTTTACACATTTTGATTAGACAAACCCAATTCCAATGAAGAATGAATGAAAAAACAGAATGCTATCATTTTCAAGTCAAATGTTCAACATATAGTTTATTGAATAACTACAAAGACAAGATATTTAATGTTCAAAGTGATAAAATGTTTTCAGAAAATAATTATTGACTTAAATTGTTGTGGCTGGATCATGTTCCCAAAAAGCTCGGAGAGGTGGGAAAAAAGACCGAGAAAGTTGAGGAAAGCTCATCAAACACCTGTTTGTAACGTCCCACTGGTGAACAGGCTAATTGGGAACAAGTGGGTGCCATGATTGGATATAAAATGAGCTTCCCTGAATTGCACATTCATAAGCAAAGAAGGGCTGAGGTTCACCTATTTGTGAAGAAGTGTGTGACAACATAGTCAAACACCTGAAGGACAATGTTCCTCAACGTACAATTGAGAGGAATTTTGGGATTTCATCATCTACGGTCCAAATCATCATCAAAAGGGTCACAGAATCTGGAGAATTACATTGCATGTAAGCAGCAAGGCCAAAAAAACAACATTGAATGACTGTGGTCTTCGATCCCTCAGGTAGCAGTGTATCAAAAACTGACAATGTGAAAAGGATATCATCACATTGGCTCAGAAACAACTTCAGAAAAACAATGTCAGCAAATATAGTTCTGCGCTTCAGCCGTAAGTACAACTTAAAACTCTACTATGCAAAGCCAAAAGCCATTAAAAAAAAAAACAACCAAACCCAGAAACGCCGCTGACCTCTCTGGGCCCAAGCTTATCTAAGATGGATGGATGCAAAGTGAAGTGTTTTGTGGTCTGACGAGTCCGCATTTCAAATTGATTTTGGAAATGGATGTCGTATCTTTTGAGCCAAAGAGGGAAAAAACAGGACTATTAAGGACGCATAGTTCAAAAGCCAGTCTGTGTGATGGTATGGGGCTTTGTCAGCACCAATGACGTAGGTAAACTTAAATCTGTGAAGACACCAATAATGCTGAAAGGTATAAACACATTTTGGAGAAACATATGCTGCCATCCAAGCAACATCTTGGACGCATCTGCTTATTTCAGCAAGACGGTGCCAAACCCTATTCTGTACGTGTTACAACACCGTGGCTTTGTGGTAAAGGAGTCCTAGTACTAGACTGGCCTGCCTGCACTACAGACCTGCCACCCATTGAAAATGTGTGGCACATTTGAAGTGTAAAATACAACAACGGAGACCCTGGACTGTTGAACATCTGAAGGTGGACATCGATCAAGAATGGAAAAGAATTCCACCTTCAAAACTTCAACAATGTGTGTGCTTTGTTTCCAAACATATATTGAATATAGTTAAAACAAAAGATGATGTAACACAGTGGTAAACATGACACTGTCCCAGCTTTTTTTTTGTAGGCTGCAGCCATCAAATTCCAAGTTGATTATTTGCTAAAAACAGCATAATTTTGAACATTAAATATCTTGCCTTTGTAATGTATTCAATAAAATATAGGTCAGTATGATGCGCAAATCATTGTATTCTGTTTTTGTTTTTAACACAACATCCCAAATTCATTGGAGGTGAGTTTATATATACACTAATCATTGCTATTCATGATCTCCATCACTTCCTTTTCCACTTTCAGGTGTTAGATGATCAGAATTTACGTCGGAGGTTTCGGGCAAGTAATCAACATAGCAAGACGCAAGTGAATTCATTTATGTGCACGATGCCAATTAGTGTTGATGACCGCTGGAACCAGTTTCAATTCAATTTGGCAGACATCACCAGGAGGGCCTATGGAACCAGTTATGTAGAGACACAGCGTGTGCAGGTATGTTTTTGCACGGACAACAGAAGAAAGTGAACACTAAATGCTCCCTACGGAATGTGATAGAAACAAAAATAATCCAAAGTGGGTTGAACTGTGTCCATTGTACTAATGTTTTAACTTGATACAAACGCCATACGATCAAAAAACTATGAACCACTGGTCATATTAAAAATCCATTCATCCATCCATTTTCTGAGGCACTTATTCTCATGAGGGTCGCGGGAGTGGTGGAGCCTATTCCAGTTGTCATCGGGTAGGAGACTGGGTACACGCTGAACTGGTTGCCAGCCAATTGGAGGGCACATGGAGACAGACAACAGTCGCACTAACAATCAAACCTAGGGACAATTTAGAGTGTCCACTTAATACATGTCTTTGTAATGAAACTGAAGCGCCTGGAGAAAACCCACGCAGGCACGGGAAGAACATGCAAACTCCATACAGGCGGGGCTGGGATTTGAACTCTGGTCCTCAGAACTGTGAGGCCAACGCTCTACAACTGCTCCACTGCTCTGTGATTCACATTAAACATATCCTTAATGTTCAAACAAGTGTATAAATCTTTAATGTATGGTTGACAGTTGTACAATATAAAAACAAAATGCAACACAAATATTGACACGAGGTGTTTTTCAAGACCACTTCTTGAGGTTGGTCCTTTAAGAACAAGTGTGGACAGAGGAAAAAAGTCTATTATACCTTTGGAATTACCTGGATCTTTGCATAAATTGAAAAAATATGATCTATCACAACAATAGACACTCAGCTTAATCTAATACCACACAATTATAATTACACATTTTTATTGATCAATTGAACAATCTCAGTGCTGGGTAGTTAAAAAAAAAAAAAGTAGATCAGGTGATGTACTAGTGCAACCAGTAGTACGTGAGCTCTCATTGTCCGGTAGTTTAAATACATCCAGTTGGATTTAACCTTCAAGAATGGTTTGTTTTTATTTAGATACTGATTTATTTTAACTTGGATATACACTTTTAAAGGAATCATCATTTAAGTATCAGTCAAAGTTTCAATATTTTAGCACAGTTATTTATACTCAATAATGGGCAGTTGCTTATAATCAGTAATTTTAAGGAATAAAACTTCCGTCTTTTTTTAACAAACTGGCCTACACTACTGTGTTTTAATGCTGTCTTATGGTGGTACTTTTTTAGCTGGTACTTGGTGTAAAAAGGTTGAGAACAACTGCCCTAGATCAAGGGAGGTCTGCTAATTTTTTGAATGGGCCAGTGTAGGGTCCTATATTTTAAGAATTATTTGGTTAAATTCAAGAGCACTGTTTTATCCTAATGGTGCCTCCCGAGAAATATGAACAAATGTACTTTATGTCAGCTTGTGTGACTTGTGAAACATAAAGTGTCCTGGGTTGAACTTCCCTCATGTTGCACTCCCTGCCCATCAAATCTTTCCTTTTTTTCCCACAGCTGAGGTGCCTTTTGGGATTCACTCTGATGGGTCAAAATGAGAAATTCACTTTAATGTATGCTTCAAAAGGACACATGACAGTAAACCTGAACATTTACAACGAATCTATAGTCCTAATTTGTCCAATCTATTTTTCTATTTTTTTTCAGATTCATGCTAATTGTCGCATCAGGAGGGTATATTTCACAGATAAGCAGTATACGGAGGATGAGCTCCCACCTGAGTTTAAACTGGTTATTCCTGTTAAGAAACAGGAGGGAAGGTGAGAAACTTCACAGGAAAAAATAATGGATGCTTGGATGATCAGATGTTATAAACTCAATATCTTGCAGCAAAAAGGGAGTTCCCAGACCTGCTGCAACCCGACAGACCTGAAAAAAGTGCACACAATAGTTTTTTCGTTTTCATTGGGATAACTTTATGATCTGTAATATTCACAGTTAAAAATATAAGCTGTTTCATTCAGTTGTCATTTCTTATTTTTTTAAAAATCAACACCAACTCTGTTTATTGTATGATGTATATACATTAGCAATGTAATACACGTGTTTTATTTATGAAATGGAAACGTGTTGTTAATGTCTCGCCTTTTTATGTGTGAAAATTGTATTAAAATGAAATTCCTACTCTATAAAGGTTGTCTTGTTGAATACATGTTTTTGCTGACCTTGACGACTGATCCAAACATGTAAAACATTAACATTTAAGATTTATTCATAAGCCATGAAACAAATGTCAATGCTATAGAAAATATATATAGACTATATATATATATATATATATATATACATAGACTTAATACACTATGTTCAAAAACAGATTCTAATATGATTACTAGGCAAAAACAGGCTAGTGTGGATTGTTTTCAGACAATATTGAATAGTTCAAAATGTTGCTTTTTACATTTTCCTATGCTGCATTTTGGGTGGTTCTGAACAAATTCATGTACAGGTGCATTTTATGAAACATACTGTTATATTCATTTTTTTTTTACTAATTATTTCTTGTGAAGATCTTTTTCTCCGTTGAGACAGTCGTCCCAATCTCATAGGTGAGGTTCCTGCAGGCCAGTGAAGAATGTTCACCGAGCCTGTAGCGTTCCCCTGAACGCACCACACGCAGTGAGCAGGCGCACTACGCCACTGGCCCATCTCTCGCGAGGAACGACGCCGTTATCGGAACATCCACAAACAACACGAGAATTCATCATTCGCACGGTAATGTAAGCCGATCCTAGACTGGGAATGCCTTGTATGCCAGTAGCGAGGGAATGATTCCGTTCAAAACAGTATTTCATCGTTATTTTCCCCTGCAGGTTTACGACTGTCGTGCAATGTTTTTGTGGCCTTTAGGCCCAGCTAGCATGCTAACCACTTGGCTAGCTTTTAGGACTTTGCATCAGCTTTAACATTAGCACACAACTTCACGCCAGCTAACTTTAGCTAGCATTTTCGTGTAAGCTAGCGGATATAAACCGATCATTTTGTGGCCAAATAATTATTTCTCAATTATCTCTCTTACCTTCATTTATTAAAACATCCACGTTAGGAAATGTTGTTCGCAATACTATAAATAAACCATAAAATAGTCAATGTTTGTGTTGCACACCAGACGCAGAACCAAATCAAACATGCGATATGCAGGGAGAGATGTCAAGGCAAAGATGTGCAAACAGTGCGGGCACCTCGGCATCACCACCAATAACTACTTGCTATTTTTATTTCTCTGAGGTTGGATTCAATCTATGACCCAATGGTTTCAACGAATAAGTCCCTTACAGATGAGCTGCTGCTTTCCCATCATAGTCATACAGGATAATAAAACTTCAAGAATTGTGACACTGCATTTCGTAGGTGCTTTTTAAGTTATTTTCTGTAGAAAGACAGCCACTACTGAGTGTCGTAGTATCACATGCAAACACATTCAAATGTTGCAACAGTTCACTGTTTAAAATCTTTGAAGCCACACAATTATCAATAAAGGATATTCATTATATTTGTTGATCCCTTCTCTCTTGTGCTTGTCCTTATTTGAGGCAAGGGTGGTGAGCAGGACCTTTTCCTAGCTAATTTTGGTAGTTGAAAGTAACCTTGGAATGGTCAGCAGTCAGTTACAGAATTGGTGTGCAAAAGGGGGATCATGCCAAACATTTTTGGCTAAAGGGGAAGTCCGGTCGTTGAATTGATCATGTCTTAGATAGGTTATGTCATATGTACTTTACCTTGAAAATTTTAGATTAATCCGATATCATTTAATGGTCTTTTAGCCGGTTGAATTTCAGACAGTGAATTGACATTTATGTGTTACTAAACATGAATATTTTAAAAACACATTACCCTTGATTTCTGATTCCAAAAGTAGATCATAAATTGATGATGTAAATACTATGAGACGATTAAATATTTGTTTCACTGTCATAATGGGCCTCTGAAGGAGACCGTAACCACAATGTGGCCCGCGAGAAAAATTAGTTCGACACCCCTGTTCTGCCGCTTTTCCGGGGTCAGGTTGCGGGTTCAGTAGCTTTAGCAGGGATGCCCAGACTTCCTTTTCCTCAGCCACTTCATCCAAACTCTGGCACCAGTTGCACAAGTACCGGACAACCTGTATTAGGGAGTTTGGTAACCCATAACCCTGATGAACCCCCCACAGGACTCCGCGAGGGACATGGTCAAAAGGGTTCTCCAAGTCCACAAAACACATGTAGCATGGTTCTGCAAACTTAAATGCACCCTGGAGGACCCTGCCTGAGGATGCAGCGCAGGTACACTGTTCCACAGCCAGTATGTAAACCACATTGGTTCTTTTGAACCTGAGATTTGACTTCCCGAAGGACCCTTCTGTCCAGCAGACAAAATAGACTTTACCAGGGAGGCTGAAGAGTGTCATCCCCCTGTAGTCAGAACACATCTTCCAGTCCCCCTTCTTAGACATCTTCTAAACACAGAAGTCCAGTAACAAAACACTGCTCGGGTACTTATCCCAGGGGGTTCTGCACAATCTTGCCACAGAACGATGGAGTCCCCAGCAGGAGCACTCGAAAGCACTCCCTCTATGGATTCCAAAAAGGATGGGTACTCTGAACTGTTGTTTGGTGCATAGCCACAAACCAGTCAGGACCCCTCCTCCCACCCGAAGGTGGAGGTAGGCTTTCCTCCTGTCCACTTGGGTGAACCCCAAGTGGACAGGAGGGGAGGGGAAAGGGGGGGGGGCAATAAGCATACCCACACCTGCTCAGTGCCTCTCACCATGTGCAACTCCAGAGTGGAAGAGAGTCCAACCTTTCTCAAGAGGATTGGTACCAGAGCACAAGCTGTGTGGAGGTGAGCCTGTCTATATCTAGTTGGAACTTCTCGACCTTACACACTAAGCTTAGATTCCTTCCCTGCCACAGTGGCAGCTGAGCCCCATGGGTGCAGGCCCGACCACTCGGTGCTTGCCTCTGAGCCCCATCCCCAGGCCTGGCTGCTCTTTTTTTTTTCTCGACACGCCATCGCGATCAACTGAAACTGCCTCGCGATCGACGCATTGAGCCCCCCTGATCCATCTGATACATTATTTTCAATGAGGGACCTTCCCCTTTAAACAAGACATAAATCAAAGAATTACAAGTTACTGTACTTAAAATAGCCCATCATCTGCCTAAATAAAGACCCCACTAGCTTAATGCTAACATAGGATGGGGAAACGTCATTGGCATGCTAGTGATTAGCATAGATAGTTGCAGTTTCAGAACTCTTGAAGCAATGGATAATTAACCCATGTACCATCAAATGTAGACAGGCACAAAACATTCACAGGCATATGCTATTTATCCTCTGAAAAAAATAAGAGCATTACCAGATTACTGGCATCCTTTTATTGCTGAGTGACTACGTTTTATTTATTTATTTTTTGGGACGAAATAAAACAAAGATGGGACATTTATCTTTTATGTGCAAACAGAAACTTGATGATGATAAAAGGACAGTGATAACTTTTTATTCCTCACAGCTCTAGCTACCTTTAATAACAAAATTATTACATTTATTTTTTATATTAGAAAATAAATTGCACATTTATTTTGACTGTCTTGTCCAGAATTTTACCTCCAGCATTTTGATGTAAATAAGACATTTACTGGTAATTTGTTTTTCCAGTCATGTACTGTAATATATGACAAATGAACCACTGATGAATATATTCCCTCTTACGAAGTGTCCCTGAATGCACCTTGCACTTGCAAAGTGTCTCCAATTAATGGTGGCTGTGGCCACACTGAATCGGGTGCCAAATCCAATGTTTATCTGTCGACATGTAAATGTTCATACGTGGCATGTTTGGACAGGTATGTACTGGAAGTCCCGAATAAAACCTGGCACTCTTAAGAGAAAATTATTTTTTGTTCGAAAATTAACTTTACACTTTACGTTCTCACAAAATATGAAGTACTTCATGAACCTTCGTTCATTCAAGTCATCCAGGTCCAACACTGCTGATGGTAGTTGTAAAACGTTCGCTTGTGTCTGCTACCTTCTGGTGGTCAGCTTTAATTCATGCTGCACAAACTTTTTTTTTCCCCCACATCATTTTATTACTTTGTTTTTGTCTAAAAAAATATGAATTGTTGCAGTATTTTCCTGATTTAAAAAAAAATTGGGGGGGGGGGGGAGATTTGTCTGCATTAAGTGTCACAGATGAAATACTTGCTAAATTAGGGAGTGTTTATTAGTTTAGTTTATTTCCTTTGATTTTCATCTACTTCCATGGAAAGTTTCAAAATTTCACCTGGATTCCTGAAATTTTTACAACCTAATTTGGAAAAAAAAGAAAAGAAAAAATTATGCACACATATAGAGAAATATAATCTCCCAGTGTCTTAAACCCATACAAAAATAAAATTGATCTAACTAAAAAAGACAGTCACGTTGATTACAACAAAGTCTGCAAAGAGCCACTTGCAAATCCCAGGTTTTCGTGTGAGTTTGATGCGTCCCAATAAATAACTCGGGGAAAAAAAAAAAAAACAAGTGAGAAAGAAAATTAGAAAAACAGGTTAAAAAAAATGAATCTGGAAAAACAAGGGGAAAAAATGGTCATTAAAACAGGACAAAAAAAAATTAGCCAGAAAAACAGAAAAAAATATTAAAAAAAACTAAGCCCTCCAAAAATTATCCAGAAAAACAGGATTTTTTAAATCCAAGTGAATGCAATACACTTCCGTACACACACACATACACATTCACGCACACACGCAAACGTGTTTGTTTTTATGTTTGTGTATGTTTGTGTACGTTATGTATATACTGTAAGTATAAACTGTGTATATAAAATATGCCTTTTTGAAATTGTCATATATTTTCTTCAATGTCCCACTATTACAGTATATAAATGTACTAAATGGTCTGTCTGTGTGATAAAATCTAATATCATCTTATTCTAGCTCTGAGGTATGTCCGAAGAAGAATTGGAAGAAATTGTACAAATAACAGTGGAAGACTTTAACACAGAGGGCCGTACAGGTAAGTCATTGGGAGCGACATGAAAAGATTAGGAATGTCCTGATTCCCCCACTCCATTTATTTTTTGCATCAGTCTTTGATATTAAGGATTTGCTGATACGAATGTGATACCTCAGTAATACATATATACATATATATTCATCCATCTATTTTCTTAGTCGCGTATCCTCACGGGGCTTGTGGGAGTGCTGGAGCCTATTCAAGCTGTCAACGGGCATGAAGCGGGGTACAGCCTGAACTGGTTGCCGGCCAATCGCAGGGCACATCGAGACAAACAGCCACAATCACACCTAGGGGCAATTTAGAATGTCCAATTAATGTCGCACATTTTTGGGATGTGGGTGGAAACCAGAGTGCCTGGAGAAAACCCACGCAGGCAGGTCCGGGATTGGACCTGGGTCCTCTTAACTGTGGTAACGAAAAATTCACTATACGAAACACCTCGGAAAAATATTGTCTCTAGTTACAAAGGAAAATTGCAAGATACGAAAGGAAAAAACAGGCGCTTTATTAGCAGCCCGTAAATTTCCATCCTGTATCTAGTTTGTGTGGCCCGATAGAGTTGCTCTCTCTTTGGGTATCGCCGTAGCATCTTCATGGCATCCCACTGAGTAGGGGGAACGTCAATCTTTCCCCATGACACTTTTCATTTCCCTTAGACACTCGATTGTCACCGGATCATGCTAGCTCTTTCAGATACTGTCACAAGCTAATACACATTGGTAAAGTACAATTTTTAGTGAGTTTTTCGTATGCGTTTTTTTGTATGTTTATCCATCTTTCTTCACTATGAGCCACAGGAAACTTTAGTGGAATTAAGTTGTGTGCGTGTTTATTCATATGTATGTTTTCTCTCGGCTGTCATACGTTTGCCACCTCATCCATCCCCCACGATGCTTCTGCTTGTCACTCACCCTTTTCTGCCCATAGTCGCCCAGCACAAAAGCCAAATGAACCTAATTTCATTATTCTTTACATTATGTACTTTGAATGCTTATTTTTGTCTGGAGTTGAGGCCTTAGAACAGATTTGGCTATTTACATGTAAAAAGTCCATTTACTTTACATTTACTTATGAAAATGTCACATTATGACTTTCAGAACAAATTAATTTTCAGAAGTCCAGGTACCACTGTGTGTGTATATATATATATATATATATATATATATATATATATAATATATATATATATATATGTATGTATATATATATATTATGTATGTATATATATATATATGTATGATATATATATATATATATATGTATGTATATATATATATATATATGTATGTATATATATATATATATATGTATGTATGTTATATATATGTATGTATATATATATGTATGTATGTATATATATATGTATGTATATATATATGTATGTATATATATATATGTATGTATGTATATATATATTATATATATATATATATATATATATAATATGGTTAGAGGCTTGGCCTCACAGTTCTGAGGACCGCCTGTGTGGAGGTTGCACACTGCCTGTGTGTCTTTTCTCTGGGCACTCCACATCCCAAAAAACATGCGTTTATTGGAGACTTTAAATTGCCCTTAAGTGTTATTGTGACTGCGATTCTTGTTTGACTCTTGCCTGGTGATTGGCTGGCAACTAGTTCAGGGTGTACCCTGGCTCCTGCCTGAAGATAGCTGGGTTGGCTCCTAATTTTGGTGATCCTGACTGACCTGAAACGGGAGAGGTTTACTCCGATTTAAATAGACTAAAATGAAATGTGGGTAGCTACTCTACCCACATGTATGTGTGTGCATGCTTGCGTGTGTGCGTATGTTTTTATTTTGGTGTATGTATTATACGAAACATACATGCTTAAAATTCTTTCTGTTTCTCTCTGGATTTGATGTTACAATCCACATCTTGAACTCAAAATGTGTATTGGTACAACTCAGACATTTGAAATAGTGCTTAAAAACAATTTTTTTAAGCAAAAAAAATAGAAAAGACAAGTGTGTGTTTCTCTTTCAGCTTGTCCGTTTCGGGGTCGCCACAGCGCATATATATATGTTTGGCACAATTTTTTTATGCCGGATGCCCTTCCTGATGCAACCCTCAGGGAGTGGAGGCCCCAGTGGGATAAGAAACCACAACCCTTGGTTTACCAAGTCAGTGCTCTAACCACTGAGCTACGGGGCCTCTAGGAAAGTTGAGTGTTTAATATTTTAATTAATTGTATGGTTCATTTCGGCATTTAATTTCTTGGGGATGCCAAAAGCACTGTTTCGGTGGAGTGGCATGTAATCTTGAACATAGTATAGGGATTGCTTCAAGGGCATGGTAAAAAAATACATTTACATTGTTAGTAAATTAGTGTATTAAGGCTGTCATGACCATCCATGTAGCTATAGACCTGAGGGTATACATCACGACTCCACTCATCTACTAAATGGAAAACTGAATTTTTGAACACAAGCTTGCTTGTCACAAAATAATTCACACTTGTTTAACTTCAATTTCAAGTCATTTAAATTTGCCACAGTTGCTAACATGTTTAATCTTCTCTGTCGACGGGATTCAGTGAGGCAGCTTTATATTAGGCATTGGAGATAGCAGTTTGTAATTACATTTCCGAGTAGTTTCTTGCAGTTTGCACTGAGGCTGTGTAGTCAGTGTTGTCTCCATGTTCTTAACGAGCATGGCGCAACTGGCTAATAGAATAATCTTTGTACCTTTGGGTTGTCACTTTGTGGCATTTAAAATGTTGGAAAATAAACAAAACATTTTTTTACCCCTCTCCGAACAGCAGAAAATCACCTAATTGAAAATTGGGATCAATCGGGACATTGTTTTGTTTCGTTCTGTGTTTGTTAATTATGTTCAAATGTATATTTTTCTATCACAGCAAACATGCTGGACAATCAAGGACAAAATGAGGCGAGTCCTCAGAAGAAAAAGAGAAAATTCAGCAGCAGCCAAGAAAACAGCAGCAACAACCAGGACATAAGTTACATTAAGGTATTAAAGCTTTTCTACAATGGAGAAAGTTCAAAGCACTCTTATTTTTACATGGTTTGTTTTTACATTTGGGATCTGCTAACGCATTTATATTGGAACAACCTTCTCAGAATCTGATGGTCTCATTCACTGCTTCAGTCGGCCAGCGATTGGAAGGAATTGAATCCAAGCTGCAGGCTCTGGACGCCACATGTAAGACTCTAGCACAAAAGCTGGATAGTATAGTGCCTTGTGCCAAGAATTCCATCCAGGTTCCTATGGTTGCTGGGTCACCCCAGGGGGCGACTCAGACTTGGAACAAAGTGCGATGGTGAGCATCATTGGTTTGCTGAATGCACATCTTTTGAATTAGGTCCCATTCATTTTACAAACCGAATTCCAATGAAAGTGGGACGTTGCGCTAAATAAAAACAGAATACAACGATTTGAAAATCATTCAACCCATATTTATGTGAACACACTACAAGGACAAGATAATCTTCAAACATTTTTGCCAAATAATGGTTAACTTCGAATTTTATACTGCAACCCGTTCCAAAAAGCTTGGATGTGGCAAAAAAAAAAAAAAAAAAAAAAAACGAGAAAGTTGAGGAATCCTCATCAAACACGTTTGGAATAACCCCCAGATGAATAGGCTAATTGAGAACTAGTGTCTGCCATGATTGGGTATAAAAGGAACTTTCCTGAATTACTCAGTCATTCACAAAGCTGGGGAGATGTTCCCCAGAAAATAGTCGAACAGTTAGACAATGTTCCTCAATGTAACATTGCAAAGAATTTAGGATTTTCATCATCTGCGGTCCATATTTTATCATCAAAAGTGCAGAGAATCTGGAGAAATTGTTGCATCTGAGCTGAAAGGATGAAAACCAGCATTGAATGCCTGTGACCTTCGATCCCTCAGACAGCAATGCATCAAACATCAATGTCTAAAGGATATCACCACATGGGCTCAGGAACACTTAAGAAAACCTGTGTATATACACTTCGGATCTACATCTACAACTCTACTATGCAAAGCAAAAACCATTTATCAAGAACATCCAGAAATCTTGCCGGCATCTTGGCCTAAGCTCATCCAAGATTGACTGATGAAAAGTGTAAAAGTGTTCTGTGGTCTGACGAGTCCACATTTTAAATTGTTTTTGGAAATCGTGGATTTTGTGTCTTCCGGGCCAAAGAGGAAAAGAACCATCAGGACTGTTATGGACACAAAGTACAAAAGCCAGCATCTGTGATACTATTGGGCTGAGTTAGTACCAACGCCATGGGTAATTTACGGATCTGTGAAGGCACCATCCATCCATCCATCCATCTTCTACTGCACAGGTTTCAAATTCAAGGCCCGGGGGCCAGTTCCGGCCGACCACATGATTTTATTTGGCCCGCGAAGCCACATCTCGAGTGTCAATTTCAATTATTCTTGTAAAAATTTCTACAAAAATTTCAAATTGTCACGCATCACAAATGATAAAGTTGAGATATTACAAGAATTTTTGCGTTACCAAACATGAATAGCTGAAAAACACATTACCCTTGATTTCTGGTTCCAAAAGTTGATCATAAATTGATGATGTAAATACGATAAGATGGTTAAATATTTGTATTGTTGCACAGTCATAACGGCGAGGGAGGGAGACTGGAGCAACAATGTGGCCTGTGAGAAAAATTAGTTTGACACACCTATTCTATCACTTTTCCGGGGTCAGGTTGCGGGCTCTATAGATTTAGCAGGGATGGCCAGACTTCCCTTTCCTCAGCCACTTCATCCAGCTCTTCCAGAGGGATCCCGAGGCCTTCCTAGGCCAGCCATGAGACATGGTCCCCAGCGTGTCCTGTTTTTTTCTAGTGGTACATGCTCAGAACACCTCACCAGGGAGGTGTCGTAGAGGCATCTGGATCAGATGCCCCAGCCACCTCATATGGCTCTTCTCGATGCGGAGGAGCAGCGGCTTGACACTGAGCCCCTCCCAGATGATTGCGCTTCTCACCTTATCTCTTTGGGAGAGGCTGGACACTTTGCGGAGGAAACTCATTTCGGCCGCTTGTATATGGGATCTCGTCCTTCCGATCATGACTCACAGCTTGTGACCATATGTGAGGGTAGGAATGGAGATCGACTGGTAAATTATGTGGAATGATATGGTAAACTATGAAGGCAACATTAATGCTGAAATGTACATACAAGTTTTGGAGAAACATACGGTGCCGTCTATGCAATGTCTTTTTCATGGTTGCCCCTGCTTATTTCAGCAAGACTGCCAAATCACATTCTGCACTTGCTAGAACAGTGTGGCTTCATATTAAAAGAATGCGGGTACCACCGCAGTCCACACCTGTCTCTCATTGAAAATGTGTGGCGCATTACGAAGGTTAAAATACAACAACGTGACCCTGGACTGTTGAACAGCTGATGCTGTGCATCAATCAAGAACAGGAAATAGTTCAACTTACCAAGCTTCAACAATTAGTGTCCTCAGTTCTCAAATGTATTTTGAATGTTGTTGAAAGAAAAGGTGATGTAACACACAGTGGTAAACATCACCCCGTCCCAGCTTTTTTTGGAACGTGTTGCAGTAATAAAATTCAGAATATATAATTATTTGCTAAAAATAATAGTTTATCTGTTTGAGGATAAAATGTGTTTGTAGTGTATTCAATTAAATATAGGTTGAACATGAATTGCAAATCAGATTTTGTTTTTATGTAACACAATGTCCGAACATCATTGGAGTTGGGTTTGTAGATGGAGATTTCAAATGTATTAACTTAATACTGATTTCTCCACTTTCCACCTAGTGTTGTTCCGCAAACAAATGTGATTGTGAGCAGCGAATCCATGAAGCAGGAAGATCCTTCCCTGGAAAATCTGCTCAGCAAGTCAGTTGCTCGTAGTCTTAAAATGCTTTGGAAACCTCTAAGAAGTTGCATGCAATATCGCACTTGGAGCATCTAATTTTAACCCCTCCCAATCCATAGTATAAACAAAAAAATAATTCTTAATTTGTGACGAGACAACAGTTCTGACATGACAATTTTTATTATAGTGATATATCACCACACCATTTTGTCTTAGTTATTCCAAGTTTTTGTGTGACCTGAAAGGCATAATTTTCGAGAACATTTTGCCAACTTCTGAGATGTATGATGTTTAGTGTCAGTTATACAGTAAAGTTCACAAGACTTTGACTGGTGTAATTTTTTTGTAGTTGAGGTCATTAATGTCCAAGTTACCATATTTTTAGCAAATGTAGTTTAACTCAGCACCTGTTTTTCGTGGTGGTCAGAAATCGAAAGAAGTGTGTCATAATCATTATTTAGAGGAATTTAAATCCTCATATTTATAACTCATGTTCGCCCCGCTATTCCCTGGCATTCAGTCCAGGGTCTACTCTTCTTCTCGCCCAAAGTCAGCTGGGATAGGTAGGATAGGCTGACGAGTGCATGTGACCCTAGTAAGGACGAATGGTATAAAAGAGTGGATGTATATTTGAATTTTTTTAGTTTATTTACAATATGTGTCTGACTTGCCTTACTAGAAGTGTCTCTCTTTATTATTTTTTATTTTTTTCATTTTTTTTAACTTTTTTAGTACGGTGGCTAAAAGGCGCCAAAACACAATCCTGGTGAAGGTACCAGGCCCTGAGGAGAGTCAGGAAGAAGTGGAGAGTGGCTCTGAGGCTAGTGACTCTGTTTCCAATGGTGGTCATCCCAACAATGCACAAAATGGACAAAATGTTACACTCATTACTCTCAACTCAGAGGGTAAGAAGTCACAGCTTCACCATGGCAACAAAAATGCATATACCTGTATAGAGCATATAGTGCATTATTTTCATTTACATACAGGCATTCATAAACTGATGTTTTGATATTAAAAAAATTGTGGTTTCAGTCATCACAAATCAACAAAAGTGCGGCCATTCTTGTATTCTGTTTTTCCTTTCAGGTTATACTCGTGCTTATATATGGTGGGCTGGATACAGTCGAACTATTTTGTAATGCAGATTGTACTTGCAGTGCCATTCATATCAACTCAGGTTAAGAGGACCATATTATCAAACCAGAGAAATATCTGATTAATTGAACAAAAATCAAAATGAACTTTGTATTATTATATTTTATTGAAGAACAAGTTACCTTTGCCAAAGGCACTGACCAAACGCAATTCTATCCCATGACAGACCTTGGCCTTTAGGGTTGTTGGTAACAGCCAGGATGGTCTTTTTCATTTTTATTTTGGACCACATGACTTCAATTTCCCCCAAAAAAGACCTGAATTATGGATTTGTTTAACGACAAAAGAAGTTTCCACTCTGAAGTGACCAGATGTCTCAGAGGCTGGGAAGTATAGTCGACAGGATGTCTGGACTCAGTTGTGTTTTACCTGGCATTTGTGGCTGTAACTACTAAGTGTAGTTATAGTCAACATTTTGCCAAAGTAATCCTGAGCTCATGTGGTTATATCAGCTAGAAATGAATGATGACTATTGATGCAGTCCCATCTAAGAGATTGGCGATCACCGATGTTCGTTTTCAGATTGGGTCCTTGCTCTCTACACCTTGAAACTCCTCCAGATTGCTTTAATATATGAATCACTAGAAGATGAAATATTCATATTCTTTGCTGTCTCACTTTGAGAACAGTATTTGAACGTTTTCATTAACTTTGCAAGGACACCACTGATTGGCTTTCAGTCTGTCATACTAATGTGTATGTTTTTTATCGTGGCCTTTGTATTTATACTTTTCAACAGTCTTGCCCTGACTTGTTACTTCTCATGTTTACCACACGAGGGTGCTGTTGTATTATATAAGTTGTGCTTCATGCACATACGCTTATCAGTTTAGTTTTTTTTGTCATCATTTGTCATCAGTTTAGCTTTTTGAGTGGACGGAATACATTTTTATACAATGAATGATTTTATTTTTTCAGGGTTCCTTAATGAGAGCTGTATGTCTGTGGTTTGAATGAAATCTTCTTTATATTTTTCAGAAGACTACCCTGGGGGCACATGGTTAGGTGATGAGAGTAACCCGGAGATGCGTGTTCGTTGTCCAGTCTCGCCAGCCGACATGCTCCATATCTCATCAAACTGCCGCACAGCAGAAAAAATGGCTCTCACGCTGCTGGACTACCTTTTCCATCGGGAGGTCCAAGCCATGTCAAACCTCTCTGGACAGGGTAAACATGGCAAGAAGCAGCTGGATCCGCTCATGATTTATGGCATTCGCTGTAAGTCCTGCCACTTGCTTGATTTTGTTCAGTTTTGTAAGACATCCTTGTGCTACTATTCAATGACTTTACAGTGACCTGTGTGTCAGTGTAGTTTTTTCCACACCACCATTGCATGATTTGTGTAGAGCTCATGATATATCAAAGTAATGCACATAAACCTTCACTCAGCCAGGAATTAAATCCTTAGCCCTTTGAATCAGTTAATGAACTCTACGAGAACTTCCCATGTTTTACCCTCTTGCCATTACAAAGCAGCATTTAATTGAACACAAAAATAGGGTAGAGTCTCTATTCCCATGGTGGGTTACAGCAACATGCATTCATCATTGCACACAAGCGTTAATGTGCAACACATTTTATAACATACCAGACTCTAAATGACAAGCACATGTCTGGAGGAATGACCTGAAAAGAGTCATGTTTAATTCAGTGAGGCCTATAATTCCTATTTGAATCCTGTAGCTACATACAGAATTTTGCACATGCGTATAACCTTTACTGTACGTCAGATTAGTGAGAGGGTGAAACGGTATGCCAGAACTGGAGCGTACCCAGTTGAGTGACTCACTTGGTGTTTCTAAAAAAATTTTTTTTTTTTTAAATTGAATGAAACCACACCTGCCCTTCCTGTCTGAACGTGTTCCGCCTGCTGGGAAAGGGTCTCCCCCCCAGTTTTGAAATGGTAGAATTGAGATTTGAATCCTATGAACAGTTCATTAGGGAGGCCACCTATAGCTGAAATCTCATCCAAACTTGTTTTACAGAGGGAGTTATGTGTAATACGACTGCGATGACACTCGAAGGTGAAGTAGTAGGAAAAAAAAATGCCCTCTGTTTTAATTAAATTGCTCCTTTGGATCATTCAACACTTTTGAAAAGGTTTAAGAATGTGTCAGTTCTAATGCCCTTTATTTGTGAGGCTGTAACAAAGTTGGCATTCACGACCTTCCTATTGTTAATACAGTATATGTGAATATAAGAATTATTTTTAATCGTATTTAATATCACTGCCATATAGTTCTTTTTTTTTTTTTTTGCATTTTTAGGCAATATTCAAGTGTGTGTACTATGCAATGATCGAAGACCTTCTTCTCTGTAGGCCACTTGTTCCACAAATTTGGCATCTCAGAGTCTGATTGGTATCGCATTAAGCAGAGCATTGACTCAAAGTGTCGCACTGCCTGGAGACGCAAACAGCGTGGTCAGAGTTTGGCTGTCAAGAGCTTCTCCAAACGCACACCTCGTGGCTCAGGCTCAGGTAATATATATAGATTACATGAAAAACATTTGTTCTATTCTGCATTAAAACTGGGAGTTATTTAAAAACAGATGACATTGTTACACAACACCTTGGACTAAAGTTAACTGACATAACAGTGACTTTTGCTGTGTCATTGGGCCATGGGGTCTCTGAAGCTGATACATTGTAATACGCAATTATTAACATGAACCTATTATTATGGAATTCTTATGCATAATTCCTGAGGACATTAACAGATTTTATTTTATTTTTAGCAAGTGTATATCAGTTTTGAAATTTTCACTAGTATTACATGAGGTGAAGAGTAACAAAGTTGCTTTGCTCAAAGGTGCATTGCCTGTTCTCTGAATGGAGACGAGCACCTCACCCATAACCTGTTCCATTATTCATTTGACTAGTTTGGTCTGTAGAGGACCATGAAAGTACCAGTTTGTGGTCACCCAGTAAAGCTAGACATTTATCATCCTAAATTGTACTTAGAGCCAACAGTGCCATGAAAAAGTATTGGCCCCTTTCTCAGATTTTTATATTTTTGCATAGTAACCCCACATTAATATTTAAGGTCATCAAACACATGCGAATGTTAGAAAATCATCACCCGAGTGAACTTTAAATGTTGTTTTTAAAAAGTAATTTCATTTATCAAAGAAAAAAAATAGCTTCCTTTACCTGTGTGGAAAAAGCCAAAAACAGACAACAAAATTAGCAGGCAGGATTTTAGAGGTCTCTTCTCATGATCTGTGTCCCGAGTTTGAGTCCTTTCCTTTGGACTTACACTCCATTGTCCAGGCTGCAGGACACAGAGGAGGAAAATGAAATTTGCCATCAGGGCTCTTCAGCTACTCATTTCAGACTCATATACACAGAAAGCAAAATGCACTTCAAAATTCCCTGAATTAAAAATTTTGTAAAGTGTGTGTGTGTGTCCGCAATTATGTGTTTTGTACGTGCTTTAAAGGTCAAGTGTCATGCCTATAAACATTCTAAAATAGATATTGTAATGAAAACTGCATATAACATTATTCACTTCAATGTCTATACGATAAAATAAATGTGAGTGGAGAGTGCGTCATCCATGCGGGAAGTTGCAGAAGTGTCATTTTACGACATCCAAGTGGTCGCCATATTGGCTGCATCCTCTATCTGTGATGTCACCCGGACATGCGCCAATGAAAACACGCGGTGCACCCTACAATGGGGGAAAACCACACCCTTTCTGACACGGAAGCTCTTTTCGAAAAGGAGAACACCACACAACCGAGTGAAGGTACCAGGGCAATATTACATTATTGCTTCGAGCCATATTCAGATAATATGTGATAACGGCCAAACCGCCTCCCTGTCCGATCAATCTCCACGGTGGAGATGAGTTATAGCGGGTCATCGCAGCCGGCTGGTGTGGCTCATTTTCGGCGCTGAGGTGGCTTATAATGGAGCCGAGCCGTGCTGCTTTAGCGGGTTGTTCATCGCGGAGTACGCAATGAACAACACCGTCGAGCTAGGGCGCTTTACTGCGTTGTCGTCGCACGCGGCTGAGTGGGGCATTGTCAGCTTTGTTCTTCTGAGCCGCCGCTGCCCGACGTGCACCATTCGCCGAAGCTGTGACCGGCGAACGCGGCACCTCAGCCAGTGTGGGTCATTTTTAGTGCCGAGGTGGCTTTTCACGAGCTACCCTCCCGGAAGCAAATCTAATGGAAACAAATTAGTCCACTTGAGGGCGGTGCTGTCCTTTACTTTACTTCCTGCTTCTTCTTAAAAACAAATCCCTTGAGAGGATTTTCATGGCGGGAATTACAAAAAGCTGTATACGTCAAAATCATGTTTTGTGGTGGAAAAAAAACACATAGATCCATGTCGGCTGCCATTTTTTCATTAATATGCATTTCATGACAGTGGCCCTTTAAGATTCTGTTATCTCCTGTTAAATTGCCTCTGGGGGAGAAATGAAGCGAATTGAATTGAACTGAGCTGAACCGAATTGTCTCAGACCGTTGCCATACTATGGCATCTGTAAAGTGCTTTGGCCCACTTGCCATCTAAAGTCTCATACATTTGGTTCGTACAGGAGTCTCATAAATTTGGTTCATACAGGTGTGCTGATGCGTGCCCAAGTTAGTTCAACTTGTACTCAATTGGCATGTTTGAAAAGTGGCCAATGGAATGGAACACTTGGTCAAGCAATTTTACATGTCATGCAATCACCATTATTGTAATGTGGTCATTCCTTACCAATTATTAATGATGATTACCTTTCATAATATGCATAGTCATGCTCACCATTATTGGTGCACCTTCATTTTTTTCCATAATCTTAATATATTCAAATGTACCAAACATATAAAGGTATAATCAAGATCCTTTAATTGAAGGTTCATTTATTTAACAAAGATTTTTTTCTTTCATTTTCATGTAATTTCGAAGAAAAAAAAAAAGAAACAAAACAGCAGCAATATTGACAGCCAACTCAATATTTGGTTACATACCCTTTGGAAGTGATGACAGCGACCATGTACCCATGTTGAAGCTTTTTGCTCTTAGGTGGTATTTTCTCCCACTGCCTTTGCAATGTGTTCAAGCTTGTGAACCTTTGCGGAGTTCTTTTCCTCAATGGCAGATTTCAGCTTACCCAAAAGATTTTCAATTGGATTGGGTTTGGTGGCCATTACCAAACAGTGTGAATACACCCTAAGTGTGAGAAGGCTAGTTTTCCAAATAGCTTGTTATTCATTCTTAGTGCTGACAGTGATAAACGTTTAATGAGAACTCTTAAAAAACAGTATTTATTGATACTTTTTTTTAATTTTAGATTTTTTTAAACATTCCATTGGTATGATTTTCTTTATTTTATGGAGTGTGGTGCAGACCTTATAACCTCCTTTTGTTGCTATTTCTTGATAATTGGGGCATGTGGTGCTGTAGTGAGTCATTTGACAGATCCACTCAGCCATATGAGGCTACTGGTGAAGTGTTTAGAGTTTGAGGTTCATAGTTTGGATTACTAGTTCAAGAATCCCTGTTGTGTGTAAATGTCTGGAATACACATACAACACAGGATAAACAACCATGTCCACAGATGGCCCGTTTTTTTTTTTTTTTTTTTTTAACAAAGGTTTGATAGGTTTGTATTTTCAATTGTATCATATGCAAGAACAATAGTGGAACACAAAGTCATCACTTATTTTGGCCTTTTCATTTTTGGATGTACTGCTCGATGATCAGACTAACTGCACTATACTTTACAGTAATTCCCACAGGAAACATCTAATATACCCATACATAATACACGAATAAAGAATGGGGGACGTTATCACATGCTGTCTTTAATGTGTGCTTGAATCAGTCATAGTTAATTTCTAATCCAGACAACAAGCACAAAAGCGCCTGTGTAACAGTGTTTCTGCTTTGTAACAGACGGAGGTCTTGCAGAAGAGACCACCCACATAGAAACAGCCACCCAACAGACCCTGCACTACACACTGGCTAATCAGCAGGTCCAGTTTCATCACATTGGAGAGGATGGACAAGTTCAAGTGGTGAGTATCGGTAGTTTGTCATCCCTTGATAATTGGTCATGTCCTTCATATCGTCTTTTATATGTGTTAGTGTTTTCGTGGTCGAAGTCCTGCTCACTCCGAGTTATGCGTTCATATGCGAATGAAGAGGATTACAGTTAGACTCTTCACCCCACACCATGAACAAGCACTGCTTTGCTGTGCCCCCCAAAAAAATGCAACCGTGTAATGGATACAGTATTGGTTTCATTAAACCACAAAATTATTGTGCAATAATCAAGGAAGAAATGGATTGCCACAAAGAATTGCAAACGTACAACAACAAAAAAGGAGTGTGGAAATATATTATATATTTATAATTGCAGGCCGGTCACGATAATAATTTTTAAAAGATGACATATCTTCCCCAAAACTAACACGTTAAACAAAAAAAATTAATGCCTCAGATACAATAAGAAATATGCCCCCCCTTATTATTTTTTATTTATATATATGTCGGTTGTGTATCAGTATTGTTATGATTATTGTTATGATTGTTATGATGATAATTATTCATATTCATTTGAGCATTCTTTTTCTGGACCGCTTATCCTCATTAGAGTGACTGGTGTTCTGGAGCCTATCCCACCGAGCTTTAGGCAGCGAGCACGGTGCACCCCTAACTGGTTGCTAGCCAAATGCAGGCCACATATAAACAAACAAGCATTTGCACTCACATTGATTATTTTTATTATTGTCATTATTTCCTTTCTTGTTTCTGTATTAAATTTTTTTCCTTTACTCACTGATATGAATTCTCCTCTGACTGAAATAAAGAGGTGCAAGTCTTGCCTACTCTATATATCAATTTATAATCACTTTAGCACCCCAGACTGAATTAAAATTGACCATATAGATACCTCAATTAGAATAAGCACACCAAATCTGAATGGAATTTAATTTGGTTTTACAGGAATGTTTCGTCGCGACAGAAATGCATGGTAAATATGGCGCCTCTGGACAGAGTTCTTTATGCCAGTGATTCCCAAACAGTGTGCCGGGGTACATTTGTGTGGCGTGAGTGCTCTTCAGGTGTGCTGTGGGAAGTTGTCCAATTTTATGTAACTGCTAAAAAAAGAAAAAAAGGTTTATTCCAAGAAATAATTTATCTTTATTCATCTATTTATGTCAGTGAGGCACAATGACAGACAGAACAAAAAAATCCTCTTCTATTAGATGGCATTAAGCACATACAGTAATTAATCGATCCATTCTTGGTGACATTTACTTTTGTTGGTGTGCTGTAGGATTTTTCAATTGTAAAATATGTGTTTTAGCTCTGTAAAGGTTGGGAATCACTACTTTATGCAATGCAGGTCTTGTTTATGAGTAGAGTGCTATGAAAATGTATTGGCCCCTTTCTCAAAATGTTTTACTTTTGTACATCTTCTGTACCTTAAGGTAATCAAACACATGTAAATATGAAATACATCCCATGAACTCAGTCTTTTTTAAATGTTGATTTATTTTATTAGGCGATAAAAAAAACCCTATTCAAAGTTACTTGGTCCTATGTGGAAAAAATAATAAACCCCCCCTTGTTAAATCATGAATTGTGGCTAACCAAAATTTTTAAACACAATGAAGCCTGATTACCTCTAGACCTGTTCAATCAAAAAATAAACTACAACAACAAAATCAAGTCGGTGACAAAAGCTGTTGCAAAAATCCAACAAAATGACGCGTTCCAAAAAGATTCCATAATAGTTGAGAAATTAAGTAATTGAGATCTATAATTCTGTAAAGGGTCACAAAAGCCACTTATAAAGAGTTACTTGCTGTTATTAATGGAAATGAGAATTATGGTTTTTAACAGAAAATCCTGAAGGACCTCATGTTGAGTAGCACTTTGGCTCTGCACCACCATAATGATCCAAAACACACGAACAAGTCAACTTCTGAATGGCTTAAAACAGAAAAACAAAGGTTTTGGAGTGCCCGAGTCAAAGTCCAGACTTGAATCCCATAGACCTTAAAGGAGAAATCCAGTGCTTTGGATTAACAGTGTATCCAATAGGTCATGTAATATGTACCCTGTTTTGACAATATGATGTTAAATCCTCTCTCATTTAAAAGTGTTTTGAGAAGATTTTTGTCGACAATTCCGAATTTTCAGGGGCGCTGCCATTTCCGCAAGTCACATGATCTACATGGGCGTATGTGACGTGTACCGTGCCGTTTGAAACGCTGGCTTACATGGGACACTATTATGCCCACCGCTGATTTCTCGGATTTTCCCCATCTGATGAAGAAATAGCAGTATTGGTTGATCGGGAAGACAGAGGAATACTTCCATACAGATTTGATCCTGTGGCTGTAATTAATGTTGAATATTCTGATGGTTCTTCGGGCGGAATGACGCTGAGTCTAACTAGTCGAAGGCAGCAGGCCGTGAGCTGAGCTTTCAGGAGGTGGAGGCCTTTAGCCGAGCTTCGTTGGTGGTGGAGACCTTTAGCCTAGCTTCGGCGTCCAGAGCGAACGGCCTCCACCGCCTGGAAGCTCGGCTCCTGGCCCACCGCCGCCCGCTTTGTTAGCCCCGGACTCCGAAGCTAGGATAAAGGTCTCCCCGGACATCGAAGCTTGGCTAAAGGACCCCCACCAGAGCTCGTAGCCCGCCTTCGGTGGCAGCGGAGGCCTTTAGCCTAGCTTCGGCGTCCGGGCCTAACTGCCTCCGCCGCCTGAAACCTTGGCTTACAACCACCGCCAGAGCTCGCTTGTCAGACTTTGCGTCATTCCCGAACCATCCGCGGCTGCTGGCCCGGAGCTCCCGGGGGCCTTTGTTTATGCACTTATGTCGTGCGTAGGCCTCCGACTAGTTAGACTCAGCGTCATTCCTCCCGAGGAACCATCAGAATATTCAACATTACAGCCACAGGTTCAAATCTGTAAGGAAGTATTCCTCTATCTTCCCGATCAACCAATACTGCTATTTCTTCATCAGATGGGGATAAATCCGAGAAATCAGCGGTGGGCATAATGGTGTCGCATGTAACCCAGCGTTTCGAACGGTACACGTCACATACGCCCATGTAGATCATGTGACTCGCGAAAATGGCAGCGCCCCTGAAAATTCGGAATTGTCAATAAAAATCTTCTCAAAACACGATTAAATGAGAGAGGCTTTAACATTATATTGTCAAAAGAGGGTACATATTACATGACCTATTGGATACACTGTTAATGCAAGCACTGGATTTCCCCTTTAAAGAGGCAGGTCATGCTCGGAAACCCTCCATCTTTGCTGAATTAAAATATTTCTGCAAGGAAGAGTCGGCCAAAATTTCTTCATAGAAAAGAAGACTCATTCCCAGTGATAGAAAACACTAGACCTCAGTTGTCATTGCTGAGGATGGCCTGAGCAGTTATTAGTTGTAGGAGGCTATTTTTTTACAGAGGGCCAGGTAACTTTGAATATATATTTTTCTCCTTAATTAATGAAATCACCATTTAAAAACAACATTTTAAGTTGACTTGGGATATATTTGTCTTATAAACACATTTGAATATCTTTAACTTTGAAGTAGGGAAACTATGCAAAAATATAAGGATTACAGCAGGCGAATGATACATTTCACGGCACTGTTCCTGTAAGTTGTTTTTACCATTTTATTGTTGTTGTTTTCCTTTCGGCTTGTCCCTTTCGGGGTTGCCACAGCGTATCATCCCAGATGAACTGCATATATATGTTTGGCACAATTTTTACACCGGATGCCCTTCCTGACACAACCCTTCTCAGGGAGTGGAGGCCCCAGTGGGATACGAATCCACAACCCCTGGTTTACCAAACCAGTGCTCTAACCACTAAGCTACGGGGCCTTTTATTATTATAAACCTATAAAAACGATCCGGACTCCTATACTGAATATACAATGAACCTCTCTCTTGATAAGTGACGTTGAAGACAATGGCCGCATGCCACATTGCTGTTCTGATTCAATGTAGTGCACATCATGTTTACACCCAGTCAGAATAGATCTTGTCACATGTAAGAGATCTTCTCTCCTCTACCTCTGGAGATCCGGGACAGTTGCTCTGGATTGGAAGACTTGGGTGGTGATCCCCCTTTTAAAGAAGGGTGACCAGAGGGTGTGTTCCAACTATAGGGGGATCACACTCCTCAGCCTCTCTGGTAAGGTCTATTCAGGGGTACTGGTGAGGAGAGTCCGTCGGGAAGTGGAATCTCTGATTCAGGAGGAGCAATGTGGTTTTCGTCCTGGCCGTGGAACAGTGGACAAGCTCTGCACCCTCGACAGGATCCTCGAGTGTGCATGGGAGTTCACCCAACTAGTCTACATGTGTTTTGTGGACTTGGAGAAGGCTCGACGGTGTCCCTCAGGAAGTCCTGTGGGGGGTTCTTCGGAAGTATGGGGTACCAAACCCCCTGATACGAGCTGTTCGGTCCCTGCCCGACCGCTGTCAGAGTTTGGTCCACATTGCCGGCAATAAGTCGGACTTGTTTCTGGTGAGAGTTAGACTCTGCCAATGCTGCCCTTTGTCACAGATTTTGTTTATAACTTTTTTGGACAGAATCTCTAGGGCAGGGGTGTCCAAACTTTTTGCAAAGAGGGCCAGATTTGGTAAGGTGAAAATGTGTGGGGGCCGACTATTTAGCCTGACATTCTTTGAACCATTAACATTAAATACAAATTAACTTTTTGGGATTTTTTTTAATTTAATTACAAATGGCATACTTTTACTTTTACATTTTTTTTTACATTTAGGTTTTTACCGAAATCACAAACCACAAAAAATTAAGAAAACTATAAAGGATATCTAAGTTCATGTGAAACATTACATATTATTCACTATTATATGCTCACTGTAGGAAAAGTGCTGAAAACAAAACAATGATCACTGCATATTCAAACTGTGATTTTGACCATCACAAAAAAATGAATTAACTGGGATTTAAGAATTTATTCAACTCAGAGGACTTAACAAAGGTCTTGCCTGCACTAATGTGAAGGGTGATACTGGGATCTTGACTGCAGTATGTAATGTAGTCCATGTCTGGCTCAAGAGCAGTGGTTTTGATGCGCAAGACGTCACGCAGGTGAGAGTCACTCAGTCTCGTCCTCATGCGGCTCTTGTTAATGTTCATAACGGAGAATGTCTTCTCGCACATGTATGTGGAGCCAAACAAGCTCAGCATTTTCTTAGCAAATGTCCGAATTGCTTGGAACCTGCCTTCATCCAGCTGGCGGTAGAAGTTGACAAGAGGGAGCTGTTGGTGCCGACTGCGATGCTCGGCGTCACACTGCAGCTCAATGAGCTCCAGTTGCAGGTGGTCTGGAGCGTCATCAGGGTCCACGGAGAAAGGAGAGGAAAAAAGCGTGATCTCCTTTTCAATAGCTGCAAAGTCCCGAAAGCGCTGCTGAAACTCCTCAACCAGAGATGAGATGTCTGCTGCATACTTTGTCATTTGCGCACTGATATTGATCTGTGGGAAACTGGTCACAATTTCCTGCAGCGACGGGAAATGTGCGGTATTGGGCTGCGCCTGTGACAGGTGTCTTTGGAAAAGTAGCAGCTTGGTCCGAAAGGCTTTGATGTGTGAATACAGTTGGCTTACCACTGCATTTTGCCCTTGAAGGCTTGTGTTCAGCGCATTCAGATGTCGCGTTATGTCAACTAAAAATCCCAAATCAGCCAGCCAAACAGGATCATTTAATTGTGTCATGGGTTGTCCCTTTTTAGTCAAGAATTGTCCAATTTCCTCCCTGAGAGAGAAGAAGCGCTGCAGCGCAGACCCCCGACTGAGCCACCTTACGTCGGTGTGATACAAAACATCTCCGTATTCAGCCTGGATGTCGAGAAGAAACTGTTGAAACTGGCGGTGGCACAGCGCTTTGGAGCGAATATAATTAATAGTCTTTATCACCGGTTTCATAACATTATCATATTTCATATATTTGGCACAGAGAACTTCTTGATGAATAATACAGTGGAGTTTAATAGCGCTGCCTCCTTCTTCGCTGACTTTGTTACAGACAAGGCTTGATAATCCACTCCGCTCGCCAGCCATGGCAGGTGCGCCGTCCGTAATAATCCCGGTGACTTTATTCCACTGTAGTTTCATGTCATCTACGGTGGAACAAACAGAAACAAATAAATCCGTTCCTCTTGTTTGGCCCTTCAGACTCTGGAGGTCCAGAAGCTCTTCACTCACGTTCATGTCATTGTCCACTCCTCTTAAAAAGATCAGTAACTGAGCGGTGTCGGACGCATCCGTGCTTTCATCGCACGCTAACGAGAAAAAGTCAAACTCAGTTCCTTTTGCCTCTAACTGTCTCTTAATATCTAATGAAACGTCTTCAATTCTCCGTACCACAGTATTACGAGCCAGGCAAATATTGGCAAACTCTTGCTTCTTCGCGGGACAAATTTTCTCAACCATTTTCATTACACAGTCTTTAATAAATTCACCCTCAGTGAAAGGTTTGCAGTGCTTTGCAATCAGCGTTGCCACTTCGTAGCTTGCCTTTGTGGCATTTTCATTTGACTCACGGACTCTTGTGAAAAAGCTTTGCTGTGCCGTTAAAACAGCTTCCAGTTGCTTCACTTTTTCACCGCGTTTGTTCCCAGTTAGCTTGTCGTAGCTAGCATGTTTCGTCTGGTAGTGCCTCTCCATGTTGAATTCCTTGAAAACAGCCACAGTCTCTTGGCAAATTAGGCAGACACAGTTGTTTCGTATTTCAGTGAAAAAATACTCAAATTTCCACTTGTCCTGGAAGCGGCGGCCCTCGCGGTCAACTTTCCTTTTTTTGTTTACAGACGCCATGTTAGAAATGGGCTGGGCTGAAACGATCACGCAAGGTCAAGGGTCACGGCGGCCAGTGTGCGGCCACAGGGCTACTGCCATCTTCTGGTGAAATGAAAAATATGAAAAATAGCTTTTTGTACACATGTATTTTATACTGTGGTCAACAGTGCTGGCGGGCCGCATATTATTGATTTCATGATAGAGGCCGCGGGCCGGTAAAAATTTGTCCACGGGCCGCAATTGGCCCGGGGGCCGTACTTTGGACATGTCTGCTCTAGGGCGAGCCGAGGCATAGAGTGTGTCCGGTTTGGTGGCCTCAGCATCGCATCTCTGCTCTTTACAGATAATGTGGCTTCATGAAGCTGTGGTCTCCAGCTCTCACTGGAGCGGTTCACAGTCCAATGTGAAGGGAGTGGGATGAGAATCAGCACCAACAAATCTGAGACCATGATCCTCGGAAAAGGGTATTGTGCCCTCCCTGGCTCGGGATGAGATTCTGGCCCAAGTGGAGGAGTTCAAGTATCTTGTGGGTCTTGTTCACGAGTGAGGGAAGAACGGAGCAGGAGATCGATAGATGGATCGGTCCAGCGTCTGCAGTGATGTGGACTTTGTATCGGTTCGTTTTGGTAAAAAGTGAGCTAAGTCGAAAGTTGAAGCTCTCAATTTACCGGTCGATCTACGTTACTATGTTACTACTATGGGCATGAGCTGTGGGTCATGACCGAAAGAACAAGATCCCGGATACAAGTGGCTGAAATGAGTTTCCTCCTCAGGGTGGCCGGGCTCTCCCTCAGAGATAGGGTGAGAAACTCGGTCATCCAGGAGGGGCTCAGTCTTGAGCCGCTGATCCTTCACATTGAGAGGAGCCAGATGAGGTGGCTGGGGCATCTGATTCGGATGCCTCCCGGACGCCTCCCTGGTGAAGTGTTCTGGCTATGTCCCACTGGAAAGAGACCCCGGGGACGACCAAGGACACGCTGGAGAGACCATGTCTCTCGGCTGGCTTGGGAACGCCTTTGGATCCCTATGAAAGAGCTGGAAGAAGTGGCTGGAGAAAGGGAAGTCTGAGTATCCCTGTTGAAGCTAATTCCCCCACAACCCGACCCGGAAAAGTGGTAGAAAATGGATGGATGGAAGGACTTGGTCCGGATGGCATACCTGTGAAGGTATGGAAGCATTTAGGGGGGGGGTGGCGGTGGAGTTTTTGTCCGTCTTATGTCTGAGGAATGGAGGAAAATTGTGCTGGTGCATTTTTAAGAACAAAGGTGATGTGGAGAGTTGTGACAACTATAGAGCTCGTGCACCTACATTATAAAATCATGTGACATCGCCATATTGCTGGTCTAAAAAAAGCATTGTTGACAGTTAATTCCATTGAGATGAAACAAAAGTATCTCTTATAGCACGACATCCAGAGTTTTGTCTGTTAAACATTTAGACCAGGGGTGTCAAACTCCCTTTGGTCTGCGGGGCGAATACAGCTTAATTTGAGATCAAGCGGGCCGGACCAGTAAACTCATTGCAAAATTACATAGAACTAACAATAAGCCCACTTTTTTCCTTTGTATTAGTCACTAATAATTAGTGCAAAGAATGAGTAAATTATCAAAATGTTTATTAACAGAATTTTCCTTTTACATTATGAACAAGAGAATAACATAAGAACATAAAGTATGTGCAATTTTAACAACACTTTTACACAGTTAAACACATATTTAAGTGTGTTGTACATAAAACTGATCACAGAAATAGTAACAATGTTCCAAAAACATTTAGTACCAGCCTTGTGGAACTTAAAAACACTGTTTTTCAACATCTGGAAAGCAATTTGAACAAATGAATAACTTTCACAGCAATTATTCGTCTTGCTTGGAATTTGCCCTTGAAACTTGACATCGTTTATCCTGCACAAGTGCATCAATATGAGGCATCATGTCCTGAGAAGCAGCCAATTTCAGAATCTCATTCAAATGCTTATGTGTGAGCTTTGAGCGCAGCTTTGTTTTATTAATGTTCATTAGTGAGAAAACTTGCTCACAAAGGTAGGTTGTCCCAAACATGGACAATGTTTTAGCAGCGAGTGCTGTCAATGCGGGATAGCCTGGTAGGAGGTACTTGTAAAATGTGTCCAAGCTTACAGAGGCAAATCTGTCCTTCAGTTCTACATCACACTGCAAATCAATGATTTCAAGTTGCATGGCAACGGGCAAATCACAAGCTTTGACTGTGAATGGTGAGCGAAAAACTGCAAAATCTGTTTCGAGTTCGCTAAAAACCTGAAATCTTTTCTCAAACTCCATCAACAGCCCTCAAATCTTCTCTTTGTACCGTTTCACGTCAGAATTAACGCTGGCTGCGCACATATCTTTTAAACAGGGAAAATGAGCAGGGTCACCGCTTGCCACCTGCGTCTCCCATAACCCGAGCTTTAACTTGAATGCACGTATGCTGTCACAATACTGTGTTACGATTTTTTTGCGTCCCTGCAACATTTTGTTAAGAATATTCAAGTGCTCAGTGATGTTAACCATAAACGCAAGGTCCTGCAGCCACAGATGCCACTGTAATTCCTTAACAGGTTTACCTTTTTTCTCCATGAATTGTCCGATTTCATCACGTAAATCAAAGAAGCGCTTTAGCACAGCACCTCTGCTTAACCATCGTACGTTCGTGTGATAAGGCACACCATGGATAATGTCACTGAGAAAGCTGTCAAATTGACGATGATTGAGACCTCTGGCTCGGATGAAATTAACAGTTCGGACAACCACCTCCATGACGTGATCCATTCTTAGCGATTTGCTGCATGATGCCTCCTGATGCAAAATGCAATGAAATGTCCAAAAATTACCTCCCTCATTTGCGGCTTGTACTTTATCTCTGAACTTTGTCACAACACCTGCCTTTTTACCGATCATTGACGGCGCACCATCAGTAGCCAGGCTTACGGTGCGTGACCAGTCCGCTCCGACTCTGTCCAGCGCTCCAACGACGGAGCTGAAAATGTCCTCAGCTGTTGTGGTGTCAATCATCGGCACCAGCTCGAGAAACTCCTCTGTGACATTCAAAGTCTTGTCAACTCCACGAATGAATATGGCCAGTTGAGCGACGTCCGTGATATCAGTACTCTCATCAATCGCAACAGAAAATGCCACAAATGACCCCACTTTGCGTTTTAGTTGGTGGTCCAAATCTGCAGAGATTTCCGAAATCCTGTCTGCCACGGTATTTCTTGTCAACCTTATATTGGCGGAAGCATGTCGCTTCTCAGGACACACAATTTCAGCAGCCGCCAGCAAGCAGTTTTTGATGAACTCTCCATCACTGTACGGCTTTGATGCCATTGCTATTTGGCTCGCAATTAGGTAGCTGGCTTTCACCGCAGCATCACTGGCTTCTCGGCTCCGGGTGAAAACAGATTGCTGTTTCTTCAGACGCGCCATCATTTCATTTACCTTCTGTTTTCTCAATTCTCCATGCAAACTGTTGTATTTTTCACCATGCTGAGTTTCGTAATGGCGCCGGATATTGTATTCTTTAAGCACCGAAACTTGCTGCTGGCACACCAGGCACACGGGTTTCCCATTCACCTCCGTGAACATATAAGAACATGTCCATTTTTCTTGAAAAGTCCGACACTCTGTGTCTACTTTTCTCCTTTTTGACAAAGACATTTTGCTGATGAGGGTGCGAGGCAAACGAAAAAGTAGATAATGCAATTGTCGCCAATAGACGCTGTACAGACGTTCAATTTTACCAGGTCAAGGTGGTCCAAGTTCCGCCGCAGTGTTGCTTTCATGTTGTCTGCACGTACTAAAACACTGCACCCCCTAGCGGATAATACAAGAACTACAAATTTTAAAGAAAATTCATATTTTTTTAATACAATGCAACTTTCTTCCTCGGGCCGTACCAAACCACCAGACGGGCCGGATCCGGCCCGCGGGCCGTATGTTTGACACTGATGGAACAAGCCGAAAGGAAAAGAAGAATACTGGTACATAAGATAATACATTTTTTTTTTTTTTTTTTCAAAATGTAATAGGCCCATAAGGTAATTACTGGCCAATAATTAACTAAGTCCTGAACCTATAACTTCCCCTACAGTTGAAACGAAACACACGTAAGACCATGCATTTTCCCCTCACTGTTTGACATGCAATTGCACTAAACGTTTCTTGTTTTGGGTCAACTGGGATTACCCAAAATATTCATATTTGCAAAATGCCAGATTGTTTTTTTCAATGCTCAATTTTTTGTATGTGCGTGTGGTGGGCGACCAGGCCCTGGGAGTCAAGCTTAGAGAAATATAAAAACACACCACTATGGTTACCAGTTCTTTTTACTGGCAACCATTATCTCTGTACCATGGTTGTGGAAGTGAATAGCTTGATTCTGAATGACGTCTTTTGAAATCATTGGCAGGGACTGAGTTAATTTAAAATAACGTTATGGGCTTAGGGACTCTTATATTGGCAGATATGTAGAGATTTTTTTAACAGGACAATAATATAATAACCAGCCAATAGCACAATACGTTTTAATGTTATCAAAGATTACATTAGTGGTCCAGGACTTTTATTACGTTACTGGCCAGTTATGATTTCACGAGTCAGGGAAGACTGGAACAAGAAATCAACAGATCGATGACGCGTCTGCAGTGATGCGGACTTTGTGTGGTTCCGTTGTGGGAAAGAAGGACCTATCACGAAAGGCGAAGCTCTTAATTTACTGGCGGATCTATGTTCCTACGGTCAATTATGGTCACGAGCTGTGTGTCGTGACCGAAAGAACAAGATCCATGGTGAAAAAAGATGAATAAAGCCGCAAAGAAGTTCAGTGTGGGCGAGCTTATGCCAAATGATTTGGTGACGAACATACAATAAGTGCATCAAGGGTAAAAATTGACGTCCCCCCCACCCTCCATCCCATGGAGGGATGTGATGCCATGAAGATGGTACGTGCTAGCCAATAGAGCTCGTGCACCTACGACATAAAATCAAGTGACTTTTGTGTATCTCTCCATATTGCCGGTCAAACAAAGCATTGTTTAATGCTAAGTCTGTTGGAGACTACACGAAAATGTCTTATAAGACAACGTCCAGAGTTTTGTCCAATACCGTTAAACATTTAGAAGGTGATAACAAACGAAGGTACGTGGAAAAATGTGCGGCATCGAGGACTCATATTTAATGCCGTAGTTGATGTCTTTGCTGATAAGCAATTGGACTGTTAATTCCCTTCCGGTTGTCTTGTACAACTGGATTTACACATGTATCTGGTGGGAAAGTCGTTGCGATTTACACAGATAAGTTTGAAAGCGTATAAAAGTCTGCACGTATACAAATACTTCGTTGGAATAAATCCGACATCGTGACGGGTTGACAGCTCGTGAACCCAGAAGCGTATTCAGCTTGTTGCGGGTTTCGTGTATGTGGGTGTATGTGTTGTGTGGGTGAAACTGACTTTGCATGCGTTTTTGGTTAGAAGTGAGCGTAAGAGGAAAAAGAAAGTTGATTCACGGCGACCGGGAACTGTTGCGTGCAAAAAGAAAATAAAGCGAATATAACAGCCAGTGGATGCTCCGTGATTTTACCACTCCCGCCATCGAGCTTCAGAGTTGCGACACGAGAAGGGAGTTAACCCCAAGGAGGGCAACCTCGGCCCCGAAGAAGGCGTCGCCCCTGCTTCTCCCAACCACGGTCAGGCCACCGGAGCAGGAACGGTTAACACTGGCGACCATTAAGGGACTGTCTCACCTTGTCCAAGGAGTGGTGACCGTCGTCTCTTTTCACCAGAATCAGTAAAGTACTTGCTTTATTCACCAGAGTCAAGCTAACAAGTGATGGCTTCTGCAACAGGCTACAGCCGCTACATGTTAACCTTTGCTGGAATCCATCGATCTTTTCAGCTAGTATTCAATACAAATACCAATATTTAAATAAATGAACCCCTGGTTTTACATAAACCACATTCATTACCTGTGATTGGGGGAAAAAAGAGGACGGGGACTCTGCTCCTCCTCACGGAAGCATATTGCAGCCACACGCATACACACACACACCTCTAAACCTCTCTGTGACAGACTTTTTAAAAAAAATATGCATTGTTCTCAAATAAGTCAACTTGGCATGATAAATACTAGGTAATTTGAGATTAATAATTATTTCTACCTGAAATGAAGTTATCGCTACACAGTCGTATGTATTTTGTATGGCACCAGCCATCACGTTTAATTGCCAAAATCCATCGCTGTTTTTTGGTCTTCTCAGCTGGTATTCCATAGAATGATCTCTTTGAATATTTGTCTTGTCTATTGTGACAGCAGGTCTCGGGTATTGTAAATATTCTCCTCCATTTCAATGTCTCCCACAATATCAAACAGCTCTGTATGACCGGCAATATGGCGCCGTGAAAACGGTGACGTCACGTGCACAAACTCAAAAGGTGGAGCTGCTATATTGCACTACACTTACCAAGAAACAGGATGTGTGTCACGGCTAAAAATTGAAATCTCTCTTACCCAATTTGATGCCAGGAAAGAGCTGGATGAAGTGGCTCGAGAAAGGGAAGTCTGGCTATCCCTAGTGAAGCTACAGCCCTCGCAATTCCATCCAGTAAAGCGGTAGAAGATGGATGGATGTATTCATTGTACAGTGTGCCCTTGCCACAAAGCATGCTGGGAGCATGTACATAGGGTTTAAAGTGCATGTTTTGTGTCAATTACTTCTCCAGGTATCTTATTTATTTATTTGTTATTTTCTAGTTATGCTATTCTGTTTGTTTGGTTCCTGCTGTGATAATTTTAGTTTCGATGTGACACTGAGACTGTACATGGTCAGGAGTGACCTGCCTACACAGGCAATGTAAGCTTCTTCTGATGACAGATGTGAAATGCAATTGTTCCTCATTGTCTCGTGAGCACCATCATATGGTAGCGTACATACACACTAAAACAGTGCTCGCATACATGCTAACCGTGTAAGCAGTGTGTTCAAGTGTACTTCAATGGACAAGTCACACAACGATTGACTTTTAAGTGCATCTTATGGTTGCAAAAATATGGTAGGTATCATACATAGGTATATTAATACTGCTTCCAGAATTTGCGACCTTTCATTATTCGCGGGGGTATAAGCGACGTAACCCCTGTGAATAACGGGGAAACAATGAATTTGAGATTTCATGAAAAATGTTCTCCATCTGTCTTCCTCAGATTCCACAGGGCCAATTGCACATTGCCCAGGTGCCTCAAGGCGAGGAAGTACAGATCACCCAGGACAGTGAGGCAAGTCTGCATGGGTTTGTGGGTGTAGATCACGAGTGTAAAATTCAAGGCCCAGGGGGCCAGATCCGGCTAGCCACATGATTTTATGTCATCTGCAAAGGCAAATTATGTGTGTCAACTTCCATGATTCTTGTTAAGATCTATTCAAAAATTTCTAATTGTCATATCATAAATGATGACATTGAGATTATGCAATAATTTTTGTTTGACTAAACATCAAGAATAGTTGAAGAACCAATTACCCTTGATTTCTGATTCCAAAACTAGTTTAAAAGATGTGTAAAAGGTGTAAATATGATGTTGATTAAAGATTTTTATTTTGTAGACTTCCAAGAGATAGAAAATTTATGGATGATTTTTCAGAACTGGTGTCAATTATTTCTGACTACAACTATTTTGTCATAAGAGGAGACTTTAACATTCATGTTGACAACAACATGGAAATAAAAGAACTCTTTGCCATACTAGACAAATTTGACCTCTTTCAATATATTAAGAGTCCAACTCACACTCAAGGTCTCATCTTAGACCTGGTCATCTCTAAGGATGTTGAGATTCTATCAACTGAAATTAAGCCTGTGGCTTTGTCTGAAAATTTTTGTGTATTTTTTTTAACTACATTTTATTCTAAAAGTTCAGACAACTTGAATCTCTACTCGGAAAAGGTACATAAATGAGATAACTTGCAAAAAATTATGGAGACTGTAGCTGTGCCGCAAACCTTGAATGCTGAGACAATTGGTGACATTTTGGAGAATTTCACCTCGAAATTCCCAAATGCCATGTATGCTGCTGGTGCTCCTGTTAAAACCAAGACCATCTTGAGGTGACCTAATACACTGTGGAGGAGTGCAATGATGGTCAAGAGCTCTAAATCAAAGTGTAGTAAAGCAGAACACAAGTGGACAAAACTAAACTGCAAATTGACTATGACCTCTACAGACAGTGTCTTTGTAATTTTAACCAAGATTTCGTCAGGGCTAGATGGAAACAAATTTTTTAAATTACCTCAACAATGCTTGCACTCAGTTTGCTGTGGTTGACAAGCTAACAACCCCACCGAATCGATAGCTGCAGAACTCGAAACAGCTGATAGATGCAATGAGTTTGCCAGTTATTTTTGAGGAAAAATACAATCCATCAGGTTAAATATCAGCACAAATCAGCAAACTGATACAATGGGACTACATTTGAAGCCACCCAGGGAAAGCTTTATTACCAGAATTTGATACAGTTGACCCAAAAACTGTAAGGAAAACTTTTCAGCAGCTGAAACCATCAATGAGCTGTCTTGACTCAATACCATCTGACTTTTTCAAAACTATTATGAAATCAGTGCTAGCTGATTTTCCACAAATAATCAATTTCTCCATTCAAAGCTCTTAAAGTAGCTGCTGTTTAGCCTCTTCTAAAAATCAAGGACGCTTCCATGTTACAAAGCTATAGATCCATCTCTAATCTCCCTTTCATCGCCAAGGTTGTTGAAAAAGTTATTTTTAATCAACTCATCAATTTCTTGGATTTAAATTTACTTTTTGATCAATTTCAATGAGGTTTCCGAACTCATCACAGTATAGAATATGCTCTTATCAAAGTCCTAAATGATATAAGATTGAATACTTACCGAGGAAAGGTGTCAAGTTTGGTCTTGATGGGTCTCAGCGGCCTTTGATACTGTAGATCACAATATACTAATATACAGGTTGGAAATGTGGGTAGGACTAAATAGAACGTTCCTTAAATTGTCCAGGTCCTACCTGGAGTAGAGGAGCTACTTTGTTTTGGGAATGCGCAATCTAAACAAATGGCAATGACATTGGGGGCCCCAAGTGTCAGTTCTTGGACCCCTCCTGTTCAGCCTGTATATGCTACCCTTGTGTCAAATTTTCCAGAACTTTAGTTTTGACTATCACAGCTATGCAGATAACACAGTTATATGTAGCAGTCTCTCCAGATGACTTTTGTTCAATTGAGGTGTTGTGCCACTGTCTAAATCGGATAAATAACAGGGTTAGGATTACATAATTTGCTGCAAATAAATCACAACAAAACTGAGATTTTTGGCAATGAAGAAAAAAGGATTACTTTTCGGAAATACCTAGAGACACAATCCTTAAAAAGCAAAGACCAAGTCTGAAACCTTGGTTTTATGATAGATTCTGACCTGACTTTCAACAGTGATATGAAATCAATCTTGTAAAGCGCACTGGATTAATGTGCTATACAAATAAATTTGCTTTGGTTTTCCTTAGACTATTGCTTCATTTGTTGCTCGTGTGGCATTTGTGTGTCATAGCTTTAAAAGCTTTAATTTTGGCTGACAGTGGGACATAATATACTTGAAGAATTATGTTTGATTTATTATTAATTGTTTGTCTTCTGTTGGATTACATCTGAGTACAGCACTTCAGTAATAGCTATTAAAGTCATTATTGACTTAACTAAAAACAGATGTTGCCTATTGCATGCTTTCATGTATATATACCGCCCTACTTATTCATGGAGTTATGACTTTTGTTTCCATGTAAGTCCCAGATGCCTCATTTCAACCACCAAGCACCACTGCGTATGCTCACAGCGCAGAGACTTGCCATCTGAAATTAAAATTTAAAGCCCACTGACAGTTGAGGAGTAATTTTTGCATTAACATCACTCTACATTACTTCGTCAGGTAGTTGGAGAGAGATTTATTTCAAGGCGCCAGTCTACGAAAATATACACACATGTAATCACACACTGTATGCTATGTTCAGCACATGAATTACAGCTTGATAAATTATGCAGCAGCCATTGACACTTCAACCATGTGTTTTTCACATTTTCTTACTCGTTTTGGACAGAGAGGATGACATGAACGATTGAGTGAGAGAGACTAGGATTATTGATGGGAGAAAAGCTTTAAAGTCTTTCCTGCTCTTTTGTGGCTGAACTCAGATTTTCTTTCCCCCTCTCCCCTTCCTATTTCATGATTATGTTTGTTTTTTTAGAGTTCAAAGCTTAGCAACAGAATCCCACTTTTACCAACTGCCACTCACACAGAATATATTTTCATTAGGAACAGACCCCTTTCCACCAAGACATTGGGTTTAGAATGCTCAAAGAGGAAATTAGCTGTTGAAGAGATTACACTGTTCTCTGCCCGTACGATTTTTCAGATTGCCCCAAACACATGAAATACAATAAGCAAGAGAAAACCCCAGAAATGTGGGCCGTTTGAATGTGGCACATAATGTATAATCTGTTTTGACCAGTGCTGTTTGTTATTGTGGAGGTTTAGAGTTTTTATGATGGTCAATGCAGTTTTTTTGAAGTTATTTTGTAACCAGACATGACTGAATTTGTGTCATTGTTTATGAGCTACTACTCATTTGGCAATTCAGTGCTGAGAATTGATACACCAGCTGTTGCACTTTAAACTGATAGTGACCATTATGAATTAATGTTGTTTAAAGTAGTAGTGCCTTAATTTTCATTCACCCACACCACAACTTAAGAAGATAACACAATGTTGATTACACCTATCAACTGTTCTAACATCTTTCTGTATTTTTCAGTGTTTATTCTTTTAGATTTTGAAGATGTTGAGGTTCTCTCTAGGAGTGACCAGGTTGGATAGTATTAGAATTGACCTCATTAGAAGGACACCCAATGTTGGATGTTTTGGAGACAAGGTTCGAGAGAGCAGACTTCGATGGTTTGGACATGTCCAGAGGCGAAAGAGTGAGTATATTGGTAGAAAGGTGCTGAGGATGGAGCTGCGAGGCAAAAGAGCGCGAGGAAAACCAAAGAGTTGTTGTAAGGGAAGACATGAGGGCAGTGGGTGTTAGAGAGGAAGATGCAGGAGATAGGCTCAGATGGAAAAAAATGACACGCTGTGGTGACCCTTAATGGGACAAGCCAGAAGAAAAAGAAGAATGTTTTAGATTTTGTGGCGACTGCTGACATTCCTGCGCTGGCCACGTGGTGTCGAAAATGACTCAGCAGAAATGACTCATTTTACTCCGCAATAGGCAGAGCATGGCCCCTTCTCTACCATTCATAAATAGCTAATGAAACATATTTTGTGTTTCTGTAATAGAAAATAATCATACAATAATTACCTCTTCTAAAGAATACATCTTCTTTCCTCACCAGCCATCCTTTAAAACAGACGTCATAGACACATAGTCACATAGTGGGAAGGCGGGTGTTAGGCTAAAGATGTCTTTATCCTCCTTATCCTTATCCTTTATCCTCGGACGTGTGGTGACCCCGCTGATGTCCCTACGCCTCTCCCGCTTGTAGTTTGCCTATACTTGAGTGCAGCCCATGCGCGTAGTTTTGGAAAATGTGCTGCGGTTCGTCTCTAAGTTAGAGGTGTCACTGATTGGAGTTGACTTGGACGCGATAAGGTGGAGTTTCCTCACCACTCTTTGCTCATTTCTGCTTGCCGTTTTTTACATTCCCTAGCAATGAACAAAGTAACAACAATGGGGACCGTGGTACTGTATCTGTTTGAACCAATGGTCTAAAATGACCAGATGATACATTTAATTATCCTGCATTCATTCAAAGTATCATTAAACCTTTCAAATCTAATCAGATTTCAATACAATGAGCTGTGGGTATGTCTGGTACTGGTACTGTCTGGTTATGGCATCAGTTTACCACATGCAATTATATTTACGGTGAAGTAAGTTATGACCAGCTGTAGCTCTCAAATAAACGTGGCAACATTTTAAATGGATCACGTTCATTAAAATCTTTATTTGTGAAAATATACCAAGACTACGATTCCGGCTTCTGTGTGTTTTGATGCAATAATAAGCCTTTTACACAAGGCTCCGTAGCTCAGTGGTCAGAGCATTGATTTCATAAACCAGGTGTCGTGAATTCGTATCTCACTGGGGCCTCTACTCCCAAAGAGGGATTGTGTCAGGAAGGGCATCTGGTGTAATAACTGTGCCAAAAAAGTATGAGCATTCATCCAAGATGTTGGAGGCCGCGTAGCTCAGTGGTTAGAGCACTGGTTTGGTAAACCAGGGGTTGTGGGTTCCTATCCCACTGGGGCCTCCACTCCCTGAGAAGGGTTGCGTCAGGAAGGGCATCCAGCGTAAAAATTGTGCCGAACAAATATAGGCGTTCATCTGACATGACACGCTGTGGCGACCCTGAAAGGGACAAGCCGAAAGAAAGAGCTGTGGGTATGTGAGATCTTCTCAGGGTTTGTACCCTTGGTGGAGGTTTTGGTTTTTATGATGTATTGGTACTTGCATTTTTTTTTCATGACATCTTTCTCTTTCAGGGAAACCTTCAGATCCACCAGGTGCATGTTGGCCAAGATGGACAGGTAAGAAAATCAAATTATTTTGAGGTCAGAGTCGCGCACCAATGTCCATGATTGAAAGGGTCCATTTAAAAAAAAAAAAAAAAAAAAAAAAACTATTTCAGAAATTCTTTCAGGATATGTAAAGTTCTGAGCACAACTGTACACATATGCACTCACACCGTTCTGTAAAAAAAAACATTTGCCCCCTTCCTGATTGCATATCTAGTACACACAGAGGTTTCAAATCATCAAATCAATTTTAATATCACTTAGAGACAACACAAGGAAATACAAAATAAGTTTGTGAATGACATTTCAATTTATTAAGGCACACAAAAAAAATCTAAACCTTTCTGACCCTCACTGAAAAAACAAATGCCCCCCTTGTTAAATCACAAAGTCACTGTGCCTAACCACAAGATTGGGAAAGGCGAGTTCAATTTCACAAGCCACACCCAAACCTGATTACCACCATACTTGTTGAATAAAGAAATCACCTAAATAGAATCTGTCAGAGAACGTGAAGTAGGCTACAAGATCTCAAGAACCAATGCATCAGGCCCCGAGCTAAAGAAATTCACGAAGAAATGAGCAAAAAACTGATTGAAATCCGTCAGTCTGGAAAAGGTTACAAAGTCATTTCCAAGGCTTTGGGACTCCAGTGAACCACTGTCAGAGCCATTATCTACAAATAAGAAAAACTGGGAACAGTGGCAAAACTTCCCAGGAGTGTATGACCAACTAAAATTACTCCAAGAGTACGACGACGATTCATCCAGGATGTCACAAAAGATCCTCGAACAACATCGAAAGACACCTGCAGGCCTTGCTAGCACCTCAGTTAAAGGAGGAACTGTCCAAAATTCACACGTATGTATATATACAATTAAACCTCCAATATGAAGTGGTAATATTATTGCATATATTTTGGACATTAATTGAAAAAAAATGGAAAATAAAGAGCATTTTTAAAATCCAAGGAAAATCTGTGCCAACATGTGCCAGCTTTCACAGCCAGGCCCAGATCAAACGTCCTCCCCAGTTGACGACGACAGTGAGCTAGTTGATGACCTGAATTGTTTTTACTCCAGATTTGAAAAAGACGCTTTGACTCCACACACCCACCAAGTCGCTCTACCAACCACTTCAATACCTCAGACTCTTCGGTTGACCAACCATGAAAAGGAAATGAGGTCCATCTTCAAACAACAAGAGATTAACAAAGTGGCGGGCCCAGACCTTGTGTCCTTATCCTGCCTCAAAGTCTGCACAGACGAGTGTGCTCCAGTCTTCACAAAAATCTCTGGAACTGTGCAAATGCCATTCCGCTTCAAATGCTCCCCCATTGTTCCGGTCCTCAAGAAACCAACAATCTTGGGTCTAAATGACTACAGGGTTGCTGTTGCCTTGACATCTGTGGACATGAAGTCCATTGAATGCCTTGTTCTGGACCACCTTAAGGACATCACAGTTCCCTAGCTTGCTTATATGGCTTATAGGTCTGTGGATGATGCAGTCAACACGGGTTTGCACTTCATCCTTGAACACCTTGACAGTGGGGGAACCTATGTGAGGATCCTGTTCGTCAACTTCAGCTCTGCGTTCAACACCATCAACCCCGAACCCCTCTCCTACAGTTTTGCGTCTTGCCTGCCATCTGCCAGTGGATTTACAACTTCCTGATGGACAGGACACATCTACACCGGGGCACCCCAACGTCGTGTCCTTTCCCTGCTCCTCCTCTCTACACTCACGACTGTACCTCAAGGCACCCAGCTGTCAAACTCCTGAAGTTCGCAGATGACACCGTCGCAAGTCATCGTGTTAATCAAAGGCTCCGAGTCTACATAGCGATAGGAAGTGGAGAGGCTGGAGCTTTGGTGTGGCCAACACAACCTGGAGTGCAACACACTAAAGACAGTACAGATGATTGTGCACTTCAGGAAGGATCCTTCACCACACCTCCCCTCACGCTTCCAACTGTCCTGTGTCAACCATGAAGACATTCAAATTCTTGCAAATTATAGTCTCACAGCACCTTAAGTGGGAGACAAACATCAACTCCATCGTCAAAAAAAGCCCTGCAAAAGGATGTACTTCTTGTCTCTCTCGCCTTCCAGTCTGGGCCTCCCTGCTAAAGCTACTGCTCCTGTGACCAGACCTCAGATAAGTGCTAGAAGATCGGTTGATGGAGTACAAATCAGAAGCTATATAAAATAGCTATAAGCTATTTTAGACTGTTTCTTCACATGTATAATAGACATTATTACATTAGTATTACATTTCAATCCATAAATGTGTGCCAGTACATAAAATTGTTAAAAACATGTTGAATATAATTAGAATATTTACTTAATTAAATATAAATGGTATGAATAAAAATTTACTGAGGTTCAATCTTGACTGAGTAAAATGCTGTATTGCCTTGACTGCCCGAATGATGTTTTTATATTTCACATCATTGAATGGGTGCATTAGCACCTCAAACTCAAAAGAGGAAGTAAGGAACTTAACATTTTTTATCAGTTTCCATGGTGAATCGACATGTCTAGGATTCATTGATGATGTATTTTGGTTGTGGCCATGCACGATCTTAACTCATTGTGAGTGAACTTAGACTTCACGTCATTCCAATCTGCTGTTCTAAGGCTGAATGGTCCAGTTTTTGAGTTCAGGGGAAATCAAGTCAGAACTCAGGTTTAGATTAAGAGCATTTTGAACCTGCTTGCTAGAATAGCCAAACAAAAGAACACAGAATAGAATAGAAAAACAAATAGAATCTGTTTTACAAGATGTGTTTGCATTCGGACAATATTTTGTCTTTATCACAATTGCTGTCATCTCAAATAACATTTTAACCATTTTATGTATGTTACGGTTATTGTAATCTCACTAAAAAGTCTGTATGCGTGCGTGCGTGCACGTGTGTGTGTCTATCTGTGTGTGGGGCTGGGTTCTAACCGATCCTAAACAGTTTATCAGATTGAGTTCATGTCTAGAGACCCTTTTGCTGTATTCTTCTCCGGCCCATTTCATTCTGTTCTTAAATTTCCTAAATGACACATTCTGATACTCCAAGCCACAATCATTGTCAGGTAGTTATAGTGTCTCCATTTGAATTTTGGCTGCATCTGGGTCCATTTGATAACATTGCCTGATTGCACCACATCTGACTTGCAACAGGATTAAAAAGGTCATCTCCCTTGTTATTCTACATAAAAATTTTTTGGGGTACTATCTTGTATCTTGTACTATCTAGTAGTAATTTCACTTTATTGACCTTTTTTAAAGAGAAGAGTTTGTGTAAAAATAACAGGTCCGTAACATGACCCAGCTCCTGATAAAAGCTACTTAAGACTTCTGGGTAATTTCCTGTATTTTTAGAGGTCATTCTATGTGCCTGTTATTCTTCGTTCTTTTACGAAATCACTGAAGGATTCACCTGTGCAGTCATTGATGCATTGAGTCTCTGATCATGCTTGGATTTCATTGCTTGATGTCTCACTATAAAAGCCAGACCCCAATTTGCCAGATAAATTGATCAGGAAAATCATGTCATAGTACAAAGCAGTGTTACCATCAAACAACAAACAAAAAAACGAGCTTTTAAAATTAGTCATCTGGCCGTAATCCATCCATCCATCCATCCATCCATCCATCCATCCATCCATCCATCCATTCATTCATTCATTCATTCTCAAGATTACTTATCCCAGGTAGGGTTGCTGGGACTTGGAGTCATCGTAATTCATAATGCAGTAATTTTCAAATTAGGGCTTTTCTTTCATTTCTTTTCAGGAATTTCAACAAAACTACATACTCAATTGTCTGAGAGCTCTTATTTTAATACAGTATCTTGAGTGACTCTCACAGTCTTTATTTACTTAGCTTTTCAGTGTGTAGATGAACTGTACATTGAAATCATATTCATTTAATGCCAATGCAGACCTTGTTGTTGCAGCATAATTGGTTCCAATTATCTTTGACTTTTATCTCCCCCATGGGAAGTGGTAGGAACAGATGACAGACCAATGAAACTATACTATTTCTTTTACTGTTCTTTCAGAATTTTTGTCTCTTTTGCTACAATGCTGCATTAATGCAGACCAAATGGGGGATTTGGAAGATGAAAGGGGAGACTGATAAAGAGGAGGGGGACAGTAGTGGAACAATGTGAAAAGGAAACCCAAAAAGAGAAACAATCTCAGAGAATATATGTGCCATTTATGATTAAATACCAAACCCAGTTGAGCTTTAAATGGGGAAAAAAACATCACTGTTCTCAAAAGTGAAAGAGGTAGTTTTATATGCTAACCCCAATGGCTTAGGATGTGTCCACATTGCTCTCAAAGGACCCATCTTAGTTTCAGATTTGTATTTCATTTCATTTGTTATCTGGCAAGCATGTCCCTCTGCAAGTCTGTGAAAGCAGGAAATAAGACATTATTCCCCCCCCCCAAAAAAAAAGGAGGTACGAAGGCAAGTCAGAATATTTGACATTAGTAGATAATTGTAATGAAAGGCTTTACATAATTGCCTGCATTGGTTAGTGATGGACTTGCAGTACATGACCACTAAAGGGAGTTTAGGATGTAACTGTCAAGAGGGCACACGCCTAGCCTCACCTCCTCTTCCTCCTCCTCTTGTTGAACTTCTTCCATCTTTTTACAGCAGATGTTGCCGTGCATCTGCTGGATCCTCCCAAGCGTCACTGTTTGGGTCAGTGTGGGAATTAGGTCAGAAAGATTGGCTCAGTGCTGGTTCTTGGCAGCAGTCTTCCAGGACCGACACTTTGGTGTGATTTGATTTTTAATATCTAGCACCAGCACCGTGCCTGTCACAACACTTGATTAAACATTTCATGATCAACCAGATTGTTTAATTAGACCTTGAATGAGAATGAAACCATTATCTCTTGCATGTTATTCTTGTTCCTTGTTTTTTCCCTCTCTGCTCAAGAGTGCGATTGAGCTGTCAGTATTGTGTGGAGATTCCGTCACTCACACATGCAACAAAAGAAAAATGAGCTAAAAACAGCATTCTTTGTGACCATTTTATTGTAAGGGGAATGGACAGAAGAGAGGCCCAAGGATGGATACTGTTTCAAAGTACTAGGTGTCTGTTTTGTGTCTTTGTGGTATCTCACCGTGGAGCTACAGAGTGAGGGAATCCTAAGTTTCGTGTGTGTTTGTGTGTATCATTCATAGGCCAGTACAGTTCTGTTTTCCTTTGTCTATTTGGGCAGGACCCAGGGTTGTGAGTTGTGTGAGTAAGAGTGACCAGATGTTTCCGACTTATTTCACTGTGACTAAACATCAGTACAACCTGGTTCAGACCTGCCTGACTGCCAAAATCATTTTCGAGTCTAAAATGCTTACATTTGAAAATGTTGAAGTGGAAATTTTTGATGACTCTGAATTTACTGTAAAAATGTAGGACGGAGGTGTGTCTGAAATGTTTTTGTTCTCATACAAAAAAGTCAGAGGGTGAAAGGGACACTTTGAAATGCTTAGATTTTAAATTATTGAAGATCTTAACACTACACAGCACTACTGATGATGTGTATCATGAGTCTAAATTTTCATCACAACTTCAAAATTTCACTCTTGAACAAGTACACGCGTTACATTTCTCACGCAATGATATCCCAAATTTGGAGTTGACACCCCCTCCCCAACCACCCACCCCCTCTCGCCCTCCAAAAAATACCGGGTAAAATAATTGTAAACATTTAATGGGGTTATCCCTGTTATATATTTGTCTATGCCAAATGTGAGGTAAATTTATCAATTCACAGATCCAATTTTGGGACCTGCCAGTGGTCAGGTCTGTTGAGACGTTAATCTGACCCCACATGATGGCTCATAATTTATTGAATTGCTCAAACTATTTAACTGCCTCTTAACTGCGGCATACATATTGCTTTCATTTGTTCTAACAACTGCATATATTTTGGTATTACATGTATGAAGCATGAAAATATGTATAGATTATAAAATAAACGTATGGTCACAACTTTTTCTCCATTGCAGCGATGGACGGAAGGGTGGGAAAATAATTTTCCAAGGGGGTCGTAAAAACTGATAAAAATTGTCTAGGACCACAGTAGTATGCTTAACCTAATTATTTAAAAAAGAGCAAAAAACAATATTTTTTTTATATAAAGCACTAAATTGTATTTCTTAATTGTCAGTTACTTGAAAACATTGGTTGTAGTTTGTTAAAACTGGGAAATAAAACTAAACTCATTATTATTATAAAAGGACACACATCAATGTATTTTCTTACATTTTTTAAGGCTGCTGACGATTATCTATTATCTATCCATTTTCGACTGCTTATCCGAGGTCGGGTCGCGGGGGCAGTGGCTTTAGAAAGAATTTCCGGTCTTTCCTTTCCCCAGGTACTTCATCCACCTCTTCTGGGGGGATCCCAAGGTGTTCGCAAGTCATCCGAGAGATGTAGTTTCTTTCCTGTCCTGGGTATGGAACACGCTTGGAACACCGCACCAGGGAGGCATCCAAATCTGATACCCCAGCCTGGCACTGAGCCTCATCTGGCTCATTTCAGTGTGGAGAAGAATTTCACACTACCTTTAAGGGAGAGCCCGGACACCTGGCAGACGAAACTCATTCCATGATCCTGTTCTTTCGATCACCATAGGTGAGGGTAGGACCATAGATCAATTGGAAAATTTAGAGCTTCACCATTCGGCTTGGCTCCTTCTTTACCACAACAGACCGATACAAAGTCTGCATCACTGCAGATCCCACACCGGTCCACTCGTTCCATACTTCTCTCACTTGTGAACATGACCCCAAGATACTTAAACTCGTCCACTTTTCCATCATAGGGGTCTTTTCACCATGTTTTGTCTGCCCCCTCACCTACGACTTGTTTACCATGGGTCATCCTACCAGGGGCGTGAAGCCCCAGACAACCTAGGTCCAAGGATCATTTGGAAACAAAAATCCTTCCACCATGGTAAGCTGACTGCTTCCTGGAGGGGCATTCCTAGTTGAGATTTCCAAATCATTATCATGGCAAATCATTCTCTTCCATCAATTCCACCCCCCATCCTTTTGCTATACTACTTGTCCTGTTTAAGATCACAGGAAGCTAGACCCTATCTCAGTTGGCTTTTGGTGGAAGGCAGATTACACTCTGAACTGGTCGCCAGTCATTCACAGGGCACACTCCCCTCTATTTTACTTGAACTAACTCCACACAGCCATGGCCAAGATTTGAACCCTGGTCCTCAGAACTGTGAGGCCAACGCTATACAGCTGCCCCACCATGCCGCCCTTCAACACTAATTTCATGAATTTAATCTACAATGCAACTGCCTCTTAACTGCAGCACACTTCCTGTGTGTTCTAACACCTTATGAAGAGTTCCTTGATTCTTGACTCTTAACTTTTTTATCCATGTTTGAGTGCAAAATTAAACCGCATATCACATGATTGCCATCTGCAAACTTTGGATTTGACTATTAGTTTCTAAACCTGGTCTCTTGGCTTTCTATCGTTAGTTAAAGTGCATCATTTCTTGATTATATGCTTTTTTTTAACCACTTTTCCAATGATTTCTTGTTTTTAAAATTACAGTAAACAAAGAAAGTTATGAATTTTTTAGGCTCACCTTCAACAAAAAATGGTCGCACAAACTGTCGAGCCATGTTTGTGCGCTATGTATTAAGATGTTGACCAGAAATTTGTGTATTTTCTGGTCTTAAAGATTTATAACTACATTAATTTGTTGTACAGAAATTATGCTTTTAGGTTATAATTTTTTATGATATCTGATCTTTCAGTCTGTTTTATAGTTGTGAGATTGCCATTTGTGGCATCTATTTTCTCAAAGGAGATTCTCAGTTTGTCAAACATGATGGTTTTTCAATTGCATTAAAAATGCAGTACTTCTTTTGCAACATAATGAACTGCATTATGTTGGCGCAGTGTTCTATTTGTATTTACATTGCTTACCAAGACGCCTCATGAGGCATTGGGTTTACTGACAAGACAAAAACAAATTCGACATATTGTAGAGCTCACGTTGCCTTTAGGTTTGAAGCCAAAATATCCACCCACAGGTCTGTTACATTTCACTTTGAAAATTTAAATCATCCTTTTGTTCCTTGGTTTTCTCCTCATCTGAGCAACTGCATTTGTGTAAGATAGCGGCCCCATGGTGTTGACCCCACCTCCCTGCCCCCCAGAGCCAAAGAATCTTAATACTGTACTTGATTAGAAAAATTCTTCCATTTATTTCCACTGTAAGTAAACACATCCTTGCTGAGACCTGTACCAAGGGTAAATTCCCTTGCACTCCAATTTATTTGGAGCACAGAGACAAGGAAAACCACATGGAGATATACAATGAAGAAAATAAGTATTTGAACTTCCTGCTACATTGCATGTTCTCCTACTTCGAAATCATGGAGGGGTCTGCAATTTTCCTCATAGGTGCATGTCCACTGTGAGAGTGGTAATCTAAAAACAAAAAACTAGAAATCACAATGTATGATTTGTGTGATATACCTGCAAATAAGTATTTGAACACCTGTATATCAGCTATAATCGTGACCCTCAAAGACCTGTTAGTCCGCCCTTAAAGGTCCACCTCCACTCCATGTATTGTCCTGAATCAGATGCACCTGTGTGAGGTTGTTAGCTGCATAAAGAATCCTGTCAACACCATACAATCAATAAGACTCAAACTTGTAACACGGCCAAGACCAAAGAGCTCTCCAAAGACACCAGAGGCAAAACTGTACAACTCCACACGGCTGGAAAGGGCTATGGAGAAATTGCCAAGCAGCTTGGTGAAAAAAGGTCCACTGTTGGAGCAATCATTACAAAATGGAAGAAGCTAAAAATGACAGTCAATCTCAATTGAAATGGGGCCCCTTGCAAGATATTACCTTGTGGGGTCTCAATGATCTTTAGAAAGGTGAGGAATCAGCCCACGACTACATGACAGGACTTGGTCACTGACCTGAAAAGAGCTGGGACCAACGTTGGTAATACATTAAGATGTCATGGTTTGAAATCACGGATTGCACGGAAGTTTCCCCTTCTTAAACCAACACATGTCAAGCCCTGTCTGAAGTTTGCCAATGACCATTTGGATGATACAGAGGAGTCATGGGAGAAAGTTTTGCGGTCAGATGAGACCAAAATGGGACTTTTTGGTCATAATTCCACTAACCGTGTTTGGAGGAAGAGGAATGATGAGTTCCATCAGAAGAACACCCTCCCTACTGTTCAGCATCGGGGTGGTAGCATCATGCTTTGGGGGTGTTTCTCTGCACATGGGACAGGACGACTGCACTGTATCAAGGGGAGGATGACTGCGGCCATGTATTGTGAGATTTTGGGGAACAACCTCTTTCCCTCAGTCAAGAGCATTGAAGATGGATTGTGGCTGGGTCTTTCAACATGACGATGACCCGAAGCACACAGCCAGGAAAACCAAGGAGTGGTTCCGTAAGAAGCACATCAAGGTTCTGGCATGGCCTAGCCAGTCTCCAGACCTAAACACAATGGAAAATCTTTGGAGGGAGCTGAAACTCCATGTTTCTCACCAACACGCCAGAAACCTGTCTGATCTAAAGATCATCTGTGTGGAGGAGTGAGCCAAAATCCTCCCTGCAGTGTGTGCAAACCTGGTGAACAACGACAGGAAACGTTTGACCTCTGTAATTGCAAACAAAGTCTACTATACGAAATATTAACATTGGGTTTCTCAGGTGTTCAAATACTTATTTGCAGCTATATCACACACATAACTCATTAAAAAATGATACATTGCGATTTCTGGATTTTTCTTTTCATATTATCTCTCTCGCAGTGGACATGCACCAATGATGAAAATTTCAGACCCCTCCATGATTTCTAAGTGGGAGAACTTGCAATATAGCAGGGTGTTCAAATACTTATTTTCTTCACTGTATCAAGGCAGGAAAAAAGCATGGCTGACAGTCTGTAGTTTGGACACCTCTGAAAAGTTTGATGACATACCTAAACTGTGTCAGTTATTTCTTATCTTATGCTTAATTTGTCCCAATAGTGAATATTGTTCATTTAGCAATAGGTTAGGGCATGTTCAGGAAGTGCATCAACAACTCAAACCAAGATATGATTAATTTCTCCCTGCTGTTCAAGCATCATCTTATGTCAAGGCATAACGTGTGGGGAAAAAAAAAAAACATCAGTCTACAAGAGAGAGCTGGAAAATTTTAGTGTGAGTGATTGACAAACACGTTATATAACTCCTATGAAGGAGAAAGGATTGGGAAATTCATCAGTGGAAGAGAGTTTTTAAGATATATATATATATATATATATATATATATAAAATCTTTTTTTTTTTTAAATGCCAACGCCCATTATTCTAGGCGTTATGCTGGCAGTTAAAGTTCCAATTACCCAATACGACGGAATAGAAAACCTTTATTTTTCAGAAAAAAATATAGAACAATGACACTAGTAACTTTTTATTGTAGAAATGCTCAATGAGGTGGCACGGTGGAGCAGCTGGTTAGAGCATTGGCCTCACAGTTCTGACGACCAAGGTTCAAATCCCAGCCTACCTGTGTGGAGATTGAAACAGTGATAGACAACCCCTATATTTTAAGCTTTCTGGCTGCATTAAATTGGATGGGTCAAAATCGTAAAACAGACATCCTCTTAAATCAAGAAATGTAACATCTCTTTAAAAATGCCTTCATTAGTTAGATGGGCTAAGTTTGGATTTGCTTAAGTATATTTATATAGTGATAGAGCCTCAGCAGAATTTCTGTCCTTTTGGTTTTAGGGGCCTGACTTAGTTACAAATGTTATTTTTGTTATTATCCCCCTTTTGGTTTTCTGGTTCTGGATCAAGGTCGCGATTCGGTTCATGCTGGGTTCGTCGTAAAGCCTCTGTATAACTCATGTCTTGATATGATTCTTAGTTTGATGGATCGAATATGGGAACGAGATTTTAATTAGATGCAGGTGTGCATATCTTGTATGGGAGGAGCTGGGTAAAGTGGGTCAGATTACAAGGTCATCGTCATGCATTTATAGCCTCTGTATAAAAGTGAAAGAATGCACACTTCATTTACAGTACCTGAAATTCTGGTGTGTTTTATGTCCTCTAGTCTGAAATAATGGTTATGAGTTCAGTTAGAGAGACATTTTTAGGTCAGCATGTTGATTTTGCAAGTCTGCACTAAACAAGGACCTAAAACACCACTATGTTTGGGCATCTTTAAAGCAGAGTTGCAGCCAAAAGAAAGTCGAATAGCTGTCCCACCCTACCTATCTAACTGGAGATTTTGTTACTGTTGGGGCATCTGTCCAGAGTTGGCAGATAGAGATGTTGATAGCTGTAAAGCTGAAAGGAAGTTCCAGCCACTCTAAAGTCCAAATGTTTCTTTTTTCATTTTCTCGTTTTGCTTTCGAGAGTTTTCCTTTGGGAATGAAAAGAACTCGTGGCCGTTTCCTTCAAACAGAATATCATTTGTGTATAGTTTTGCATTTCTTCTTAAAACCTGCTGCAGTTGTGGAATGGGGGTTTCCTTTCTACTGTGATTTTAGCAAACAAAAACCGAGACAAAAAGTGGATGACTCATAGTATCTGACTTGCAGATTGCTCTCACAGAGACCTTCTGTGGATGCTAGTCTGCACCATGTACATAGTTAATTATGTTTGCATATTTACTGTTTCTCCTGGATCACTTGACTGAGATTTATATGGATTGGAAGAATGAGTCATATTTTTTTGTAACCATACAAACATCATTTTTGTTGTCATGTCAGTCCCTTTTCAAACAAAGTGTTAAGACTATTTCTAGAGTTTTTATGTTATTCCTTTTTGTTGATTTGTTTTTGTTTATCTTTTATCCATCGATCCATTTTCTGAGCTGCTTATCCTCACGAGGGTCGCATGAGTGCTGGAGCCAATCCCTGCTATCATTGGGCAGGAGGCATGGTACATGTAGAACTGGTTGCTAGCCAATCGCAGCGCATATGGAGACAGATAACAGTCACACTCATACTAACACCTAGTGGCAATTTAGAGTCTCCAATAATGCATGTTTTTGGGATGTGAGAGGAACCCGGAGTTCCCAGAGAAAACCCACGCAAGCATGGGGAGAACATGCAAGCTCTGCACAGGTGGGGCCGGGATTTGAACCCTGGTCCTCAGAACGCTATTGCCATATTATACAGCGAATACTCGGTTCTCAGACGTCGGATCTCGAACAAATCGTTTTTTTAATGAAAATTTCTAGATTTTTTTTTTTTTTTTTGCCACTGTTTTCGAACGAAAATCCAGTACTGGAGTGCCCCAAAAAATCCCGGAAATAACATAACGCTCGCGGCCTGACCAGCTGACCCAGGACTTGCTTTGTTATTGTGAATTACAACGCTCCCCTGAAAAAAAGAGGAAATAACGGATCATCGGGAAGACGGAGGAATACTTCCATACAGATTTGAACCTGTGGCTGTAAATAATGTTGGCTGTTCGGATGGTTCTTCGGATGTGAATGACGCGGAGTCTGACAAGCGAGCGCCGCCGAGCGAGCTCCGCCAAGTAGTGAAGCCGTGACCCCGCTCCCCGAGCATTCCACCTGAAAAAACATCTGAATCTTCTTCTTTTTCTTTCGGCTTGTCCCGTTAGGGGTCGCCACAGCATGTCATCTTTTTCCATCGAAGCCTATCTCGTCCATCCTCCTCTCTAACACCCACTGTCCTCATGTCCTCCCTCACAACATCCATCAACCTAAAAACAGCGAACGACGAACGCTCTTATTTGGAATATTCAACATTATTTACAGTCGGAGCTCACTCGTACCCCCACCGCTTGGTGGAGCTTGCTCGTCAGACTCCTTGTCTTTCTCATCCAAAGAACCATCCGAATATTCAACATTATTTACAGCCGCAGGTTCAAATCTGTTTGGAAGTATTCCTCCGTCTTCCCCATCAACTGATACTATTTCTTCATCAGATGAGGATAAAGCCGAGAAATCACTGCTAGGTATAATAGTCTCCCATGTAATCGAGCCTTTGGTGCGGCACCTCATACGTCACATCCCCGCACATAGGTCATATGACTTGCTAAAATGGCGGCCTCTCTGAAAATTTGTAGTCGTCGATAAAAATCTTCTCAGAACACCATTAAATGAGAGAGGATTAACATTGCATTGTGTCATGGTCCTGCCGGTCCAGCCCTGGCTGTGCGGGTTCCTGCACAACTGCGCTGATTGGGAGGTGCACAGCTTCGCCTCATGCTGGCTGATTGGCCCCAGTGTATATATGACCATGGGGACGACTGGTCCGGCGCCAGATCGCTGCGGCTCATGCCCCGTTCCAGCACTCCCATATTTCTGATCGTATTCCCGTGTGTACCGATCTCCGCCTGTTCTCCGACTGACCCCATAAGCCTGACTCCTTTGACACTTCTGGCTTCTTTGATCGATCTCCCGTGTACCGACTCCTGCCTGCCTGCGGACCTGCTCTCTACGCCAAACGTCCTGACTACCACTGCTGCACCTGACTGCCTGCCTGATCCCTGACCTTGGAGCAATAAACTTTTTTTCCAATTTACCTCTGCGTCTCCCAACTCCTGCATTTGGGTCCTACCTCCGTTTCGATGGGTCGTGACACATTGTCAAGATACAGTACATATTACATGACCCATTTGATAGATTGTTGATCCAAACCACCAGAATTTCCCTTTAATATCATTTGTAAAATGTCCACTGTATGAAGGTGTACAGTACAGTATACACATATGATGTAGCTATATATAGGCACTGCTTACTATATGAAAAATTTCAGGACACAGAGGTAAACCTGCATTTTTTTCCTTCATTTTTCAAAAGATGTTTCCCTATAGAATATAATTAAAATATGAAATAATATTTTCTGGAGTTGGTATCACTGTGGACGACTGGTTAGCACATCTGCCTCATAGTTCTGAGGACCGGGGTTCAAAACGCGGTCCCTCCCATGTGGCATTTGCATGTTCTCCCCCTGCCTGCATGGGGTTTCTCTGGGCACTTCGGTTTCCTCCCACATCAGAAAAACATGCATTAATTAAGATTCTAAATTACCCACAGGTGTGAATGTGAATGCAAACGATTGTTTCTTTCTATGTGCCCTGCGATTGGTTGACGACCAGTTCAGGGTCTAGCACGTCTTTCACCTGAAGATATGTGGGACAGACTCCAGCATCCACACACATTTTGGCCATTTATGCACTCTGGCGTGTGTGCATTCCCTCGTCTATCTAGCCAAGTGCGCATTCTTCCAAAGACTAAAGTGCATCCTCATCTGCACTCCAGAGGCTACAATAACTCTAGTTCCTCCACTTAGGTAAAGTTACCACATTATTCTCATCAGTAGCCAAACATCAACTTATGGCATACGAATTGGGGAAGACAAATTCAGCACCGGCAGACACATTTTCCTTACACCTGTGTGAGGCATTTTATCTTCAAACATGGTGCATGGTTGCGTGGAGTTTGTCTGGAAGCACTGTTCACAACAACAGCATTTATCTTAGTGGTGTGATGGCGTGTTAGATGTATAATCATTTCCTGCCTGTATATGTGGTAGGGTTGCTGAGCCAGCTGATCAGCAGCTGCCTCACACACTTTCCCATTGATGGTTTAAATGATGGCGGTCAAAATATGCATTCATTCTTGAGGTCAATATTGTGATGAAATAACATTTATTGTACACCACTTACAGTATTTAGTATTGAGAGAATACAAAACACCTGCTCCTCCTCAATGTGGCACCTTATACAAGCGGTGCTGATCTCTTACTGTTGACACACCTAACTTCCAAAGGAAGGTTAATGTCTTATTTAAAATGTAGAAATATTTCCCGAATGGATTTGTATGGCAGTCTCGCCAGAGAGACACTATTTGCCAGTGATTGAAGCCTAACCCAGACTTCAATGAGTAACACCTCATGGACTGTTGCACAGATATTTGCACGGTATGGATAGGGTTCTGTCAGACTTATGCAGGTACTCCTCAAGCTAAAGGCACTATTTCCAGATGGAGGGTTTTTTGTTTCTGCCATGTTTTTTGTTGCTGGCCCTGCACTTAGAAGCAAATCACACACTCAAGGAGCCATTCAAGGAGAAATGTTGGAATGATCTCAGGAGTCCACAAACAGTGCTGCACCTCTTGAGCTGAGAGGCTATACACAGTGCCTTGCTCAAAGGCATCTCAAAAGTACCCAGCAAGCAGACTCCACAATTACTGTAGTTGCCATTTTTACATTTTTATTCAATTGGGATACATTGTCTGATTTTCAAGTGTAGAAGAATAAATTTTCATGTTTAATTGTACAATGTCAGTGACATTTTCATGTCAAAGGTTCACTGTATACAACCAGTACCTCAGTGTAGAATATGCTTTGGACCAAATTGTACCTTCTTACTAAAGACCATGTGTTCTGACACAGTGAGTCATGGGACACGATACGCTGCCAATAAGTTACTGCAAAGAGTCTCATGTTTCAAATCTAGCTGCTTTTCTCAGCCTCTATGTTCATCTTCACACAGCTGAGAATGCAAACTGCTCTCAGATGGAAGTAGAGAGCTGAGTTTAACAAGGGTTTTGCAATTAGTGCCAATATTTGTGTCCGCTGTAGTATTTCATTGTCTAGGTCCATAACTTGGACTAGTTGTGGTGGCTTAGTTTGGAAGGACTTTGCTTTGGAGCTATAGGGGGAAATCATGCTGCACAAGAAGAAAACCCCCCCTCAGAAAACTAGTCTGCCTTTTGACAGCACTTTTGTTCAGGTGCCCCAAAGCAAGAGTTGGAACACACCATTTTAGCTAAGGGCGTGCTGCCTAAACCTTTTGGCCCCACTTTTTGCTCACTACCATGTTTCCGGTTTGAGAGTCCAGAGTACTACGAGTGAGCTAAAATTCTGGGCTGCCGACACAGCTCAGCACAAATGTATGTTGTTGTACCTTATATCACCACATAAGCCAATCTTGCACAACACTACATAATTAACAATGTACATTTTTTTGTCATCAGCTGAGTTTACTCTTGATGATTTGCTCTGAAGTGAAGCAACCAGGGATGCATAGTCTGGACAGTAGCTGCTGATAGCCAGCCTCAAGTACACTTCCAAATGATCATCAGTCATGGTGGAACAGTTCTTGGACATGATGGTTTTCACATGGGAAAAGGCTGACTCATAAATAAGTGAAGCCAAATAACGAAGTCAAGGATGTTGCACATTTCATCATGTTAGGGTACTCTTCCCTTACTTACTTTTCCCCAGTAAGGTCCAGAAATTTTCACGAGCTTTGAACTTCATCTCAATGTTGCCTTGTCGTGTCAATATCTCATCCTTCACTCCAAAAAAATTCAAGTGGAACAGAGTAGGCATTTTTGATGCAATGAAACAACCCCAGCATCTTTCTGAAAAGAGTAGCTGATGAATGTAGCAATTGGCTCAAGTAAAGCAAAGTCATGAAATCACCTGTGTACTTCAGGAGTTTGACAGCCTAGTGTGTTGAGCTGCAGTCATTTGTGTAGTGAAGAGCAGTGGGTAGAGGACACAACCTTGTGTGTCTCGGTGCTGATGGTGCGTGTCGACGAGGTAGTGTCCCCCAGCCTAATCTACTATATCTTGGCAATGAGGAAGTTGTAAATGCCCTGGCAGGTGACAGGTGAGACGCTAAGATGGAGAAGCTCGAAGGAGAGGAGTTCAGGGATAATGCAGTTGAACACAGAGATGAAGTCCATAACAGTATGTTAGTTATTATTTTATCAAGCATTTGTTCATATCATCCTTGCCCGAATCATTCTCTTTGCGAGCGGCTGTGTGACCCAGAGTGACCCAGCGACACCTTGGGAGGTGATGCACCCTGTTGCTTACTTCAAAGAAGATGGTCCTCAACACCATAAACATGCTGTAAATTGGATGGCCTGCTGATCTCTTACAGCTTTATTCGGACAATGCTGCAGCTTTGAAGAAATGTTTACTTTCATATTTGTCTTTGTGTTGGTAGTGCCAACTGTTCCTCTATTTGTTTTGTAATCTTGTGACCCTTTGTTTTGAGAAACTAATAAAAAGGGGGACACTGGTAAGGCTGACTCAGAATGGGTGTTGGAGTTGCAGCTGGTCAGCCAAACCCATGTCTCTCTGGGCTAAATTGAAGACCTTTCTTGTCCCTTCATTTCCATAATTCATCCAGCAGTTGGGTTTAAACCTAACACAAGATCCTCAAATAGGTTCACACACTGCCAAGGTGTTCGAGGATGAAGTGATTAGATCATCCGCAGACCCGTTAACTCGGTAGGCAAAATGCAGGGGGTGCAGCAGGGGACCTGGAATGCTCTTGAGGTTGTACAGCATGAGGCGTTCTAAGGATTTCATGACCACAGATGTGAAGCGAAAAGGCCTGTAGTCATTCAGGCCCGAGATTGCAGATTTCTTGGGCACCAGAATGAATGTGGTGGATTTGAAGCAGAATGGTGCTTCTCATTGTTTCGGAGATCAGATAAACATCTTTCTGAGCGTGTTGGTCTGCGCAGACTTTGAGGCAGAATGGGAACAGAAGGTCTGCGGCTGCTGCTTTTTTATCTTTTGTTGTTTGAAGATGCCAATGATGTCCTGGCCAATCGCAGGGCACAATGAAACAGACAACAGTCACACTCACAATCACACCTATGGGCAATTTAGAGTCTCCAATGAATGCATGTTTTTGGGAGGAAACTGGTGTGCCTGCAGAAAACCCACGCAGACAAGGGGAGAACATGCAAACTCCACCCAGTCCTCGGAACTCTGAGATCAACTCTCTACATCTGATCCACCATGTTGCATCCAGTTCTGTTCTGTTTGTACTGTCGTTCTTCACTTGGGGGGATTGTTGCTTGTAATTGTTTATTAATTGTAATGCATGCAAGATTGATTTGGCGTCGTTAGTGCTAAACTGTTTTTTCCAGCTGTGCTGCATGGTTCCTCTTTGCTGTGGTAATTTCTTTTGTCAGCTGGTTTCTTGTGTGATTGTACACGGCCCTATCCCTCTCCAATATGCAACCTCATTAGCGAAGTTGCTTAGATTTGGCAGTGAACCACAGCTTATTACTGAATCTGCGAAAAGACTTTGACACACACTTCTTCACAAAACTGATGTAGGGGGTAACGGTGTACACATATGCGTCCATACTTCCAGCTAAATTTTCAAAGACACTGTGTTCTGTGTAGCTGAAACAGCTTTGAATTTCTACATTTGCTTCATTTTGTCCACTTTTTCAGTGATTTTACTGAAGGCTTTGTGCATTTAAGTACTTCCCTGTATGTAGGTATTAAGTTGTGCTTAGTTCTATTAATTAACTCTGCACATTGTGGGGGAAGTGAGAGACAGGGAGAGAGAGAGAGAAACAGAGAGAGAGGGAGAGGTGAGACCCCTTCAAAATACTTGTACATAGTTCAAGTTCCTTCTCTTTTAATTGATACAGATACAGAATGGGGCTGAGAGGTCAGATGTTTTTGAAATACGCCACAACAAATGAGTTCTGTTAATTTTGTTTAGACCTTTTAGTTTAACATTAAATAATAGTTTACACATTACTTGTTGCCTTATAATAGAGTACCAAACTGTTATGTGTTCATTGTTGTGTTGTACAGGGTGGGGCAGAAAGGATAGAATTTTTTGAAAATCTAATAAATGGCAACTGCAAACAAAGTTTATTGACATCAGTGTGTTTCTATTGAAACAGCACTTGACACAATGAAGTGTGGCAAAACAACATCATGTGGTGTCTGTTTTCATTGATGCATTTCTGAAGGCGCTGACGGAAGTCAGCTTCCACCCTCTCCAACATTGCTCTGTTGATTAGAGTAACTACCATGTAAATAGCTTTCTTCAACTTGTTCTGTGTATTGGGTCTGTGAACACACACTTTTCTTGAGGTGTCTCCACAAAACACACATGAACAAATTAGGGGGACAAGGGGGGCAAGAATTATCTGCAAACCTGCAAATGAGGTGGTCTCCAAAAAGAGGATAAAGAACGACCATTGATGCTCTGATCATGCTGAAAACCACATGTCGGATGTGTCTTTGTTGTATTCAGCCACAACAAAGTTATCATCACAATCTAACGCAGAGTAATAGTGGACGACTGGTTAGCACATCTGCCTCACCGTTCTGAGGACTCTGGTTCAAATCCACCCTTTGCATGTTCTCCCCATGCCTACATGGGTTTTCTCCAAGTACTCCACTTTCCTCCCAGATCTCCAAAACATCCATGGTAGTTTGGTATGTGCCCTGTGATTGGGTAGCGACCAGTTCAGGGTGTACCCCACCTCTCGCCCGGAGTGAGTTGAGATATGGACCACCATGCCAGTGAGCCAAGAGCGTACAAGTTGTCCAGAAAATGAATGGCTGGAAGGATGTCACACTCGGATGTCACGTGGTAAGAGATCAAACTACAGTATACCAAGGACCACAGACCAAATCAGTCGAGCAATCTTGCCGATATATAAAGCCAACTTCCATCAGTGCCTTCTGATATGCATCAATGAAAACGGACGCCACCTGTTGGATGTTGTTTTCCACACTTGTGTCCAATGCTATTTCAATACGAACACACTGTCAATCAAATTTTTCAGCTAAAATGTTCAAAATGGGTCCTCCCCTACCCCGACTTAATTTCATTCTCATTTAATGTTAATATTATATTGAAGGTGATGCCCCCCGCCCCCTTATAAATATAAAATAAATATGGATGTAGACCTTCCTCCAAAGCGATAGCCCACTTAGCATTTGCTAACTATGGACGGGTCGGCCCTGCTGTGGGGTTCTGTATTTTTAAACACATAGCAAAGTTTAAAGTTGTTTTTAAGTCTATGAAATCCTATTAAAGAGTTTAATAAATACAAATATTTTTGGTATATTTGTGGTCGAAACTATTGTATTATCAATTTGACACCATCCCAGCAATGCCTCACAGCTCAAATTGTGGTTCTTACATGTGTTGCAAGTTATTTTTTGTGGTGTGCCTTTAGTTATGAATAGTGTTTCATCTACCACATCATCTGCAAAGAGCAAAGATGGAATTCTGAGGCCAGCAAACCGGACATCCTTTATGCCTTGGCTGCACCTCGAAATTCTGTCCATAAAAGTTATGAACACAATTGGTGACAAAGGGCAGCCTTGGCAGAGTCCAACTCTCACTGGAAACAAGTCCGACTTATTGGCGACAATGCGGACCAAACTCCGACACCGGTTGTACTCTCACCAAACCCCGCACAGGAATCCCCAAGGGACACGGTCGAACTCCAAGTCCACAAAACAGATGTAGACTGTTTGGGCAAACTCCCATGCACCCCCGAGGAGCCTCCCGAGGGTGTAGAGCTGGTCCACTGTTCCACGGCCAGGACTAAAACCACATTGCTCCTCCTGAATCCGAGATTCTACTTCCCGACAGACCCTCATCTCCAGTACCCCTGGGTAGACCTTACCAGGGAGGCTGAGGAGTGTTATCCCCCTATAGTTGGAACACACCCTCCGGTCACCCTACTTAAAAAGGGGGGACCACCACCCCAGTCTGCCAATCTTGGACTTGGAACGGATTATGCTATTTACAAGTAAAAGGCAGGCGGCATGGTGGATCAGCTCTAAAGTGTTTGCCTCACAGTTCTGAGGTCCAGGGTTCAATCCCAGGCCCCCCTGTGTGGAATTTGCACGTTCTCCCCGTGTCTGCGAGGGATTTAACTGGTCACTCCGGTTTCCTCCCACATCCCAAAAACACACAACATTAATTGGACACTCTAAAATTGCCCCTAGGTGTGATTGTGACTGCACCTGTTTGTCTCTATGTGCCCTGCGATTCGCCGCCAACCAGTTCATGGTGTACCCTGCCTCCTGCTTGTTGACAGCTGGAATAGGCTCCGGTACTCCCGTGACTCTTGTGAGGATAAGCGGCTAAGAAAATGGATGTATGGACATGTAAAATGGGCTTCTCCTTACAAAAAATTCAGACTATGAAACGACTTCCGTAATGGATTAATTTAGAAAGTAGAGGTATCTCACAATGTACATCTTATTTTTATGATTAATCCTCATCCACAAATCCATCAAAGTCCTCATCTTCTGTATCCAAAAGCAACAGCTGGGCAAGTTCTCCATCAAACATGCCAGGTTCCCGCTCCTCTTTGTCAGAGTCAGTCTTGTTGCTGCACTTCTGAGAAATGATGCCAGCTTTTGTGACAGGTCGAACAACAGTGAAAGCAGAAATGTAAGCCCAAGCATCCACAATCCATTCACAAATTGTGTGGTAACTCACCTGGCACTGCCTCCCAGTCTGAGTATGCCATCTGTCATCCGTTGCAGCAATTTGACGTAATACCACACTGCTTCCAACTTCACTTTGAAGACCCTGTTTACAAAAATGTCCAGCGATTGAAGTTCCTTCGTTTCATTTCGTCAAAGCTCCTTTTCCTTCTCCCTCCACTTGTGAACCATGGATTCATTGATCTTGAATTCTCTCGCGGCTGCTCCATTCCCATGTTTCTCCGCGTGACTGTTAGCTTGCAGTTTAAACTGTGCTTCGTATGCGTGTCTCTTCATTGGTGCCATTTTAGGGGCTCCTTATCCAAAATGATGTTCTTTTATACAAAGCAAATACCTGGGAGGCGTGCCTTTTAGCATCCTCTTTCATGCTTAGCCTTCCCATTTTAACCTCCAGCACAGCATTTGGCAGAAGAGTTGTGAACATTTCTTTACATCTGTAAACATACTAAAACTGCTGGTTCTTAATTTTGAGTACCCACATGATTAAATTATTGGTCTAACTGACGCATAAAATGAGAGTTTTTAGTGTACTCTGCTTTGCTTTGATAATATTCAAACTACACGTAAAACTATTAGCTTGGAATAGAATCATAAAACATATCTGTCTATAAATGTAATGTCAACTACTTTTCTCAGGGAATTCATTACCACCCAGAACTTCTCCTACACCAATCTTTCAAGCAGATTTTCTTTTGAGTATTAGTAATTTATTGGCAATCAAAAATTATTCATTTGACAAAGATCTAACAGTTTCCTTTTTTATTCAGTGTTACTGTCTAAAACCTCAATCTATCCCGTGTTTAACCGGGTTAGTTGTGCAGACTTGCACAAACTAATTACTTCCATCAGGCTGCCTTTGTTGGTGGTGATGACCCAGCAAAAATTGTAGTGAAACTTGCTATTTTGCTGGTGGTTGTCTGGATGATTAACTGAACCAGAATTATCAGAAGTTCAAAGTAAAAAATCAGACTGAGGAGACAGTGTGGAAGTGAGGTTTTTGGGTTTTTTTTACCATTTCTAATGCCTATTGGAGAAGTCCCAGCCCGCCTCAACACTAAGTGCAGCTGGAAGGACACTTTGAAGAAGACCTCCCATATCTTCACTGAATAATCACGCAAGCAACATTTGATGAAAACAGTCAGCTACTTGGATGAGTCCTCGCTTTTTAATACATCCATTGAAGTTAGATGGTTTATGAAAAGAATTGGATTACAGCTTTTACATTCGCATCAGAAGACTTTTATTAAGAACAATTGCATTTGTTTTTGCAAACCTACAATGAAAATGTCAAGCTAGTTTTTTTTTTTTTTGGCTTGTCAGGGGTCACCACATCGCGTCATCTTTTTCCATGTAAGCCTCTCTCCTGCATCTCCATCTGCCTTCAGGTCTTCCCTCACAACATCCATCAACCTTCTTCCTCTCACTCTTTTGCATGGCCGCTCCATCCTCATCAACCTTCTACCAATATACTCACTCTCTCATCTTGATTTGTCCAAACCATCGAAGTCTGCTCTCTCTAATGTTGTCTCCAAAACATCTAACTTTGTCTGTCCCTCTAATGAGCTCATTTGTAATCCTATCCAACCTGGTCACTCCGAGCGAGAACCTCAACATCTTCATTTCTGCCACCACTCCTTCCTGTTGTCTCTTCAGTGCCACCGTCTCTAATCCGTACATCATGGCCGGCCTCACCACTGTTTTGTAAACTTTGCCCTTCATCCTAGCAGAGACTCTTCTGTCACATAACACACCAGACACCTTTCGCCACCTGTTCCAACCTGCTTGGACCCGTTTCTTCACTTCCTGACCACACTCTCCATTGCTCTGTATTGTTGACCCCAAGTATTTGAAGTCGTCCACCCTCGCTATCTCTTCTCCCTGGAGCCTCACTCTTCCGCTTATATGTGCATGAATGAGAGGGGTGCGCTCATTCATGCACATATATTCTGATTTACTTCAGCTAATCTTCGTTCCTCTCCTTACCAGTGCATGCCTCCATCTTTCTAACATTCCTCGCCTTGGTCCCTGCTTTCACTGCAGATCACAATGTCATCTGCGAACATCAAGGTCCAAAGGGATTCCAGTCTAACATAGTCTGTTAGCCTTTCTGTTACCACAGCAAACAGGAAGGAGCTCAGAACTGATCCCTGATCCAGTCCCACCTCCATTTTCAATTCTTCTGTCACATCTATGGCACACCTCACCACTGTTTTGTTGCCCTCATACATGTCCTGTACTATTCTGATATATTTCTCTGCCACAATGGACTTCCGCATGCAGTACCGCAGTTCTTCTTTTGGTACTCTGTCATACGCTTTCTCTAGATCCACAAAGACCTTCTCTGTACATTTCCTCTAGCATCGTCAAGGCAAGTAATGCATCTGTGGTACTCTTTCTAGGCATGAAACCATACTGTTGCTCGCAGATCCTTATTTCTGTCCTGAATCTAGCCTCCATTACTCTTTCCCATAACTTCATTGTGTGGCCCATCAACTTTATTCCTCTATAGTTCCGACAGCTCTGCAAATCGCTTTTGTTCTTAAAAATGGGAACTAGTACACTTTTTCTCCATTCATCTTCTTGCCTGCTCGTATTCTGTTGAATAACTTGGTCAAAAACTCCACAGTCACCTCTCCAAATTGCTTCCATACCTCCATTGGTATGTCATCAGGACCAACTAACTGTCTTTCCATTTTTCATCCTCTTTAGTGCCTTTCTAACTTCTCCCTCAGTAATCATTGCCACTTCCTGGTCCTTCACACTTGCTCTTCCACTCTTCCTTCTCTCTCATTTTCTTCATTCATCAAGCTCTCAAAGTATTACATTACAGTGTCTATTTAGCACACTATTGGCACCAGTCAACACATTTCCATCTCTATTCAAAATCACCCTTACCTGCTGCATATGCTTTGCATCTCTGTCCCTCTGTCTGGCCAACTTGTAGAGATCACCACAATTTCCTTCCAGAATTTCTCTTTTAACTCAAGGTCACACCATACCTGTGGGGCATATTAGACATAACACCCTCAATTTCAAAATTCAGCCTCATCACTCGATCTAATATTCTTTTAACCTCCATGAAATTCTTAGCCAGCTCTTCCTTTAAAATAACCTCTACTCTATTTCTCTTCTTATCTACTCCCGGGTAAAATAATTTAAACTCTACCCCTAAACCTCTAGCCTTATGACCTGTGCACCTGCTCTCTTGGATGCACAATATATGAACCTTTCACCTAATATGTAAACCAACTCCTTAGCTTTTCCTGTCATAGTCCTAACATTCAAAGTCCCTACACTCTGTTGTATTCTTCTGCCGACGAATCCGCTTTTCTCCTCTTCTTCAACAAACGTTTAACTACATTAAAAATACATTGCTAACCAAACCAAGCCAACTATAAACTATGAACTATAAATTTGAAAGCCCAGTTCCAAATTTACTTCATTTATATATTTTCTTAAATTCCCAATGATATCCCATCTGTTTTTCTTGGTGTAAAACTGAATTATTGCTTGCACAATATCTTTAGTAGGGATGCGGTGACATGTGAATCATGCTCCCTTTTATGGTGAATGTTGTTTTGCTCCCTGTATTTGTAATACACAACTAGCTTTTTGTTCATTGTAATGCCTGTGCTTTCATCCTTGATAAGGGTGTGCCAAGGTGGAATTTTAACTGCACTATTTGATTGATTGAATTAAAACATTCAAAGGCATAACTTTTGCTACATCAGCTTCTTTGTATAGTCAGGTATTTTGTCATGTGATTGTGTATTTGATGAACTGACAGCAGAGATGCATTCCTGTTGATGGCTAGGAGAAACTTGTCGAGGAGAATTTTAACATGCTCTGGCTACGGTTTGTTTACCAGTGTCAGCTCGTTCCTTTTCTATCTCTTTAGTGCTCTCCCCCAACAAAGTACTGATCCCAATCCCCATCTTACATCTGCGTACAATTATAACTCCTTTCAAATGACTTGTGCTGAATGTGACGCTTGAGATTGTCCACCTTCCATATCTGAATTGGATTGATGTAGCAGCCACTCACGCCTCACTCTCATTGAATCACATTGCAAAATGGCACAAACTGAATAGTTATATGTTATGCTTTCAATTCAGGTTGGATTTCGAGTTTTCTTTTGTGCCCAATGCAGAATGTCTGTGTGCAAAGACCACATCAGCAATGTGCAATTACGCATGTACTAAGCTTAGAGGGAACAGTAATTGGAACTATTATAGTGGGATATAGGCCTCTTTGCCACCCCAAATGAAAAACCCCTAACCATTTGTGCTGATCAAATTTAACAGAGATCTTTAATGTAGCAGCAGGAAATCACTATCTTTGAGATAAATGTTGATGGTTTGGCTTCTGCACGTTTAATAAAGTCACAAAATGTCAAAATGGCCTTGCAGCCTTCGATTTTTCTGTATATGATCCTTGAAGGAAAAGGTTTGGACACCCCCGGGTTAAGATGACCAAGAGCAATTGAGGTAAAAGTATCCCAAAGGATCTCCTTTACATAGAACCGTGTGATTCTTTTTGTTGCTGCGAAGTTATTCTTTATGTTTGTGTCACACCCGATTACATACTAACAGCTGTGATCAGTTAATATAAACAATTCAGACTGAACATAAATGAGGGATTCAGATCTTTGCTGTCACTCAGCTCTTATTTATTCCTCTGGTGCCTGCTGCACTGTCGATCAGAATGGTTGACTGCTGTCTTTCACATTCTGCAGAATGAAGTCTATAAGGGTTTTATTCAGATCAGTTACATTTTTCTGTCAAAGTCAGGTGATGTATAATTCATGTTAAGCATACTTTTTAAATATATTATTGTCTTTTACCCTCATCCTTCCTCTCCATCTGTTATAGGTACTTCGGGGTGCTCAGCTCATAGCAGTGGCATCAGCTGAAGGGGGGACAGCAGCGGTCGAGGGCACCTCTCTCCCTCCTGACATTCAAGTGCAATATGTCCAACTTGCCCCTGTCACAGATCACACAGCTACAGTACAGGTAAATAAAACACCCATCACCAACTCTTCAATGCTCTTGTACCTGGTGTAAACAGTTGCTTAGTAACACATTCATTGGTTGACATTTCAATTAAACTCTCGATCAGTCACAATCTCCTTTAGTTCATAAAAACTTCATAATAAATGAAACCGGCAGTCAGTAGCACACACAAATCCACTCAGGTTGTTCTTCTAAACACATGGCCTTTTTTTGGTTTGGGTGGGCGGGGGGGAACCATAGTTTTGTTTGTCTGACCAGTTTATGGTGAGAGGCAGGAGCTGCATCAGTAGGAGTAGATGGCAATGGATAGCCTTTGTTACGATGCCAAACACAAATGCAAGAGACAAGGATCTCTGTCCTGCTAAAAACTAATAAACATGGATAACCAAAGTAATTAAAACAAGATTCTTTGTCCTTCTAAAAACTTGTAAATGTCTATAACAAAAGTAATTAAAACATCAATGTAAAACAACAAGCTTTAATGCAAAACACAAATCGGACTCGACCGCACAATTTTGGATTCTTGAGCAAATAGAATGCTTAATTTGTCACTTAAAGGTGCCGAACCAAACCAAGTGTTTTAGCCCAGCCTCTTTTTCTTCAGTCATGAACACAGACCTTGACTGAAGGATGGGAGGCCTGCAATTCTTTAGATGTCCTGGGTTCCTTTCTGACTGTGCACTAATGGTAATTTTTGTAGGTCGGCCATTCTTCAGAGTATTCACCACTGTTCCACGTTTTCTCTATTCCTGGATGATGGCTCTCACCGTAGTTACTGTAACTTCAAACCTGAAGCTTTAGAAATCACTTTCCAGGCATAAATATAAATTACTTTTATTTCTCGTCTGTTCTTGAATTTCTTTGAATTGTGGCATCTTGTTCCAGCTTTTTGAGATATTTGGTTGATTGGATTTTGGGTATCCTTCCAAAAGCTTGTGACAGTACTCTGCTGGAATTCTGGCCCATTCCTACTGACAGAACCAGTCTAACTGAGTCAGGTTTGTCTGTCTGTTTCCTTGCTCGCACACACTTTTTCAGATCTGCCTACAAATTTTCGATGGGATCCAGAATAGGGCTTTGTGATGGTCACTCCAAGACATTGACTCTGCTATCCTCAATCCACTTTCTAATCATTTTGGCAGTATGATTAGGATCATTGTCAATTTGGAAGACCCATTTGCACCTAAGTTTTAGCTTTCTGGCTGATGTCTTAAGATGTTGCTTTCATATCTCCATGTAATGCTCTTTCTTCATGATGTCCTATGAAAAGCTCTTGTTCCTGCTGGAGCAAAACAGCCCCACATCATGATGCTGACACTTTCATGCTTCCCAGTTGGTATGGTGTTCTCAGGTCTACAAGCTTCCCCATTTTTCCTCAACGTTGGTCATTATGGCAAATTTAGTTTCATCAGACCACAGGACGTCTCTCCAGAAGTTAAGGTGGACATTCCCGTGATGATTATACTTGTGTGAAATTGTTTGGACAGCTGGATGTGGCACCTTCAAGCATCTGGAAGTTGCACCCAAGGATGAGACAGACATGTGGAGCTCCATGATTCTTTCTTTGATTTCCTGGCTGATTTGATTTTCCCTTGATTTGAAACAAGGAAGCAGAGTGCTTGTGGTGTGATAAATCCCCAGGTGAGGTGTCAATTTACTCACGTTATCAGTTAACGTTTCAAGAGCTTTCAAAGCCATGAACTCATCATTTTGGCTTCTCCATGTTCTTTAAAGACAATACTTTTTGTGTATGTAAAATGTTGATTGCCAAAAAAATAATATAAAATTCTCTTTATTATGGCGTTTAACAAAATTAAATTATTTTGATGATCCTGACTGACCTGAGACAAGAGACGCTTAGTCTGATTTGACTTCAGACAGTGAGGCAAAAATTAAATGTGTTTTTGCACAGTGTATGTAATGTAATGGCTTCAACTCTAACTACCAAAACTCAACTTTTAATATTCAAACAAACAAAAAAAAATAAATTTGAAACATGTAAAATAAAATCCATCCATCCATCCAATTTCGGTCTGCTTATCTTCATTAGGGTTGTGGGTGTACTGGGGCCTATCCCAGCTATCGTCAGGAAAGAAGCGTGGTACAATCTAAACTGGTCACCAGCCAATCCTAGGGCACATATGAACAAACAACCATTTGCACTCACATTCACACCTATGGGCAATTTAGAGTATTTGATCAAACAAGTAAAATAATAATCCTAATTGACAAATAAGGTACAAAAACATATTTCGGAAAAATAAATAATATTAGTAATCTTATGTTAGACAGTGAAGGGGAAATAAATGACTGTCTGCTGCTCCTGCTGTGTGCATTTTGGCCACTTAGTGGCAGTGTATTGCAATTAAAGTTGGGGTGTCATTAAACAGTATTTAACGGCTGCTCAGGGAGGGTTAGAAATAAATGGTGTTTGTATGTTAGTGTCATCGACCCAGTTACATTGTTCTATATAAAACAAAGCTACCGTTACATTTGGCAAGATCCTTGTCCCTATATTATTACTTAATTATACTTGTTTTTACATTCTCCCGTGCCAACTATTATTATTATCTATCAGACATTACTCGTCCACTCACTGTAGTAGTCTTAACATGCTCCATCAGATGTACATCTTTTGTTGACCAATACTAGTCTCTGGTACCCGAGTAGCATCTGCTCAACTTCCACGATCAATTGAGGAATATCTGCAACATTTGCACAACCGACGTCTCAGATTATTGCATGACTAGTCTCTGTAAACGTCATACATTCCTTGAAGTCCTGGCACCCTTTGCACAATGCTCATTGCACTGGATTATTGCCCTATTGGACACTCTAACTGCTCTAAATGATAGTGGACTCTGCATCCTTTGCACAATTGTCAAAAAAAAAAAAAGTTCCATCATTGCCAGATTACTAGCAGCCTTTATTGCGCCATGACTATTGCTGGAATGTCTTTGTTTGTCTGTTGTCATTAGGTTTGTTGTATTAGAGCAGCTCCAACTATCGGAGACACATTTCTTGTATATATCTGACATACTTGGCAAATAAATCTAATTCTGATTTATTATTATGCTGTCATTTTGCAACATTAAAATATCAGAAAATGAATAAACATGGTCTTTTTCATAAGATCCTGATCAGCACAAAACATGTAATCAAGTTTGATTTTTGTCAAGTAATCAGATCAGGACATCACTAGAAACCTGACTTTACACGATCAGGATTTTTGTGGCCCAGTCTGTCTGGTGGCCATCCAGGGCACCAAAAGCGAGGTGTCCACCCGGGCAGGTCAGGAGGTTGGCCCGGACACCGAGCACCAGGGTCCCCACGGGGTGATTCTGGCGGACGTCTTCTAGGCGCAACCTAACAGTGAAGCAGGAACCAGACGGAAGCATGCGACTGCTCCGAACGAAGACCTCCCAGGGTAATGGTTGTGAGGTGGCTGGGGATCGGTCGCCGCTGAGGCTCGGTCAGGACGCGACTGTGGGTCGGTCACCGCCGAGGCTAGGTCGTGAGGCGGCCTTGGGCCCATCGCCGCCGAGGCTTGGTCGTGAGGTGGCCAGGAACTGGTCGCCACTGAGGCTTGGTTGTGAGGCGGCCGGGGATCAGTCACCACCAAGGCTACGTTGTGAAACGGCTGGGAATCAGCCGCTGCCAAGGCGAGGTTGGGGGGAAGCCGAGGATCAGTCGCCGTCGTAGGGTGGCCCTCAGACAGGGGCGTCAGGAGGCCGCGTGCCAGACGCCGTCAAGACAGGGCCGTGAGGCGGCCGCGTATCGGTCGCAGTCGAAGCAGGGGCGTGAGGTGGCCGCGTGCTGGCCGCCGTTGAAGCAGGAGCGGGGAACGGCTGCGGGCCGGTCGCAGTCTACGAAGGAATGTGAGACGGCCGAATACCTGTCACCGCCGGCACTGGAACAAAGGGGACCGTGATGTCGTTGTTGCCGGGGTGGGGGGGGGGGGCGTGAGACAGCCGACGAGCCTTCGCCACCACCAGGACGGGAACATGAGGCAGGCGACAACCCGTTGCCACCACCGGGACGGGAACGTGAGGTGGCCGACAAGCCCTCGCCGGGGCCTGGTCAGGAACGTAAAGTGGCTGGGAACCAGTCCCTGTAGCCACCGAAACATGAGCGTGGTCCACTGGCAAGACTGTTTCCACCGTTGGTATGCCGTGGCAGCAGGTCAGTCGCCACTGCGACATAGGCTTGGCTCGGTAGCATATTGGTGGTTGCCGGAGCGTGAAGATGGTTTGCCTGGAAGTCTGTCGCCACCCCAATGTGGATGTGGCGTGGCAGTGGGTCAGTTGCCATCGCAACGTGAGTTTGGCTTGGTAGTGGGTCAGGCGCTACCGCAACGTGGGCTTGGTTTGGTAGCGGACCAATGGGAACCACGACGTGGGCATGGCTCGGACGGTAGTCTAATTTCCATGAACCTGGTTCGTGAAGACCACAAGTTCCACCCTCTGCTGCTCTAACTGCTCCCGCATAAAGCGATACAAAGCCCCGTGGTCCTCGGATCGTTGCACCTCGGGGGTCGTGAATCCCTCCCCCCCTGGGCCGGAGGCTTACCGGTTGATTCAGCGTCTGCTGGCTTGGTCGTCGGCGGGAGTTGGCTGTGGCTTGGTAGCTGGCGAAACATGGGTGCATGTCGGCTGTGGCTCGGCTGTCGATGTAGCAGGATGCCGCTGTGGCTTGGTTGTCGGCAAAGCGCCGGCAGAGGTCGGCTGAGGCTTGGCCGTCGCTGGAGCGGAATGCTGCTGTGGCTTCGCTGTCTTGGTCGCCGCGGCTTGGGAGATGCCAGGCGGCACCCTGCTTTGGCGTCTCCTCTGGCTGCTACACGGAGGGCCCAGATAGATGGCCAACCGGGTTCCCAGGAAAGAATTAGAGGAAGAAGATTTGGGCTCACAGGGCAAAGGCACTTGGAACCTGGAGGCGCGTGATCGCGCAATGACGTCATCAAGACTCATTAGCGGAAGGGAGAATTCGCCTTTGTTGTCCGAGTCAGAATCAGGCACCCTGTCAGAAATGTAAGTCTTCCTCAAAGTCCGAAAAATCCGAGTCCAAAAAAATATGCGGTATTGAGCGGGTCGTGGTCAACATATAATCTTAACATGCGGGCGGTGTGAGTGACAAGGAAGGAGGGGACGACATCATGGAGCCCACCCGGATAGGATATGCTTGGTCCTTAGGCAGGCTGTGTGCCTGCCGCCGTCCCCGGCAATCTTTCTTGCTGGGTCCTGTAGTGGCCAGTTCGTTCTGTCGCGGGCCCCCGATGCGGGGAAGGACCCAAATGCAGGATTCCAAGGCGAATACATGATGATCAGTGGGTTTTATTCTCAACTGAAAAGATGCACAAATACACAGTCCAAGAAAGCAGGATCCAAAAACGAGAAACAGGGTCCATTGACTGTGAAGCTCTGTAGCGGAGTAACCCAGGATGCAGTGAAGCATACTCACTAACACAAAGCACACTCACAACGAACTGGCAAATGCCAGTCACCAAAGCTCCAACTTAAATACAACATCCAATTACAGTCCCAATGTGAAACAGCAGTGAGCGGTGACAGGTGTTACCGGCCCGGGTAGTGGCCACGCCCCTCTTGGCCGTTGTCCAGCCTGGCTCATGACAACTTCTGCTTTAGTTCAACTTACATTTGACGTTAGACTACGACTGTCTTTGTTTTGTAGAGGCAACACGTTTGTTTTTATGTGTAAAATTAGGAAACGTTATGAAAAACTTCAGTCATTCTCAGCAATTTAGAAGTCTCTTCCGTGATTGTAATACAAGATCTAAATTGCAGCGGTTTCACTATTAAACTCAAACACATACAAAAAGACATAACACGGAGTGGAATTTTATAGAAAATCTAATTCAATGTAAAAGTGAAACTACATGGAATATAATGCAGAGCGGCTTGACTACAAAAAAATAGTAATTGAAAGGAAAATAGCATACATAAGTGGAAATGGAGAAGACCACACCAATCATCTTGAATCTGCTCTCACATTTAACCCATGAAAATTGTTTTAAAATCCTAAATTAATCTGAAATACTCCCAACATTGACCATTTTTCCAGAAGCGCAGGTGTGTGGACTCACGAGTGATGATGTCCCTGTGTGTACTCTTAATTCATTCCAAAAGTGTTCTATCTGGTTGAGGGATGGACAGGCCAGTCAAGTTTACCCACACCAAACTCTCATCCATGTCTTTATGGAACTTACTCTTACTTACTTACTAGAACAAAAAGGGACCATCCCCTAACTCAGGGGTCGGGAACCTTTTCGACTGAGAGTGCCATAAAGCCCAAATATTTTAAAATGTAATTTCAAAAGAGCCGTACAGTATTTTAAAAACTAAGTACAGGTGTATTTGTGCATTTATGTAAGACCAGCACTTTTAGAGTATAATAAGTTTGAATTATTTTAAATAACATTGTTACGCTGTTGATAACAATGATGACAGAAGTACTTCTTACATTAATGCAACTTCTGGTGCTACGCAGTTTTGCGGATGGCTTTATAGTCTGTTTCATACGTCGTTAGGTTAAGCTTCATGCAGGCATTGAAACTTCCATCCGTTAATCGTGAACATATTTCAATTTGATTTGTCATCACACTGGTACGACGGTGAACAGTTCTTGCCGACGAAGGCACTTCTTTTATTCGTTTGATTATCTCATCTTTATGCAAAGTTGGCAAAATGTTTATTGGCAACATTCAAGTACGAATGCTTTGGCATACTCCCCAACTGAGAATTTAGACACACAGCAGAACCCCGCCTCTCCACAAAAGCTGTCCATTCTTGTTGAAAACTTCGGTGGTACTCGTGTTTTTTTTCTTTGAGCCACCTTTGTCAAAAGTGTTTCCATTATTAATTGTTCCAACATGTTCGACTGTTATGCGCCTGTGGACATCAACTGCCACACTATGCTACGGCAACCCTACTATGTCAAACTGGTTCTACGTCATTTGCGTTACTTCCCACACTAAACTACGGCAACCCCACAAGGACAAACCTTCTCTGCGCATTTCCGTTGCCTGCACGATAGAAATCACATGTACAGTATGTCGTCATGAGGGCTCCCCGAGCCATATGCAACCACCAAAAAAAGTGAAGTATGGCTTGCGAGAGCCACAGGTTCCCGACCCCTCCCCTAACTGGTCCCATAAAGTTGGGAGAAATACATTTTCGATAAGCTCTTGGTATGCTGAAACCTGCAAAGTTCCTTTCACTGGAAGTAAGGAGCCAACATCTGGGCTCAAAGTTGACCAATTCCTGGTTCAGTATTGGCATTCGTAAGAAGTAGCATTCACCGTGTTGGAAGCTCCATCCATTCTGCACATCTGTTGCTGAACAATACTAGCCTCTCATACCTGAGTAGTATCTGTACCACTTGCATAATTGAGTGTGCAAATGTTTCAGATACTCCTCATTCGACATTGTCTCAAATTTAAAAAGGCCCAGCAGCGACTCCACTTTCTGAGAGTGCTCAGGTAGAACAATAAGGAAGCTAAGCTGCTTCAGATTATTGACTGATTGATTGATTATCGTGCGACTAGTCACTTTCACCCTCATCTATACATACATTCCTCGAAGTCTTGACGCCCTTTGCACAATGGTCTTTGGCATTCTGTCTAAATGCTAGAGGACTCGGCATCCTTTGCACAATTGTCCAAAAGAAAAAAGATGTTCCGACATTGCCAGATTACTAGCAACCCTTATTGATCCGTGACTGCTACTGCAATGACTTTGTCTCAAAAGTATTTTCTGTCAGTTGACTGTTTGGTTTCATACCCAACATGTTTATTGTACAGACATATTTGTCGTACTCGAGTGGCTCCAAGTACGGGGGAGAAATTTCTTGTGTTTTTGACATACTTTGCAAATAAAGATGATTCTGATGACCCATTAGGTTTTTGGGCTAAGAGAATGAGGTTACCACCCAGGATTTCACAGGACAAGGCTCCATTCATCTTTCTTTCGATGCGGAGAAGTCAACCAGTCCTCTTTGCAAAGAAACCACCCCCAAAGCATAAATGCTGGTGTGGATGGTGTTTCTGTGGTAATAGTCAGAATTCCTCTCCCTCCAAACTCAGCAATTAGCTCATTCCCAACGACTTTTTTTTTGTTGTTTTTAGTTTTAGTTGTTCTCTCAGTCTTACTTTGAATAATTCAGATGTTCATTGGGAAAGTTTGGACGGGCTTATGCATGTGCCTTCTTGAGCTGGGAGAACTTACAGGCTCTGCAGGCTCGAGATGATGAACAAGATCCTCTCATGTAGTTCTGGGCTGATGCCTAACCTTTCTCATGATCATTGAAATCCCATCTTGCCAAGATTGACCGTCATTTGCTTGTCTTCCATTTTCAAATTATTGCACCAATGGGTGTAGGTGCCCATTTTAGCCTTGTGCAGGTCTACAGTCTTGTCCCTGATGTTCTTAAAATGTTCTTTGGTCTTGCTCATGATGGAGAGGTTGGTATCTGATTGATTTATTGATTATGTGGCGATGTCTTTATAAAGGTAACAAGTTCCCAGCTATCATTGGACAGTAGGCAGGGTACACCCTGAACTGGTTGCCAGTCAATCGCAGAGCACATGGAGACAGACAACAGTCACACTCACAATCACACCTAAGGGTAATATAGAGTCTCCAACTAATGCACGTTTTTGGAATGTGGGAGAAAACCCATGAAGGCACAGGGAGAACATGCAAACTCCACACAGGCGGGACCAGGATTCGAACCATGAGGCGAACACTCTAACCAGTTTTTCTACTATTCCATCACTGCAAATTCATTTAAATTTTTTGTAAATGGGATTTTCTTTGAAATACACGCTCTCACACTCTTAACTTGAATGTGTCTTTAAAATTATAAACCACTTGTGTCTTTGTTAGTGGGTACATTGACAAAATCAGCAAGGGATCAAATCATTCTTTCCTCCACTGTATTTAATTTTGAAATTTTGCAAGGAAAGGTTACTAAATTTATTTCTACCTAATGAATTGTTGCAAATCAAATGATTCCAAATTAACCAGTATTGTCCTTGAATTAAATTGGCAACCACAAATTATGGTACACTGTAAATCGAATCGTTGCTAAAATGAATCATTAGCAGCCCTCGTTCCCATCCTGATTGTCACCACACGCACTGTATTTGAAATAGTGTGCCACAGCAAGCAATCCAACTGATTGGTTTTTCAAGTGATTGGCGGAGGTTTTGGTTCTTCTTTTGCAAATACACAAAGCTGTCAGAGGTTTGATCCGTCAACAGCCTGGTTTCACTTGGGCTTGGTTTCAGTTAGGACCCTATCAAGCTAACCATTTGTCAACAACTTGGTGTCTTTTGCCCGATTTTTGTAAAGATGTGAATTTTTTTAAATTCAATCTAAGGACCTTGTAATTTTACATCTTGGTATGCTATTTCAGTTATCCTCTGTGTTCAAGTAGAATTGCTTTTGCCCCCAACCAACCACTAAATCCTGGACATGAAAATCATAAAGTATTTCAGCAGTTTAACTGAAAATTGTGCCATGAAATTTCAAATATGAATCAACGTGAGCTGAATAGTACAGAATGCAGTATGACAGTTTGGTTTTGATGTTTAAAACTCTAAACGTTGATGATTTATTGTTCAAAGTTCAGCCAAAGGTGAAGGATGGTATCTCTTTGAACACTGTGAAACTGATAGAATTACTGTCATCTGTTTCTAAACACATGGTAGCATTTATACAAGTTCTTTAAAAATGACCCAGGGATTTGGATTTATTTATCTTTGTATTAGCATTTTTCAGCACTGGGTAATTTCCCTGTCATGTACAACATTCAGTGCAATTTCCTCAAAATGCTGATACTCTGTAGAAAACCTTTCTGCGCTTACCCCCTGCACAGTGTCACCCGGTTTACCGGAAAATGCAAACATGCTAGCTAAAATGCACACAATAAATCATGTCAGAACATTCTCTGAAAAGTATAACAGAGAGATTGTTATCCTTCCAAATGGAGAGTAATGCACACGCCGCGATACTTCATCATGGCCAGAATAGTTGCTTTTCAATGAAAATGGTCCATGTGAGTTTTACGTGTTCTCTTCAACAGCAATGCTTAAAATATGTGACATGCTGTGATGCAGCTGTCTTCAGTCCGCTGGCCTACAGGGAGAAAAAAAAGCCTGCAGGTGTGTTTGATGGAACCCCTGGCAGTGACTCACTCATGTCTGTTATCACGGTTTGCACGCAGACACCATCCACAGTCAGAGGAGCAGTCAAATACAAATTGCTAATTGTCAAAATGGCCTGCATACAAATGGGCCTGAAAAATGGCGTGCTGTAATACGTATGTCCTTGTTCTCAGTAAACAAACCATGAAACACTAGCTGTGTTGTAAATGTACTGTTCGTTTAATGTACAAAAACACCGCTGTGGCCGGCTATTGTTTTTTTGTTGAATTCTTTTTTCAGTGATGATTGTTTAGTGTTTGACAAAAAGTGTTGTTTTCATAACGTTTTCAAATTAAATCTTCAGGTCAGGTTTATTAATGGTGAAAGATGTTCAAATGACAAAATGTGAACATCATTTGTTTACAGGAATATATAATGATATAAAGGTAAATGATGTGAGGAAGGTGGAAGGAAGTACCAAGATACAAACCACTTGAGCACGGAGTGATCTTAACATCCCTCCACCAGTTTTCTATACCGCTTCTCTTTATTTTGGTCATGGACAAGCTGGAGCCCATTCCACCTGACATTGGTGAGATGTGGGATCCACCCTCGACTGGTCACCAATCAATCACATGGCACATAATGTACAATACACTCATATTGAATATGACAAGTTACTTCAATTTGGGGGGAATTTTCTAAGAATAAGCACTTCTAAAATTGTACAAATACATATAATGTAAAAAAAAGTACAAGACCTACTCTCCTGCCCACAGCGCTCTTCCATCCGTCCATTTTCCATACTGTGGGTGACATCCATGTTGGATCTTATCCCTGCTATCTTGGGGCGAGAGGTGGTGTACAACCTGAACTGGTTGCCAGCCCATTGCGGGGCACGTATTAACAAACAACCATTCACACCTTCACACTGGGTTATTTAGAGTCTTCAATTAACCTACCATGGATGTTTTTGGGATGTGAGAGGAAACCGAAGTACCCGGAGAAAACCCATGCAAGCACAGGGAGAACATGTAAACAGGTGAGGCCAGAATTGAACCCGGTCCTCAGAACTCTGAAGGCAGATGTGCTAAACTGTCTTGGTACTGTGCTCCCCCAACTAGGATTTTTACGATTGTTCAAAAAAAAAAAAAAAAAAATCATGCTGTGTATATGCTCCCTCTCAGTACAGATCATATCCGTAAAATGCCATTCTGCACAGCCACTGATTTCCTGTTTCTATTTTACACCAGGTTAATGCTTCTGTTCCTCTTTTGCTTGTCCCAGGCTGCCGAGCTTGCTCCTGCTCTGCAAGCCGACATGGAGGTCAAAGAGACCATCCAGGGAGAGAATGGCGAGGTGGTCCAAATCGTCACCCCCGTGGCTACCTGAGAGAGGCACCTGCTTTCTGGACTACTCAAACTTTTGGCCTTTACAGCACTACTGTGCTTCAGAGGTCCACACGTTCAAGGAAACTGACAGACATTAAGGCCAACAATTTAAGAAATTCCAAACATCAATCCGAAACGGTGTGAGCAAGCCATTTTTTTTCCGTTTTGTTTTGGATGTCCTTTACCAAGCAGATGTCCATAGCGAAACGAGCCATGATTCTTCTGCTGTTGATGTGGTGTATTCATCTAAAGAAGGAATCGCCCCGCCCTTGAATCCACACCGGGATTATTGTCTGTCAAGGGCGATTGCTGCTTATGCAGAGAAATGGCACATACACACTTGTTTACAATGGTGAAAAATACTAACATTATAGTCAATGATGTCAACGTTAATGTTCTCATCCAAATTGTGAACTTCTGGATTGAATTTAAAATTTGCTGAGAACAGCTACTTTCACAATGAGCTTGTTTTATCAGTTTTCACAAGTGAATCCATATTTTTTTTTCTCCCAGCTGCGAGCTCCTCCCTTCACTTGCCTCATCACGTTCCCATATTGTTCTGGTTTGTCATTTGATTTATCTATTTGTTGCTTGGTGGGGGGGTGAATGCTTTTGTTTTGAAAGACCGTGAAATACGGGAGCTGGTGCCAATATAAGTTGCTTGCAGCATACCGAGGAAAGCCTGAAGGTGTTAATCCCCATTTTTGGCTTTGAAAATATACATACATGTGAATAAACCATGTTTGTGGTTGTATGTGTGTTTTGACTTCGATTCATAACCAGAAATTAACGTGAGCAAAATGGCTTCTGTATGTTTCCATACTTACACCTACATTAACAAAAAATTCAAAGGAAGCTAGAAATTGTTCAGAGTATACATTTTTGATTAGGTTGCCTTTTTGGTACACATTTACCATGGCAACAAGACAGCCTGGCAGGTTTCTGAATACTCCTTCAATCCACTTATTACTCATGTGTGTTTTGGATTGGCTAAAAGATTCTCAAAAGATGAAAATCTTTCCAGCCAGTAAACAAAGAAGAGATAAGCAAGACATTGTGAAACAGTGTACGGCTTTGGGGAAGTTTCCCATGCTTGGTGTGATGTCATCGTGTATTTTGGAATGGGAGAAAGAAGCAGGCGACAAAGTGAACTTGATAAAACAACATCCAAGTCTGAAGTCTTGACTGCTTCCTCTGGTTTCCCCCTCAGTCTGTTGTTGCTGTCTGACCTCTACGCAGCCACTTCATCTTGTCCACCCCCCCATCCCACTCCCACCCCTCTTATATAACTGTGATGCTATGCAATTCTCACTCTCCTCTTTCTCATTGAGTGTTACACCCTGTTTACGCCTCTTTTAAAGTCTTTTGCTAAGCGGGTTGAGTTTGGAGGGGATAAGTCGGTCAGCTCATGGCTGTACAAACAATCCTGCCATTGCTCATTTCAAATAAACTCCTCCCAGTGATCTCTCTATTTGCACTCAGAGCAGGCTCTTCTCTTCACTTTTACAATCCTGGGTTCCATCCAGGTGTTGCTGTGGTTCTCTTAGCAACGGACCCTCTCTCAGAATGTCTCCAAGATAACCTGCTGGAAACAGAAACAAAGCACTTGATAGAAGAAAGCCATGTTTAAGAAGGAGTATCTGCACTGACACGTTGATAAACAAAGTAAAATGTTCTGCAATTTGTGTTTGGCAGATTACATTTCTATAGAACAATCCTTGGCGTTAGTATACAATTCAATGATACAAATGGCGTAAAACCTTTTTTTCAGGCATTTATTGTATGAGCAGCACAACTGTGTATTGTCCTCATTGCCAATCGTGAGTGCCGCCAAAAAAGCTTTTTCTATTGCTGTAATTGAGCTCAGTTTGGTGGGTTGGATGACCAAAAATCTTATCAGTAACGAGGAAGACAGTCCATGGCGTTTTGTTTTACAATGTTTTTTTTCCCTTCTGGAGCCTCTGTAGTGTGTAGATGGACCACCCACCGTTGGGAGTTGCTTTTACACCTCTACACAAAGCTGTCAGCAAACAAATGCTCAACTGTATAACATTTGTCACCCCAAATTATTGCTACAACAGAGAAAACTTCCTTTTCCCCGTTGCATTCTCTGTACTCCGTGGAAGCCCGTCTCTGTGTGGAAGAACACGAGAGCCCATGATGACTCCCTCGTCCAGTATCGATTACCTTTAACATCACAAACGTTCTTCTGGATCAAAGCATAATTAGTTTCCCATGCACTCTAAAATCTTTAGCAAGTTGTTGTAGCTGCAAAGGTGGACCAACTCCAATATTTATTACTTTTCAGTTCCATGCGTAGTCCCAATAGTTTTGTTCACAAACTATGTATTTTCCCTCTCAACTGCGATTTGATTTATTATCTGCATAAGCAGCACGCCATAGTTGCTGCTCACCTGCCATCAGAACCTCTGAAGGAAACATTATCGTGGGATTTATAAAGATCACTGGACACAACAATCCTAAACTGCTGACAGAGCCAGAATTCGACTGATTTATGCGGGGAGAGAGATTACACCAGGACGGCAGTGTTTAAATTGGACCTCGTCATGCAATCCCATCATTAAAAGTACTAAAACCAATACACGCAAGCGTAGCTTTCCAAGACATCTCTGTTCTCTCTCTTAGCTCTGTGGTTGCAAATGATCAGGATTCTGTTTGTGTGGCTGTATTTATTTATTAAACAACTGAATGTTGGAGCAATGTCTCAGCATGTCACATTCTTGCTCTACAGTATATTTTTGTTACATAAACAACACTATTCTTATGATGTTTAGGGTCAAAGTAGTGTAAATACCATTGATGATTCATTGTGCTATTATTGTCAGGCATATATTATATCCATCTAATTTCAAAGTGACTTATCCTCACTAGGGTCACGGGTATGCTGGAGGCTGTCCCAGTTGACTGCGGGCAAGAAGTGGGATGCACTCTGAAATGGTACGTTGAGACACAATCATTCAAACCTATGGACAACTAAGAGTCGTTAATTAACCTAATGTTTTGGGGATGTGGGAAAAAAACTGGAGTACTCAGAGAAAGAATAAACGGGCACAAGGAGAAGATGCAAACGCCATAAAGGGGAGGCCGGATTCTAACTGTGGTCCTGAGAACTCTGAGACAAATGTGCTAACCAGTTAACCTCTGTGCTCCCCACATAGATTTTATTCTCGATTTATTATTTTTAGCACATATACTGTACCTGCATAATTAGCCACCCACTGAAGTAAGGGGCAGTTTTCCAGTGGTCAGGCGAGAAAGGAAAGGATTTAGATGCCTTGCTCAAGAGCACCTTAGTCATGGTGTGTGTATAAGGAGAGGCATCTCATGGTTGTCTGAAAGCTGCCAAAATGCTACTGTATTTAAAGGAGGTACAGTAATGGTTTTTCCATCACATTCTGGCCAAGATTTAATACACTCTTTGGCTCTTGTTTCTGCTGTAAAGTTGAAACAACATTTTGGTTTATATGGGAAAGAATCAGTATTTCATTTATTACTCAGAGCACAAATGTAAATATGAAGTGATTTTATATTGCTTGTAACAATTTATTTGTATTTCAAGTATATTTTATTTGATAATCATGTGTTTAAGCAGTTTATAGAGGCAAACATATTCATCCATTTTCCCCACCACTTATCCTCACTAGGGTCGCAGGCGGTCTGGCTCTCGCCCAGAGTCTGCTGGAATAGGCTGTGGCACACCTGTGACCTTTGTGAGGCGAAGCGGTAATCAAAACGGATGGCCGGAAATTATTTTGAAATACACGCAAAAGGGGCTACAGTAGCCAAAGATTGTACAGTACTCAAGTAGGAGTACTATTACTTGGGAATAATATGACTTAAACAAAAGTAAAAAGCACTCCAAATATTTAGTTGCTCAGTGAAAAAAAATTCTCATGAATAATTGATGACTAACTTCAGATTGTTTTTTTAAATCAAAACTTGAATGTCAAATAAAATTAAAATAATATATGGGAGTCCACGCACATCTGCCACCATTTTAAAGTACCCAGAAACGAAAAACAGATGAATTGGGCTCTACAGAAACATTATTTGCTTTATTCACTTAAATGACTTAATGAAGACGCTGCTTGCTGGAAAGAATTATTTATAGTGTGTGTCTGTGTTTGGGTGTGTTTGTGTGCAAGCACATACACATGTGAGAGAGACATATTGCAAGCATGGCACATATCCGCAAGAAGCATGATTTCCATTGATTTATAACCATCAAATATGGCTAATGTTGCCAGATGCACTGCCAAAACAAAAGAAACACATGGAACAATTAATGCAAGGCTAAAAGGTGTATCGGCGTCTGTAAAACGCTTGCAGGAGTTTTTTTTCACCCCAAAATGAGTCATTTCGATTGTTCCAGTAAGGCTTTGTGTGAAGTCATGTGGCTGCCTTGTGCCATCTGATGGATTAATTGAAGTCAATTGACACTAGTGCTGGGTGGGACGGTAGAGTGACTGGTTAGAGCGTCTGCCTCACAGTTCTGAGAACCAGGGTTCAAATCCCAGCCCTGCCTGTGTGAAGTTTTGATGTTCTCCCTGTGCCTGGATTGGTTTTCTCTGGTCACTCTGGTTTCTACTGACATCCAAAAAACATGTACTCATCAGACACTCTAAATTGCCCCAAGGTGTGATTGTGAGTGCGACTGTTATCTGTCTCCATGTGCCTTGCGAATGGCTGGCAACCAGTTCAGGGTGTACCCCTCAACAAGTTCTTCCTCATGTTTGTGAGCACGTAGGGTGACAGCTGCAGCTGGCAACTAGGGTGGACTGAATGGGTTGCAACAATGGGAAAATTTAATTTTAAGAGCAATAAGAGTAATAGCCCATCAGCAACATGCAGTATTGGGGAAAAAAGACAACTATGTACCAATTCATTTTCGGAGCAGTGAACCTATCTCAAAATGTTGAAATACGAACTATGAGCTGAAAAGTGAACTGAACTATGAAGTAGTTCACATAGAAAATGAACTTTTCAACCACTGTACATGGTGCTCATAGTGTATAATGCAAGCCAGTTCACACTGTTTATAAGTACATCGTCAAATCTCACTACTGTCTGGAAATTGGTGCTGGGCGGCAGAGCAGCAGCCAGCAGGGCCGTTTAGCCTAGTGGTGAACAGCAGGAGATGTTCACCCCACTGCGTCCGGACTGTCAATGAATTGCGTGTTTGTGAAGCTAGCATTGGCAAATTTTACAATATACCCCCAAACCTGTGCAGTTCCTTGTATTTTCACTTATGGAAGCAGCATCTAATCACCAAAATGGCTAATTCTGTGATCAAGCCGTGATCGCCAACTCTCACTGGAGCATTTCACAGCTGAGTGTAAAGCGGCTGGGATGAGAATCAGCACCTCTAAATCAGAGACCAAGGTCCTCAGTTGGAAAAGGCTGGCGGGCCCTCTTCGGGTAGGGGATGAAATCCTACCTGAAGTGGAGAGGTTCAGGTGTCTCAGAGTCTTGTTCACGAGTGAGGGAAGAATGGAGCGGAGGATCGACAGACGGATTGGTGCAGCGTCTGCAGTGATGCGGATTTTGTATTGGTACATTGTGGTAAAGAGGGAGCTAAGTCAAAAGGCGAAGGTCTCAATTTACCAGTCAATCTACGTTCCTACCCTCACCTATGGGCACAAGCTGTGGGTCGTGACCGAAAGAACAAGATCCCGATACAAGCAGCCGAAATGAGTTTCCTCTGCAGGGTGTCCTGGCTCTCCCTTAGAGATATGCATTGAGAGGAACCAGATGAGGTGGCTCGGGCATCTGATTCAGATGATTCCTGGACATCTCCCTGGTGAGGTGTTCCGGGCATGTCCCACCGGAAAGAGACCCCGGGGATGACCAGGACATGCTAGAGATATTATGTCTCCCGGCTAGTTTGGGAATGCCTCATGATCCCTCTAGAAGAGCTGGAAGAAGTGGCTGGGGAAAGGGAAGTCTGGGTATCCATGCTGAAGCTACTTCCCCTGCAACCCAACCCAGAAAAGCAGACCTCACCAAACACATAGAGTATACTCACCACTCCCATGTCGACAACTCAGCTGAATGAGAATGCCGTGTATCATTAAGGGCTACTGCTGGCTTCCCTGTTCTAACACTGCAGTTCTTTTTAATGTTTGGCTTCACCATGATACTGCTTCTGTGTATTCTGTTGGTGGATTATTATTATTATTCTTTAAATTGGACCTACTACTACATAACATTTCAAGTGAAGACTGTACAATTAGGAAAGTATTTTACTTCTTTACTTGCTCCTTTGTAAATGTGTTTGCTGTCATCTTATCAGAGGTTGCAAAAGTATTCTAAGTCTGTAGTGAAGTAGAAGTATACTTTGTTTTTTCGTATGCTTTTTTTTCCCCACTAAACAGCAGGATTGGCTTACCTCATCTTTACCCTCCCAGGATTCCTGTTTTGAGCATTCTCTTCTTTCAGTTTGAAGGGGAGCAAACCTTGATTTAAATTATTTTGCAGTCATTTCTTTGGCCTTCTTCGTGGTACTTCTCTGCAGATACAAGTCCTTAAAAGGTTCATCGTCCTTTGTTCTTCCCACGTCTTCACCTTATCATTGATGTCATTAACCCACACCTCCATCCTAGTGCTCTGACTTTTCTCTATCCATCACTGTTACTCCTTCCATTTTTCTTAGGGTTACAACAGCAGCAGCCAAATGTGTTGTACAGTTTTGTTCTTTCTTTGCATTTTCTGGGCATTTTTCTATTTCCTGTGGCACTCATCAGTTCTCTCCACTTTGCCCATGGTACTATTTGCTCTTACACGTGTTACGGAGCCTCCTTTTACATCCACTCATTATTGTACTATACTTAAACATTGATGTACGTAAGACTTCAATTGTTATTATGCTTGAGGCCAATATTTTTTTATTTTTATTGAGGTACTTTTAGTAACTAAGTATTTTACACAATTTGATTGATTTGAAACTTAAGGTCTGTCCTTAGCATGGATGAATGGTTACGTCAGGAAGGGCTCCTGGCTTAAAACTTTGCCAAACAAATATGAGCGTTCATCCAAAGAATTCCATTCCGGATCAGTCGTAGCCCAGGTTAACAAAGTCTGCCACTGACGGAGTTAACCGGGTGGGCACCAGTGGAAATTCATCTACTGTGAGTCAAAGACAAAGGAGAGGTGGAAAGCGGATTCTTTGGAAGAAGGAGAAGAAGCAAACCCAGAGCAGAGACCTGTATATAGGGACTTTAAATGTTGGTATGATGACAGGAAAAACTTGGGAGTTGGTTGACATGATGATTAGAAGAAAGGTTGATATATTGTGCATCCAAGAGAGCAGGTGGAATAGCAGTATGGCTAGACATTTAGGAGCAGAGTTTGCATTATTTTACCATGGAGAAGAGGGGAATGTGGTTTTAAAGGAAGAGTTAGCTAAGAATGTCTTGGAGGTGAAAAGAGTATCAGATCAAGTGATGAGGCTGAAACTTGAAATTGAGGGTATGTATAATGTGATTAATGGCTATCCCCCAAAGGTAGGATGTGACATAGAGGTGAATGATAAACTGGGAGGAGTTAGACAAAGTAGTTCCAAGCATCTTGAACAGAGAGTTGTGATTCGTGGAGGTTGCAATGGACATGTTGGTGGAGGAAACAGGGGCGATGAAGACGTAATGGGTCCGATTTGCATTCTGGAAGGGAACGTAGAGGGACAGATGGTGGTAGACTTTGTTAAAAGGATGGAATTGGCTGGTGGGAACACTTCTTCCAGGAGAGGCAGGAACATAGTGCAACCTAGAAGAGCGAAGGTAGACACATGCAGGTAATTACATCTTGTGCAGACGATGTAATCTGAAGGAGGTTACTTACGTTTAGGTAGTGGTAGGGGAGAGTGTAGCTCAACAGCATAGGATGGTGGTGTGTTGGATGACACTGGTGGTGGTGAGGAAGATTAAGAAGACAAAGGCAGAGCAGAGAACCATGGGGTGGAAGGAAGCCTGTTCAACTTTTCAAGAAGGGGTGAGACAGCTTCTTGGTGGACAGGAGAGCTTTGGTGTATCTTCTTTTCGGAAAGGGGTGAAGGAGACTTAATGATGGAACCTCAAATTACAGGAAAACTCATACAAGAAAAGAGGTTAACACAGTTGAAGTGGGAGGACTGAGAGGACTGAAGAGAGGAGAAGGGAATGCAGGTTAGGGTGATTAAGGGTAGAGATGGAAATTGTTTGGCAGTAGTGCGCTGGATACATGGAAAGAATATTTTGAGGAGATGATGAATAAGGAAGTAAGAGTAGAAGAGGCAAGTATGATGGACCATAAATTGGCAATGACTAGTAATGCCTGGATCAGCTTACATTACAATTTTGGCCTTTCCTGATTGCACTACTTCAGCCATCAAATCTTGCCGTATCACGGGCAGACAGTGGCAACCCTGCACAAGATTTTTTCCGATAGAACCATATCTCGTCTTTTACGATTGCTTGCTTTTATCTTTTCAAAGAAAACACTGTTGAAGAGGCGGAACCACAAAACGTTCAAGTGGTCAGTGCAAATGAATACACCTGTTACCATGGCAATGACAACAACAATGGATCACATCAATGTGTGTGTGAGTGTGTGGTGGTGGGATAGGGGGAGGGTGCCGAAAGCCGGTGTTCTGTTGAATCATGCTATAAAGTCCAGGTGTCAAAGCCAAGGCCCAGGGGCCAGATCTGACCTGCCACATGATTATATGTTGCCTGTAAAGGCAAATCATGTGTGTCAACTTCCATGATTCTTGTTCAAATTTGTACCAAAATGTTGTCTATCCATCCATTTTCATAGCCGCTTATCCTCACAAGGGTCACGGAAGTGCCGTAGCCTATCTCAGTTAACTTCGTGCAAAAGGCGGACTACACCCTGAACTGGTCGTCAGTCAAATTGTCATATATCATAAATGATAATGCTGGGCAAATATTAGGGCTAAAATCCAATAGTCTTACCTAGGCATAAGGGTGACATTAGAAAGGCACTAAAGAGGATGCAAATTGAAATTCAGTTGGTCCTGAGGACATACCTGGGGAGGTATGGAAGCGCATAGGTGAGGTAGCTAAGGAGTTTTTGGTCAGCTTGTTCAACAGTTCTAGGATGGGACAAGATGCCTGAGGAATGGAAAAAAAGTGTGCTGGTGCCAACTTTGAATAATACAGGTGATGTGCAGAGCTCTGGGAACTAGAGAAGAATAAAGTTGATGAGCCACACAATCAAGTTATAGGAAAGAATAGTGAAGGCTAGACTCAGAACAGAATTATTTGCAAGCAACAGTATGGTTTCATGCCTAGAAAGAGTACCACAGATGCATTATTTGCCTTGAGGATGGTAGTGGAAAGTACAGAGAAGGTCAGAAGAAGCTAAATTGTGTCTTTGTGGATCTCGTGAAAGTCTATGACAGAGTACCCCGAGAGCAACTGCTGCCCTTGGGTTGAATACTTCAAAACTTTAATTTTGACTACAATAGCTATGCAGATAACACAGTTATATTTAGCAGTGTCTCCAAATGACTACAGTTCAATTGAGGTATTGTGCCACTGTCTAAATCAGGTAAATAACTGGATGAGCCAAAGTTTTCTTCAACTAAATCACAACAAAACTGAGACAATTGTTTTTGGCAATAAAGAAAAAAAATTACTGTTAGTAAACACCTGGACTCCCTATCTTTAAAGTGCCACTGTCATGAAATGCATGATTTTTAGTATGTTATTAATGAAAAAAAAAAACGGCAGCTGACATGGACCCATGCTTTTTTTTCACCACAAAACATGTTTTTGACGTATACAGCTTTTTGTAACTCCCGCCATGAAAATCCTCTCGAGGGATTTGTTTTCGAGAAGAAGCAGGAAGGGACGTAAAGGACAGACCCACCCTCAAGTGGACTCGTTTGTTTCCATTAGTTTTACCTCCAGGAAGGTAGCTCGTTCTTCCTTCGTGTTAGCCAAAATGCCGGCTCGTTGCATTGCTAGACATTGCTTGAACACTCGGGAGGATGGATTTGCCCTTCATAAGTTTGCAAGAGAGCCGATTTGTTGTGAAAAATGGATTGCACGGGTGCAGAGGATGAGAGCTTCGTGGGTTCCAAAAGACAGGTAGATGTGTATACAGCTACTAATAAAATTAATAGTTTGGGGCGAACCACGTAATCCGTCTCTCATAATGTAACAAAAGATCCACGTACGAAATGTGTTGATGTGCGCGTCGGACAGCGTCGGGCTGCTGCATCGCTTTGCCAGCGAAGTGCACGGGCTCCCGGACAGTGGTGGCTCTGAAGAACGCTGCCACAATGCAGCACTCAGCTGCGTGCGACAACAACGAAGTAAAGCGCCTCGGCTCAACAGTGTTGTTCATCGCGGACTGTGGCGGTTATGAACAACCCCCTAAAGCAGCACGGCTCGGCTCTGCCTCACTCAGCCGCGTTCAGCGACAAGGCAGTATAGCGCCCCGGTTCGCTCCATGATAAGCCACCTCGGCCCTGAAAATGAGCCACACCGGCCGGCTCCGATGAGCCGTGATGGCTCATCTCTGCAGCAGAAGTGGATCGGACGGGGGGCGGTTTGGTCGTGATCGCATATCATCTGAATATGGCTCGAAACAATAGTGTAATATTGCCCCGGTAACTTCACTCGGTTGTGTGGTGTTCTCCTTTTCGAAAAGAGCTTCCGTGTCAGAAGAGGCGTGTTCGTCTCCCATAGTTAGGGTGCACCACATGTTTTCATTGGCGAATGTCCGGGTGACGTCACAGACAGAGGATGCAGCCAATATGGCGCCCACTTGGATGTCGTAGAATGACACTTCTGCAACTTCGCGCATGGATGACGCGGTCTCCGCTCACATTTATTTTTTCGTATAGACATTGAAGTGAATAAAGTCATATGTATTTTTAGGGATGACACTTGGCCTTTAAAAGCCAAAGACCAAGTCTGAAACCTTGGTGTTCTGAGTGATTCCGACCTCATGTCAAATCAATCACAAAAACTCCCTTCTACCATATGAAGAACATATCTAGAGTGAAATCTTGTATGTGTCAAGCAGACCAGGAAAAGCTCATCCATGCTTTTATCTCAAGTAGACTTGACTACTCTAATGGTCTTCTAACTGGACTCCCAAAAAAAAGTATTGAACAGCTGCAGCTCATTCAGAATGCTGCAGCTTGCGTTCTGACCAAAACCAAGCGGTCAGAGCATATACTGTAACTACAATCCTAAAGTCCTTGCACTGGGTTCCAGTCAGTTTTAGAATAGATTTTAAAGTTCTGCTCCTGGTCTATAAATCACTAAACGATTTAGGTCCTGAATACATGAAAGAAATGGTTACGGAATACAAACCCGGTAGAGTTCTGAGCTCTACTTACTCAGGTCTAATGATGGAATGCAGAGTACAAAGCAAACATGGTGAAGCAGCATTTAGCTATTACGCTGCACACAAATGGAATAAATTGCCAACAGAGGTGAGGTCAGTCCCAAGTGTGAATGTTTTTAAATCCAGGTTGAAAACTCTTCTTTTTTCTCATGCTTTTTAGAATATATTCGCTTTTTGATCATATTACTTGCAATGTATGAAGTTTTAACTTTGTTTTTTTTAATGCGCTATACAAATGAATTTGATTTGCTTTGCTTTGCTTGCACTGAAAACATGGCAGCAAACAGCAAAGAACCATTTCACGAAAGAAGCATAATTTCCAAAGGTTAAAAAAAAGAAAAACAAATTCAAACAACACAATTATTTTTGTGGATCTTAAGAATAATTTTGCCCCCCTAAAATAGGCCTAACATTGCCACTGGTTTTCACTAACACAACAACTCCAGTATTTGTAATGATGCAATGGATAATCTCGTATTTAATTTGTTTTTATTTGCTTATATGCTAGTCATAAAAATTTGTTTTAACTGGAGGCATGCAGACCTCACTACTGGTATATGAGGCATTTTCAAGAAGGGTATCCGGCATAAAAACTGTGCCAAACAAATATGAGTGTTCATCTGAGATGAAACCCTGTGGTGACCCCTAACGGGACAAGCCGAAAGAAATACATACAAACTACAGTTTACAAATTGATTTCAATGACATTTACAAGTCTCAGGAAAATGCCATGCTCCAGAATTTACAACCAGCCTCAGACTTCAGTTTCTGTTTGAAGATTACACCTGGAAATTTAGGTTCCACAAGGTGGGTCTGTCAAAGATCTTGTCGGGGGATAGTTGTGCAGATGAAAGGTTTGCAAACCTAGTTACATTAAAAAATAAAAAATGAAAAAAATCAGCATGAACGGGGAAATGTAACCCTGAGGTTTTGATGAATATTTATCCCAAAGGAAATATTTTTGTCAATTTATTGATCTTAGTTTGACAAATGTTTAAAATGTTTGATGAAAGTTTGTGTTTAAAAAGCTGCTTTCTTAAAGTTTTAAATAATGTTACCGTCAGCGATGGGTACTAATGTGCTACATTATCTTTAAAGGTCCTTGAATAAGTTTTTGGAAAGGTTGAACTTGCCAATGTAGCTTTAATGCAACATGCTTTTTCCTCGTGCTTGAGTATTCATATTAAGAGAAAGCATTGTGCTTGTTAGTGCTGATTAAATTTTGCCCATTTTCACATGCACAAAGAAATCTTACATTACGAACCCTAGTTTGCTCCCTGTGGGCCTGGCAGCACTTTGCACAGCAATAGCCACCCACTGTTGTGGTTTTGGCCGAATGGGTAAATGTCGGCCTCTATAAAGCACTTTGGGCACACGAGAGTGAATAGAAATTGGGAATATTTTCTTCTTCATACGTGGCCTTTTGTTGGCTGGCAACCAAACCAAGATGTGCTCCGCCTCTCACCCAAAGTCGACTGGGATGGGCTCCAGCACCTCTGCACCCCAATCAGGATAAACGGGATACATAATGGATGGATATTGTGGTGTGAGCAGCCAATTCTCATTTCTTTATTTACGGCTCCTCTCTCCTCCCATCTTTGTTTACGTTGGTGCTTCTCATCAGAAATCCCATTGAGGAGAAGCTTTGACAGAACCTTACATACAGCAGTGAGAGAGAGGCGGGACAAACACTTGGAAATCATTTCAGGGAGATGACTATTAAATATGACATCCCGTCACAAATCAATCGTCTCTGTATTTGCATTATTACCGTCCCAATATGCCCACTTTGCTTTTTTTCTAGTGAAATTAAAATAAAATCAAATATAATCAACACTTGCTCTCCACAATACCTGGAAATAAGTCCACGAGGCTTTTAGGACAAAAGGAGTAATGTAACGTATCACTTTTGAACGATAGGAATGAAAAGTCATCTGACAAATAAATATTGTGTACTAAAAAAGAAACCCATGTGTCCTGGCCCCCTGGCCGTGATTGGGTGATGTTACACAAAACACTAGCAGTTTGAGGTTTCTTTTTTTTTGGAATAAACAGTACAATTAATTCAAATTAAAACAGAGGCGATCCATTTAGCTGACGACCCGGCGAGGCCGGTAATGTGACATCCAAGATGGCTTTCCAAGCATGCAGCCCTCCATGTATTGGACACAGACCACTGCAGTATTTCATATCTTAATCTTTCATTTGTAGTAGAGAGCTGCCCAATTGATTCGTTCTTGTGAACTTTTGTGGCTTCCCTGAGTGAAATAATTTGCTCAAGTATCTATGATGGTCTGCAAGAAGCTGTGGGATGTTCCCGAAGTTATTGACCATTCAGTCACACTTCCAAATACGGATCCGGGTCCAGAAAGAGATGGTCTTTGAAAAGAGCATTTAATTTTTTCTTTTTTTTAAATTTCAGTACATATTTTGAATATGACAACAACAACAACAAAAAAAAGTTTTGCTCTTGTTGTTTTTAACTGCAAACTCTCCCCGTGAGTAAAATAATATTTGTCCTAAGCACTGCTTGCTACTTCAGGTTTGCTGTCCGATTATTCTCATCAAAACCGTTCAATGACCTCGTGTTTACACCAGCATATTGCCCATGTATACAAACTGCATGGGATGCCACGAGCGCAGCTGTTGCACGACATCCCGTCTCACAGGATCACGTGTTGTTTGAAAGCAGAGCGCGCGCTCAAGAGTCCCAATTTCCTATCCGTGTCACCATGGGACCAGCAAGCAGGAAGGAACACTTTGACGCCTCGTTGGTGTTTATGTGAAACTTTCGAAAGACGACTGATAATCCCATCTGAAGGGAATTTCTTGGAATGAAGTGGAGAGAAGTGAGAGGGGAGGTCCTCTGGAGTTTTAGGGAGCAGATGTGCGAGAAGTGAGAGGAGGGGTACAAACACAAGCAGAAACATACACACCGTTCAAGCTGGCAGCACAAGACCTTCGAGTGGACGGCGTAATTTTAGCGACCAACGTAAGTAAACAATGACGAGAAAGGGAAAGACGATGTGCTTGCTTGTGTGAATTGCAACCGTGTGTGTTTGTGTGTGCGCGTGAGACGCCGCTGGAGAGGATGAAGGGATGAAATTTCGGCATGATGACGTCGTGCATAACAAGCACACAGATGCTCCATATCTGCCTCCTCGCAGTTGTTTAGTTTTCTTTTGAAACCTCTCAGTGTACTCAAGTCCAAAATAGTGTTGTTTTTGCAGTTTATACAAATGCAACTCACAGCTCTCTGTGTTCGATGTACCTAACGTCATTCTTGAATGAATGAGCCTTCATTTGGTACACCTGCACCGCAATGACGGCAGTTTATATATATATATATATATATATATATATATATATATGCCTTTATTGAAAGAAATTTATGTATTTATTCAATATTGCTAATATCCATGTTCTAGTACCCTCTTTGTCCTCACTAGTAAGACAATAAATTCATTTGTCAACTCCTACTACTAAACTACTGGGCAGCACTGGTAACATAACTTGGCCCAAATAAAACTCTTCGATTTCACTAACAGCACCAAAAAATCCACTTGTAATTTTAAAACTACTCGCCTTTCAAAGTTGTCTGACCCGTGTGCAGATATGTAGGGTGTGGAGAAGCGCGACTAGGAAGACGGTAACTCTTTTTGTGCACTGAATTATCATATTGAGCAAAAGAATATTCAAATGGCTTCCCATTTTAATATAGATACTGATCAGTTTTGATATCTAACCGATTACCAAATCTTACGTTAAGAGTAAGATTAATTTTGTAGTTGATACTGGGAAGTGTTGGTCAACGGAAGACATTATAGCAGCTGACCAATCCAAATTGTTTTTGTCACAGCTTTTAGATTGTATTAATATTGAGTTTGCCTGTTTTTAATTTCTTGAATGACACAGCATTCAGAATTATGACTGGAAATTCTATGCTATGTGATCTAACCATCCTTTGATCCATCTTTTGTGGCCAGGAGCATACAGCAGCTAACTTTGGGCGAGAGGAGGCGCACACCTAGGACTGGTCACCAGGCAATCAAAGGGCACACATATAAAAAAGTAAAATATTCACAAATATGGACAGTTCAGATAAGGTTCATCAACATGGTTTGCACCGGGTAGGCCCCAAGGTCAATATGAGTAGTCCGTGGGCCCTGTTTTAAATATAGCACAGTAGTGTATTAAATTCATTTTTTAAAAAGTGTGTATCTAACGATATCTGCATTAATTAGTATCCAAGAAGTACTATCCACAGCTCTTCATTTGAAGAGGTTGATTTAAATTCTTCAAGGAAACTAACATGAATGTTTTTAGAAAGCGGGAGTACCTGTGAAAACCCACACAAGCTTGCGGAGAACATGCAAAATCCAGACTTGGAGACAGCAAGATTTGAACCACCAACCTCTGAAATGAAAGAGAGATGTGCTAAACAGTCATTTGCCATCATAGCTCGCAAAGAATACTTAAAATATGTTATTAAGAATCCTCCATTTAGGATGGTGAATATTTTTTAAGGTTTAGATGTGATGAACTAGTTTGCGTATAACTAAGACGTCATATGGTAAGAAAAAGGCCTACTACTAAATGATTTTCATTTGATTGTTTTATATAGATGGCCTAGAAGTGAAGTCTTTTTTGATAATTATTGACTGTAAGTGTGCAGCGTATTCCAATTTGCATCGAAATGCGGACCATCTTCTCGCCGTAAGACTGGAATTCAACTGTAAACTGAGGTCCCCTTTTTTGTCAGATCACGTCTATGTTGCAACAAATGGGATTTAATTTAAGTGTTTCTAGGTGGCCATAAATATAACATCTTTTTCACATAAAATCTCCTCACCAGATGTATTTGTCCAATAGGAAGGTAATATGTTCGGAAAGGGAGTGTTTTGCACTTTATCATTGAATACTCCTCGGACTGTTGGGTCGTACTGGGAGTCACTGAGATCGAGTGAGAACAGTGACGGTCGAATAGAAGCTGCAAGAAAGTTGTTACGATCAACTTTGGCATGAAGTGAGTCTGTGCATACATGTGTGATTCCTGTGAAGACTGCATGCATTTGTTGAGTAATAATGAATAGCAGGCTCCATTAGCGGCTTTTCTTTTTCTTTTTTTTGCATTAACCTGGTTGTAAATACTTGACAGTACCTGAGACATTTGTCTTTTGCCTCAGCTATTTCTGCCTCCTTATTGAGGAATGTTACTTGGCAAACGTCAGGTTGCATATCACAGAAAAATCCAGATCCTTAACATAAGTGTAAATATGCATCTGCGTAAGGATAACCTCAGACATGCATTATTCCATCTTACTAGACACTCCCCATCAGACGTACAAGTGTCTATATCCTACAAAGTCATTTTGTTCACACTCTTTTGAGTTTGAACAAGCCAGAATGGCCCTTTTGTTTTCAGAGACATTAGGGACTGAGCAAGATCATCTAGTTTGGACTGAGTCCATGTCTAATTCCATGGGAGAACGACTGCCTGTTTGTTAACGCCAGAAAGCTCTTATGTGCTCCACTTTGACTTTCACTGAGGAGAAGTAGAAAGAGCTCCGAGAAAGGCTGTGCTTCATTTAAATGCTTGTTTTTGTTGCCACTATAAATATGATTATGCCAGATGTGGCATGCAGTATAAGAGTTTGCGAGGAGTTATAAATGGCTGGTCCAGAAGTACATTTTCCTCTGGTCCAATTGCACCAAACTTTGGACAACTGCGACTCTGCGGCTTTTCTGGTTGTTAATCACAACAGTCTGACACTGCATCCCACCATGTTGGTTTACATTCAACCAATCAGGATTTACCAGTGTCACTGTGTGCATGTGTGAAGCCGACTACTTCGTGTTGATTTATATTGTTGTGAGTATGTGCGAGTGGAGATACATGCAAGATTTATAATGTTTTTGACTGTTTATGGGACTTCACAAAGTGAACTCCTCGGCGTCCGTGATATTCACTGCCGAGCCCCCTTTTCTTATTGTGGGGTTGTGTCCTTGTGTTCCGAGCACAGCATCTGAGGCCAAGCCCAGTCTGTACAAGACATTCTGCCACCAGAGTCACGAGAGAGCACGAAACAGAAAAGCCTTGTTCGGTCTCTGGCTTGAGAAGTTGGACATATTTCAGCTGTGCAGATGATTATTTCACAGGACTGTTCACATTCAGGGTAGATGCAGAGAGATGTACTTCAGAGTTAGCATGAGAAACAGCCTTGATACTGATATCCAATTCGCATGAGGAGATCATAGTCGATAAAGAGAGTTGTAAAATTTGGTGGGGAATGTGCCATGAAAAAGTATCGGCCGCCTTCTCAAATATGTATATTTTTGCGTAGTTTTCCCAGTTTAATGTTTAAGATCATTAAACGAATTTAAATATTAGAAAAACAAAACCCAAGGGAACTTCAATGCTGTTTTTAAATAGTTTTTAATTTATTCAGCAAAAAAACTCATTCATAGTTATCATGTCCTTGGTGAAAGAGTCTTCTTCTTCTTTTCCTTTCGGCTTGTCCCGTTAGGGGTCGCCACAGCGTGTCATCTTTTGCCATCTTAGCCTATCTCCTGCATCTTCCTCTCGAACCCCAACTGCCCTCATGTCTTCCCTCACCACATCCATAAACCTTCTCTTTGGTCTTCCTCTCGCCCTTTTGCCTGGGAGCTCCATCCTCAGCATCCTTCTACCAATATACTCACTCTCTCGCCTCTGAACATGTCCAAACCATCGAAGTCTGCTCTCTCGAATCTTGTCTCCAAAACATCCAGCTTTGGCTGTCCCTCTAATGAGCTCATTTCTAATCCTATCCAACCTGGTCACTCCGAGCGAGAACCTCAACATCTTCATTTCTGCCACCTCCAGTTCAGCTTCCTGTTGTTTCTTCAGTGCCACCGTCTCTAATCCGTACATCATGGCCGGCCTCACCACTGTTTTGTAAACTTTGCCCTTCATCCTAGCAGACACTCTTCTGTCACATAACACACCAGACACCTTTCGCCAGCTGTTCCAACCTGCTTGGACCCGTTTCTTCACTTCCTGACGACACTCTCCATTGCTCTGTATTGTTGACCCCAAGTATTTGAAGTCGTCCACCCTCGCTATCTCTTCTCCCTGTAGCCTCACTCTTCCCCCTCTACTTTTCTCATTCACGCACATATATTCTGTTTTACTTCGGCTAATCTTCATTCCTCTCCTTTCCAGTGCATGTCTCCATCTTTCCAATTGTTCCTCTGCGTGCTCCCTGCTTTCACTGCATATGACAATATCATCTGCGAACATCATGGTCCAAGGGGATTCCAGTCTAACCTCATCTGTCAGCCTATCCATTACCACTGCAAACAGGAAGGGGCTCAGAGCTGATCCCTGATGCAGTCCCACCTCCACCTTAAATTCCTCTGTCACACCTAAGGCACACCTCACCATTGTTCTGCTGCCATCATACATGTCCTGTACTATTTTAACATACTTCTCTGCCACACCAGACTTACGCATGCAGTACCACAGTTCCTCTCTTGGTACTCTGTCATAGGCTTTCTCTAGATCCACAAAGACACAATGTAGCTCCTTCTGACCTTCTCTGTACTTTTCCACGAGCATCCTCAAGGCAAATAATGCATCTGTGGTACTCTTTCTAGGCATGAAACCATACTGTTGCTCGCAGATACTTACTTCTGTCCTGAGTCTAGCCTCCACTACTCTTTCCCATAACTTCATTGTGTGGCTCATCAACTTTATTCCTCTATAGTTCCCACAGCTCTGAACATCCCCTTTGTTCTTAAAAATGGGAACTAGAACACTTTTCCTTCATTCTTCAGGCATCTTTTCGCCCGCTAGTATTCTGTTGAATAAGTTGGTCAAAAACTCCACAGCCATCTCTCCAAATTGCTTCCATACCTCTACCGGTATGTCATCAGGACCAACTGCCTTTCCATTTTTCATCCTTTGTAGTGCCTTTCTGACTTCCCCCTTAGTAATCATTTCCACTTCCTGGTCCTTCACTCTTGCCTCTTGAACTCTTCCTTCTCTCTCATTTTCTTCATTCATCAACTTCTCAAAGTATTCTTTCCATCTATTTAGTACACTACCGGCACCAGTCAACACATTTCCATCTCTATCCTTAATCACCCTTACCTGCTGCACATCCTTCCCATCTCTATCCCTCTGTCTGGCCAACCTGTAGAGATCCTTTTCTCCTTCTTTCGTGTCCAACCTGGTGTACATGTCTTCATATGCCTCTTGTTTAGCCTTTGCCACCTCTACCTTTGCCCTACGTCGCATCTCGATGTACTCCTTTCGCCTCTCCTCAGTCCTCTCAGTATCCCACTTCTTCTTCGCTAATCTCTTTCCTTGTATGACTCCCTGTATTTTGGGGTTCCACCACCAAGTCTCCTTCTCCCCTTTCCTACCAGATGACACACCAAGTACTCTCCTGCCTGTCTCTCTGATCACCTTGGCTGTCGTCGTCCAGTCTTCCGGGAGCTTCGGTTGTCCATCGAGAGCCTGTCTCACCTCTTTCCGGAAGGCTCCACGACATTCTTCCTTTCTCAGCTTCCACCACATGGTTCTCTGCTCTACCTTTGTCTTCTTAATCTTCCTACCCACCACCAGAATCATCCTACATACTACCATCCTATGCTGTCGAGCTACACTGTCCCCTACCACTACTTTACAGTCAGTAACCTCCTTCAGATTACATCGTCTGCACAAAATATAATCTACCTGCGTGGTTCTACCTCCGCTCTTGTAGGTCACTATATGTTCCTCCCTCTTCTGGAAATAAGTGTTCACTACAGCCATCTCCATCCTTTTTGCAAAGTCCACCACCATCTGCCCTTCAAAGTTCCTTTCCTGGATGCCGTACTTACCCATCACTTCTTCATCGCCCCTGTTTCCTTTACCAATATGTCCATTACAATCTGCACCAATCACAACTCTCTCGCTGTCTGGGATGCTCAGAACTACTTCATCTAGTTCCTTCCAGAATTTCTCTTTCAACTCTAGGTCACATCCTACCTGTGGTGCATAGCCGCTAACCACATTATACATAACACCCTCAATTTCAAATTTTAGTCTCATCACTCGATCTGATACTCTTTTTACCTCCAAGACATTCTTAGCCAGCTCTTCCTTTAAAATAACCCCTACTCCATTTCTCTTCCCATCTACTCCGTGGTAGAATAATTTAAACCCTGCTCCCAAACTTCTAGCCTTACTACCTTTCCACCTGCTCTCTTGGATGCACAGAATATCAACCTTTCTCTTAATCATCATGTCAACCAACTCCTGTGCTTTTCCTGTCATAGTCCCAACATTCAAAGTCCCTACACTCAGTTGTAGGCTCTGTGCATTCCTCTTTTTCTTCTGACGCTGGATCCGGTTTCCTCCTCTTCTTTGTCTTCGACCTTGGTGAAAGAGTAATGGCCCCTTAAACCTACTAACTGGTTGGGCAATCCTCAGCAGGTAACAACTGAAATCAAGCGCTTTCCATAGCTGGCAATAAGTCTTTCACATCAGTGGAGACATTTTGGCCTACTCTTCCCAGGAGATTGGTTTGAATTGAGCAGAAATGGACGTTTTCGCAGATGCAACTTGCCACTGGATTTCAGTCTGATTCAACTCTGGACTTTGACTAGTTCACCAACAAACCTTAATTTTGTTTTTAAGCCATTCAGAGGTTCACTTGCAGTTGTGTTTTGGATCGGTATCCTACTGCAGAACCCAGGTGCGCTTCAGCTTCAGATCATAAACTGATGGATGAACATTCTCCTTCAGGATTTTCTGTTAAAGAGCAGAATTCATGGTTCCATCAATCACAGCAAGTTGTCCAGGTCCTGAGAGAGCTAAGCATCCCTGGAGCATCACACTACAACATGTTTGAGTGTTGTTATGATGTTCTTTTTCTGAAATGCTATGCTACGGTTACACCAGATGTAAAGAGATGCACAACCTCCAAAAAGCTCAAGTTTCATCTCGACATTCCATATATTGCTCTCCAAAGACTTGGGAATCATTTAGCTTCCAGGTTTTTTTTTCAAAATACGAGCCTTTATGTTCTTTTTGGTCAGCATTGGTTTTGGTTATGGAACTCTGCCATAGTTGCCATTTTTGTCTCTTCCTTATTTATAATCTTTGTAGGATGGCTACTTTGGGAGGGTTGACCACTTCCATGTTCTCACCATGTGAGAGACATGTGGTTCACTGGAATACTCAAGCTTTTGAAATGGCTCTTGTAACCCTTTCTAGGCTCATAGAGGTCATTAGCTTTATTTCTTGACCTTTTCTGTTGATCCTGTTTGTGGTTTCTTGGCTTAGGTCTAATCAATGAAAATTAAACAGAACTCTCGCCCCAATGGGGAAATATACTTTTATAGTCTCATAATATTATGTACATTGAATATCTCTCATTTTGATTTTTTTTAATGCAATAAACTAGGTGGAACAACTAGTTAGAGCATCTGCCTCACAGTTCTGAGGAGTAGGATTCAAGTCTCGGCCCTGCCTGTGTGGAGTTTGCATGTTCTCCCCATGCCTGCGTGGGTTTTTTCCGGGCACTCCGGTTTGCTCCCACTTCCCAAAAACATGCATTCATTGAAGACTAAATTGCCCTCAAGTGTGATTGTGAGTGTTAATGATTTTGTTTCTATGTGCCCTGCGATTGGCTGGCAACCAGTTCAGGGTGTACCCAGGCTGTGCTTCCAGCTTCTGTATATTAGTTGGTCAGTTGTAATTAAGAGAACAACAATATTTCCTAATTTTCAACCGTTCAAAAGTCCTCATTTCCCCCAATGACCTCAAGAGGATGGAAAAAGTGTAAATATTAACAAATCCTTTTGAAGTCTCACCAGGTGAATAAGGCGTACAACTTATCTCAATGTAATGAAGTAGATCCAACAGAAGGCCTGGTTCAAAAATCCTGCCTTTGCAAAGATAATTAGTATTGCTGTTGTAGTCTTTTGTGTATTTGAATGTGCCCGCTTCATTTAAATCCATATGTGGTATGACGAGAGAACAAAGAAGATAGAGAGAGAGAGACCGCGAGAGCTAAAGCGCTAATGGGTTTTGCACTCGGCAGGACAAGCCCAACTTTTTTTCATGGGTGCAGCCTCCAAGCATGACTCAGCTCTGTAAGACTTAACCTTTGTGATTGAGGTGAGTGTTGTTGTGCCCAGCTGGCCATTGGCTGAGCCAAATCTTTGAGCAATTAGAGATGATGAGACAAGATCAGGAGACACCCATTGTGGACGTTGTCACTTCTGAGCACCATGACAAAGTGAGTGTGGCTGGCAGTGGTCCTGAAAAGGCCCCGAGAGAAATCAGACGTAAACAAGAAAGATTACAACAAAACTCCTAGCTTGCACTGAGTGAACCCACACCGAATCAATTTGTTGCAAGGCTAGTGTGTAATTACCCAGAATGTTTTATGTGTTAGTTATGGCTCATCTGTTTATTCTTGTGAATATACTACATTTGAGTTATTTGTTAAAGGTGTGAATTATGAAGGAACAGTCAAGAAAGTTCTCTTATGAAGGGTAATTCTCCACCATCTGGTTTAGCTCTTCTTGATCACTGGGTACGAGACTTTTGCACCCCCTCCCCCCCAACACAGACACACTCCCTTTTCTTTCTTTCTTTTCTTTTAAAAGTGAGAAACATTTCCATGGAATTACCTAGGACCATCCCCTGTATATAGCACATAATTGCCTATAGAGGCAGGTAGTGTATCCATACGTTGTACTCAAGTAAGAGTACTGTTACTTGAAAATCATGTGACTCCTGTAGAAGTTTAAAGTAGTCCTCCCAAAAATGGCTAGTGTAAGAGTAAAAAACATACACTTAAAACAACCTTACACAATTGCTGAGGAAATGGTGAGTAACTAATGATAAATTAAGGCGAATGGGGGCTAACATGCACAGCCAAACAACAAAAAAAAATACCTGCAATTTAAAACGAGGTGATTTTTTTTTTTTTTTCAAGTTAGAAGAGACTTGGAATGTCCATGTTTGGACAGAAAGTGCCAGACAAATACTACAATACATATAAAGTGTCATTTTCCTTCATTTAAAGGTCAACCCGACTCGCACACCATTGCCTTCAATTGACCCCTCCGTACAGGGCACTTAACCACGCCTCCTGAAGTGACGTCACGCCACATGCGCTGACGTAAGACAAACAGTAAAAATGGCAAATACAATACAATACATTCTGAACTGAGACAGACTCCATGCTTCTGATTTCATTCAAATCAACGATATATTATAGATTCTAAATACAATACATTCTTAACTGAGAGAGACGCCATGCTTCTGATTTCATTCAATCATTCACACGTAGCAATGTTATGCTAGCGGAGAACGTCTCATTCATTTATACGAGACGTGTATTAAAAATCAAATTTAGGGCATATCTTTGTGCAAACACAGTCTGGTTAAGCTTCGGCCGCGAGCCAGCAAGAAATCGATACGTTTGTGCAGTCCGATCATCGCTAAATATCGCTCAATAAAGAACAAGTGTGTCAATCGTTCACACGTAGCGGTGTTATGCTAGCGGAGAACGTCTCATTCATTTATACGAGACGTGTATTAAAAATCAAATTTAGCGCATATCTTCGTGCAAACACAGTCTGGTTAAGCTTCGGCCGTGAGCCAGCAAGAAATCAATACGTTTGTGCAGTCCGATCATCGCTAAATATCGCTCAACAAAGAATAAGTGTCAATCGTTCACACGCAGCAGTGTTATGCTAGCGAAGAACTTCGAATTCATTTATACGAGACATGTATATAAAATCAAATATAGGGCATACCTTCGTGCAAACATATGTGTTCCGGTTGATATTAGATGGATTTAGTTGATGATGCGGTCTTCCACAAAGTTTGATCCATTGAAGGCATTTTTCGTACTGGGTCTTCGGTTTTGGAAAGGGTACGAATCGAACTCCACCAACTAGCCTTTCAGGATACCTGTCGTCACTGTTACAAAGTCCGTGACTCCACCTCTTAACCATATTTTTTGTTAAATAACCCAAATAAGCGATAAAACGCTAACTAAACCTATACTGGACCATGCAATGTTGTCTGAGAAATGGGGGGAGCAAAAACAGGCTTTGGTTTATGCAGATCTCTGGCCTCTGATTGGTCAGTGACGCGGATTGCGCAATATCCACGGAGGGGTCAAATTGTCACAACGACCTTCCAAACATGGTCGAAATGTGGGCACTTTGTCGTATGTAATATTCACACATTTGCCTGGGACGTCCAACAGAAAATGTTGCGTGTGGTCATGTGACTTTGTTGTGTTAAACGTGACTATAGCTTAATTTGGATCGGAGCAAACAGTGGTCAATGCAGAAGTTGAAGTTTTGAATCTAAAGAGATAGGTCTTGCACAAAATACTTGATAAATAAGTAATATGTCATGGTGAGTAATCATGGTATTCGGGTGGACCCAAAAGCAGATTGAAGCGGAGGGAGTAGCTGTAAATGGTTTATATGGAGGGAGGTCAGGGTGTGTATTTCTGAGGCGTAGTAGTGGTTTGTAGGATCAAGGCATGGGTAGGAGGTTTAAGAACTTGACAGCATGGTTTGAGCAGGCAGCAAATCGGGAGACATGGGAGGAGTCCTGGAAGTGGAGGACAGCACAAGAATATGACAAATACAAATACGGATAGCCAGAAAATCAATTTACAAACAGGAGTGGACGTCATGAGAATCATGTATCATGATGTATGTATCATAAATGATTGTGAATACTCCTGGTGCCTGGTGGCAAACACACAAAATCCCCCCAAGATCCAAAAGAGGAAGTGCAGGGCGTCAATCATGTCAGTACCTCTCCCCAAACGGATGCCTCCAGACATCCTACCAGGCTTCTCGGGGTGAGCCGCATAAAAGTCCCTAATCCCGGAGCGTTCCTCTATACCATACCCCTCGCAGTCTGCAGGGAACTGAAAGCTCATACCCAGGGGCCCCACATCAAGGATCCATGGAGTGGGTACGGTCAGAGGGTTATGGGTACTGGTGCAAACAGGCTTGAGTAGGGATATATAAAATAGATCTTCAGAGATACGGGACATTTCAATTACTGAGGTGACATTGATGATTTTAGTAATAGGAAAGGGACCAATGGAGTGATTCGGTATAGAGAGAGGTCATGAGAAGAAAGCCAAACCATCTGGTCTACCTTGTATTCTGGCATGGAACAGCGATGAAGCTAAATGACTTATTGTAGCCCTGGCATCCTTCCAAATTGATGGTACTAATTGAAGGCGCTCTGTCATCGCAGGAACTTCCACCATATGTTCCTGTTCCTTCAATAGAGAAGATTGGTAACCATATCATGCCATGAAGGGAGCATACCTGTGATGGAGCTACTGAGGGGAGTTATGGGCTTATTCAACCCAGGAGAGGAAGTTGCTCCAGGAGGTAGGATTGCGTGCAGCAATGCAGCGAAGAACAGGTTTTGATTTGCCCGCTGTCTGGCCTTTGGATTGGGGTGGTAAGCGGAAGACAGGTTGGCTTCTCTCTCCACCACTTCCAAACCTGGGAGGAGAAGTGAGGAACTTGGCCCAAGACAATGTTAATATAGATAGCGTGAAGTCTGAACATGTGATGGACTAGAGCAGGAGCGAGAAAAACTTTTGGCTCAGGGGACACTTTGACAGGCAAGCCAGTTCAGCATTTGCTTAACTGTATCCATTACTTGGTTATGGACACCACACAAGTTACAGCTACCTCAACATGAACACAAATAACGCCATTACTTCCACCAATGTAATTTTGCTTGTGAATAGCAAGAAAACGTGATAAGAGTACGCAAATATTTATCCAGCAAAGCTGTAGCTGATTGAAGGCAGGGTGAAGCACTTCCGTGACATCAGCGCGTTAAAGCAGCTCACAGTTCGGACTAAAATGAAGTTGAAAGTTCTCACTTTTGATTGGAAATATTATTTAAGATTTGTATTGAAAATACTTCAGTGAGATACTTCTTAACCTCCATGACTAATTAATGACTGCACATGTTGGGATGGCCTCAAATGCACTGCACACTTGACATGCCAGTAAATAATAAAATTATTTATAAATTTAAAAAGAAAACACCAAAAATACACTTTTTACAAAACAAAATCAAAATACTGTGGTGACAGTGAAACTATGCATTTATTTACACTTTTAAAGTTTTGCACTGTCAGTGTACATTGTCGACTCAATCACCTCCCAATCCCTTTCTTTCCACAATTCAGGTAACAGTAAGTTCATTGATTTATGAAACACTTGCAAATGTTTGGGAAATGAATCTTTAAATCATCACTATGCAACCATGCTTTACTGTAAAACAATCTGGTTACTCTGTCAGGGAAATTACTGCATTACTTCACTGCTCTGCATTCACTGTTTACATTTTTTTCTCCTTGTTACACTGCTGATGTTTGATGTCGGATGTTTGCTCAACTGACAAAATTACAGTTTGGGGAGTTTTGTTTTTTTCCATTTTAATGTTTGTGTTGTTTAAAAGATGGATGTTTGACTCAAACAAGCAACTATTTACGATGTCATCATTATTGTCACAGGGTTGACTATCCCAACTGGCTAGATACTACCATTCAGCTCATGAATACATCATGTTACAGTGAAGAAAATAAGTATTTGAACACCCTGCTATATTGCAAGATCTCCCACTGAGAACTCATGGAGGGGTCTGAAATTTCCATCGTAGGTGCATGTCCACTGTGAGAAAGATAATCTAAAAAGAAAATCCAGAAATCACAATGTACAATTTTTTTCAACGATTTATTAGTGATACAGCTGCAAATAAGTATTTGAACACTTGTCTATCAGCTAGAATTCTGACACTCAAAGACCTGTTAGTCCCCCTTTAAAAGTCCACCTCCACTCCATGTATTATCCTGAATCAGATGCACCTCTGTGAGGTCGTTAGCTGCATAAAGATACCTGTCCCCCCCATGCAATCAGTAAGACTCAAACTTGTAACACGGCCGAGACCAAAGAGCAGTCCAAAGACACCAGAGACACAATTGTACAACTCCACACGACTGGAAAGGGCTACAGAGAAATTGCCAACCAGTTTAGTGAAAAAAAGTCCACTGTTGGACCAATCATTAGAAAATGGAAGAAGCTAAACATAAGACGCTCAATCCCAATCGGAATGGAGCCCCATGCAAGATATCACCTCGTGGGGTCTCAATGATACTTAGAAAGGTGAGGAATCAGCCCAGGACTACACCACAGGACTTGGTCAATGACCTGAAAAGAGCTGGGACCACCGTTTCCAAGGAGACTGTTGGTAATACACTAAAACGTCATGGTTTGAAATCATGCATGGCACGGAAGGTTCCCCTGCTTAAACCAGCACATGTCAAGGCCTGTCTTAAGTTTGCCAATGACCATTTGGATGATACGAAGGAGTCATGGGAGAAAGTTTAGTGGTCAGATGAGACCAAAATTGAACTTTTTGGTCATAATTCCACTAACCGTGTTTAGAGAGACGAATGATGACTTCCATCCCAAGAACACCATCCCGACTGTGAAGCATGGGGGTGGGAGCATCATGCTTTGGGGGTGTTTTTCTACACACGGGACAGGACGACTGCACTGTATTGACTAGAGGATGACCGCGGCCATGTATTGTGAGATTTCTGGGAACGTCTTTCCCTCAGTTACAGCATTGAAGATGGTTTGTGGCTGGGCCTTTCATCATGACAAAGAACCGAAGCACACAGCCAAGAAAACCAAGGAGTGGCTCCATAAGAAGCATATCAAGCTTCTGGCGTGGCCTAGCCATTCTCCAGACCTAAACCCAATAGAAAATCTTTGGAGGGAGCTGAAACTGCATGTTTCTCAATGACACTCCAAAAACCTGTCTGATCTAGAGAAGATCTGTGTGGAGGAGTGGGCCAAAATCCCTCCTGCAGTGTGTGCAAACCTGATGAACAACTACAGGAAACGTTTGACCTCTAATTGCAAACAAAGGCTACTGTACCAAATATTAACATTGGTTTTCTTAGGTATTCAAATATTTATTTGCAGCTGTATGACATAAATAAATCATACATTGTGATTTCTGGCTTTTTCTTTTCAGATTATCTCTCTCACAGTGGACACGCACCTATGTTGAAAATTTCAGAGCCCTCCATGATTTCTAAGTGGAAGAACTTGCAATATTGCAGGGTGTTCACATACTTTTCTTCACTGTGTATGTACATTACACATCTGGCAGTATCTTTTGCATCAATTACAGTGTGTCCTTATCGTATTTGGCAATGTTTGTCACTTGTCCAACAGCGCGTCCATCTACAACAAAATACGTTTTTTAAATTTATGAATGTGTAAAATGTATGTATTTTACTTTAAATAATCTAAAGCACATTGAGTTACCATTTGTATGAAATGCACGATATAAATAAAATAACTTTGCTTTGCTTCAGGGACAAAACGTCCTTATTTTTGATGAACACTTATTGTACTAGTATGTTTTAAGGTTTTTTATGATAGTAGTACTTGGAGGTGGAACTTGATGTAAAATGTTGAACTACAACTTCAGAGCTTTATCATATGATTGTCATTAACTACTCTAAATGATCTGATTATGTGGATAAATCGTGTATATAATTGAACTGCAATACTTTGTATTTTTGGGCAGCACAGTGGAACATGTGGCTCGGACATCTGCCAGCAAAGATTCTGGATTCGAATCTGAGCTCGGGCCTTTCTCTATGGAGTTTATGACATCTCACTACACGTACTTGTGCGAGTTATGTCCAGGTATTCCGATATTATCCCACATTTAAAAAAATATCACAAAATAGGAAATTTAAAGGGTCTAAATCACTCATATTTATGAGTGTAAGTTTGAATGGGTTTTCTATGCTCAGTAATTTACGGGAATCAATCCAGGGCCTGCCCGTGTGTGTTTGTCTATAGAGTATGTATGTATGTATCAGGGTTATAATAATTTGGGATTTTTCATTATACTCAGGGTTGGTACGGTAGGTGACTAGTTAGCACACCCTCGGCGATGTGGAGTTTGCACGTTCCCCCCCATGCCTGCGTGTGTGTACTCTGAGGTTCCTCCCGCATCCCAATAACTTGCATAGTAGTTTAATTTAGGACTCAAATATGTCCTTAGGTATGAATATGAGTGTGAATTGTTGTTAGTGTTAGTTTCTATATGCTGTGCGATTGGCTGGCGACCAGTCCAGAATGTACCCCACCTCAGGCTCAAAGTTACCTGGGATAGACTCCAGCACGCTCCTGACCCTCATGTGGATAAGCAAAATTAAAAATTAATGAATGGATGTTAGTTTTTATTTAATTTTGACATTTATGAGCCAAATGGAGGCTTTTTGTCAGATTTTAAGTATTATTGATACAGTACATCACTATAATTTTCAACCAAGCCATTGAGGGAGGAAAAATATTACAGTATTTATTACAATATTTGAAATTTAAATGTTTTTCATTTATTTATTTTTTACCGTGGTACATGCACAGTGAGACGCTGTACCATAGATACATAACTGTGCTGAGTATTGCTGCACCCTGCCTGCTGAAAAAGGTTGCTGGCAGGTCGAGTTGTATTCCAGTTTTTAGCTGAGCTTTTTTCATACTACTTCTTTCCTAAAAAATAAAACCCATTTGCCTCAGTTAAAGTTGCAAGGCACTATTCAACATCCGTGTTTCAAAATAATTTTACCTCCATGTTACCTTTCAAAAGGCCATGAGGTCAGCTAATTCAAACGAGTGGGTTAACGCCAAGGATGAATGTGTGAAAAGTGTTGTTTTGATTGAACTCGTAAAATCTATTAATTATGCCCTGATTTGTAGGCACCTTCTGTATTATGAGAAATCAAATTGTAGTTCTACAATAGTGACTTTGGAGCATTTTCTACCAAAGAACACAACGACAACAATGATCACCTTGGTCTTCATTGAACATGTAACTATGAGGCCTTGACAGCTGTGAAAGAAGCTTTGTCAACGCATCCTTTGAAAAGCAATACGCAGGTTGAGCCAATGGATGGGGCTCTTTTAAAAGTGTTGAAATGCTCAGAAACAGTGAATCAGTTTAGGCTAATTCTCTCGGTTTCTCTATCCCTACAGTGAAGGTGTTAGCTAGTCGGTAAATGTCTTACCTGTTTCCATTAGCAACAAAAAAGACCTGGAAGCAAAAGTAGGCTTTGTGGCAAAGTTGCCAATTGGTCTGGCGAGTTATGAATGCATAATCTATGAAAGTTAAACTTTTCCAATGCAATTATAGAAATAAATAAACTATTCCATGATATTCAAATTTTTTGGAAAGCTCTGTATTTTACAAACAATTGTGTTGAAACTTTCAGTAGTGATCCAAAGTGTGATTGGTAATAGACAGCTATTGAACTAAGGATTATGTTGGAGGTTTTCATTTTTCAGCCTTGACCAGAGAGATCTCACAGCGACAGGCTGCTTTGTTGAATCAGATGTGTCAGACAAAAGCTGCTCCGCAGTTTAGACTCAGAAACTACAGCAATGCAGCCTCTTAGGGAATAGCATTAGTGCAGCACTTATATTTCACACAAATAGTAATTGCGCTGTGTATTTGTAAAAGAGGTCATATAATCTAAATGTTAGAAACTGTGTTTGGAATTTGGGTCGGTCTTGTTCAGGGCTTTGACAGTGAGATAAAAAAAAAAAAGCATTTGAAGTCTTCGATGGTGTTGGGTGGATTTATTTTGATGGGATATTAGACCTTATCCCTTGTTTATTCATATTTTTGATTGTTATACAGATCATTGTTTTTTTTCTTTTTTTTCGTGTCCGCCATAATTTCTTCCAGATGTTCAGACTCAACCAGCCCACACAAGCCATCGTGTCTATGAGTTTGTAATGGATTCAGGAGCCTATAATAGCTTTAGACAATCATGACGGGCCTGCAAGCATCATTGGATGGGGTCACAGAAGCCCTCCGATGAGGGCGGGCGGCCGGCCAGTCATGGTTGGATGACGGGATCATGTGAGCACAGCGTGACGACAGAGGTAGATTTGGACGGACACCTCCTCGGGCTTGCTTGGTAATGATGAAACAAGATTGGCTCCTCTGTGCAATGAATGGCTCAGATGCTCGCAACGAAACACCAGCCACTTATAAACATCCACTTTGTAGATCTTTTAATTTCCAGATAATGTATATGTTTTACAGATTACCTAGTGATGGGAGTGTTTTGGACAGAATGACATTTCACCATTAAGCCTTTCATATCATCATTCTTACACAATTATATATATATATATATATATATATATATATATATATATAGAATAGCAGGGATTTGATTAGAGCGTCTCTCCAAGTTGGAGTGTATATTTACACAAAAGATCTGTGTCAGACAAAAAACAAGGTAAATGAGGAAAACAGCTGTGAGAGTTCATGGACATAAAAACAGTCACACTGCCACCTTTTCCATTGAAATATCTTGTAGGATGATCAAATAGCAGGTGACCTCTGCCAATTTATTGGTCTCATCTTTCTGGCTAGCTGCCATGTTTGTGATGGGGAGCCAGGAGTGACAGCAAAGAAGCAGAGCCCAAAATTTACAACAGTAGAGGAAAGAGGCTGCAAAGGAGATCAACTTAAGGCAAGATGCTTTGATTTGTGACATCCTTCTTGTGGATATGGTAGACTTGTTATTTCCAAAAGCCTCTTTCCCACAGAGAGTTCAATCACTTTTTAAGTTTCCTTTTAAACAGGAATGGCATTTTCTACCTTGGTTGATGCAAAGTGACAGCGAGGTGCAAACAACCTTGCCGTTGCACAACCACAATCACTACTTTCCTTTGTCATCCAGTTTTCCCTTTCATAATTCAGACCATTTGTTGGCGCATCTTTGTTTTGCCTGTTTCTATTTTCCTAGGCTACAAGGCTAACCTTGAGTGAATCACATGTTTGATAGTACTGATTGCATTTCTGGAAAAAAAAATGCTTTGAGAACTTTCACCTCACACACATCTCATTTTACAGGTAACGACGGTCTTGAGTTAAAGAGCCAGAACATTGACATTCACACTGACTTGAATTCTCTGGACTGTGAAAGTCACTTTGAAGATGTTTACCTTTCTGCTTCCAAATTTGTATTGTCCTTGAAACAATTTTCATAAGAGGAAATAATTAGGCGTGTTCTCCGGCTTTAAAAACATTGCTATACATTTTCGTGTGAGCCCGAGAACATTTTTGTATGCAGCCATCATTTGTGTGTTGTGTGTGTGTCTTATCCCTTAAACCGAAGCAAACATTTGACTAATAAACAATCACCATGCCACCAATCCAAAATACTTAATAATCATGATTTGATCTCTGTTAGGGTTAGGGTCACGGTAGTCCCAACAGATGAAATGTTTGGTCATTTAATTTAACACAAAGCTGATAGATTTGCAGGAAGCCATGGATTATTTGTTGTATGATTGGAAACAGGTGGAGAAACTGGTTTATTGTACCCTTTGCCATCTCATGGAAGCCTTATGTCTGCAACTAACCGTTGCATAAATAGATAAAGATATATTTGTAATTAATAACTTGGCTAATTTCCCTTGGGACCCCTGACGATCTTTCACGGCACACCAGGGATCCATGGGTCCCTGGTTGTGAATATCTGATAGACGCTTCCTTCTGTGTTATGTTAAGCCAAGCGTTCGGGGATTGTACAATACCTGAAACCTGGAAAAGAAGTTGTTTTGAAAGCAAACTCTCTCCGGTATCACCACTGTACACTTTGATTCAAATTCTATATGTATATAATTTTGAGACTATGTGAGTCCCGTGATGCACATGTCATGGAAACAATGAGTCCCAACCCTGGAACAATGAGTCATTGCAATTTTTCGTCACGGAATACAGATACAATAATCCTCTGCCCTTCTATATAGTGAATTTGTATTAATTTGTGAGTTGATCTTTTCTACTTTTTGTATAATATTTTTGGTTTCCATTGCTCTTGCACTATTTATTTAGGCCTTTGACGATCTACATTTTTCCAAAACCCCAACACTAAACACTATTTTTTTTATTAAATGCCACTGATAAATTTGAGGGCGGCACAGTGGGCTCACCTGCAAAGCATTGGCTTCACAGTTCTGAGGGCCCGGGTTCAATCCCAGCCCTCCCTGTGTGGAGTTTGCATGATTTCCCCTTTGCCTGCGTAGGTTTACACCGCGCACTCTGGTTTCTTCCCACATTCCAAAAACATGCAACATTAATTGGACACTTTAAATTGCCCCTTGGCGTGATTGTGAGTGCGACTATTGTTTGTCTTGATGTGCCCTGCGATTGGCTGGTAACCAGTACAGGGTGTACCTTGGCTCGTGCCCGTTGACAGCTGAGATAGGCTCCATCACTCCCCATGACCCTTGTGAGGACAAGTGGCTAAGAAAATGGATGGCTGGATGGATGGATGAATGGATGGATGATAAATTTGATATTAGAGCATAATAAAGATTTGTATACATCTTAGAAATGCTGTTCTAGTAATAAATCACATGACCATGTATAATGCTCTCCCATTTGATTAAAAAAATAAAATGAAATTAGAGCTCAATTTCATAGTAATAGTAGGTAAATTAAAAGAGAGTTGTAATGTGTTTAAATAAAGTGCTGAACATTAAATTAAACAAAAGTTTGAGTAGCCTTTTTTCTGTTTGGCATCTTGACCATCCATCCATCAATTTTCAACACCGCTTGTCCTTGTTAGGGTCATGGGGTGCTTGAGCTGTTCCAGCTGACTTCAGGCAAAAGACGGACTACACCCTGAACTGGTTGCCAGTCAGTTGCAGGGCCAGGGCACATGGACAATCTTGACACAACAGTGAAGTCTCAAACAATTTTACTTATTTTATATTTAACAAATCTGACCAACTGAAGAGTTACTGATGGTGTAGTGGTACACACGCCTGACCGCTCGTCCGGGCAGCGTGGGATCGATTCCCACTCTGTGGTCTTGTCGATGTGTTCCCTGCGACTGACTGGGGACCAGTTCAAGGTGGAGTTTGCCTTTTTTTCTGAAGTTAGCTGAGATAGGCTCTCACGCTCCGGCAACCCTTGTGAGGATAAGCGTCTTGGAAAACGGGTGGATGGATAAACAACTGAACTGTTCTAGAGGAGACTTGTGTTAGAAGCCTTTGATATGTTTCATAATGGTGTTTTATGAACATATGAACTTTCAATAAGTGCTCCCAGTGAAACCTTGCTCCTGAGAAATTCAAACAAAAATAACACTGATCATTCCATTTTAAGCGCTTTCCAAAGTGATTTTATTGAACTCAACTTTCACGTTGTGTCTCTCTCTCTATCCCCTGGTATGTTTCTTGTCTCTCTGGGCTGCGCGCAATCAGTGATTTGATAGGCTTGAGTTGGTGAGCTAAACTTGCATGTGATTGGTTGGTACTTTTCATCATTACCGTAAGGTGGCGTGGGTAATTTCTTTCACTTTTGGCTACGATGTCGGTACGTATGAGACTGCTTCTGAGTCTGGATGTGCACCTCTTTCTGATGTCGCCACTATTAACTGAGCCAGAGTGAGCTGATTAGCTCCTGAACTCGCTAGCTCAACAAATACTTAATAAATACTTCAGTTTCCCCTAAAGTGTCCTAAGTGTGTGCGGCTACGCGGCCAAAGCCGTTCCGCCAGTAGGTCGCTGCATCATGAGCGGCGACTACAGCAATGAAAAGGTATCAAGTCTGGAAAAAAACAAATGCAGTTTGTCAGATGATGTGAATGACAGTGAGGAGACTTCAATCATTTGACCGCAGGTTCAATGAGGAACTGTAATAATGGAGAAGATCTGAATATTAAAAGAGGTCCTGTTAAGCTCTGTAGGTGAGGAGGAGCAACCTGTAAATGTGGCGGGATGACTGGAAGACGTGTTTGAGAGTCGGTGTGATGTGATGCCAAGGTTTGATCCAGGTGAGAACACTGGCAGCAGAGATCTGCACAAATTGCAGTCAGTCCAGTGCTTTGCTTGGGAGCCTGAAAAGGAGTCGGTAACAATTTTCCAGATGGGAAGTGATGGATGCCTGGGCGAGGGCCTCAGAAACAGCTGTAAGAAGGCGCATCTGATGGAAAGCAATTATGCGATCTCACAGGTTTTAATGAAAACATAGTTTTTTTTGGGGTCAATAGGTAACTATTTTATTTGGGGGGGAAAAAAAAGCATAATGTGGTGTTAGAAAATGCCTTGTCGTTCTTAAATACCAACAAGATCAGTCTTATGGCGCTTCAGCTCTATTTTGTCTTCCGCTTTGCTGCAGTTTGTTTCTACCAGTCGATCACCAAGGCAGTTATGGTTGATCCCAACTTCATGCCATTTAAAAAAAAAAAAAAGTCATCAATCTGGCAGTATGATTGATTGACATTCTGTTTGACCAATCCTGACCTCTCGTGACATGTCACTGCGCATGTGCTCATTAAAACGGGTTCTAGCAAGCTGGCCTCCCATTTACCGTCTGTCTCTTGCTTTTTCTATAGGAGTCGCTGCGATACATCCCACCCGCCGCACTCAGTAGAACCCCCCCCCCATCTAGACTTCCTAACCCAGTGGTTTTCAAACTGGGGGGCTACCATAAACTACCATGAACACATTTCATTAAGTTCCACCCAGCTGTTGTTCATGTCTTTGTTGATTAAGAATAATGTTTGTAATGGGGCAGGGTGCTGAAAATTAGCAAGAGTTGAAGATTCGATGGGTGTGTGTGTGTAAATGGGGGGGGGGGACTGATATTTTCATCTCCAAAAATGGTGGCGCTGCAAAAAATGTTTGGGAACCACTGTCCCAACCAGATTGTTGAGCCACCTCATCTGACACTTTGGCTGCATTCAGAGGCTTGCCGTAATTGCCATAAAATAAAACCCCTGAATCTACTCCGACCACATCATCCAGAAAAAAAACAAAATAAAAGTAAAAAAAAATCTTGATTGTCATCACTTAAAATAGAAAAACCCTGAAAAACAAATAAAGGCCAACGCTCTACAGCTGCGCCACCATGCCGCCCCCTGAATACATTTTTGTATATTTTGTTAGATCCATTGAACAAATAAATTAACAAAAATACTACTTTTGTGATTGTTACGTTTCACTTTTTCTGACCTTCTTCTTTTTCTTTTGGCTTGTCCCGATAGGGGTCGCCACAGTGTGTCATCTTTTTCCATCTAAGCCTATCTCATGCATCTTCCTCTCTAACACGCAGTCCTCATGTCCTCCCTCACCACATCCATAAACCTTCTCTTTGGTCTTCCTCTCGCTCTTTTGCCTGGAAGCTCCATCCTCAGCACCCTACCACCAATATACTCACTCTCTCGCCTCCGAACATGTCCAAACCATCGAAGTCTGCTTTCTCTAAGATTGTCTCCAAAACATCCAACTTTGGCACACCCTCTAATGAGCTCGTTTCTAATCCTATCCAACCTGTTCACACCAAGCTGGAACCTCAGTATTTTCATTCCTGCTACCTCAAGTTCTGCTTCCTTCAGAGCCACCGTCTATAATCCATACATCATGGCCGGCCTCATTACTCACTTTTTCTGACCTGGAAACCTGAAATTATTCCAAATGACTGATGAAATGGTGCCTCTTCATTCTGGTTTACATGAACAGGATTTGTGGGGCCAATCATCCATCAGTAAGTTAAAAAAAAAAAAAAGAAACAATCGATCACAAGATGGAGCAACATGTATATTTAATGGACTTTTTCATTTAATGCATATACTTGTATACTGTTCTCTGATCAGGTTATGTAGTCAACTCAGTCAAATCAACATGACAGAAATAAAGGTTGCTAACTTACTTGATATAAATTAATTTATAGTAATGAGAGTACTAGACACACAAAGATTTGAGCATGATACAAAAAAAAAAACATTGCTATGTTTATGTACAACCTTCATAGGCTACATAACCTTGTGTTGCCTGCTTGTGAGCAGTACATGAACATACCTCGAGCAATACTTAAACGAACGTCCTCTTCCAAGCACGAGTGATTGTTGTTGTTGTCACCATGGTAATGAGGTTAACCAGTCACATTTGGCTGACAAGATAAAGCCCAGTGAACGTAAAAGACAAGATTTGGTGGTCTCTGAATACAAGATTTTATTGCAGTAGTCTGACGTAGTGCAATTGGGAGAGAACAAATTTTCAATGTTGTTTGTCTCAGATGTGTTGTGTGTCCCACACTGCTGACGTGTTTTTTTTAATTAACTTTTTTTTGGCCGTTAGATTTGTACACTACTAAAAGACACAAAGCTAAAAGTAAAGTTGCTTTTGGATTGAAATATTTATACATGTTGACACGGAGTAAATGTCTTTTTTCAAAACCGATCAATGACGTCAGCGAATTATGAAATTAAAGCTGAACAGCCATCCATCTTAAAATGCTAATTATTGGCCGACACCAATCAAACCGACCAGACAGGTGTAGTCTATGCTTTAGTAAACGAGCTCTTCTGTTTGCTGCTGTGTCTTCAATGTAAACAGAGCATTAGCAGGCCACATAAGCCACTAAGGGGAAAATAATGAGAAAAATATTTGTGTACGTGTGGTTATGACCCCCCCGAAACCATTCAGATATATAAGTTAAAATGATTAAATCATTCAGCACTAGTTAGCAGAAACTCCCCACCCCACCCAAAAAACATCCATATTTCAAGGCAGCCTTTCCTCAAGGCCAATAAATTACAGTACACTTGTGAATTACCATGCATATCTGTGCATACAGAGAATATGTTGCCAAACACAAATACCATTGATCAACGCAGATTTTTAAAAAAAATTTTTTCAATATATGGCGCTCATTAGGTGATAATTCTGATAATGCTGTTGTTAGCCAAGGCTAACACTGCTGCAGCTCTGCTTATTTTTTTTGCTTTGACACGCATGTTATAATGTTATGTCACTATCTTTATTTTTTTTAATCTTTCAATCCTATCATTTAAAAAAATATAATCTCAGTTAGGAATAATCACCAAATTTGCATGTCTTTCATTCTTAAGGTGTTGCTGGAACAATGCTAACCATTGTTTTGCCAATTCTTGTGCAACGTTTGTCTTCGAGCTCTTTGAAACATGTTTTCGCTTTGCTGTGTACATATCACAGAGCCTCTTTAAGTGTGTTAACTAAAGTACTGTAATTTCCCGCAATGTTTTCCTTATGCAGTTGTTTTAATTTTACCATCTTTGTGCACCACAACATCCGGAAGGGGTAATGCACATCTTTTATTTATTTATTTTTAATCCCAAAGTTTGCCCACAGCGAAATTTATTCTCTTTATATAGCAAACAATGTCGAGTATGCCATAAAAGTGAAAGCATGTGATATTCCTTAAGAAACGTTGTCAGCTGGTCTGTGCTGTTATGATCTAACACTACAGACTGTGTAAACTAATTGGAATGAGACAATGAAGTATTTCTTTCTGGCAATCAGATGATTTTCAGCTGAAAAACCAAAGTCACCCCATGTTTTTTCACATCAAACACAGTAAGGGATAAAACACACTCCATGCACACTTTGTTCGATGGTTCAAACTATTGTGTATTTGTCAGCTTGACTATTAATTAATTCAGTACAGATGAAAACTTGTACGGAGTTGTGTGGCACTCATGTCAACACTGAATATTTTGCCTTGTTTTAGCCATCCATCTGTAAAACTAGTTGGCTCTCCATAATATTAATAATTATCAGTGAAAAATGAAACTAATGACTGGTTGTCCCTTGAAAGCAATCGGCATTATCATATTTGTGGAATATTGTAGTGAAACGATTTTACCTTGAAAGTCGGAATACTGTAGTTAGTTTCATTAGCGTCTTGCATGCCTACATGTGTACTTGTTCTTGAATGAAGATTGCGGATAGCTGCATGATATTACCTTTATAATCTGTGTAGTGTTGTGATGGTCGAAAGCCTTGCTGCTTATTTTACTAGCTTCTGTAGTTTCAAATTGTTTTTCACATGTTTTCCTTGCTACGCACAATTTTTTTTAAAAAAACAATGTATTTAAAGAGCTAAAGATTTATGTTTTTTTGTTGTTGTTCTTACACTGTTGTGCTTGTGTTACATGATATGCTTTCCATCTTATCTCTGATAGGAATGTGATCCCCAGCATCCGAGAGCAGCTGTTGATCCTGACACAAGTGGGAGGGTAAGTACAGTACAACCCTTTTAAAATAATTCAATTTGATTTGTTGGTACACCCAAAATGTAAATACTGTAAACATAACTGAAAGCAATGTCAGGCAATATCAATGTGTATGAGGAAAGATTAAAGTTAAAATGATCAGTGAAAATATTGACTACCATACATTGAACAGTCACCGATTTATGAATTTAAGATGGTCCCAAAATATGTTGCACAATAAAATCACAGAGTTGCTGATGATCCAAAATACGATTCTAGGTCATAAATGTATCCTGAAACAAACGTTTTTGTTTTCAGCAGCCATTCTGACCCCAAATGATTGGTATTATGAATACAGATACAGTACAAACTTTTTTTGTACAGAAGATGACTGGAAAACTAACATTAATTAAGCTCTCATGCATTTTGCATGAAATCCAAAGGCGTTAATTGTGAGCGTTTTCAACATACGTCTTGGACCATACTGTTCACTGTCCAGTATTTACCGAATTGCAATCGTTTCCTATGGGAGACGCAGTAGCACCTTGAAAAGCACCAATCACGTGTAATACAATAACCTACCACAAGGGGGAGGTGTTATGGCATCAATGAGGTACAGCACTTGGATTGCTTTGGTCATGAGCAGATGTTAAAGCATTACATGAGTTAATCCCAAATAAATCTTCCTAATCAGTCATTTACATACTGTCATTGCTGAAATACAGTTTTGAACTTTGAATATACAGTATGTATTAATAGTATGTACCCCCACATTATACTTAAATGAAGTATACCAGGGTGGCACTGGACCCACTGGACAGCACACGTGTCTCACAGTTCTAAGGATCCAGGTTCAAATCTGCTGTGTGGAGTTTCCTCCCACATCCCCAAAACATGCATGCGAGGGTTAATTGAAGACCAGATTGCCTGTAGGTGTGAATGTGAGTGCAAAAGCTCGTTTGTTCCCATGTCCTCAGGGATTGTCTGGCGACCAGTTCGGAGGGTACCCTGGCTCTCGCCCAGAGTCAGCTGGGATAGGCTCCAGCAAGCCTGCAATTCTAGTGAGGATCAGCAGTTCAGAAAATTACCAGATCTGACAATTCGTCCCGCGGTTCACCCGAGAACAATTTCCTACTGTTGATGGGACATCATAAATAATGAATGAAAAGGGCTTTAACTCTCACAAACATGTAAAAGAGAGCAAATATTCTCAATATGTAAGTACAGTATGGTCTCTACTAAAAGGAATAAATGCATGTAAACATTTTGATTTAACATTTATACAGTAAACAACTAAAACTATGGTTAGCTCAAAGCACTTTTAATTGTTCCATACTGTTCCTTTGACATGTACACATAATCTGGTTGCGGTCAATTTTGACCGGGGGCCAAGAATATGATCATAATACTTGTTGATGTAAAATTCTGAGCTCCAAATCTTGGCAAAATGTATTCATGCTGAAGTGTTCTATTTTTAAATGACAGTGTTGAGTTAAGGTTTACTCTTTCCGAATTGCTTACTACTGGAATGGCCTCTATGATTTATGAGCCGGTTACAAATGCTGGAAGCAGCCACTGTCAGGTGATCATAAACTACATTTTATGGACACTATTTGCTTTTGCTGAGGCTTGCTTTACACTACAGGTCCAAGTGTCTCATTCTGATTTTGTGCCTTTATCAATTTTGTTGTCATGCACATGTGCAGTGATGCATATCCACGATGCCTTTGGTTTCACTGAAAGAACATGCAGAGCAAGCCACGTGCGAACATAAATAACTTCATATGTATGTCTATGTGTATATCCATGTATGCGTGTATACACACATAGCACTTCTTTTGTACGAATGCGGTTTGTATTTGTCTGCTTTGTATCCGGTGATTGTGCGCTGGTGTCAGCTTTTGACCACGGTAGAACAACAGCTGTTAGCCTCTGAGTGATGTCCATCTGTGCACGTACACGTGTGTCCACGTGTTTATCGACATCCCTTGCGGTGACTCATCCCTCAGGTGATGAGTCACCGCAAGGGATTTTCAGTGTTTACAAAGAAAAATACATTCTGGAGATCGGTGTTGTGTTTACGCTGTATATATTTATGCATAAGCGCGAATTAGAAGGCCTTTTAGTCGGTGCGCTCACGGCAAAGGAACTGTTGCGTATTCGCAGAACATGGATTTATCAAATGCTATTAGGTGTGTATTTGTATGTGGCTGCTGCATCCCGTCTGTCTAACACCCATCACACACGTGTGTACATCTGAACATGGACCACCCAGAGCGTTTGAGCTCTTAACAATAACAGGTCCACTTCCTTGCAGTGATATGGCTCTGGTTCAGTCAGCGTTGGACGGGAGAGACGCTATCATTCCATATTACCGCAACAACAGCCACTTTGCTTAGTACACATCCCACAGTCGTGACCCCACCTCCCAAAGTCTTTATCTTGTTTTACATGACCAGAAAGATACTGCCGCAGCTTTTTCAGTTTCGTTTCTATCATTCTCTGTAACCCAAAAGATTTTCAAGGTTAGATTTTCTTTTTCACTATTGGCCCGATTGCAAAATGCGGTGTTGTTTTGCTATTTGAAAAGCAATTCCATGTAAACAAATTCCTCTGGTTTAAACATCACTCTCATCTTTGTGACCCTTTATTTTGTGATCTGTTTTTCCTCCTTCTGAGCACAAATACACTGTGGTACTGGTAATTAATATGATAATATGTATGCTGGCCTAATTTTTTTTTTCCAGACCTCATTGTGAGCCATGTTAAATTGAGCCCCGACTGAGGTTTCTACTGGAAACAGTGAGGAGAAGCCGAGCACAGTATGTCTCTGTTAGTGCCTGGCCAAATTGGCAAAATAACATTTGTTTTTGTACGGAATCCACTTTACCAAACCTCAGCGCGAACTATATATCCTGATAACTGATTGAATATTTATCTTCGCTCACCTTGGTGCAATCTTTGCTCATTGTGGAAGCGCGCAGATTAGACTAACCACAGAAGCTGTAGTGTAGCGTGATCGTTTATTTGAGCTGCATAGTTTGACAGATGTGTACTAATGCAGATAATTCCAATGGAGTTTCATCGCCAAGCTGCTTACCCTTTAACATGTTCTTCTATTCTTCAAATGTTTTTCTCCACACCTCAACCTTTTTGCTTTGGCACGAGGTTCTGATTTATGGTATTAAATCCCAGTCGAGCACACATATACAGTACATTAATAGCGTCCAGCCAGTGTAAAGTCTGTAAAGGCCTCAATGCAGGTGAATTTCACTTATCCCACGTGTTTGTGAGATATGAGAGGTTCTTCTTCTTCTTCTTCTTTTCCTTTTTTTTCTGCTTGCTACAGCGTGTCATCTTTTTCCATCTTAGCCTATCTTCTGCATCTTCCTCTCTAACCCCAACTGCCCTCATGTCTTTGGTCTTCCTCTCTCTCTTTTGTCTGGAAGCTCCATCCTCAGCACCCTTCCACCAATATACTCACTCTCTCACCTCTGAACATGTCCAAACCATCAAAGTCTGCTCTCTCGAATCTTATCTCCAAAACATCCAACTTTGGCTGTCCCTCTAATGAGCTCATTTCTAATTCTATCCAAGCTGCTCACTCCGAGCGAGAACCTCAACATCTTCATTTCTGCTACCTCCAGTTCTGCTTCCTGTTGTTTCTTCAGGGCCACTGTCTCTAATCCGTACGTAATGGCCGGCCTCACCACTGTTTTATAAACTTTGGCCTTCATCCTAGTGGAGACTCTTCTGTCATATAACACACCAGACCCCTTCCGCCAGCTATTCCAACCTGCTTGGACCCGTTTCTTCACTTCCTTACCACACACACCATTGCTCTGGATTGTTGACCCGAAATATTTGAAGTTCTCCACCCTCGCTATCTCTTCTCCCTGTATCCTCACTCTTCCCCCTCCACCTCTCTCAATCACGCACATATATTCTGTTTTACTTCGGCTAATCTTCATTCCTCTCCTTTCCAATGCATGTCTCCATCTTTCTGGTTGTTCCTCTGCATGCTCCCTGCTTTCACTGCATATCATAATATCATCTGCGAACATCATGGTCCAAGGGGATTCCAGTCTAACCTCATCTGTCAGCCTATCCATTACCACTGCAAACAGGAAGGGGCTCAGAGCTGATCCCTGGTGCAGTCCCACCTCCACCTTAAATTCTTCTGTCACACCTAAGGCACACCTCACCATTGTTCTGCTGCCATCATACATGTTCTGTACTATTTTAACATACTTCTCTGCCACACCAGACTTCCGCATGCAGTACCGCAGTTCCTCTCTTGGTACTGTGATTAGCTTTCTCTAGATCCACAAAGACACAATGTAGCTCCTTCTGACCTTCTCTGTACTTTTCCACTAGCATCCTCAAGGCAAATAATGCATCTGTGGTACTCTTTCTAGGCATAAAACCATACTGTTGCTCAAAGATACTTACTTCTGTCCTGAGTCTAGCCTCCACTACTCTTTCCCATAACTTCATTGTGTGGCTCATCAACTTTATTCCTCTATAATTCCCACAAAACTGACTGACAGGCAATGGCTGCCCTGAGGGTCTGATTAGGGGGATGGGGTGTCTGAGCTTCGATGGTGGTGTACCTTTAGCCCATATGATGCTCCACCTGCTGACAGTCAACACAAATATGGCCCTTAAATTTGAGGTGGATGGGGACAACGTAATAAAACCGACATTAAGTTTTACTGCTCTGCACTTCTGGGGCGAGGGAGCAGACTTTCTCAAGCCAACAATAATGTCCACAACGCAGCTGATAACTTGGTGTGTAGGAGAAACAATAGCAAAGCCTCTGGAATCCTGCTCTGAGATATCCAGATGGTTTCTATTTCACATGTGATTTAAGTGGATACTGTACTTTTTAAATACTGTATCGGCTCCCACCGGCGGCCCTAATGAGGATCGGCGTTACGGATGGATGGATGTATTGGCTCCCAAAATTCCATTTCATTTTCTGATAAATATCTGGCAGCATAGCTAGGATTTTGAGATTTAGGGCTCTATTTGTGGAGACAGCGCATCTTTGGCGGGGCACAAATGATGGCGGATTCAGATTTTTGACAAACAGGTCATTGCGAATCTGGGCATTTCGGTGCGTCCTTGGAGTGAAAATTAGGTAGCAGAAGGTCACACTCAATTTACGGCTACCCAGACCATGTCTAAATGCCAGCGCAACTGCTCTAATGTGATTTTGGGTCACTTTCATCATGGCACAGGCAGATACTGAGCTTTGCAAACATTTTGTATTTAGTAAGGGTACTTAGCTGCACACAATATCTGTTGCCACACTGGCCAGCAGCAGAAAAAATGCCTCACTAAGGTACAGATCATTGTGATGAAGCATGGTCCTCTCCACACAGAATCATTGGGACACATTTAAAGGGAACGAGAAGAGACATTTTGGTTGGCATTGAGTGAAGTCTGCTGCAATCACACCCAGTGGGGTCTGGTACTTGTATTTAATATAAGATGCTGGTTGTTGACACATAAGAAAGCGTTGGTTCTCGGTGATCCCGTGAGATTTTATTATTTTGAAAGGGCTCCATTATTTCAGAAACCTTGCCATTTTGCATTCATCCACGTTGCTCATTCCCACAGAGACAAATGTTATCAGTTGAAATGAGCAATTGTTCACAGACGTCAGTAATGAAATGGGCCAGCTATGCATGAATTGGCCTACTTGTGTGATCAATGACATCCATATCTCGCCTGACACTGACCATTTTAATTGCCAGTGATTAGAGTCAGTCTGCAGTTAAAAGCCTCATATGACCATTTTCTGTCTGTGGGAGCTACTCCATCTGTACGCACAGCTTCCCCTCTTCATGTCTTGAGAAATTAGACTTAGCGTTGCTCATGTTTTACTTAGTTTACCTCTTTGGTCACTCAGGAGTACACATTATTCTTTTGCTGTTTAATATGAATTGCAGTGATTCATTTCACTTATCAACAAGTTGTTTTGTTTGAATAAGGAACTGAAATCACACACAGTACATAATGTCTGTGGAAATTACACTTTTATTGATTATTAATACTGCACCCAAAGTGAATCACTTGCTGTATCCAAATTCAGGAACTGCTTCTTTTCCAAAGGATGGAGCTGAAGGTAGGTACATCCATCGTGCTGCTCCAAATTTGATGAAGCACAAAATTAATTTCATTCTTTTCTGCTGCTATTTCTACATAAGTCTACAAAATTTGCACAAGCGGCCTTCCATATTCCGAGAAGTCTTGAAACATTCACATTTCAATATGGTGGCACTAAGTAAGGAGAAACAGCACTGGGTTTGTCACTACTTTTTTCTTTTTTTCTTTCTTTTAACCGAATCTCAGAGATGTTATGTTTCGTGGGATCTCGAAACCATAACATTTCTGCAAATGTTGAAGGACTCATTGTACACTACGGTTTTGCCTTAAGGCCTGTGCAGCTTTGGTTTGGCAGGGCTTACATTTTCCCTTGTCCTCTTCGGCTTTGCCAGTTTACTAATCATCCATCCCCTTATAGTGGCAAGGTCATAGGGAGGCTGGTGTCTAAGGTGGCTGATTTAGGGCGGTAGACGGCGTACACCCATATAGACAGACAGCTCATGCTCACATTTACACCTATGGCCAATTTCGATTTACTGAACATATGGATTGAGACGGATAAAATCCGGAGGACACTGCAGCATTGTGTACAATACAGTATACATCCACTAGGGGGTGGACATTCAGCACATATGCACCGAGTACTGCACCGCACACTCAGCGCAGGCCGACAAAAGATCCCTCTGCACAAAAAAAAAATATCTAGCTGTATATATGCATGCCGAGAAATAAATAACATTTTAATGAATAGTGTACAATTCGTTATTCACTGTCTTTCAACATGGTCTTGTTTCTCTCAAACATCCAGCTCTTAAAATGAGTAATATTTCAAAGAATAGACTGGCTTTTTTAATCATTATCATCATTCATTCAAAACAGCCTGCTCCTCACTCGAATCAGTTTCTGAGTCAATCTCCAAGACATTTGGGATGGCATCAATAACATCCTGCACATTGTACACCCACCCACACACCCACACATACACACACGCACAGATGCACACATCCTATATATATATATATCTGGCTAAATACAGTGTATATATATATATATATATATATATGTGTATACCCGCATGCATGACCATTCTCAGCTGTCCCTGATGATGCGACATTCATCCCCTTAAAAAAGATTCAAACAAGGGGCACTTGCTACTGCACTCACCGTGTGATGCAAAAGGCTAACATGTTCAAAATCATATTTAATTAATGTATTTCACAACTATAAATCTGTTACAGACATCATGAATCATATATATATATTTTTAAAGCATTTTACTTACTTGAATGTTGGGAAATCCAGCAGCGTTTGAGTTTGTTTGTTGAAGGCTGGACCTATAAACACATTTCCCATCCACTTGCATTGCTGGTTAATTGGCAATGTAAATGTGGTCATTTGAAAAAATAAGAAGAAAAATGAAAATGATCTTTTTTTCTTCCAATTTTCAGATCATCCATTTCCAAGCTGCTTATCCACACAAGGGTGAGTACTGAAGCATATCCCACTGAACCTAAACCTCTTATTTTCCAACAGTGGGTCATACAGTTCCAAAAATAAAATAAAATCATATGACAATTGGATAGGCGACAGTGTGGATGACTGGTTAGCACATCTGCTGCACAGTTCTGAGGACTTGGGGTCAAATCCGGCTTCATGTGTGGAGTTTGCATGCTCTCCCCGTGTCTGCGTGGCTTTTCTCCAGGTAACCCTGTTTCCTCCCACATCCCCAAAATATGCATGGTATTTTAATTGGCTGCCAAGCAGTTCACCCAGAGTCACCCGATGTAACCAGCAGCACACCCGTGACCCTAGTGAGGGTAAGCGGTATGGAGAGTGGATGAATGCACAGTTTGGATACATTGTCAGGTCTTTTGGGCCTGGTTTCAGCCAGTTGTGATTCCACCCAAACTAGAGGTACTGTAACAGGAAGAAAAGTGATGATGAAAAAGGCCCATGACTGACAGGGGCCCTAAAGTCAAGTATTTTCAGTTTGAGGCAGAGCAGGTAGGCCCAAAGTGATTTATTATTATTTTTTTTTTTTCATGGGGCCCCAGATCCCCAGTGACTCCCCCTGCCTGCGTACAACAGAAAACATTAAGGCCTTCTTTATACATAATGCTGGGGAGTTATGATAGGTATATGAAACTGTTGACATTTTTGTTAAGGTCCAACCTGCAAATCAAAATGATATGCTAAAATGCAAATAAAATGAAATTTACTTAGGTGAAAATAAAATGAGGGAACTTCTCCATCAGCACGCACAGCTTTTCCTCTTCATGAGCTGTTAAAATCTGCCCATTATTAAAAACACAAATAATGTGTTATTAATTTTTAGCTTCCACTCATATTACGAGCAGCAGCGCTTCATGCGAAGTGGGGGACACCTGGGATCTCCCGCCATCATTATTTTATGCTGTTCCAATCTTATTGATGTATTATGCTTGACCCATAAATATTGTTTTGCTGTTGTTGTTGGAACCACAGCTTGTCCAATTGTCCCACTGTTAGTCCATTGTCACACGTTCCAGCATTCCAACTTCTCCCTCAAGGGGATTTTTTTGGGCTTGTATTGGCAGGATTAAAGCTTGTATTGGCAGGAATGTTTGGCAGCAGCGTGGACTTTGAGTTCAAACTCGGGACTTGCCTTGCAGTGTGTTAAGGTAGGCTGTTTATTTTCTTCAAAATAACTGGCTAAAGAGGTAGATCGACAGGGGTAAGGCTCAGGTGCAGTCCCGCAAGATTAATGATGTGCAGTAAGGACATGAATTATACATGATTCCTGTTTCAAATTATTGCATCATGTATCATACATGCATGGTTTACAGAGTGCCTTGTTTTACCCACGTTAACCCTTCCCCTCATTAAATTCCGAATGAGTCATCAGAAGCATGTACTTACACTTCAACCAGGTAAATACTCCTATGCATTTTATAGTCACTTGGTGTCAAAAGATTCATACTCAGGTTTGCAGTTTCACGGTAAAGACACACTTGCACTCTTTGCTCTTAATCTGTCTAATCCGTCTTCATTTCTGTTTGAACCTGCTGAACTCTTATGCTTCACTGATTCACACTTTGGGAAACCTGGCGCTTGCCACTCCATCTCAACTTGCTCAGCATCTGCATTTCTTCATGGTGTGATTTGGTTCTAAAATTAATCTTTTTCATATCAACATCTGGATGGTGACGATGGACATCTTGCTCACCCTGATAAATGTGAAGTGATCGTGCTTGTAGTGACCTTGATGCCATTTTTTTCATCATCTGATGCTCCGTTATATAATCACTCTTTACCTTATGTGTGCTTGTGTGCATACCTGTGTATACTGCTGTAAATGCGTCAAAAGAATGTTGCCTTCTTACGTCATCTGGCAAAGATGGTGCTGCCTTTGACTCCAGCTGTGCTTCAGTCTGCTAGTATTCCCATTTGCCACTGCTTTGAAGGTCATCTATGTACACTGGGTGTTGCTTGACCTTGACTGTGGTGTGTTAAACTACTCACAGTAGTTGTTGACATATGAGAGCAAAAGGGACGTTGTGAAGGAGTGGGGGGGACGAGAAAGGCCAAAAAGGGGTACAGTGCATTTTGGAGAAAATGACAAAGTAAAGGAGAGCCTTAGGAGCAAGGTCATAATTGGGTTGCATATAAGTCATTATTTACTGATGATTGGTGCTGTAAAGACAGCAGTCCAGTCGCACTTTTTGTTTCAGTATTTAACAGACCAATATGATCTCTGCTATTCTCTTCTAAAGATGGAATTCGGCTTGGATTGGTAGCTCTGGAAAATCCAGTAATTCCATAGTTACCTGGGAGGACCCTGATGATGTTGACAGATAGTGGATGATTACAACACAGTTAAATGCAGTTATGACTTGCAGACAGGGTTGGAGGCCATTGGGAATCTCTTTGGGCAAATTTTTATTTGGAGTGATTTCAGGCAGAAAGACTGTTGTGGTTGTTAAAATTCTTCAGCATGAAACCCTTTTCTCTGATGTGTATTAAAATACTGTATAAGGGAATTTGAAATTTACATTTTTTTTAATCCATTCCTGTTCAGATGCATACCCTTGCAGAGTGCTTAATCTGTTTGCCTTTGTGGTGGAATAGTTTTGCTGTGCAACAAGGGGGCTTTGAAATAGTCTCCCTGCTTATTTTTAAATTTCCACCATCCAGGAGCCAATCATGTTGAAGCACGGCGGGTCTTCCCGAGAAAGGGCGTGTGATTTCTAAGAATGCATTTTGGAATCTTATGCATTAGTCTGACGGGATGTTCCCTTTCTGGTTTGTCTCAATTGTAATGTGTTTTGCCTTTTGCAAAAGTGTTTTTGATTTTGTTAAGGTAAACTGAGGTGACAACTACTGACCTCTACCACTACAATGCAGTAATATCAATTTATAAATGATTTCTATAAATTGTCTTGAGTGTGACTGGTGGCGCAGTGGTACCTTTGGCTGATTTTGGTGCAGGTACCGTGGGTTCAATTCCCACTCAGTGATGGTGTCTATAAGTGCCCTGCGAACTACTGACTGACATTTCAGGGTATAGTCCACATTTTTTTAACATAATTGACACGCTATTGCTGCTATGTTTAGGGTGTGTAAAGAATTCCGTGAATGATGAAGCAGAATGACTGTTGTAAAATGATTGTGGTGCTGTGCTCTATTCCGCTAAGCTAGCCACGTGCAAACAACTTCTATCGTCAGCAAAAGAGTTCAAAATGCCATACTGTGCCACTTTAGGATGCAATTTGCAGTCAGGATGACTGCAAAAATGGAGGTAAGCATTCTTGGCGTTCCCAAAAACATCTGCAGTGTGACATTCGCCATTGAAAACACGTAGAGGCACCTGCTATGTGAGTGGAACAACAGAGATTTTCTGATTTTTCCGACGCCCCTTCTGACACGGAAGCTCTTTTCGAAGACGAGAACCTCTCACAATCAAGTGAAGTTACCGGAGCAATATTACCTTATCGTTTCGAGCCATATTTAGATGATTATGCGAATCACTTCTCACTAACAACAGACTCCCCGACAGTATGACAGTATGTAGCATCCGTCGGCGTTGCTCACCCGTCAGCATTGTTGAACTGTCAGCAGACTCAGCTGTGAGTGACAACGCAGTAAAGCGGCCCGGCTCGGCGCCGAATGATCCACGCCGGCTGTAGCCGTGATTGGCTCGTTGTGGCTGGGCTGCGGTGGCTCGTCGCGCTCGGTGAACAACGCCGTCTGCGATAAACATTGTTTGGCGATGAACAATGATGGCGGTGCACTCAGCCACGAGAAACGACAACACCGTAAAGCGGCCCGTGACTGGCGGAATCGGCGCAGACGTGCACATCGACACATTTAGCTCCCCTGACTTACTTACGCGGATCTTTTGTCGTGTTCTGAGAGGAACCTTTGCATCTGTGCAATCCATTTTTCATGACAAACCGGGTCTTTTGTAAACATATGAAAATCCATCCTCCTGAGTGTTTGAACCATAGCCAACAATACAACGAGCCGGCATTTTGGCTAACACGAAGGAACAAAGAGCTACCTTCCAGCGAATAAAACTAGTATAAACATATGAGGCTGCCTGAGTGCACTCCTGTTGATAACGGCACTTCCTGCTTCTTCTCCAAAACAAATCCCTTGAGAAGACTTTCATTGCGGGAGTTACAAAAAGCCATATACATCAAAATCATAGTGTGCGGTGAAAAAACAGATGGGTCCATTCTGGCTGCCTTTTTTTTTTTTTTTTTAATCAATTAAAAACATACAAAAAATCATGCATTTCATGTCAATGGAGCTTTATATCCAATGCAGTGGCAACCATCTTTCCTCAGAAAGAACCTAAATGGCCGCGTGACGTGTGAATGTCGTACACAAAGACCCAACATGCACAAGTCGTACAAAATGACGCAAAAACAGATATTTGCAGCATACCATGATCAGCCACCATTAGCAGCAGCAGCTGTTTGTAAACAAAACATCGCTACCGGACACTGTCGGAAAGAGATCATTTACAAACGTGATTGAAAATGGACTTTATGTTGTGATTGCTGAAATGTAAAAATGTTTAGGTTTTGTTAGTTTTCGGAAGTGTTAAAGTGTTTTGACTTTTGTTAATTTGTTTCCTGAAATATTAAGGGTTTTCACGATTTGTGATATTGTTTTGTACTTCCAACCCATCGTCGATCCAGCTATTATTTGTTGTCTGTCTCAGATTTGTTGTCTGTCCCACATTGCCAGCATGTTTTTTTTTTTTTTTTTTTTTTTTTTTTTTTTGGTTAAACGTCATTTGCTGTCAGATATTTAAAGTACTACATCACAAGATATATGGTAAGGCTTAAAATAATTTTGGATGTAGATACTGTGCACGATGGCGACGCGGAGCCGATCAATGCTGTCATTGATTGGATCAGCGAATTATCCATATTATTATTATTATTATCAAATTATTATTATTATTATTATCAGCAGATCATCATAAAATGCTAATTATTGACTGATATCGATCATGCCGATCAGATCGTTGTAAAGTCAAATATAACACCGAAAAAAAAAAAAAAGATTATTAAACCCATGCAATCCAAGAACCTAGAGTTTCCAATGATGGGTCCTTCTCATGTTTATCAGGACTGTGAGTCGATCTGTATTGACCTCATCCACATTTGAAGATCAGAGCAGCCATTTGAGACTCTGCCTCCGTCCACTCCATTGAGTTTTGGTCCAATTATATTGGGGCTGTTGTCAAATCACAAAGTGCACCCATTGGAAGTTTATATTTAAGGACTACTTCCCTTTCCCTTTCGCTTAAAGGCAGATGCATAAAAATGCTCAGGTATGCAATAAAATGGCAGTCTCCATTTATTTATAGCTTATATCTAGTCTCCAATGAGGTCCTATGACCACAACTCTCATTCTGGGCGTGTGAGAAATGGACTTTATGACAGGTGAGAGACTGGTGAGGACCGGGCGTTTGGTGGGAATTTTGCAGAAGAGAATGAATGAGAGCAGCGACAATCTTTGTTGTATTATTCTGGATCAGTTGTGGCTTTGGCTGCAGAAATCGCTGTAGTCCTCCACTCTGACATCATTGCTAAGGGCAATTAACATTGATGTGACAACAACAAAGTTTTGTTTAATAAACAATCTGTAATGTTCCCCACATGAAGCTCTTCGTCGTATCAAGTGCTGCCAATTCTGAACTGTTGGTTGATGTAAAACAATGACAGTGATAATTTAGCTCTTATGTGCAGATTTATGCAGATGCCGTAAGTCAAATACAATACCAAATTTTGAAAAGTTGGAAAGAAATAAAATGTTTAAAACTGCTTTCTGATATGCACTCAACTAAATTACAGAACAATATAATTTATGTTGAACTTGTCATAACCCTTCTTGCTTTTTGTGACTCAGTATTCTTTGTGATGTTTTGTGGTCTGGAATCAGAAACAAAACAACAAAGCGCAAAAATCTATACAAATTCTCTCTTCTCTTAGTCTTTTTCTGTGGAAAAACTGACGCTAATTTTGAACATCTGAGACTAGATGTGTCGATGACCATGCACACATGACATAAAACCAAGTGAGGTGGTGACTTCTTGGAACAGTGCCTCCGTTGTGAGTGGGTCCCCACTCTGTAGTGATAGAAATGTATGGTGGCTAGGGCAGTTCACAGCAATTAGAAATGCCACAAAATGCCGGTCTTGTGCCAGGAGTCAGCTGGGATAGGCTCTGGTGTGTTGTGAGCCTGGTACTATGGATGGATGGATGGATCCCTGCTGAATTTTTCTGTTGGGGCTAGAGTTCATTTCATTTTGGAAATGATGCTAACAAAAACTTAAATTTAAAACCTGTTTCTGTTACATCCAGAAGAAATCAGTCAGATTAATAAGATTTTTTTCGTGTGTAAAGGTTATCTATCTAATTTGCATCAGACCAGTCTAATACGGATTACGGTCAGCATGTCTCTCGATAGTATCATGTGGACAAAGTGCTCAGGGCCCAGTCACTGACGAAACATTATCTAAATCAGGAATCTTTTAATACAGCACACATGTACAGTTTGGGGCTAATACTCGTGACTTTTTACCTTCCCTTCCTGCAGTTTGTGGAATATTGCCAAAAATATCAAGTTTCAAAGATGAGATGGAGAACAAAATGTGTTTGTGTGTCGTGTCGAGTCGATGTAAGCACATCATTTTCTCAGTGCTGTGTTTGTCGCTTGTGTCAATAGACAGCCAGATCGATAGCATCTACAGTTAAAGCCTGCAGCAAAATGTAATATTTGTAGTGTAGTATTAGGGTGTGATTTCGTTTGATTTGGATGATGTTTGGTTCATATCTGTCACAAAGGAAACACTTGCTTTATCTGTTAACTGCTCCTTTCATGCCAGGTTTTATCTTGATGTCACATGACATCGATCTGGTTTTATTTTCAGACTGGTACATAGTGGAAGTGACATGGAGTGAAGGGATGATTAGTAAGTCTTATCAATATAGACATTGAGTTGTATCAGAAGAGACTTAGAGTTCCCTCAGTTGTGAGTTGATTGAACTTTTTTGCATCTCAAGCAAATGAGTGCACTACTTTACTGCAACCATCAGAGGCGCTGTTGATTTAATTGACCCCTCCGTACAGGGCACTTAACCACGCTTCCTGAAGTGACGTCATGCCACGTGCGCTGACGTAAGACAAACAGTAAAAATGGCAAATACAATACAATACATTCTGAACTGAGACAGACTCCATGCTTCTGATTTCATTCAAATCAACGATATATTATAGATTCTAAATACAATACATTCTTAACTGAGAGAGACGCCATGCTTCTGATTTCATTCAATCATTCACACGTAGCAATGTTATGCTAGCGGAGAACGTCTCTTTCATTTACACGAGACGTGTATTAAAAATCAAATTTAAGGCATATCTTTGTGCAAACACAGTCTGGTTAAGCTTCGGCCGCGAGTCAGCAAGAAATCGATACGTTTGTGCATTCCGATCATCGCTAAATATCGCTCAACAAAGAATAAGTCTGTCAATCGTTCACACGTAGCGGAGTTATGCTAGCGGAAAACGTCTCATTCATTTATACGAGACGTGTATTAAAAATCAAATTTAGGGCATATCTTCATGCAAACACAGTCTGGTTAAGGTTCGATCGCGAGCCAGCAAGAAATCAATATGTTTGTGCAGTCCGATCATCGCTAAATATCGCTCAACAAAGAATAAATGTGTCAATCGTTCACACGTAGCGGTGTTATGCTAGCGGAGAACGTCTCATTCATTTATACGAGACGTGTATTAAAAATCAAATTTAGGGCATATCTTCATGCAAACACAGTCTGGTTAAGCTTCGGTCGCGAGCCAGCAAGAAATCAATATGTTTGTGCAGTCCGATCATCGCTAAATATCGCTCAACAAAGAATAAGTGTCAATCGTTCACACGCGGCAGTGTTATGCTAGTGAACAACTTCAAATTCATTTATACGAGACATGTATTGAAAATCAAATATAGGGCATACCTTCGTGCAAACATCTGTTCCGGTTGATAATAGATGGATTTAGTTGATGATGCAGTCTTCCACAAAGTTTGATCCGTCGAAGGCATTTTTCGTACTGGGTCTTCGGTTTTGGAAAGGGTACGAATCGAACTCCACCAACTAGCCTTTCAGGATACCTGTCGTCACTATTACAAAGTCCGTGACTACACCTCTTAACCATATTTTTTGTTAAATAACCCAAATACGCGATAAAACGCTAACCAAACTTATACTGGACCATGCAATGTTGTCTGAGAAAATGGCGGGAGCAAAAACGGGCTTTGGTTTATGCAGATCTCTGGCCTCTGATTGGTCAGTGACGCAGATTGCGCAATATCCACGGAGGGGTCAATTCCATGCAAAACTGTAGAAAACAATGTCTTGACGGGGACGTTGTGATTTGGCAACAATGCAATAGACAAAATTTACCATATGTAAAGGATATTTTCTACTCAAACTAGTTAGTGAATGTATTAATATATTAACTATTATTGATCCCCTAATGATGATAAGCAATATACAAAATTAATGCATTGATTATTAACATTAGGGTTTACTGTCTCTCACAGGCATCCTCTTTCTTTTTTTTGTGGGGGGGGGGCAGTTCATCCATATGCGTTATCTGGGAAAAGCGGAACAGCCTAAAGCCACACAACAAACCTTTTTTGCCAAAATTCTACTTAGAAGTAGCCCAAAAACTGACTATGGCTAACACAAGGCAATGTTTTGATTGAAGACCCTGGTTGACAACATAGTGTCCAAAAATCATGTAATGTGGCTTTATCCAGTGAAAAATCAGTTCAAAGATTGACCAGATGGCTTTGGTTGCAAGTAGTGCTCAAAACGAGAATAACATGTCAGTTGTCGGAAGTTAACCAACATAATAATACAGGTATCCCTAATAGCTGCCATTGTTCGCTTAATACCTTACTGGCATAAAAGCTGGTGTTCAGAACATTCATTGAGAACCCTAACAGGCGAGAGGGAAAATGGTACTTAAACAGAATTATAGATAAATGAAGATATCTTTTTCAATACAATTGCACTGAAAAACTACATGTACTGTAAAATAATGGGATTTTCTGAATAATAAAAAACACAGTGACGTAAACTTGTTGTTACGAAGCACTATTATCAGCCACAACTTGACAGCAACAGCTAGTAAGCACCTCTATGCGGGCGATTCACCACACATTGTCATTGCAGTTTTATTGTTTGGGTGCTGGTACAGGCCACTGTCAGCTGTCTCCCTGGGCTCCTTCAGTTCAAGTCACGAGACAATTGCCTGCATTGTCTCCTCTGTTGTGACATCCCTGCTATCAGCCTGATACAAATAATATTGTTCAATTCAGGAATTTAAATTGAATATCATTTTCCATAGAGAAGCGTCTTCATCGCATTCGAAAGTGTGTATGTTGAGGCGGGATCACGTCGAGTGACTTGGCATCGCCAGTCATCAGACGTGCATCCCTGAGAGCAGCTGAAGTGTCAGCCTTTCAAGGTTTTGACACGCAATGCAGCAACATGGCTTTCACCTTGATGTTGTTTTTACAGTTTTGTTTGGGGTGTTTGGGTTCTGCGCATGGAAGTGATTACCCTGGGGCTCATGAGTGCTTTTCCATAGGGAGAAAGGGGCGTGGAGACCATCTAAGTATTATACCTGGGGTCTTATTTTTCCCTGAAGTCCCTTGTCTCCTTCCTGGAGAGGAGGGAAAAGTTTCCTTTTGCAGCTATCCACGAAGGGTGTGAAACTTGGAACACCAAACAATGTAATGTCTTCATATAAGAAAGAAAAGAAACAAAGATAATAATAATAATAATAAAGAACAATAAGATAAAAATGAACGAGACGATTGTCGTACTAAACGATGCTAATGTGTTCTAGTTTTATATGATCTCTTTTTGTTGGATGTCATGCTTAAATTCATACGTCCTGCTACAGTGATAGAACATCATCCATCTATTCTCAGTCTGTGTTACTTGACCATCTACAGATTGCCAATCCAACTCAGCCTGGCTGTTGAACTTGGTGGTCCAGCTTCGGTGAGCATGTAGACAGCAAAGGGGAGCCAGAGAAAGCTCATCTGGACTCCATCAATGCTTGGTAAATAGAACCTACATGGAGCAGTGGAGCCAGACCTTGACTCTCACACACCATCACAAAGAGTCAGACATGGCTCCAGATACAAAATGACACACACATTGTCATTATCTCAAATCAAGTGCAAAAATGCAAATCTGTTCAAAGATTGCAGTAAACACTTTAACAATGAGTCAGTTTGGTTTAAACCAAGAACGGAATACTAAAAAAAAAAAAAAAAAAAAAAAAAAAAAATCTATCTCCAGAGCCAGGTCAATTGTTTCTTTGGTTTTGCTATTTAAATCTCTTTGAATACAAAACGCTTTTGTGATTATCTCATAAAACAGTCCTAATGTCTAATGTATTTTATCTTAATTCCTCTGGCCGAAACACAAAGGCTACAAATGCTTTTTATTACAACTGTCCCTTGTCCTTGAAATTTAAAAAATACTTAACATAAAGGAAAAAACTGTTTTAGTTTGGCAGCCATGGTTCTTTATTGAGCGACTTTTTTTTTCTTCAGGTCATGTCTTGTGTACTGTCTCTTATTCATATTTTGGGTCATGGTTGCACTTAAAACCGCTTTGTTATGTGCATCCCAAAAAAGGCTTTTTGAAGCATTTGTAATTGAGATTTCAATTTTCATTGTTGTTTGTCCACTACACTGTGCAGTTGGAGCAGTTCAATAACCACTGCACATGTAGACAAACAACTGTTCACACTCTTAACCTTTTGACCATGTAGACAGGTTTCCAATTAACAGAATACACGTTTTTGGATTGTAGAGGAACTGGAGTACAGTCTTTGATTCGTGCGGATGAAAATTCAGAAAATTATTAAAATTGGTATCGTGAAACATGATGGGTTGAGAGTTAAGCTAAAAAGCTGGTTTCCGTACAGCAGTGGTATCACTGTATGTCCATTAGAGCAAAGAACTGCATTTCCGAACACCGCTTTGCTCAGGATGGTGTTACAGTATACCTTATATTGCTATCATATACTGTCGCGCACTCACATGAACACAAGAGCACCCCAAAATTATATTCACTCATTAATATGTTTAAAAAAATTGCTGTCATTGATTAAAATGGTGTAACCATGTTGTGATCACAATCATGCACCTCAGTCTGCAGTCTTGCAGAACATAATAGAAAATTCTCCAAGAAATACTCAAATATCAATGTTATGGTATTTAACAAAATTCAATAATTTTTGTTCTGACTGACCTGAAACAGGAGAGGTTTAGTCGAATTTCACTGGAGACAGTGAGTCCAAAAAAAAAAAGGGGGTTTGCACAGTGTATGTAAACCTCTGGGTTCACATGTAGGTGGAAATTAATCAGTTCCCGGATGCGTGCAAACCTGAAGAAAACCATCAGTAAACATGCCTAAAATAGTTAATAACTAATATTGCTCTTTTTTGGGGGGGATTTTTTTTCTGCATACGTGTACATGTTTGGAGTATTAGAGAGGAACTTCATTGCATGAGAAAAAAATATTCTGTATGTAATAATTATCTTTTGAAGACTGATAAATTTTTGCACCCTTGTTATCAAGCAACAAAAAACAAGCAGTTGATTTCACTGATTTTAAAATAATGACTTGCTTCATCCCATTCACTGTATGTGCAAAGTGATAAGTGTCTGGAACCCACCCCATAATTTGGACTACTAAATCATCTTAAGTGCACCATAAGCTTCTGTCCCTGGGTTCGCCACATTCCTGTGCCACTCAGACTCCAAATTACTGTAAACGAAACCAAAGCCACACCATGGCAACAGAAGGGTGTTAATTTGGACAGGAAAGATGTTATTTCAATTAGACTTGAGAACATTAAACTTATGTGACTTGATATCCATTCGTAAAGGCAAGAGATACGATTGTTTCGATAACAGACTCCATAACTTAAACAAAATACGCCGGGAATCCTTACATACATCGGTTGTAGGGTTGTGAATTAAATGTAGCGAGTCTAGTAATCAGTTGCCTCCAGCTTTACGCTTTTCATCTCTTAAAATAAGCAAGCGAGCTCTCGCAATGTGTTACATCTGTAATGTTATGTTTGTAACCAAAATAAGCAGTGGTGGGCTGTAGCGACACTACTAGTTTAGCTACATTTCTCAAATTCAAATGGCTTTAGTAATTAAGATACTTTCGTGGTCATAGTGAGAGCAAAGTAGCGTTCACAGATGCTATATTTCCCACAGCAGTTGTCCACATTAAATGGAAAGTCACGTTACCTACCCTTACCAAGCCCCTTGTTGACACCGGGATCGGCAAAATGTGCACTTGTTTATGTAGCCCTAAACATGGAGAAAATGCCAAAGGTGTGTACATCTCAGCAGTTCCCATTGGTTGTACATCAGCAAGGGTAGCAGCCCTAAATTACCAGGGAGGCTGAAGAGTGTGATTCCTTTTGTTGGGATATAACCTTCGGATTCCCGTGTTAAAAAGTGGGACCACCACACTGGTCTGCCAATCTAGAGGGACTGCCCATGGGGTCTATTCAATGTTGCAGAGGCGTGTCAACCAGGACAGCCCCACAACATCCAGACATCTCAGGAACTCCGAGCAAATCTCATCTACCACCGGGACCCTGCCACCTTACAACCACAGCTCCATACAATACATTTGGGTGTGCCAGGTCGGACCGACATTTTCCCCCATTATCAGAGCTAACCCACCACCAGGTGGTAATGTGTCAACACCTCTCCTCCTCTCTTCAGCTAAGTGTCCAACACATGCACCCACAAATCTGATGACACGACCACAAAGTAAATCATTGAAGTGCGGCCCACGGTGTCTTGGTGCTTGGTGCACATGTAGATGTACACCTGTATGGACATTTTTTTTATTCTTCTTTAACTCTGACTCTTCTTCTTTTTCCTCCTCGGTCCTTTGCACCAGTGATTCTTTAGTGTGTTGTGAAGGACAGGTGTGTGAAATTATCCAAATTCTCTTCTCAGAAAATGTTTTATTTTCTAAAATAATCTTTGGCAGCAATGTCTAGCAAGAGGCAGAACAATTTAATGCTTTTCTACCAGATGGCAGAAGGAACAATCAACCTGTGTTAACCTGTTGCCAGCCATACAACAAAATGACAGCTTCGTATTCAGCTAAACACATCCAATTTTCACACGGTCAACAGTATATCAGTAGAATGTTGGGCAAATGTAGAATGTGCATGTGACTGCTTGCTTTCATATTTGAACAATACCAGCAGTCTCTCATTAAATACCTGAGTGATATTTATCAGTCTCAAATTTCAGTGTGTCTGCTCTCTGAAATATCTGGGAGGCCTCATGACAGCGCTTCCACTTGAAATCTAATGCCGCTCACACACCACAAAACAATACTCAATGTTTGGAATTATTCCTATGCATTAAACTTACATTTAGGATGAAAAGGATTTATTATACTACTGAAGTTGACTCAGGTCAAACATTAGAATAATCCAAAAGTGGATGATGTGTGTCCATCTCATTGGGCAACCCTGATATTTTTCTCATCAGCCTCCTTTAATTCGTCCTCTGTGGTCCAGGGCGGAGAGTGTAGGTGATGATGGGCCCCTGAGTTCCTCAGTAGACCTCTCTTGCAGGTCCGTTTTGAATGGGTGTTTGTTCCCTGACATCTCGGTCTTTCATCACCACCCCATCAATCCCATACATCTGTAACCATCCTCCACAGGGACAGTGGACCACTTTGTCCCGGGCCCTCACAGTGTGAAAGCATTCTGACAGTGTACTGTACATTACAAAATGAAAGAAACTCTTCCTCTATCTCAAGTTCCATACCATCAATGGCTCTCTAAGCATGAGGGGCAGCATCGCCAACCAGATTGAAATACCACGCGTTTGCCCAAGAGGGTGAGACCATCCCCCTTTTTGTATCCATAATGGAGGCCTTCTCCTCTGCTTTCATCTATACCAAGATTCCCTGACCCAGTAAATGCCTGCAGCATCCAGGCCTCTGTAGGGAATAGAGGTGGATGTTATCATAGCACTTCTACCCATGTGAAAGTATGCCAATTAGCATAGCTGGAAAATGTTTTGCTAGTCTCTCTCTCTCTCACTAAACCCATCTCCCCAATTGCTGGTAATCCACAGGCATGTGTGAATGTGTGTACTCTATGTATTCACTTTTCACGCACACACACACACACACACACACACACACACACACCACACACACACACACACACAGCCATTGCTTTTGCATTTCAGACAGGTTTATTGGGTGTCCGTGCTGAAAAGTCACCATCGGGTTGGATGCCCATTTGTATATTTTTCCTGCTTTTTCCCGTGGGGAAAGAAGATATATTAGACACACATTTATAATGTATTTTACTGACAGTCTGTGATATTTGGCTACGTTATGACACACACTACAATCTTCTGTACAGTGAATTCTCATGACACAGTAAACAATGCCACACTTTTGAAAACTTAAATGCAATCTATGTTAGCTCAATGAGGCCTATCAGTTGTCTCTGTTGTCTAACTGTATTTTGTATCCCTTGTGTGCATGCAGAATGTGCCAAGTGATGAAAGTTAGCCTGAAGAGTTTGTGTGTGTGCGTGTCTGTGTGTGTGTGTGTGTGTGTGTGTGTGTGTGTGTGTGTGTTTGAATTAGTGCCAAATAGAGCTGGGCCAGATGAACACTCATTTGTGACAACTCCAATCATTTCACCCCAGAGACAAAAGCCACATGTTAGTGAGTGTGGGTTTGTTGTTTTATTATCCAGATTGTCCATCCAACATTTAACTGTTGTCTTTCATTACACTGACAATGAAACCATACAGGAAGAAGGGCAATCCAAGGCCCAAAGTTTAAGGTCAAATCTAGCCATGTACTCATTAAAACTATGTTGTGGATTAAAATGGGTTGAATATATAGTGCTCAACACAATCAATGAGTAAACCTCAACAGATTTGTTAGCAAACTTTCAATAACCTATATCAGCAATTAATTGCAAATGAGATTTGTGCATCCTCTTTTTGAGCCATGACCTTATCGCCCAGGAGGCCCCGGAGCTCAGTGGTTAGCGCACTGGTTTGGTAAACCAGGGGTTGTAGGTTCGTATCCCACTGGGGCCTCCACTCCCTGAGAAGGCTTGCGTCAGGAAGGGCATCCGGCATAAAAATTGTGCCAAACATATATCTGCGTTCATCTGAGATGACACACTGTGGCGACCCCGAAAGGAACACACACAGCTTATCGCCCAGTCCCAGTGATCATAAGAGTGAAGTTGTCTGGGGCCTTACGTGCCAGGCAGGGTCACTTATCGCAAACAGGTCCTAGGTGACTGACCTGTAAACATAAACAAAGCCACACTGTGTCGCCATGAAGGAAATTTGATAATACACATTTTCACTTTTTGTTTTCTAACTACCTGTACACACTACCCTCCTAGCTGAGAAAAATACACAGACGTGATCTGATTATGATGTTCTTGCGTTAACGCGTGCAATTTATTTACAAATCCATGTATATCACATTATTCCAGTTTGTGCGTTAGGTGTGGAAAAGTTTGGAATATACTACCGTCTCAGATTTTTTTGTTTTCCGTTTGTGAAAGGCTGCTGTTTGTCTCTGTGTACTGTATAAGTTCTGTGACTGGCTGGTAATGAGCCCAGGTTCCCCTCCTCACCTACTCCACGTCAGTTGAGAAACGTTAAAGTATTCAGTTCTTTTGTTGAACTCGGTGAAATTGACTTTAATAAGCAGCACGGTGGATGCCTGATTAGCACATCCGCCTCACAGCTCTGAGGACCGGGTGTCAAATCCCGGCCTAGTCAGTGTGGAGTTTGCATGTTCTCCCCGTGCTTGCATAGGTTTCCTCCAGGTACTTTGGTTTCCTCCCACATACCCACAAAAAATACTTGGTTTAACCTACTATGACTCCAAATTTCCCGTAGGTGTCAATGTGAATGCATTGTGTATCAGTTTATACTTGCTCCGCGATTGGCTGGAAACTAGTTCAGCGTGTGCCCCACCTCTTGCCCAAAGATAGCTGGCTCCAGCATGCCGAAACCCTTGTGAGGATAAATGGATTGGAAGATGAATGATTGAATGAGTTTAATACGGGCAGTTCATTTCAGTTCTCTGTGGCAATATACAAAGAGACCATTTGTAATGCCTCTGTCAGTTTTCCCACACCTAGTTCCCCTCATATTGGTGTTTGTTTTTAGATTGACTTGAAACCTTTCACATTGTTAGTCTCATGAAAAATATAATGGACCACATACACTTTTATACATGTTAGTTCATGATGCATTATACATTTTGCCAACCACTAACCCTAAACCAACACATTATGTACACTGTAATTGAAAAGCATTGTTTTTGACAGAAGGCACGTTCTTTAACGCCTGATCTGAACCCAGTCTAACCACAATCCTAAATGCTTTTACTTCCCTTTGGGTTAGTGTGTTAGTCTTGCGTCCAAAGCTAAGCACACCCTGGCCTACAGGAAATAATCTTTATTTTTTTTCCATTGACTTTGACTGAAGAGTTCCTTAAATGAACAGATAAACACTTCTGCAAGTGGAATACAACACATTCTTAAATCATATGGATATATAGATTTTCTGATAAAATCAATTTCTTGGCTCAAAAAGATGTAATTAAAATGAATGTACTTTATCTTGTTGCATGCTGCTATTGGTATTGATTTATTATCTGAGTCCTTTGTTCCGTATTTTACAAAAGACATTTATAAATGCTTGTTAGCGTTAATATTTTGATCCACATACAATGCTGTAAAAAAGTATTTGACCCCTACTCAAATGATTGGTTTTTATTTTTTTTTTCATTGACTGCCCACTTTAATATTTGCGATCATCAAACAAATCTACATCAGACAAAGGTAACCCTCGTAAACATGACATATATGTAATTTTTCAATGGTGAGCTTATTAATAATAATAATAAAAAATATATTCAAAGCTACCTGTCCTTGTGTAAAAATATAAGGGGGTTCTGCTACTTTACAGCCATTCATGAATTTACACAGTGGCTTATCAGACTCAAAAGCCGAGTTGATTTTCAGTGACTACACCCAAGCTTGATTACCTTCAGATTTATTCAATCAAGAATTCACTTACTGGTAAATAGAATCTGTTCGATAAAATTAAATCGATCAAAAGATCACAAAACTTGCAAAAAAATGCTATGATCAAGAATGGATGAGAAGTCAACTGATGTGCATTTGCATAGCCCTTAATAACAACAACAACAACAAAAGTCTCAAAGGTTTTTACAGGCACGCAGTTGGCAATGATTGGCAACATCCCTTAATCTTACGCTCCCAACCTGGGAAGGAAAAATTCAAAGTACACACAGTATTGTGATGTCCAATGTTTATTAAGATGGCATAATGGATCCATTTAAAGGGACGAAGCACAATAGATAGACACTTTTGGAAAATTGGTTATTCCTCAGCATTAACTTTTCTCAGTCTGGTTATGGTTACAAAGGGTTACAAAGTCATTTCTAAAATCTTAAGACTACAACGAACCACAGTTTGTGCAGTCGTCAACATATTAAGAAAATATCGCACAGTAGTGAAATTTCCCAGGTGTGTCTAGCCTTCAAAAATTACTTCAAGAGGAAAGCAATGACTCCTCCAGGTAGTCACTAAGAAACCCAGGACAAGAACTAAAGAACTGCAGGCCTCCTTTGCCTCACTTAAGGTCAGTCTTCACGACTTGAGGAAGAGACTGAACAAAAATTCCATTCATGGCAGGGTCCCAAAGTGAAATAATCTCCTGACCAAAATGAACATAAAGGCTTTCTTACTTTTAAAAAATAAAACATTTCCCCCAAAAAAGACTCATTCTATTGACTGAGAAAACAAATATTGAACTTTTTGGAAGGTGTGTGTATCGTTACATTTGGTGGAAATGTCACAGCATTTCAAAAAAAAAAATCATACCACGAATCAAACGTGTTGTTATTGTGATGGTTTTCGATTGCTACATTGCTTCAAGCATATTTTGGATCCATTAACCCTCACAGAGTGACTCTGTAACATGGATTTAGTATAAAAGTGTCAATCACATGTAAAAAAACAAAAACCTTTTTGTCATTTGAGTGTCCAAAAAAGGCCCTATTGAAAACTACTTGTGTTTGACCCAATTTGGTATTTGCTTTGTCCATATTTGGTTAAAAGCTCCCCCCTTTCTCTGATTTCCTCTGTGTCGAAGAACAGTTGTGAGAGAACATGCTTGTTATTTTGACACTGTTCGCCTGGGAGCAGAAAGGGAATGTCGAGGTCTTCGCTAGTGACAGATAATCCTGAGAAATTGGAATGAGCAAATTTGAGGCCTGTGTGTGAGGTGCGAAATAAAGCATCGATCCATTCATTGTCTTTACCATTTAGCATCAGTCGTTTTACAGGCATGCTGGAACCTATTCCAGGTGACTCTGGGCAAGAGTATTGAACTAAAGCATTGTGTAAGGATTTGTGGTCCTCATTTGGTCTTGGAACTAGTATTCATTATCAAATGTATGACTTTAATGCATCAGATTCCAGTACCCTACATAATAATCCAGAAGAGGTCTGCACTTAATTAATAATTTACTTAATTAGAAACATAAATTCAAATATATTGTTCTGCTTTAGCCATTCCTTCTGAGAATTAGGTGTCTATGGTCCTCCAGTTCCATCTTGATCCAGATCATAGGTCAACTTTCTGGGATCACTTTAAAGGGATTTGATTGCTCTAATGGCTCAGCAACAATTACAGAGTTTTCATTTCCTTTGAAAGTGTAGAAAACCTGTCAGGTTTCTGCTCAGATTGCAAACCTTTATTTCACTCTATCTGTGGTACATTTTCTTTTAAATCTTTTCCCAAACTTTTTTTGGGAGTAAATTTGGTTGGCAATAAATGTGCAATTAATCAAAAGTTTTGTTCAATGAAATGCAACCTGCTCCTCATTCCCCCTCAAGATCTTGTCTGTATTTTTGTATATCTGTTTTTATTCATATTTTTTTACATCAACTGATGACTAATTACAGTGGGTTGAAGTTCACTCCACAGCCAAATGTCAATCACCAAAAGGCAAACAATCCAGTATTCAGGCCTCAACGTAAGCCGCGAACGATTGTGTGGGTTACGCATCGGTTATGCAATAGCAAAAAAGCGCGAACGAATGACCGTTCGCGATGAAAATTTGTGTAGACAGTAAGCAAACGATACGAATAATTTACAGATCTACATAGAAATTTACTGCTGGCTTTTGCCAGACGACTCACAAATGTTTATTAACAGGTTAATGTTGTGTTGTTTCATGACAAGCACGATCACACGATATCGCGGGGCCCATATCGTAAGACTTCTCGATTATCAAACAAACATGGCAGCTTCCAGTAAGAGGGTGCGGTTTCAAAATGTTGTACCCGGGGAAACTGTTACTGTTAAAACGTTTCAATCATGGGACTTTCACAAAGATTTTGTATATGAGACAGATAATGAAGGGGGTCGATTAAAACTACTTCACTGTCAAATATGTTTCAATCATATTCCGGAAATAGGAAAAGAAGTCAAAATGAGACCCTAACCCTATTCGTTTTTTTTCCAAAGACCAAACCACAGCCTGATCGTATCTCTGACATTAACCCCCAGAGTGACATATACAGACTACAATTAAGTTCTATTTCCCATCCAGCTACACAATGTTTCACTTGACACATAGTGTTTATATTAATCCCATAGTTGTCCAGTTCTGTCCTTCATCAGACATCAAAGGCTGTCGGATGTCAATTGCTGGAGCATGTTCATTTCCATACTTTCCACATTACAAAGCCAGGATACACAGGCCAGATCAAAATCCCAACCCCCCCACCCCAGTTAAATGAATCTCATGTGGGAGAGAAACTGAACAACGCAGCAAGGGATGAGAAGGTGCCTCGCCACCCTTTGTCTCACAGGCATCATATAGATGAGTAAAATACTATTTGTGTTTCATATTAGAGATCTGGATGGTGGCAACAAGGTCACAAAACGCTAAGAACATATAAACACATGGTTTGTCTTTAACCATGGGTTTTACATTTAGATCATAGCATCGACTGGAGTTCACATTGGTACTATTTCTTTTTTTGTGTGTTTGTATTTCATGTGCTGGTGCAAAATGCAGCAACGTGTATTGCTTATCAGCATGTAGCTGGCTTATTCTCGATGCGTTTGGTTTATGTTGGGAGTCAATCGAAACAATAATGTCCGCATAGAAGTTATGAAACCGAGACCAGCTACGTGTGGTTGTAATAAAAATTTGAAACCGGGAGCTGAGCACTAGTCAATCTTGGCAGGAAATTTCTGACACTGGAGAGGAAGACTAACAGCAACAGGATAGCCAAGCAATCTTCCAAGCTCCATGTCTCGCTTACTCTTGGAAATAGGTCTTCCACACTTTATTAGACGTGATTTATAAAAATTGTGAAGCACTGGGAAACACAGGTTCATGACACCATGCGTTCTTTTGCATACAGCTAGTTGTGTGCATTCTCAAAGGGGTAATGAAGTAAAATGGCTGCAAACAGAATGTGGGGAGTGAAAAAGTCAAGTGCGTGCCAACCTCATGGATTTATTTCTGTAACAGAATTGTCCTGATCCAGTAAAAGACTGGAATGCTTTCAATTGCGTATTTCATGTGTGCGTTGTTCCAAGACGCCATGCACAGTGGTCTTGGAGTAGACGCAAGTTTTCACACACATTCGCATCCTCGACTCTCAAGTTATTCCAAGTCTGGAGGAGAATGCACAGGGTCTCTGTGTGGTTGGCTGTGCGTATGGATGTTTGACTGTATCTGTACATTGTACAGTATTCAGTATCCAGTGCTTAGTGCTTATGCTCCAGAGTGTTTGTTCAGACACGTGCCCCTCACTCTACACCACTCACTGTACTTAGCACTTAATGAACCTCAGTTTGAAATGGAATGTGTACAGGCGTTACAACCTAACAGCAGTGCTTTCAGGTTTCTTGACAAATTTTGGATACTATGCAAGAAAAGAATGGGCGACACTGAATACTGAAAAAATACTGACCCTTGAGCACATTTTGGTTCTTGCTATCGGCTTCGTATGCTCTCATAACATTCCATAAATTGTCCAGTAAATGTTTGTCTTAAGGCTCATTTTAGCAGAATTCTTTTTTTTTTTTTTAACCTAATAAATTATGGAAAAAACAAGATTATCTCTTATGATGTTGACAAAGGTACCATGTAAAAAGTAATTTAGATGATTACTTATTACTACTATTGCAAGAATAAGAGCTAGAAGAAAAAAAAGAATCAATGGCATACAAAAAAAAAAAAAAAAGTGACTTCTTGATTCTAAAAACTCATTGGAGAAAGTTCTTGGTACCTGTCGAAGTGTAACCAGATGTATTTGTCTCTGAAATGACACGCATTGTCACATTTATTAATGCGACTTTCACTTCGGAAGACTTCACGTTTACCATTTTAAAATCAGAGTTTTTTCTGCACAAGAAATTAATTCAGCACTTGGCTCCAGTACCAAATGTTAAAGCAATAGCAAGTTCTCTTTGCTACAATCCATTACAAGACACCCTTTGCAGTCCAAGGTTAAAAACCGTACATGCATGTTGTCTTTTCTCACTATCTTCAAGCCTACTTCAAATTCTTTTTCAGAGCCATCTTATTTCCAATTTTTGAACGATTAAACATGTTATTCAAGATGCTTAAGATGACTGGACATTTAAGGTCATATTATTGTCTGTGGGATTTGTATAATCTACTCCTTTTGTACTTGCACAGCATCTTTTAATTAACAAACAAAAAAAAAAACACTACAGCTTCATTGGCCTGTGAAGTAGAAGACTAACACTGTTTCGGCAAATTTGTTAATATATCTGATTTTTTTTTTTCCAGTCCCCCCCCCCTACTTAATACTTTCAAAATTGGATCTCACATATGCAAACTATTTAGGTCAGTACTTAGTATTACATACTGTATGTGCTTTGTTCTTTTTTTTTTTTTTAATCTGAGCAGTAAAAAAAACAAACTTTTTATTTTACAGTGAAGAGAATGGGCACTGTAGATCTCTGTACATGTCCTGGGGATGACCCAGTATATTGGCAGGGTCCGACTACAGCTGCATAACATATTCTCCCTTTTCTTTCTTCCAGTTCCAGTTTTGACCTTTGACTCAACTGAACTGCCAAAGACCAAAAGACGTAGCGGTGTGTTTCAAGTCCCTTTTCAAGAAAGTTGTTTGTGCTTCAGTATTCAATATTGAATCACACCTAACAGGAAGCAGACCTAGAGTTACACGTCCACACACACAGTCTGTCTGTTTGCCCCTATGGTGTGGTTTTCATTTTAATCCATCGTTCCACTTCTTTCCACCTACCACCATGTGGGACTAGGATGTTGTGAGTTTTAATGGCTTTTTCTGTGCTGTGATTACACTCAAGTTGATTTTTTTCCGATGCAGGATCAGGCAGCATGTTTGTATGGATGGTTTTATTGGTCTTGACTCTTACACAACTAGAGGTGAGCGGTCGGTGATCTGCTTTCAATATGGCTGACAAACACAGCGAGAGTTGGACAGCTAACTAAAGAAACCAAGAGCCTCTTTGATCCCCATTGTACTGTAGTTCCTAGTGGACTTCTTCATTGCCCGCAAATATGCCTTCTCTGCTAATTGACCCAGTCCTCGCCACTTAGAATGTGTTGACAGGAGGTCACTGACCATCTTTTGAGGAAGCAGCTGGCCTGACCTTGTGTCTTTTAAGTTCATGTGTTTTTTTTATGCGTGCATATTTCTGTGGTTGTTTGTACAGTCTGTTAGTTGTGCATGCTCGTGTGAGTAATGCTAGTTGGAATCAATTAGGGATGTGAATTAACCCTGGAGCTTGGTCACTGAGCCCCGGAGTTCTTTATCACGGTTCTGCTTTGGAAGTCTCTTTTGGAAGATTGCATGGATGCGATACTATTCAGGAGGGCTGTCGGTCTCTGTTCTTTAAATCACCATGACTCAGATGAGCTACTTGTAAGATGGATAAATCAACAAGAAAGATTGTTGAATTTGGTTTGGTATCCACTGTAACTTCTTAATATCCCCCTGTTGGTGAATTCCATCCAGCAGGAAATCCCTGAGGCTGCTTCAGGACAGGTTGATGGACGGAAGTTGAAAGGAGGCCTTGAAAAACCAGGCACAGAATAACACAGAAGCAGTCTGATACATACAGTACAGTATTTAAAAACTCTGAATGATATGAAGGAAATAGAGAGGGACTTTGGGAACTTTCTACTAGGTTAGGAGAGAAAGAAAAAGAGGTGTGGAAATTTGAATGGAGTGGAAAATGGGCTGGAGGCCACTGAGCAGTTCCTTCAGAGCTCTGCCAGAGCAATTAGCCATCAGAAGTTAGAAAAGGGAACCTTTTGCCCCCAAAGAAAGTGCAGCAGGGTTTGCTAAGAATTGGGCGTTGCTTAAGGCCCTAATGCGGGAATGCTTTCGATGTGTTTTTTTTTTTTTTAAATCGAGAAACACAGCATTTGTCTGCCTTTTCATGGGATAAACGCTGCTCAGGTGAAGCATTCCACTCTCTGCTTGTAGCAGAACATGCATACATGGACGCGGGCATGCAATAAATCATGTGTATCTTGTATTTAGGGAAAGCTTGCTTTTTTATTGCCTTTGAGAAAACTCTTGAACTTGTTAAATACTGTAGTTGACTTTAATATTTGATTTTATTTTAATACATTTAACAAGATCTAGTCTTTTCTGAGTTGGTATGTTCAAAGACACATGACGGTCTTTTAAATCTTTAATTGCTCTAAATTGCCAGTAATTATGTTAAAACTTTATGGAAAATGAGTTAACGTATTTTCGCATAAAGTGCAACGGATTATCAAACACAGTCTCAATTATGAAGTCTGTTTCTTGTTTCTGTATTTACAACACACATAAGGTATGGTGTTCTGTAGGGCACATGCTAAAACACATTGTCTACAAAACAGAAAAGGTAAAGGACCCAAAACAGAGTTTAATTACACACCATTCTACAATTTAACAAGCTCAGTGGTTAGAGCACTGGTTTGGTAAACCAGGGGTTGTGGGTTCATATCCCACTGGGGCCTCCACTCCCTGAGAAGGGTTGCGTCAGGAAGGGCATCTGGCGTAAAAATTGTGCCAAACATATATATGCGTTCATCTGAGATGATACGCTGTGGCGACCCCGAAAGGGACAAGCCGAAAGGAAAGTCTTTTCTTCGTAATTTGCTGGCAGTTGTTGCACCACAGTGATCCTTGCATGGATAGAGAAATGACGCCTTTTCATAAAACGAGAGCACCACCTCCTTGCAATTGTTCGATCGTCATGTCTTGTGCTATCGTGATTGCCTTCCGTTGAATGGTGACTTCAGGCACTCTTTTCCGGCTGTTTTTTGTTCAATAATATATTGTTCAAGTAAGTCTTTTAACTGTGGCCACCTTGCTTTATTCCTTCAATTCCCAACTAGAGAGCCAGTGATGTTGACTTCTTTCGTGGTTTGTTACCATTTACAACCGCATAACTGATAGCCTGTTGTTTGAATTGTGCCTTTTAAGCTTTTCTCTTTGCTGATGCCATTTTTGAGGGTCTTTTGACAAACTGTAAAACATTGTGTTTTGCAGCGTCCCAATAGTTTACCTACTGGAGGCGTGGCAGAGGTAAGTGTATGTACTGTATGTATTACGGAACCTCCTCTGATTGGTTTATCGTTGCCCGCGTATGATGTGTGCTGTACGTATTAAGTCCCCGTGTCCCCGTGAAAATGGTCTGACAGTCAATCAGGCAGAGCCCTTACCAAAGTCAGAAAACATTTTTACACATTTTGTAACTTAGTACACATAAGGTGCACTGAATTAAAAGGCGCACCCTTGATTTTCGAAAAAAAAAAGTAAAGGCTTTTGACCTCATAGTGCACTATTTAGAGGGTTAAACCTATGTGTGTGCTTGAGTACACTCCCTTTGAAAAATCAGGTTTTTATCCATCACAATGTATTATTATTTTTTAAACGATTTATTTATGTGAAACAGCTGCAAATAAGTATTTGAACACCTGAGAAAACCAATGTTAATATTTGGCACAGGAGCCTTTGTTTGAATTACAGAGGTCAAACATTTCCTGCAGTTGTTCACCAGGAGGGATTTTGGCCCTCTCCTCCACAAAGCTCCCTCTAAAGATTTTCTATTGGGTTTAGGTCTGGAGACTGGCTAGGCCACACCAGAACCTTGATATGCTTCTTATGGAGCCACTCCTTGGTTTTCCTGGCTGTGTGCTTTGGGTCATTGTCTTGTTGAAAGACCCAGCCACGACCCATCTTCAATGCTCTTGACTGAGGGAAAGAGGTTGTTCCCCAAAATCTCACAATACATGGCCGCAGTCATCCTCCCCTTGATACAGTGCAGTCGTCCTGTCCCATGGGCAGAGAAACACCCCCAAAACATGATGCTACCACGCTCATGCTTCACAGTAGGGATGGTGTTCTTGGGATGGAAGTCATCATTCGTCTCTCTAAACACGGTTAGTGGAATTATGACCAAAAAGTTCCATTTTGGTCTCCTCTGACCACAAGACTTTCTCCCATGATTCCTCTGTATCGTCCAAATGGTCATTGGCAAACTTAAGATGGGCCTTGACATGTGGTGGTTTAAGCAGGGGAACCTTCCGCGCTATGCATGATTTCAAACCTTGATTTCTTAGTGTATTACCGACAGTCACCTTGGAAACGTTAGTCCCACCTCTTTTCAGGTCATTGACCAAGTCCTGTTATGTAGTCCTGGGGTGATTCCTCACTTTTCTCAGGATCATTGAGACCCCACGAGGTGATAACTTGCATAGGGCTCCACTCCGATTGAGATTGACCGTCACGTTTAGCTTCTTCAATTTTCTAATGATTGCTCCAACAATGGAACTTTTTTCACCAAGCTGCTTGGCAATTTCTCCGTAGCCCTTTCCAGTCGTGTGGAATTGTATAATTTTCTCTCTGGTGTCTTTGGACAGCTCTTTGGTCTAGGCCATGTTACAAGTTTGAGTCTTACTGATTTTATGGGGTGGACAGGTGTCTTTATGCAGCTTACATCTTCATGGAGGTGCATCTGATTCAGGATAATACATGGAGTGGAGGTGGACTTTTAAAGGCGGACTAACAGGTCTTTGAAGGTCAGAATTATAGCTGATAGACAGGTGTTTAAATACTTATTTGCAGCGGTATCACGCAAATAAATTGTTAAAAAACTATACATTTCGATTTCTGGATTTTTCTTTTTCGATTATCTCTCTCACAGTGGTCATGCACCTACAATAAAAAATTTCAGACCCCTCCATGATTTCCAAGTGGGAGAACTTTCAATATCAGAGGGTGTTCAAATACTTATTTTCGTCACTGTATCTAGCTTTGCTCACTTGACAATGATTGATATTAATTCTTTAACAACTTTAACACTGAGTGACTGTCAATTTGTGTGCCCATTTTGGCAAATCAATGGCTTAAATTTGTGGGAGTATTTTGTATAGTAGGGTTTGCCTTTCACTGGCCAATCAAGGCGGAAGCACTCTTGTAGTAGCCAGGCAGTAGCTGGACTGTTAAAGGCTTTTGGAACTTTAAACCTTGTTGTTTAGGTAACCAAAAAAAAAAAAAAAAAGCAGAAACTCCCTCACTCCTCCTTTAAAAAAAAAAAAAAAAAAAAAGCTGCCTGAGAGTTTTGCTTTTATTTTTTTTATGGCTTGTTTGCTGTGTAAGAGATTGTCATTTCTTCTTTGGCATTATTTTTTTCCTCAATTTGCACACCTGCTTCAAAATGTTGTTCAAGGCTAATTAATTGGAGGATTTATCAAGTGATGTGTAAAAAAAAGATCAGCTCTACCTGTCACAGTTGGTTATTGATCAAAGCTAGAAAGCTAATTCTCCTTTTTATTTATTTAGTCTACATCAGTGATTCCCAACCTTTATTAAACCATGGCACATATCTTATATTTGAATACTCTCACAGCACACCAACAACAAAAATGTCACCAAAAGTGGATACTCAAATCAATTATACACTTCTGAAAGAAGAATTGAAGTTCTGTTTTTTTTATGTGCATCCACGTGCGCTTTGAGTTTATTATGGTATTTGCGTGCATGCTTTACTTGTGTTTGCGTATTTTCGCAAAACTGGCATGCGGATTTGAATGAAATATCCCAGTCGGATCGGGATTTTTGAAGAAAATAATTTATGAAATTCGCTCTCAAAATGGCAGGGAAAAATGCACAATTACACAAAAATATGTGGATGAACACACAGAACGTTTTTACCAGAGTGGAAGAGCTCGTATTTTTTTGGGGCACAATGAGCAGCCACTCTGGCTTTTGTGTCAGATGTCTATTGCTCACTCCATGCTAACATGGACTTGGAATTAAAAAAAAGGAACTAAACTTCGCAGTCAGAAGTTTTCCATCCATTTTCTTTGCCGCTTATCCTCACAAGGGTCGCGGGAGTGCTGGAGCCCATCCCGCAGGATATACCCTGAACTGGTAGCAAGTCAACTGCATGGCACAACAGTCACACTCACAATTACTGCATGTTTTTGGGATGTAGGGGCAACCAGAGTGCCCGGAGAAAACCCACGCAGTCGCTTGGAGAACATGCAAACTCCACACAGGGAGAGCCGAGATTGAACCCGGGTCCTCAGGACTGTGAGGCCAACACTTTCCAGCTGTTCCAACGTGCCGCTCACTCACAGTCACAAGTTAGTTATTTTGAAAAATCTGACAGAAAAGCAGATGCAGTTTTAAAAAAGAATTAATGAAGCATCCAAAGACTAAGACTTACATTGTGTCAACTGGCTCGGATCATTGCAAGGGCCAAAAAGGGCCATACATTGAAGGGGAATTTATTTTTAAAAATGCCTTGGTGACATCACTGAAATCTTGTCCTGAAAACAAAACTCTTAAACGAACTGTCCAGCCACCCTGTTGAACAGAGAATATCGTACATTAGCATAGCTACTGATTCACAGTTGGACCTAGGCCTCCAATCATGTGAGTATTTTAGTTTTGCATTCGATGAGAGTTGTGCCATACAAGACAAAACTTGGTTGAATTGGTATTTTCTCTCTGAGAGAGAGCAAATTAATTTAAAAAAAAATTAATTAAATAAATTAAACAAAATTTCAAATCTGTGGCAAAACAAATGAAAAAAAAGTTAAGATGTAGCAGAGTGATAAACTAGGGCTGTCCAAATTAAAGTGTTGTGTATGATAAATGACAAAAAATGATTGCACATTAATCACACACTTTATATGGACTGGACATGCTCCATTACGTCAACAGCGGATGGATATCTGAAAGATGGCATATGTTGCTATGCTGTAAAAGCGCAGTGATCCGGTCAATGCTTTCGCCAGTGCAAAGATGAGTGACTGCACTGTGGCAAATTTTGCTCCAAAACTCAACAAAACAAAGGCAAAGTGCTTTTCTTCGTAACACAATTTAAAATACCATCTCAAAGCATAATGCGGTATACTTGGCATTTGTGATTAATCAAAATTCAAAACTGTGATTAATCTGACTGGAAAAACACCAATGACAGCCCCACTATATACACAAATGAGTCAATTAAACGCAATTCCATAGAGCACAACTGAATTGTAACAAAAGCCAGAATATCTGGCTGGTGCCTTTGCCACAAACTGTGTTCTATTGTGTGACTGACAATTTACATGGAAGTTTCCCACATTTAGATATTTTTTCTATTCAGTCTTCAGTGGTCGGTAGCTATCAAATAAGCCGTTAAAATGTGTCTCATATATTTGATTATTTGTGTTATAATAGACAGCCATGAATAGAACCCAAATTGACTGAAAGCATACATTGCTAATACATTGTGTATATATCTGAGATAGTGCAATTATTAAGCCTTGTGTTCATAAAGAATCATAATTTGGCATCAGGCATAGGTGATGTCATATGGCCTAATTCAGCATTAACAGGATGTTATTGCTGATTTTATCTACCTCGAAAATATGGTGACATGGAATTCCTTTGGCATACTTTATTCATATTTTTCACTGAATACCACAGTGGAAATATTATAACAGAGTTGGTGTTGAGAGAAAATAGGTGGTTTGGAATAAGGGCTTTGCAAATTCCTCTTCATATTGTTAATGTAAAATGATTTTTACAGCACCCAAATAAAATTTATTTATTTTATGCGTAACGTTTATTGTGTTCTTTTGTAGGACCTCATTCGATTTTCTGGCTCTACGTCCTCTGTACTGTTTCTAGAACTTATAAGCGCAATTCTCAACGATCTTCTTTGTTACTCATCAGAGCTGTATTAACCAACATTTTTTAATGACACAATTTGCAATGAACATAAACATAAAAAATCACTATATGTCCCGTGTGACTGACTGGAGACCAGTTCAGGGTATAGTTCGCATTTTTCCTGAAGTAGGCTGAGACAGCCTCCGGCGTCCCGTGACCCTGGACAGGATAAGAGCTGTGGAAAATGGATGGATAATTATCCATTTAAAGCGTAGTGGTTACTTGTAAATTCCTTTTGACTTTTCTCTTTCTTGTAAAAACATCCTGGTAGTTATTGGAGCGTGGCCACTGATTGACATGAACTTAATTGCCAAGATTAAGGTGTGAAATATTGATACACTACAGATCCACACATTTGGAGGTGCTGCGTCCATTTTCCGCAGTGATGTAATAGCAGAATGAGTGTGTGTTGATGTTGAGCTGGCCTCGACCTTCATTTAAACAGCAGTCACACTGATCATTTCCTTTGCTAAGTGTAAAAGGGCTGTTGCATCATTGGAAGAGGAAAATAAATGACCCATTTGTTTTTTATATTTTCTTCTTTTTTTTTTTTTTTTTTTTTTTAGAATGCTAATTTTTGGGAGTACCCCATGTAGCCCTCACGGAGAGTCCCACTAGTGTGTGCACTGATGCATCCACTTACTGTACTTACACAAGCGAGGTAATGCTGGTGGCCATTTGGTCGATGCTTCATCCTTGTGCCAAGGTCCTGCAATTCATCCTGCTTTTTAACTTTAAGATTAGACCAATCCAATAATAATCTAAATTTTAAGACAAATCACTGAAGCCCAAGGCTAAATCCAAGCAATTAATCAGTTTCTTGCTGTGGGTGGCCCCTTAATAGCCTTTAGCATGATTTCAGTTTAGTATGATTGAATAGTTTTGGCTGAAGAAATATGAACTGTTAAGTGACACACCTAAAGCAATAAAATCTCTAATGTGCAGTAGTAAAACCAAATTGAAATTGAAGTCAAACACATAACATAAAATATTATCACACCTAAAAGCAGTCAACAGTAGGAGTAGAGCTGGAATTAAGCTATGCAAAACTTTTCACCCCTGATTTCTCAGCCCTTTGGATCAGTCTGTCAAGTAAGTAGATTCTTAAGTGTGGTTCGGGTTAGTTTAATTTGTTACGTCATGAAGATAACTGGAGGTGTGGGCTGGGCGATAGTTGAAGGCGGTGACTTTGGGGATCTGATCCCCGGCTGGTGTGTGAAGTCGAGAAGTTCCAACGACATAGTTGGACTTGCCTCCACACACCGCTTGGCCTCTGGTACCAGTTCTCTTGAGAGGGGTTGCACTCTCTTCCACTCAGGAGTTGTCCACGGTGCGAGGCAGCAAGCAGGTTTAGGTATACTTATTGTCCCCCGGCTTGGCGCCTGTATGTTGGGGTTCAGCCCAGTGGATGAGAGGGTAGCCTCCCTCCGCCTTGGGGGGGATGGTTCCTGACTGTTGTTTGTGCCTATGCAGCAAACAGCAGTTCGGAGTACTCAACATTTTTGGAGTCCTTATAGGGGAGTGGTGGCGAGCGCTCTCTCTGGGGACAATGCCCAGATGGGCAATGACAGTGAGACCTGGAGGGTTGTGATTGTTGTTGTTGAGTGACTCGAGGCGCCTGAGGATGGTCCGCAGAAGGGCTAGACTCGCATGTGGGAGGCTCCGTAGTTCTGTAGTAGAGAAGAAGAAGTAGAAGAAGAGACTGAGAGAATGTTGGGAGCAAAGGATGACAGGGTGATAGAGATGGAAAATAAAATTTAAAGGGGGCGCTGTGACCAGCCTGTGCCATCGGGGCTAGCGGGGAAGAACCCGAGCAGAAACTGCAAACGAAGCATTGAAGTCCCTTTGAATGTTGGGTCTGGCCGGAGCAGGTCCTGTGGAACCCCCGTTGGCAAGTAGCATAGGTGATCGATGCAAAGTCACAGGGAAAAGGGTGCCTTCTACAGTGCGAGTCAGAGTAAAGTGACCAGGCTTCGTAAGGCTCCCAGGAGGAGAGAGCCCCTCGTGGGACACCACCGGAAGGTACCTGGTCTTTCTCCCATGGAAGGCTGTGATTGGGAAGAATGCCCTCCCTGATAAGAATCCATGTGGTGTTCTGTTTCTTGGTTTCTGTGCTCAGCATGTGTTGTCCATAATGAACACCATATTCAGGCATAAAGGTGTCCACATGTGCACTTGGCACCAGGACATACTAGGTTGCAGTTCGATGAGCGACTTTGTCATCGGACTTGGGGCTGCATGTCATGGACACTTGGGTGAAGAGAGAGGCAGAACTATCAATTGATCACCACCTAATGGTGATGTGGCTCAGATGGAGGGATAAGATGCTGGTCTGACACTACAGGCCCAAATGTATTCTGAGGGTTTGGTTGGAACGGCTGGCAGATTCTCCTCCTACCTCCAGCAAGGCTGGGGACATTGAGTCCGAGTGGACTATGTTCTACGTTTCCATTGCTGAGGTGGGCGACTGGAGCTGTGACCGTAAGATGGTCGGTGGGAAGAATGCCCCCACTGATCAGAATCCATGTGGTGTTCTGTTTCTTGGTTTCTGTGCTCAGCATGGCTAGTCCATAACTAACACCATGTTCAGGCATAAAGATGTCCACATGTGCACTTGGCACCAGGACACACTAGATTGCAGTCCGATGAGCGACTTTGTAGTTATGTCATCGGACTTGGGGCTGCATGTCATGGACACTTGGGTGAAGAGAGAGGCAGAACTATCAACTGATCACCATCTCGTGGTGAGTTGGCTCCGATGGAGGGAGAAGATGCTGGTCTGACACGACAGGCCCAAATGTATTCTGAGGGTTTGGTGGGAACGACTGGCTGATTCTCCTCCTACCTCCAGCAAGGCTGGGGACATCGAGTCCGAGTGGACTATGTTCCACGCCTCCATTGCTGAGGTGGCCGACTGGAGCTGTGACCGTAAGGTGGTCAGTGCTGGTCGTGGCGGCGTTTGTGGACACCAACAGTGAGGGGTGCCGCCAAACTGAAGGATAGGGCCTATCAGGCCTTTTTTGACCTGTGGGACTCACGAGGCTGCTGATGGGTAAAGTCTGGCCAGGCAGAATGCAGCTTCAGGAGTATGGTGTATCTAACCCCCTGATACGGGCTGTTCGGTCCCTGTACAACCAGTGTCAGAGTTTAGTCCGTGTTGCCGGCTGTAAGTCAGACTTGTTTCCAGTGAGTTGGACTCCGTCAAGGCTGCCCTTTGTCACCGATTCTGTTTATAACTTTATGGACAGAATCTCTAGGTGCATCCGAGGCGTAGAGGGGATCCGGTTGGGTGGCCTCAGTATTGCGGCTCTGCTTTTTGCCGATGATGTAGTTCTGTTGGCTTTATCGAGCCCTGATCTCCGATGTTCACTGGAGCGGTTGGCAGCAGAGTGTGAAGTGGCTGGGATGAGAATTAGAACCTCCAAATCTGACACCATGGTCCTCAGTCGGAATAGGGTGGCATGCCCTCTCTAGGTCAGGGATATGTTTCTCCCCCAAGTGGAGGAATTAAAGTATCTTGGCGTCTTGTTTACAAGTGAGGAAAGAGTGGGAGATTTGACAGGCGGATCGGTGCAGCGTCTGCAGTGCTGAGGACTTTTTATCGGTCTGTTATGGTATAGAAGGACCTAAGTCAAAAGGTGAAGCTCTCAATTTACCAATCAATCTACGTTCCTACCCTGACCTATGGTTACGACATCTGGGTTGTAACCTGAAAGAACACAATCCCGGGTACAAGCGCCCAAAATGAATTTCCTCTGTAGGGTGTCTGGGCTCTCCCATAGTGATAGGGTGAGAAGCTCGGTCATCCACAAGCGGCTCACTGTGAAGCCGCTGCTCCTCTGCATTGAGAGGAGCCAGATGAAGTGGCTGTGGTATCTGATTCGTCCCGGAGACCTAACTGTTGAGGTGTTCCGGGCACGTCCCACCAGAAAGAGACCCCGGGGACGATCCAGGACATGCTTGAGAGACTATGTTTCTCGGCTGTACTGGAAACGCCTCTGGATCCCCCTCCCGGAAGAGCTGGATGAAGATGCTGGGGAAAGAGAAGTCTGCGTATCCCTGCTAAAGCTACTGGAGCCGCAACCTGACCCGGAAAAGCGGTAGTGGATGGATAAAGAATACCACCAGCACTCCATTCATATTGATTTTATGTAATTCGAAAATACAATTTCAGGTGACCTAGAGGTGGTAGTAAGATACATTTTGGAGGTGTACCTTGGAGCAGGTTACACAAATTCATCTGTACAGTTGTGTAGAACTGAACCACAGTCATGCTGAGATATTTTTAAAACATTCTTCATAATTCTTTAGAGGAGCTACATGAGAAAGGCAAAACAGCTTTCAGTGCAATGTTACCGGTATTTATTTCCTACAAAAGACCTCAACATTGAGCTTTTATTTGAATACTGTGAGACATAAGAAGAAATGTTCAGAAATAAATGTAGTTAACAGTTTGTACATAATAACCTCATTGATTACTTTCGTTTCAATTTCATTTCAGTTTTTCTGTTTTTAAAGCTCCTGGACTGCACAAGTTGAGCTTTTAACTGAATCTACAGTGTCTCCAGTTAGACTCAGAGTCCTCAAGTTTATTTTGCTATATCTCAGCAAGGACGCAAGTAGTGTTGAAAATGTCATCCAGGAGTTGATGAAACTGAGCGTAACACACTATGTAGGATGTTAACTTCTCTTTTTCTTCTTGTTTAAACACTTTAAATGAGGTGAATTGCTGAGCCCCGTGTTTCCACCGTCGTCATTTGTTTTGATGTAAGTGACTCATTTGCCTGCAGCAGTTTTCAATCTCATCACGTCATCAAACCTCTCTGTGAACCCAATAGCTGTTATCAATTGTACGATGAAAACAGATAAAACCAGGAGATCCTCACCTAGTCCAATGATGGACTTTTTTAATTTTTTTTTCTTAAAGTCCAGTGGCACCCTGACTTATAAGTTCCCAACAAATAAGTTTGGGGGATGCAAGCCTGTGCGCTGTTGCTTCTTTTGGGGAGGGCCTTGACTTGCAAGCGATGAATGAAGTTATAAGAGCTCTTTAGATTCATCACAGATCCTGTGAAGTGCAAGAAATGGAGCAAGTAATGTGAAACTTCTGCATGCTTCCTGACATAAATGCACATTTGTTTTTTTCTTTCATACAGCATAAACATCACACTCTCTGGCACATCAACTAATTTCTGGTGCAGTATATTTGTTTTTAATACTTTAAATGAACTATTAGAGAAGCTTCAATGAAAGTGAAACGTGCAAGTGAGAGTGTGCTGTTAAGAAACGCTGGAAAGTGTGTATGGCACCGGTGGAGCTCTCGCCGGTTAGGCAAGCCATCTTTATGTCTCCACTGCTGGAGCCAGTTTGCTCCCACATCCAAAAAATATGCAACATTAATTGGAGACTCTAAATTGACCCCAGGTGTGATTGTGAGTGCAGCTGTTGTCTGTTTCATTGTGCCTTGCCATTGGCTGGCAACCAGTTCAGGGTGTACCCTGCTTCCTGCCCGATGACAGCTGGGATTGGCTCCAGCACTCTCACGACCCTCGTGTGGATAAATGGCTCAGAAAATAGATGGATGGATGAATGGATGGATGAATGGATGGATGAATGGATGGATGGATGGATGCTGGAGCCATGAAATGTTGAGTGCAAGCATTAGGAGAACTACGAGGCGCTAACAAGGCCATGTCGTCTTAAAAAGCCACAGCGCACTAGACTATAATTGCAGTGTATGACTTTTAGCTTAATTGCACCTAATTCAACAAATATATTTCTTTACCTGCTGTTTTTATGTTATCATAGTTGTACTTAATACAATTATAAGGTTGATAGATGTTGTGAGGGAAAACATGAGGGCAGTGGGTGTTAGAGAAGAAGATGCAGGAAATAGGCTAAGATGGAAAAAGATGACACGCTGTGGCAACCCCTAACGGGAAGAAGAAGACTTAATAATACTATTATATCATTGTTTGATTTTTGTTTTGCGGCTCTGGACATTTGACAGTTGATTTGAGATACAAGTGATTTGAGTGAAGTGTGTGTACATGTTAAGGCGCCACTGAACTCTCAACCAAGATTTCGAAATCAGGTAAGTTCTGTATATGTCAGCAATCTCACCTTTTAAGGTTCGTAACAATATGCTCTTGACAATATTAACTTTCAGTCGATGTTACTCCTCTATTGTGGGGGGGGGAGAGTCCTGTCTTGCAATCTAACCATTGGCTTCTGATTGAAATATCAAATTATAATGTCGTGTACAGTATGTCCAGCCCTAGAGATGCGCGCCGGCGCTTGAAACTTCATAGATTTCTTTTTCTACTCTGAATGATTTCAATCAGATATTTCAGAAGTCCACAATTCTGTTTTGCATTTTGTCATTTGACTTAGCCCAACCCTTAAGGTTATGTAGAAAGATTTGACGAGCCCCAAAGATTTGTCGACTTCATAATGATGTGATTGATGATGAAGATGATTGATTGATGAATGATTTTTAGTCTAATTTAGAGCTGGGGATTCGCTATAAGATTTCTATCAAGGCTTAGGGAACTCTGGGGGGAAGCTTCACGTTTATTTCGGCACATTAGTCACAGCATTTCCGTCGTAATAGGCACTTTGGCGAGCTAAAGTCCGATTTTTGCACTCGTTATTTTAGAGAGGTGGCAGCTTTACACATAATTCCTAGCACTCCTGCCTTGATAATATAATCATAATAACTCAAATAACATTATTGATTTAACTTTATCCAATTCATTCTATCCAAAACATTTTTCATTCATGTTTTTTTTTTTTTTTACTTGCTGCCCTCCAAGTGTTAATACAATTTTATAAAGAATCAATATACTGGCATGCGTTTTGATAATGACAATCATTAAAGAACAACAAAATGCCCGCAGGTGTGATTGTGAATGCGATTGTTTGTCTCAGGGTGCCCTTCAATTGGATGGCAACCAGTTCAGGGTGTACCCCACCTCCTGCCAGAAGTTAGCTAGGGTAGGCTCCAGCACTCCCACGGTCCATGTGAGGATAAGCAGATTAGAAAATGGATAGATGAATGGATGGGAATATATATTTTAGTCATTCCACTTTCCACTTCCTGTGTTTTTAGATCTAGGAAACTACGTCCTGAATAAATGGTGAAATAATTTCCATCGCAGCAGCCGAGGTAACGTGGGCATCCACACCTCCCTTTCCACAGTCTGAAGCCGTAACCTTCATCTGCTCAACCCTGATCACATGTTGTTGTTCATTGCTGAGACAAGTTTTTGCCAGCACAGTAGCACATGGTTGGCACGCCTGCTTCACAGTCAAAGGTTAAGAGCTCGAATTTCGACTTGGACTCTTTTTTGTGGAGTTTGCATATTCTCTCATTCTACTTTGGCTTTCTCTTGCATTTCAAACACCTGTATGTTGGATTAATTGAAGATTATAAATTGCCCTGGGGTGTGAATACCTTATTACTGAAGACATAAAAGAAATGAAAACATATACCGTGGTGACAATGCCATCTTTGGGAGCTAACAATTGAATGTCTGACATATCTTTGTGATCCAGTTACATCTGTGAGTCTACTATCTTTGTGTTTATCAAGTGTCATGCTAATTATTATTATTTTTTTAAATCCAAGAGCATGGACAGACTGCATTTTAGAAAAAGTATTTCATAAAAACAAAACACAAACGACTTTTATTGCAATACAGTAGCCCTAGATATATTAAGCATTTTTGTTTTTGTTTTCACAGCCATCACTTTGTATGCACATATACCTTTAAGGTCTTGGAACATTTATGGTGCCTTGTCTGGAGTCTTAGCATTCCATCGAGGATACCTGCGTGAATTTAATTTAAGTTTACTCTGGTAAGTTGATACATCGGCACAAGAAATCGTTTGACTATGTTCGTCTCCCCGTAAGAATGAAAAACTCCATATTGCCATGAAGCTCACAAAAACTTTCATGCATTGTTTCCTGAGTCATTGTGTGTGCATTCATCAGACACCTACGGTTAATCTGCTTTAAACATTCTATTCTTTATCCAAGGATGTCAGGAATTGCTTCGTTAAAACACAGGGATGACAAAGTTGTTTTCACCCTGTTGTGTGTCTTCCCTCCTACTCAAAACTATTTGAATGGTGGAAATGTGGTCTTAAGAGGAAGCATATGTTTGAAGGAAAGTTCTGGCAGCGTGACACCAAAATAATAGAGTTTCAAAAGCAACTGAACCAAAAGCTTGAAAATTCCAAACCACTGATAATATAATTAGCAACTAGCGTAAATAATGCAAAGAAGTGATTGTTCCATGCATTTGCCAGCATGGATAATGAAGTGGAAAGTTGAATTTCATTGACTGAAATATGCTAGTTTTGTTTCTGGAACAGACAATATTGAACACCTTTGAAAACGTTCTTGATGAAACACAGCTCTGACAGAACTGAAGAACAATTTTGAAAGGTTTGTCAAATCAAAAACTGTGTTCCATTTCACCAACAGCTAGTACCATTAAGCCTGCTAACTGTCGGTAGTACGGCAGAAGGAAGAATGCAGTCAAGAACGTAGAAAATCAGCTGAGATAACTGAATATTACTTGGATTATTGTAATGGTCACATCAAAGGTCACATAAAATATATCAGTCTTATTAGGTCCTTTTGGTGTCTTAAATAGAGAAGAGAAGAAAGAAATCGGGTTGTTTGATCTTCATGACACCAATTTTACACCTACACAAAGATTTCCAGAACCTGGCATCTGTTTATAATATTATGTATTATATTGTTATTTTGGGGACCACTACTAGAAAGTCCACACGTGATCAATTTTCTAGAGATATGTAGAAGAAGAAAAAAAAACAATTGGGAAAAATGACACTCGTGAAAAGGTTTGAAACTGCCCTTGTCTAAGTAGACCTCACCTCTGAATTGCCTCTTGTGCTCATTTTCTTTTGGGTTGTTCGTGAGTTTTTCTTAATAGCCATTTTTTTATTCCCCTGGATTCTACCCTCCTCTGCTGTTCTCGCTCTCGCTGTTGTGTGCTGTTCGAATGTTATTTTTATGATCTGTTTCCTATTTCACCCCTCTCCCATGCGCTAGACTTTATGTGTCAGCCACAGCTTTCTCCATCACGGCTCAGCCAGCATAGCACATTGGCGACTCGGTCTGTGGGTGGGAAACAGTTGCATGCGAGGCACACTCTGGGCCGCGTGCTGTGGACTTTTCTCTCCTGTAAAGCCTCTGTAGCTTTTCTCCCCCTCTCACTCCATTTTTCTTTCCTCTATCTTCACTCTCCCTTTTTCTCAGTTCCTGCAGTGGGGGGAAACTTATGGTGCAGTTTATTTGTTCTGGTTTGGTGTCAGTTCTCACATGTCCTTGGCTGGCTTTCATACCTCCATGACAGTAGCCTGGATTGCATGGGATTATCATGATATAGTGCGCACGTGTGGGTCGCTCTTGACAGTTCACGCCGATGTGTTTGCAACGCAGTGTGGTTCAAGGTCAGAGAAGGAACATGTGTGTGAGATACAGCTTGTCACTGTTACTGTTGGAGTACCACAGTGCTTGACTGCCAATGCGTTTATGCTGCCACAGAGCTTTGTTCCCGAGCATACAGCTCCCCACACCCCGCCTCACGTTGTGTGCATCTGTCTTGTTTGTCTTTCTCCACTGGGAAAAAGCTCACCGACCTTGTCAGGGGGAGCATGAGGCCAAAAATTCAACCGGTGATTTGAGGGGAATGAATGAGGAGACAAAAATGAGCAGAGGCTTTGGGAGATGAAGAAGTTGAAGTGAAAGGCAGACTGTTACCATCCAAGTCTTTCCACTAATCCTAAATTGCAGCCACTGGAAGACAGTATCCTTCTCAGAACATGTGTTCACCATTAATCTACCCATTGTGAAAGAAGGCCTGTTTTCACCGGAGAGAAAGATGAGACTGTAAAGAAGTTGCCCCTAAGTCCTTATATTAGCTACACAACATTTATGATCATTAAGTGGCTCTGTATCTGCATATATTTGTTAATTTCATTTGATGCACTCTTGTTGTTTATTTTTCAAGTGATTTTGATGACCACATTTAAACTACTTCTTTTGAAATGTGGCGTTCCTCAGCAAAAAGACAGAATGCAGCTTGTATTTTTGTGAAGAGAATGACTTTCATCTGTTTGGAGGAGTAAACTGGAGTATAGTTTTGGTAAATATAGCTGGCTGAGATGTTTTCTTTCCAGCCACAATTTCAAACGAGTTACTCAGAATCAGCAATGTGTCACGAGTCAGCAAAAACAATCTGTTTCTGTTCAGCGAGGGTTGACCTCTTTCTTGATTTTCCAAAACGTTGATTTTATACAACAGTTCTGAACATTTCTGCTGTATTTTCTGGTGGGTTTGCTGCGGCATAAACCCATGTGACTCATTCTATGAACTGGAGAACATTCAGCGAACCTAGGTCGCGTTGACATATAACCGGTCCAGCCTGACATATGACTCTGATATAGAGGGGGCGGGGGGGTGTTTGGACACTATTACACTTTTTGGGAGGCACATAAAACATGACAAAATCGGCACTGAATATGAATATATGAATGTACATTTCTGTCCAAATTTAAAACATGCCCTAGATGGTTCTTCAAAACAATTGCTGGGCCGCTTTTTTCCTTTCTGTCTTTTGGCAGAGAAAAAGACCAAAGCTCCAGCTAAATCTTGGGTTAGGAATAGGGAAAGCATAAAAAGTCCATGTGCATAGTCTGACTAAAATGAAAAGAACCCAAAGTTAAACAATGCTTTGGCTCATTTGTGTATTTTCCCCATCCAGACAGCTTCTCTTTGACTCATCAAAATTGTTCACATTACAAATCAAATCTGTCCACTTTGAAGAATTTGGATATATATTCAGATGTATTCATTTTAGGTGGCTGCCCTTATCATGCTGAAAACATGAAATGATGCCCACGATACAAGTTTGTGATCCCGGATGAAGCTGCGTTGCTTGTTTAACTATTTGCTGCCTTTCATTCTCTTTTCATCGTCCATGTAATGGGGGCTATGTGGATAGCTGAGTGTGTGAATATTGGAGAAAAGCCTGCTCAATTTTCTGCCCAGCGCAAGCTTTACTGTCAGCCACAATGCTACTTCAATGGTTGGATGAAGGAATAAGGCACATAAAGGTAAAAAAGTGGAACGAAATGAAAGATTGGTCAATATCGATGTAACAGGTTCCAAATCAACATCCAACATGTATTCCAAGTGGTATGTGCAATCACATTTGCTCATGCATTTCTCTAAATGAAAGTACGCACGGCGATGTATGTAGTTGTTGGGGTGGTCTCTACAATAGATAAAATAAAGATGAAGTAACTATCTTAAAAAAATACCTAAACAGGTGTCACTGTGCAGAGCCAGAAATACAATGTCGGAAGTGCAGAAATTAGTCAATAAACACACAGGCATAAATCATAGCACAGGCAAACTTTAACTGGAATGCTTATGTCTGACACTGACCAAAGTTCACCTACTTCACAGTTATACACACATGGAAATGTGAACATCACTCATGTCTAATGGATGCATACCACAGGAACAGAGGAACTTTCATTGGGGCACATTGTAGTGTTCTGCTTGTGCCGTCATGAAACACTCCCAACACCGATTGCTTCATCAGCAAGGCCCGTCACTGAGTCTTGCAAGTAGCACGTGATTGGCTGCCTCGTGGAACGCAATTGGCTGACGTGACGGAAGAAGGGAAAAATTGTCAAACCCAAAAAGAGGAGCATGCCAAAACACGCCTTTCTCCCAACAAAGCTGTCCATCAACTGGTGGGAATTTAGGATGCCAATTTGTAAAGAGGCGCCGAAGTCACTTGTCAGCGACAAACACACAGATAGAATGAAGTTGTCATATATTTGTTACAATTTGCCTGCCATAAAATAAAATGAATAAGTCGCTTGTACAGTCTCAGAAGACGTTGTAATTGTCACCCAGAAAACAAAACGACACATTTTGTACTAAATTTAATCTGATCTCAATTTTTTTTCGGTAACTGTGGTTGAATACAATTACCTGTATTTTGTATTCTGATGACAGAACACTGTTACATGTATTCCAATACACACTGAGCCTGATTATCGACAATAATGATGCTGAAGGAGAGAGAAAAAAAATCTCGTTTTACATTTAACAGTCAATAAAAAGTTGTCCATTTGAATGGCCTGCCTATTCATCTGACCTCGCATTCATTTCTAGTTAAGTTTGCCGTATCCCAATGAAAGACTCACATAGACACTGAGCGTCCGTAGGGCTCTGAGCCTCAAGTAGCAGTCCAAATATACAGAGGTATTCTCAAACAACGTACGGCGGCCAACGACAACACTCATATTTATTTGTGTATTTATCTGGATTTCCTGTGTACTAGTTGAGATGCTGGCCGTTGTGGCCCATGCTATCTGAGGCCCGTTTGACAAGTGCTGGCCACACTGTCCTGTATTGCATTAGGCTGGCTTGTTTATCCCGGGAACTCATAATGATGCTGCTGTCCTGTCGGCCTGGCAGCTATGCTCAGATAGTCCCACGATGAATGCGTTGCACTGGTGCAGTGGAGGCATCATGGGGGTTTACTGTCTGTCCGCCTCCATAGGTATTTGTTGTAGTCAAGACTGTGTTCCTTTCACAAGAAATAGCTTTTTTTTCACTTTTTCCTTGACCAATGCTATTTCTGTTTTCATATTTGACAGTCAATGACATTTAAAAAAATGTCCATGATAACTCTATTAGTGGACCTGCCTGGACAGATTCATTTTCTACATTAATAAGGTGTGAGCAGCACTGTTCCCGACTTTGCTACACGCTGAATTTTTTTTTGTTAAAAATCCGAGACGTTTACGCTCACTTTTTGTCGGGCTCATTTCAGACTTGACTGGATAATGCCCTTCTCTTTTTGCTTATCTTTCCTCAGTTTTGAAGAATACGTTCAGCATTCGGAATTAACTCACTCGTAGGTGGATGCCTATCAGTAAAACGAAGGAATGATTGAAGGCAAGTGTGAGCTAGCCCTAATTATAAGCTTTATCAAAAAGGATTGTTTTAAGCCTGCTCTTAAATGTAGACGTGCTGTCTGTCCACGCAAGAGAATGATGTCAAAATAAAACGAGAAATGACTCAGAGGGCTAAAGATAACACGCAAACTTTTTTTTTGAGTACATTTTTAATTTTAGAATTGCATTTATTAATAGCATTTCATTCAATACGGTTTGATGATATGAATAATATACGATAGTGTATTTTGAAGAACTACCTGATCAAAATGGCATTTCTGTGAGCAGCCACTCATCGTCTCACAGTGTGTTTGCCGTGTGGTATTTCCACGTTGAATTAGAAAGTCATCTGGTCTTCTGTCAGTGGCAAATATTTCTCAGTTCGTGCTAAGCAAATTTGCAACAGGGTATGGTTAAAGTCATTTTGGATGAATATGAGTTACAAATGTTTCAAATACCAATAGGATTTAGCCTTCTCAAAAAAGCAGTTATATCGCTGACTGCAATAAACATACAGTACATCCATTGGAATGTTTACATCCTAGTCTATACGCACAGCATGTATGTCTTATGTTTGAATGTATAACGAGCGTATATCGCTCCTGCAAGGGCCCCTGTAGACCACGAAAATTTTTTTATCAGAGAAATATGTAGTTATCTCTGAGTTGCGGTTGAGCCGGCGCCTGATTATAGTTGAGAGGTGATGTACACTGGATTGGTCTCATAGCCAATCACAAGGCGCATATAGACCAACCACCATATACACCCACATTTACACATGCATTTTTTTTAAACATGAGTGGAAGTAGAGAATACGCACACAAACATGTCAACTCCAGATATGATGGTCATAGCCAGGGTTCAAACCCAAATCATCACAACTACAAAAGCTTTCCCCATTAGAAGATCAGTAGACTACACCTTGGCAATATGCGTTTTGTCATTGTTGCATAAGAAAGCACAGGCTTTGCTTATTTTAAGCGGGGGACAAGATGGGCATCAGTAAAAACAAACAAACAAAAAACAGGTGCCTGGTTTGTGAGCTACACTTCCACAAATTGCATTTTGAGTTGTATTTCAGGCTGAGCAGCGAGCAGTTTGAAAGTCTCCTGCAGAGATGTCCAAGTACGTAATTTTTCTATTGTCCCAAAGCTCAATATAGTGACACCACAATTATTATGACTTCCACCATTCCCCCTTTGCTGTTTCCAATCCAAGTCTGCCGAAATAAATAAATCTAAATAAATCTCAGAAATGACTGTGCTAGCCAACAATGAAGTCATCATGTCTCAAGTCAAGGACACTTCAAATCTCAAGTCTTAGTGTTTGTCAAGTCAAAAGTCATGGAAAGGATGACTGAAGGTAACTTTGCATTCACTTGAGTCCCCATCTCTGTTCAAACTCTCTCTTTAAACGTATATTCATTTTTAAGGAATTAAAAAAAAAGCAAAGCGGTTCAAACCAAAAACAGTTTTGCTGCTGAGAAAAAAAAAGGCATTGTAACTCAACGATCACATGCAATACATTTTCAGGTCAAAGTATTTTGCACGCAAAGAACAAACCTCAGTAAGTTTGAAGCCGAAGGACTTATAATAAACTCTCCTGACTAAACAGTAGCGTGTTTGTGTTGCTCAATAATGCTTAATCAACAATCCAAACCAAAGTATAGTCTCTCATTATCTCAGGGAGCGTGCCAGTTTGGCACACAGTGTAGACGGCCGTCTATTTCAAACAGGAACTTACTGAAATGGCTTCATACATGCACACATGCTTACATACTCTTTACGGGCACATACAGTCTACAGTGCAGGTCAGAACATGTACACACGCACAGTACAAACACGTCCACGCATACATTACGCACACTATCACGCCAAGCATAGCAGTACACGAACTAATTTACAGCCGCACAGACATTTACTGCATGCATCATTTGAATATAATAGCGGAGTCCTGTGGTTGAGATGAATAACGTAAAGGGAGATTATTCATGATTGGTGAGAGTGGCGGATACTGCAGAGAGACATCTTTTTTTCATTAGGCACGATAGGAATAGTTCCACGGGGGCCTGAAGGCATTCATGACACTAAGACTGGGTTCTGTATGGGTACGACGATAGGCACAGCACATAACAAAAACCAGCTCCTGCATGTTGGGCTTTTCCTTGTCTAACACTTCTTCAGATAGGGAATCCTAACCTTGTGTGCCCTGTTAACTAACAGCAGAATGCGCTGTTTATTTCTGGAGCTTTTTATTTTCCACGGTATCCTCTTGTCTCTCCCAATATTTGTTGCCTTGTTGCTCTGTGTATACTTTATCAAAACAGTTCCATAGAAGTGCGTGTGTGTGTGTGTCCACATACACACAGATGCAATGAAATGTATGAGTTAAAGGCTTTGGAGTTTTGCTTTCCTGTCAATGGTTGACAGGAGCTGGGAAGCTGAGTGACAAACGTTTTTTCTTTTCATTGTTTTTTTTTTTTTTTTTTTTTTTTAGCTCAGATTTATTCCACATGAGGCAAGAGAGGCTACAGAGAGACACATGCTGTCATGAAGTGATGGATGAGGCTCTTTCACAAGAGCATCATGAAATTAATAGGCAACCCAGAGCGCATTAGAAGCAGCTAGCAAAGTGAGGCTGATGCGTGCTTCCCAAACATCTCCAGAACTGTCAGTCTGAAAATGTCAGCAATAATGAAACAAGCAGTTTTAAGGGTGGTAAGATTCGCTGCGATGTGCCTTGGTGATCAAAATGGACAGCGGGCTGCAGGAGCTCAGGTCAAAGCCAGGACAAATACACTTAGAGCAACAGTCTAACTTGGAAGAATACTTGAGATATTTGAACAGCATGAAGCTTTTGCTTTCGCTTCAAGTCTTGGTGGAGTTTGTGAAGGGCAGCTTTTCTACAATCTCCCAATGACAATGCTCAAACATATTTCCAACAGATGTGGCGAGAGTTTGTTTAACAGAAGACCACTGAAATGAAGAGACAGCGTGTTCTCTATTTAATTGGCTTATTTGATTAGGAGATTTTTATTTAGTTCTCCATCTGATGTCAGAGCTAGGATGTAATGGAGAATGAGTCACAGCTGGAGACAGAACTCGAAAAAGAACAGCAAGAACACCAACTCAATTTAGAACAACCATATAGTTCTGCTTTTCATTTAATTCTAGCTCATCATTTTATGTCTTGGCTGCAAATTGCTCAAGTTTTTCTGTATCAAATTGGATGAATGTGCCCGCTTTAGCGTCTGGTTTAGGTTTATTTTTCCCGAACGAAACAAAACGGCAGAGGCCATCTATTGGGACCATATACTCTGCTTTATATTAACGTGCTGCCCGTCGTCTTAGTCAAAGCCCACATATACATTCATTTTTGATTAATGGTCTGCTGATTGTGTAAAAAAAAATAAAAATAAAAAAATAGCAGAGCAAGGAATAGGGACTAACAAAGACCTCTCCTCGTTTTGGGCTGGTGAGATGATTCAAGCACACGGGGAAACTTGAGAATTCAGCAAAAACTTTGCTATTAAATGGTGACATCAGTGTGGTAAAACCATAACTCACTGGTTCACAAAGCATCTTGCTGGATGTGTGTGCGCTCTTCTTGTGGTTACTTGAAACAAATGGCAGACAATTGCTGTTCACACACAAACTCCTCAAGAATAAAAAGTACAATAGAGGGTGTTGGAATTATTATTGTAATCCATAGAGGTTGTTTGTGTGTGATTTCATGATTACTTTTGATCAACTAAAGATTCTTTATCAAAAATAACAAAAAATCCCTGCACCTCAAGTTCTGGGCAATACACCAAGCAGGAACCACAACCTTGTCAAGCTATTAATTTATAATTTAATAGCTTGACAAGGTTGTGGTCCTTGTGTAAATTATTAACGGAATATCTATTCTATCGCTGTGGGCACGCAAAGAAAGCTAAAGCAATCGACGTTTTTATGACTGTGCTGATAATAGTTGGAAGACTTTAGCTCCTTAATCTTGACTATAAAGAAAACGGAAAAGGGGGTTTGGGATAATTTTCTTGACCACTGACATGTCTTGGATTCAGTTTTTGGGGCAAAGAGGTTAAATTGGTGGCTTTGGAGGGAGTGTCGAGGTTTTCCTTCTTTTTTGGTTTCCTTCCAGCACCAAGTCTGATTGCAGGCTTCTGTCACTGAAGTCAGGGGTTCCTGGAACTCAGCACGATCCAATATCCTTTAATAGGAGTTGTGCACAACCATGTTCCAAAAGAGGATGAAGCATCACATTCCAGTCCAGGTTACCGGCAGAGCCCGATGACAGGAAACCAGGACAGAGTAGTAATATTAAATGTAATTATTTATATGTCATCAAGAGCTACCAAATACAATCCATATCTGATGCTTAGTTGTTCTTTAATGAATGATATGGACGTACTAAACATTCATCTGAAGATGCTAGCAATAAAGAAAACCACATTCTTGCAAGTTAGATTTCAAATCATGATGTCATCAGTCTGTAGTCATCCTAGTTATTGATGTGAACACAGGAACACAACAACGTGCTTTTCGGTTTGGTCATGTGACGTTCTGCATAAGGCCTTTATAAATCTGCGTCACGAGCACTATTTTTGGAAACTCAATATGCTGTACATTGCAAACATTTGGGTCTGACATGACAATGTGAACAATGGACAATCAACATTTCAGTGTAAATACATCTACCTATGCGCAATATAGAACTTTAAAGAGGGCAATTACTGTATGTGTTTGAACCAGCTTTTCATGCAAGGAAGTATTACAACATGTAACCGACTATATTGTTGTGCTCATTTAGGATTGAATAAGCCCATGCAGGTATTTATACTGGAGTTGGAACTAAGATGGAAACCAGATATCTGTCTACAGGTGAAAAACAAAGCAATTGTAAAGTTGACAGACGATGGAACATCAATTATGGCCATTGGACAAACATTTGACACGTTATGAAGATGACACTAAATACTACATATTGAACAGGTAAATAAATCTAAACAAAAACAGTTTCAGAAGCATTTTCAGGGCTGAAACAGTTTGTGACATTAGAAACAACCTCAGAATTGGTACGAGTGAAATTATCACGATGTAGTGTTTGCCTGAAATGTCATGAAAAAAAAAGTTACAGTTACAGCAGAGGATGGAAACCACGAATTAGCAATGAGATTAGGAAGACCAAGCTGGAATTTTGCTCAAAAAGTACAGAGAAATACCTAGGAAAATTCTTGGACAGTGTTTTATGGACAGATGTGACCTTTCCTAAGTGATGAAAAGACTAACGTTTGGCAAAAGGATGGACCCGCTTGAGATTCCGAACATACAAGCTCATCTGTGAAACGCAATGGAGGTCATGCCGTGGCTTGAACTTGGATGCGTTCATCTGGGATGGCTTTACTAGCCGTCAGTCATGATGTAACACATGATCGCAGCAGCAAAATGAACTCTCATTTCGACAGAAATATTTTGCCTGCCAGTTTGAAAGAAATATGGAATGAAAAGGATTAACGGGCCCGTCAGCACGCAGAAAGATAATGACAAGTGTTTTGTGTCATCCCGCTGCAAAATCTCCAAAACCACATTGGACTCCATCACAGCATGCAGTGGAAGTGTTTTGACTGACCACTTAAATCTCCAGAATTAAACCATGTAGTACACTCATATTAATAGCTGAACAGAAAACTAATTCATTATTAATAACAATAAAAAAGAAAATAATAATGGAAAAAAAACCTGAAAGAAAATGTGGTGAAACCCTGGAAAAGAAACACAAAGGTACAATCCCAACACTAAATGTAAATATGTCAAAGGCTGGAGGCAGTTCTTACAAGCAAAGGTTTTCCAACTAAATATTGACTTAGTCTCGTTATCTATCGGAATACTTTTCCTCACACAAAAAGTATTTCTTTACAACCAATCCTGTCTCCCAGGTTGTATGTCTATATCAGATACATCTGTAGATACCTGGAATTGAAATATAATATAAAATATCACATCATGTCAATGATTTGATGTCAAGACCAACCAAATGTTTCCTGTTTAAAAATACTGGCCTCAATGTTCCATTTCTTTTGGAGGGATGTCAAGCATGTCATGGGTATCTTGAAATTTCCAAATTCTGTGCTCTCAGAATCTCATCTCTCCAAACGACATGAATTGGTTCATGCCAAACATTTCTGAACTAATCTCACAACATTTCCAATCACTCTCTGTCTTCATATTTTATGAATACAATTGTGCTACTCTACAAAATTAGTCCTTAACTGTGCTGTAAAGAAAAATGGACATATGATCCTTTTTGCATCCATTTATCTTTTTTTTCTCCCAATGTTTGGCTTTTCCATCACATGGTAAACGTCTTAACAGTATTCAAAAGTCATGTCATTATCCAAGCCGCTTTTTCTCACAAGGGTTAGGGGAAACCTGGAGCCTATCCTAGCTATCTTCGGCGGGAGGCAGGATACAATCTGAACTGGTCCCCAAGCCAATCGTAGGGTACATATAAAAATCAAACTATCATTCACACTCACATTGAAAACCTTTGGGCAATTTAGAGCCTTCAATTAACCTACTATGCATGTTTTTTGCTCGGAGAAAACCCACGCAGGCACGGGCGAGGCCGGAATTTGAACCCCTAGTCCTCAGACCTGTGAGACAGATGTTATCCCGTATGCCGCCTATTCAGAAATATGTTTGACATAATCAAACAACCATGTGCAGACATACTGTATATGTTGATCTTTGAACAAAAATGAGAATGACCAATTCCTTTTTGATCCAGTTATACGCATTTGAATCAAATTGGAGTTGACATTTTCTCATCTAGCTTCGCACTCAAAACAACTTCAATATGTCGCTGTTGGAGACGGACTTTTTTTTTTCCAATGGAGGTTCTCACAGGGACTGAAAAAAAAAAAAAAAACACACGTCACTTGGCAGAGTGGCTACGTGACCGCCACGGGATATCTGCGGAAGAATGTTTCCTGCGACAATAATCAAGGATCATTGATTACTGTAGATGAATGAAGTTACCTGAAATATATCTGCGATATAAATTAATTGGTCACCAGTGTCAAAGTAAAAATATACTACTCCATATTTTACGTGGAGTAAATGTTTTAATAATCAAGACCATAAACTGACAAAAGATGAGGAATGTGCGGTAAAAGACGCTTTTTCTTTCGGAAATGAAAATACCAGCAAATGTTTATGGTCCATGGTTGAAGAATAAGATCATGGTTTTTGGCATTCGAATTTCTTACTGCCAGCGACCGCCGAACTCCCCCCGTGTGCACATTTGGAAAACACTAGTAGTGATGAGTAGTTTGAAGAGAACAGTGACTTTAGATAGACGTGTTCCAGAGCTTGATGTCATGCAGATTTCTTGTTTGAAGACCAGAATTTGAAGTTCAAACTGAATATTTGCCATAAATCTGAAGTAACAGCATTTTGAATTGACAGCAGAAGTGTGACATTTGTGGCACAATATATTTTTTCCTGTGGTAATGCGTGTACAAACTGCTTCTTCTGGGACCGCACCCACCTCGGGTGTCGAAAGTGTTTCTTAAAGTGTACAATGCCAACATCTCAAATTCCTATTCAAGAAAGAACCAAACAGTGGCCCTGTCTTTGCTCTTGGGATGATACTCTTGAGCCACTATCATGACATTTACAGATGGGCAGCTACTACTTTTTCAGACATAATGAATGAGAGGTGGTCATTGTTCAATGAACAAGTGCATTGGAGATCTCAGGACTGATTACTTTCAAGATTTTCCTGCCAACAGACAGACAACTTAGACTGACTTATGTGCATAATGTGAAAGAACCTGACAGGCTTCTCGTCTCTGTTGTATAGAGCTCTTGCACCGACGTCATAAAATCACGTGACGTTGCCATATTGCCGGTCAAACAAAGCATTGTTGCAAGTTAATTCCGTTGAGACGAAACGAAAATGTCTTTTAGCACGACATGCGGAGTTTTGTCTGATACTGTTAGACATTTAGAAGTTTATTTGGGGAGAAAAAAAAAAAAGGTGGACATGGAAAAATTAGAGACACTTGGCATAAAGGACCCATATTTAACGCCAAAGTCGATGTTTTCACTGATAAGAAAGTGGACTGTTAATTGGCTTTCGCTTGTCTTAGACAACTGAATATATGCATGTATCTGGTGAATAAGTCGTTGAGATTTACAATGAAAAGTTTGAAAGCGTATAAAAGTCTGGACGCATACAAATACTTTGTTGCTGGGTCTGTTCTCAATCAAGAATAAATCCCACATAGTGATGGACCCACTCAGAGTTTTTCAAAACAAATACCAATATTTAAATAAATGACCCCAGGTTTTACACAAACTCGTATTCATTAACTATAACTGGAAAAAAGTTTAGCCTCTGTACACGGAAGCGTATTGCTGCCGCACACTGACCTCCGTAAACCTCTCTGTGACAGACAGTTAATTTTTTATTTTTTTTTTTAAATATGCACTGTTCTCAAATGAGTGGATTTGGCCTTATAAATACTTCTTGATAATTTGAGATTGAGAAGAATAATTCCTACCTGAAATGATCGCTACACAGGCGTGTGTATTTCGTTGGGCACCATCCATCACATGCACGATTACCTTAAACTTCTCATTTTTTCAATGCAAATACAAATATTTAAATAAATGACCCCAGGTTTGACACAAACTCGTATTCATTAACTATGACTGGAAAAAAAGTTTAGCCTCTGTACACGGAAGCGTATTGCTGCTGCACGCTGACCTCCGTAGACCTCTGGTTTTACACAAACTCGCAATCATTAACGATAATTGGGGAAAAAAAATAGCAATAGGAGTCGTCTCCTCCATAAACGGAAGCGTATTGCGGCCACACGTTAACTTCCGTAAACCTCTCTGCGAAAGATGTTTTTTTTTTTTATAATATGCATTGTTATCAAATGAGTCAACTTGGCATTATAAATTTATAAATACATCTTGGTTATTTGAGATTGAGAAGAATGATTCCTACCTGAAATGAAGTGATCGCTACACAGTTGTGTGTATTTGGTTGGGCACCATCCATCACGTTTAATTGCCGAAATCCATCGATCTTTTCTGGTCTTTTTAGCTGATATTCCATAGAATGATCTCTTTGAAGAACTGTCTCGTCTATTGTGACAACGAACAATAGGTCTCGGGCAATGGGAAAAATATGCTCCGGTTCAGCCTACTTCTGAGCAGCTTTGTTTGACCGGCAACCCATTGATCTTTTCTGGTCTTTTCAGCTGGTATTCTACAGAATGATATCTTTGAAGAACTGTGTTTGTTGTGACAACCAACAGCATAACAGGTCTCGGGCAGTTTGACAAATCTGCTCTGGTTCAACGGCTCCCGCACTGCAGAGCAGCTAGGTTTGACTGGCAATATGATGCCATGCAAACTGTGACGTCACGTGCACGAGCTCTATTGAAACCCTCTGTTTACTTCCCTTACGAGGAGCCAGAGGTTACTTTACCTGGAACATGCCGACATTTGACTGATTACTCAAATGTCAGACAGTAATTTGCACTGCCGGCGACGATGGCAGCCAAATAATGCAGCGATAAATCATTTGACGCTGAGGGGTATTATTTAGAGGTTCTCTCCTATCATTTTTCTAATTTTAATTTTCTATCAATTTGGATGTTCTTTTGTTGGGTGTGCATGATAATTTTTGTTGGGAATTGGCAAAATGTGCCATTTTAAGCTGAAGAAGGGATAAATATGTGCTTTCACACCCTGCACTCACTTTTGCAACTGTCTTGTCAACAAAAAGCAGCCACCAGACTGTGCCTCTTTGATCCTTACTTTTAATCTTAAGATTAGTTTAAAGCAGTGGCTAGATATATAAAGTATTAGTTATTGAATTTCAGACGAGAGCATTTTCCCCCCCTGTTAACTTGTCTCACGGTCGAATGTTCATGCGTTAAATGGCTATAGACTCTTGGAATTATTTCACTATTTCCAATAACATTGGTGTGTTTTTCTTTGTTGGCCCAATTAACTCGGATTCAATATCAGACATTCAAGTTTGCAGCAATCCAGTCACCAGTGTTGTACATTCTGGTATTCAGAATAGGTTTTCATCTTGTCCTACTATTTTTACGAAGACTCGCATCTGCTGTGGCACTCCTCCGCCTGTAGGTGTCCCTCTTGATGTCCCATTTGAGTGGGTAAGACACCCCCTGGGCTGCGGGGTCCGTCTGGGTTGCCAGCTAAATAGTTTAGCGCCACCACGTCACCCACGACTGTCCAATCTTTCCTCTGATGTTCTGGTTGGTAATCCACATCGTGTTGGAGTACCACAGCAAATGTCTTTCCTCCTTGTCCTTGCGTTCTCATGGAAACACGGGCACGTCGTTTAACTGCAGGGTGTCATCATGCTGCCTCATATTTGTTGCACTCATCCACTTCTATTCATTGGTGAAAATGACTATAAGCTTTGCTATTTCATTCAATTTTATGGCATAAATTATGAATGTAGTTCGGTATTTTGGTAACTCACACCAGATTTTTAGCGCTTTTTATGTCGCAGGTGAGATTTGCTCACTTAAAATCAGGAAGTGTCATGTTGCGCTTCGGATGAGTTGAGTGGGTGTGTTCCAACCACAAAATGAACACAATGTGAATATTAATTGACAAAACTATGTTGCCGACTTCAAGTCCATCCGCTTTGCAAGCCTCATGCAGTTTATTGCCTTTTGCGATCAGTCGACAATCTGCCTAAGTATCAAAAGTAAACCATGTCACACTCAATATGATTAGTTACTTAAGTAATTGCTCATCATCGCTATGTTGTGCATAAAACAGAAAACTAGTCTTCTGATGGAATGGGATATACAGTATTTTGCAAATGTTTGCATTGTCATTATGACCCGGGGCAGAGCTAGTCCACTTCAAGACAGTACAGTACATTACTTTTCAGCTAGTGCGTGTATATCTCTTATGGACAAGTGGCAGATGCAGTCGATGCATAGACCCACCCTGCAACTTCAGAGAACATCTCTCTGTGAATGTGTGTGTGTGTGTTTGTGTGTGTGTGTGTGTGCGTGCACTGAGTGCACTGCAATGCAGAGGGAGCTGTTTACCACATACACATTCATCAGAATCCGAATCAGCTGTAAAAGCCTCGTGTGTAAAAACACACAAGGAATTTTTCTCCGTCAGTCGGTGCTGCCCTGGTACGACATACGGAACAAGGAACAACAAAGAATAGTAGAAATACAAACACTTTACATTGTACATTAACATATTAGAAATAGTGAAACGTTACTTTTACTGGGCTTGTTTTCTTTTTGTTCAGACTTATATTTAAATGACTAAAAAACAATCTTTATTTTTGTCATCGCTAAAGATGCCATGCAAATCCTGTTATTTTTTAGACTTTTACAGCGACAGTATGTTAAAAAAAAATGAGTGACATAAACTGTACATGATCACGACACCTGTTTTTAGCCTGTGATGAAGCTTTTCTTCATCATATGCTGTATGAGGATGATGATGATGTAACGTATTAGAGTATGTAACTATATAACTACCAGTAAATAACACTATATGGTTTGTTGTATTTGTTTTTGTTTTATTTATTTATTTTTTAAACTCTGCTTTCTGCTGTCAGGTAAGCATTGTAAATTAAAATTTGCTCTCTATTGCCTTAAATGGATAAATAAAGGTTAAATAAATAACTGTCACATACTATATGTGTGATAGGTGGACAAAGAGGAGAGTTGTATTTTTGGGAGAAGAAAATGTTTTTTGGTACATGCATCTTTTCTTGAATGTTTGGCTGGTAATTGTAAAATTTAACCGGAAAATTGTGAATCTGATGGATATGTTGGCTTTCAAAATAAAAAGTGAAAAACTAGTTCACTGCTGTCCTCAAAGCTTTGACTCCCACTGTTGCTGAAGGAATTGTAATGTTTTTCATTACTCAATTTAAAACAAAGGGACGCAATTTTGTGGTTTGGTCCTCATCTTTTAGTCCCTTCCTTTCATCCTTTGACTTTTAAATATGTTATGTGGTCCTGGCTCTCCTATTCTTGTGCTGTGATTGTTTTGGTCTCTATTTTTTTTTCTCGCCATCAAGCAGAATTTGTGTCTTTCAAACTTATAGTGTATCATTGTAACGGGTGGCCTTCCTGATTGATGACCCTTGCTTTCCAGATGTGTATCTTTTGCGTGTATGTGTGTCGCAGCAGTAGAATTAAGTGCATTTGCCATGCTGTGGCTGTGTTGAAGTGTGTGTTTATCTTTAAATACAAACACATGCTTCAGTAGATGTGAGTGTCCGTATCTTGGCCCTGGGCTGTCTGAGAAGGGACATGATTGATCACTTATGTATTGTGAGCCTTTTTCAAATTAAGGCAAAATGGGTTTTCAAATGTATGACTTCATCAGACATGTTCAGCTTAGTGTGACGCTAATGAAATGTGTCTCTTCACCTCAGACCATGCATTTTATTCCATTAGAAGATCTTTGCTTCAGTGTGTCATTGTGCTCGGTTTTCTCCAATATGAGTGATTAGATTGGATGATCTCCTACAAGTGAGCTCATTGTGGTCACATTACAAGAGTGTGGTCTTGCTTTGTCTTCATGCTGTACAAGGTTACCAGGCACAACCATTTATAGGCATCTCAATGTATAGTGCGCTTTCTCGTCTATCAATTCATTCACAGTTATGTAACGTGTGAGTTTGTCCATCTAAGCATGTGTTATGTTTTTTTCTTGTCGGTATGTATTCAAGATTGAGAACTCCTAGCTGTCACATGCTCAGTTCCCAAACAAACAGCTCTGTTTGATAACATTGTCACAGTATAACGTTATTTCAACCAAGGAAACCATTTCACAATGACACAGCGAGTTCCAATTTACACTCCGCTGAAAGACATGCTCTGTATGGTTAGCATAAGGTTATCTTTTGCTGTTTTGACGTCTGTGGAGAGTACTCTTTGTAAAGCTTCCCAATGTCACTTCTTTCATTCCATTATCTAGTGTATCTCCCTTCAAACCTTACTCATTGCTGACAACATTTCATGAGATTGGACTTGTGCTGTTGCCGGGTATCCCCTTCTGAAGCAATTTTCAATATTAATTGGACACAATAAGTTGACACACCACCATTCAAATACTAGTGTTTTGTGATGTAAATAAATGACAAAAAGGTATATCATTCAAAACTTTTTCCACCATTAATGGAACTTTTTAAACTGAACTTAATAAAAATCATATATATGATATGATGTGTTGGCGACCAAGCATTCCTAGCGACGGATCCATTGCTGTGTGGTGTTACTGTTGTTGTGAAGCACAATTCCCCAAGTGTTGGGTTGTTCAACCACTAACAGGGAACGAAATGACTTCAGAACCCCACAAAGGAGAGGATGTGTGTGTAATAAAACAGAGGGGGATTGTTTGAGAGGCTGGTTCTCTGCCCAGTTCATTTGCTCACATACGTTTTGGTGACAATGACCGCAAGCTTTTTGGTGGTAAACCCTCATTTTGAAATGACTTTACTTCAAGTAGCATTTTTAGATTCAATGCACCAACTGACCCCTGTTCTTTTTTTTTTTTCTCATCCAAATGCTTGCAAGCTCATGAGGGATTAAATGAAAATTATCTTCATTATAATTGTCGTACTTTTGAGCCAAACAGGAAAACCTTGAGCTGCAAACTGAAAAGTGTACATTTTTACGTCAGTAAAGCAGAAAAAAATACAATCAAACAAGTGAATATTTACGTACAAAGATACTCTGAGATAAAACAGAGCAAATCATAAACATTCCCGAGACAAGAGATTGCTGCATCACTAAAAAATTAGATGCAGGTGGACTGTGGGCCGGGACGCAGACAGCTGGACTGAAGATCTGGAAACCGGATTAGGCTCTAAATTTTGAAGACTGGGACATTGACTGTGCTTGTACTGGCATTGAACAGGAGCAAACTGGCTGAGAAGTAGCATCCCGTGGGAAAACTGACATCGGTGTAGCAAAAAATAATGGAATCAACGCTCCTGCAGGATGATCATTTAAATGTTTAATTTTGGAGAGAAAAAGGCAAATCACTGATGGTTACTTTTTTTTTTTATTCCAGACACCACCCTTTTGGCTTTAAGAAATGCTAAAAAAAAAGCAAGAAAGAAAATGGTTGTAGTCACTGTTGTTACCAACTCAACTTTGGAGGTTGGAGCCTTGTCATTGACCATTTTCTTTAACTTCCACCACAAAGTTTTAATTGGATTTGTACCCCATTCGTTTTGTTGTTTATTTTCAAGCCCGAGTGCTCTATCTCCCATCTTGATGCAAGCTTTATTCAGAAAGATGGCTGGGGGAAAGCTGACAACACTGTCAAAAGAGCTCAAGGGCTCTTGGGAAAACAAAACAAAAGAGAGTACTTCCCACTAAAGGTATAAGACAATGTGGCTAATTCCTTTAATTTTTTTTGTAGACAAAATATTTGGGTTTGACATCACCACCTGGATCTTATGAAAAACCTGGAAACAGTATTTATGGTGAGCAAAAGTATTGGAACAGATACACTCAAGTGATTAACAGTTATTTAATTGTAACCTCTCCTTGAGCTGTCACTAACGTGTTGGAGGGGTTTGTGTGTCCCAATGATTCTAGGAGCTAAGTTGTCTGGGGCTTCATGCCCCTGGCAGGGTCTCACATGTCCTAGGAGAGGGACCAGACAAACATGGCTTTAAGACCCCTATGACGGATAAAATAAAAGAATGTAGGTTTCCTTTGCCCAGTTACGAGTCAGCGGGGTCACCCTCTAGAGCCAGGCCTGGAGGACACGCTTGAAGGCAAGCCCCTGGTGGCCGGCCCTGTACCCTGGCATCTGCCCAGGCATGGCCCAAAAGGGTAACGTGAGTCCCCCTCCTCCTGAGGGACCTTGATGATCCGATCCCTAGCTACAGAAACTGGTAAAATGTCATCTCTCTGTCAGGAAAGGAGCCCCGAGCTGATGTCTGAAGTTGAGAAGTTGTGACTAGATATTGTCGGGCTTGCCTCCACACATGGTTTGGGTGCTGGTATCAGTCCTTTTCCACTCTGGAGTTGCCCATGGTACATTGGGGTTCACTCCGGTGGACGACAAGTTAGCCTCCCTTTGGTTGAGGGGACGGGTCTTGAGTGTTGTTTGTGCCAAACAGCAGTTCGGAGTACCCACCCCTTTTGGAGTCCTTGGAGGGGGTGATGGAGAGCACTCCCGCTACGGACTCTATTGTTCTTCTGGGAAACTGCAATGTTCACGTGGGCAATGACACTGAACCCTGGAAGGGTGTGATTTGGGGGTTTGCTCGAGGGTGCATGGGAATTTGCCCAACCAGTTTAGTACATGTGTTTTGTGGACTAGGAGAAGGCCTTTGACTGTGTCTCTCATGGAATCTTGTCAGGAGTGCTTTGGGAGCATGGGGTACCAAATCCATTGATACGGGCTATTTGGTCCAATTATAACCGGAGTCAGAGTTTATGGATGTAAATATGCGCCACCAGGATTTGAATTAAAAATGCCACTGAAAATTCCATGTTGTAAAATTCACATTGCTGTTTGAAAGTGATCACATTTGCAATAGCTGTATTTCATTTTAACTTTTTAATGTTAACAAATTCACCATATAGAAAAAATTCAACCTTTAAAATTCAAACCCAAAATTTTCAGTGGCATTTTTAATTCAAATCCTGGTGGCACATATTTACTTCCATAGTTTGTTACACATCACTAGAAGTAAGTCAAACATGTTTCCGGTAAGGGTTCGACTCAGCGAAGGCTGCCCTTTGTCACTGATTCTGTTCATTACTTGAATGGACAGAATTTCTAGGTGCAGCTGAGGTGTAGAGAGAGTCCAATTTGGTGGGCTCAGTATTGCGTCTTTGCTTTTTGTAGATGATTTGGTTTTGTTGGCTTCATCAGGTCGTGATCTCCAACTCTTATTTGATCAGCCAAATGTGAAGTGCCTGGGATGAGAATGAGCACCTTCAAATTTGAAACCATAGTCCTCAGTCAGAAAAGGGTGGTGTGCCCTCTCCAGGTTGGAGATGAGATCCTTCTCCAAATGAAGGAGTTCAAATATGTTGGGGTCTTGTTTACGAGTGATGGAACATTGGAACAGGCGGATTGGTGCAGGGTCTGCAGTGATGCAAACTTTGTCCTGTTGTGGTGAAGAAGGACCTAAGCCAAAAGGAGAAGCTCTCGAATTACCAGTCGCTGTACATTCCTACCATCATCTATGGTCATGAGTGGTGGGTCGTGACCAAAAGAACAAGATCCCGGATACAAGTAGCTGAAATGAGTTTCCTCCGTAGGGTGTCCGGGTTCTCCCTTAGAGATAGTGTGAGAAACTCGTTCATCTGGGAGGGGCTCAGCCTAGAGCTGCTGCTCCTTCACATTCAGAGGAGCCAGATGAAGTGGCTAGGGCATCTCATTCGAACAACTTCTGGACGGCTCCCTAATGAGGTGTTCCGAGCATGTCCCACCGGAAGGAGACTCCATGAATGACCTTTGATATGTTGGAGAGACTGCGTCTCTCAACTTACTTGGGAACGGGTCAGGATCCCCTCGGAAGAGCTGGAAGAAGTGGTTGTGGAGACGGAAGTCTTGGATTCCCTGCTAAAGCTACTGCCCCCTTGAACTGACCTCGGAAAACTGGAAGAAAATGACTGGATTTATGGATTCAATAGTAAATTCATTTACATGTACATTTTTAATAGTCAATTCATTCACACTGTCGCTCAGTAAGTAGGAAGTGAAAACACATCAAAGTCAGGGAAATGTACCCCTGACTGGGATACGAAAACCTCGAAATACAAACCAAATTCTTGATCCTTGCCTCACAATTCATCTTTAGGTGCCAAACCCAACAGGTGTCTAAACTTGTTTGGCAGGGCCTTATTTATAGACCGAATATGTTACCTGTCATGAACTGAGACTTTTTCTTTCCTCCCACTCTTACAAAAAAATTTCAGTGAACTCTTGGCTTTTACCATTTTGAAGAGGATAGAGATATTTCATTATCTTTTATCTGTGCCCATATTTAAGATAGATCACTGGGCTTCTCTGTAGGGGAGGAATTAATCCATCATAACCTTAGATTACTAAAATAAAATCTGTTCAGATATTAAAGAAAATAACTATAATTTGACATTTCACTTACAAAGAAATCAATAATGCTCTTCTAAAACACTAACTTGTAAAATTCATGATATAAACAATGTATGATTTTAAATGTATGTAATAACTTTATCATAACCGTTACAGAAACACACACATTTAAGAAAATATTCAATATGTAACAGATTCTCGACCGACAACATCCCATCAAATTTTCTATTTCTTACACAGTGTTCTTTGGGATTGTTAAATAAATGTAAAATTGCTCATCGGCCAAGTAAGAAAAGCATCTACGTGGACCTAGAAGCTTCATACTGGCGAAAATGTGAAAATAAAGCATGTATCTGCTTTCTTGCACAGACTCGCGCCACAGCAAGGAATGAATTTGGGGTCATCAGAGGTTATCCACTGTCTGCGAGATGTCAGCATAGCCAGCTTGGTGGTGAGTGCAGTGCACTTTGACTACACAGCCGAGCAACAAGCACAAACACACAGCCGCACGTCTAAAAAGTAAGTTCGTAGTTCCTCTGTCCCCCTTAGGAAAGGAAAAGTTCATCCTATCATATGTATGTGTTTCACATCAACTATATTCTTTTCTAAACCTGCTGGGACAGAGGCTTGTGTAACACTTCAACATCTGTTTGTCCTCCAGGGGATCTTATTGGGTATTCAGTTCTTTCAGATTTGCCTCTGGTTAGCAAAATTCTTTATTTGATCTCTGTCTGTCGCTGCTGGATTTGATCCAAACAGCTTCTGTGTATGAAGAAGAAGGATGGGTACTCTTATTTGGTGTGTGATGAGTGAGTTGTTGCATTGTCATATGCTGTGTGCCCTGCGCACTAACTCTGGGAAAGTAGCATAACGCTGTAATAATACTCTGAGACAGAATAGAAAGAAAAGTGTTGGACACAGTGAAGAGCTGTGCAATCTAACCTAAATGCTGAATGTACTGTACCGTACATATAGAAGTACAGTATCATGGGTCTGTGGTTTTCAATGGTGTCAGTGTATTACCGGTGCAACATCAGAGCCATGGCCTGATAGGAAAATTCCACAGTGGCCAGTGTGTGTTTTTTCAAATTTTATCAATGGCTGCCAATGTGTTGAGTGTCACAAGTCACAAGCGTTTTGCTACCACAGCTTGTGCTATGTACTATGTGAGTCTGCCTTTGGTATAATATTTACAGTACTGTCCATGAGTAAAAACCTCTCTGTATGTGCTCATGTGTTGCAGTGGGAATTTACCCAAAGTTAAAAAAGCAATTGGTGCCCTCTCAACTATCAATATCATATGATACAGTCTGACTTGCTTTTAGTCAACAACAATACAAACATTGGAAGGTATAAGAGTATATGTTGTACTATTAAACCTGATCTTGCTTACATTGTCATTGCTGCATGGCAGCTGTCTCACTACCTTCACATGTGAATAGCTAGACATCATACTGTAGATGTAGAGCACAATAGACAAACGCTTTTGGGACTTATGATGAATCCAACAAAGGTGAAGAAAGTGACATATCAAATAGCAAGCATTTTGTTTTGTATTTGTGGCTGTTTACTGCAAGATGTATACAAAAATTATTTGGCAAAACATGTAGTCTGTGTTCTTACCCATTTCATTTTACGTTCTTACATTATAGACAGTACTCAGGGGCATCTGCTTTTTTTTTTTTTTTTTTTTTTTTTTTTTAAGGAATAAGTCACTTATTGCTCACACATTCTGTCTGCTGCAGTTTCGCCATGTTCAGTATGCAAAATGGTGTTGCCCATTTGTGACAATTGGTGTCTCTGATTGACTTATTAGGATTCCCAAAGAGTTTCTAGGCAGGACACACCCTGCTCTGATATTACTGGCTCCAGGACATGCGCTGCTACACTATGATTGGCTGCTGTACCCCGGTAGAACGCACTACTGCTTCCTTAGAGGAAAAGAAGTACCAGTATGTGACTTAAGTATCGCAGTGTTAACATGAATCCCACTAACTCTCGCTCACCCTTATCCTAACCTTAATCCATCTATAACCACCGTATACCCCAACCCTATCCCAAAATCTAACCATAACATGTTTGTGTTTATTTTTTCTTACAAATGTGATGCGTTTGAGATGGTCATCTTGTTTAATTGTTTAAGATGGTCATCATGTTAACTCTGCATCGCCTACCCTTCCCATGACACAGAAGCCAATCTCGTTGCATTGAGGCGTGTCTTGGCTGAAAACTATCTGGGAATCCTAATAATGTCTGATTCGCTGCGAATCAGCACAAAAAAAAAAACAAAAAAAAACCTACAAAGAAAAAGGCACACGATTATGGTAAAACAATCTTAGCCAATCATTGATCATTATTTAGATTTGTTCCTGCTTGTGTAACGAGTGCGTTGGGCAAGCTTAGCTGCCAATACCATATTTGCATTTTATTTCATAAAGCTGTGTCTGTGGTTTGTTTGGAAAATAATTATTTCTCACCCTTGGAAGTTGCCTGTGTCGGCTTCCCATTGGTTGGCCAGTTGAGTCTTTCTGGAAGTCTTTTGGTACTGCACTTGCTTTGAAATACATTTTTGACACTGCCAAAAAAGGCAGACTTTCATGAAATAAATATGCTTTGAGAGAACACAGATATTGAGGAACACAAAATATATAAGGTGTAATGTGTGGAGCACATCCTCCCCCCAACCAGCTGTTGTATTTGGAATTGAATAAGAAATATGTAGTAATTCCTTAAATATTTTGTAGCTCTTGAATTAAAGTCTTTTTTCACCAAAAATATGTCGTGTAACTTTACCTATTTAAAGTGCCAGCAAATTGTCACACCAAATTATTTTTTTATAAATTCAATGTTGTTCCTACAGTGCAGTATGGTGGATCTGCATGACTTTTTATGTCGCAACAGTTTTTTTTTTTTCTACTACGGGAGTTTGATAAATTCCCTCTGTTGTAATTCCGATAGAGGTGGATATTTATTAGCAATGTCGTTTTACAGAACAAAGTTTGAGAGGGGACAGGCAGATATGAGTGAAAAAAAATGCAGTAAAAAGCACATAGAACAATAACAGCATACAAACTATGACAACAATGATGAAACCTGACCTTATATGGCACTTTTCAAGCAAGTCAAAGATACTTTACAAGTGACCCCTCCAAACAGGGCACTTAACCACGCCTCCCGAAGTGACGTCACGCCACGTGCGCTGACGTAAGACAAACAATTTGTAAAAAATGGCAAATACAATACAATACATTGTTAACTGAGACAGACGCCATGCTTCTGATTTCATTAAAATCAACGACATATTATAGATTCTAAATACAATACATTCTGAACTGAGAGAGACGCCATGCTTCTGATTTCATTCAATCATTCACACGTAGCAATGTTATGCTAGCGAAGAACGTCTCATTCATTTATACGAGACGTGTATTAAAAATCAAATTTAGTCAAACACAGTCTGGTTAAGCTTCGGCCGCGAGCCAGCAAGAAAGCGACACGTTTGTGCAGTCCGATCATTGCTAAATATCGCTCAACAAAGAATAAGTGTGTCCATCCTTCACACGTAGCGGTGTTATGCTAGCGGAGAACGTCTCATTCATTTATGCGAGACGTGTATTAAAAATCAAATTTAGTCAAACACAGTCTGGTTAAGCTTCGGCCGCGAGCCAGCAAGAAAGCGACACGTTTGTGCTGTCCGATCATCGCTAAATATCGCTCAACAAAGAATAAGTGTCAATCGTTCACACGCGGCAGTGTTATGCTAGTGAACAACTTCAAATTCATTTATACGAGACATGTATTGAAAATCAAATATAGGGCATACCTTCGTGCAAACATCTGTTCCGGTTGATAATAGATGGATTTAGTTGATGATGCAGTCTTCCACAAAGTTTGATCCGTCGAAGGCATTTTTCGTACTGGGTCTTCGGTTTTGGAAAGGGTACGAATCGAACTCCACCAACTAGTCTTTCAGGATACCTGTCGTCACTATTACAAAGTCCGTGACCTCTTAACCATATTTTTTGTTAAATAACCCAAATACGCGATAAAACGCTAATTAAACCTATACTGGACCATGCAATGTTGTCTGAGAAAATGGCGGGAGCAAAAACGGGCTTTGGTTTATGCAGATCTCTGGCCTCTGATTGGTCGGTGACGCGGATTGCGCAATATCCACGTAGGGGTCAATTGCACACATTATTCATTCCATCCTCAGTCACACTCTGGTGGTGGCAAGCTACTTGTGAAGTGTATGCAGCGTGGGTGGCATTCTGCGGTGCTTCTGTTGTGACCACCACCATCATCCAACCACTTTCATTCCATCTTCATCAACAACGACCTTTTGACTGCAGGACATACACTTATCCTCTGCACTGTGCCGCTCGCCCAAAACACGTACACACTACTAGCAATATTTTTATTCATTTATTTTTTAAACCTGATTTCTCATTCACTCTCAGCCTTTGCATGAGCTTTGACTAATTTAGTCATTTTCAACCTATGATTGGTTTAACTAAACAGCCAGAAAAACTGGACATTGTGAGGATAGATTGGCCAATACCACTGCTGGTTGGCTTGTTTTCACCCAGAAAGGTTGTATTCATCAGCTCCAATTTAACATGTATGAGCACAAACTGGCTAGCTCTGACTGGACGGTTAACCAGAACTGTCAAATGTTACTGAACATCCACATTTTTGTTACAGAAATCACTGAAGGTTGACCCGTTTTGGCTGTAACAATGATTGTACCAGATATTGCAAAATTTAAAAAACAAAAAGTGTCTGCTGTTTGTCTGGATGTGCCCTGCAATTGGCTGGCAACCAGTTCAGGGTGTAACACACCTCCTGCCCATTGACAGGTGGGATAGGCTCCAGCACTCCCCGCAACCCTTGTGAGGATAAGCGGCCAAGAAACTGGATGGATGGACTGGAAGTCAATTTTTATAGGTTGGCAGCTATGGTTAACTAACTAGCTCTTAGTAGCAAAAAAAGGAGAATAGATTTCATGATCTATAAATAATTAGCATCTCTGATGAGTATGATGTATTTCATTGAAAATGTTTCCGTTTTTGAAATGTTATCATCTAAATATTGGTTGTGAACTGCTTCAAGTGATATTGTGTTGTAGAGGTTTGGAGTTGTTCAGAGGAAGAGAAACGGTTATTTGTTTTTTTTTGTAATAATGATCCCAAATTTGTGTAACGCCTCCGTCTTTCTGCAATACCATGCACTTTTGAATAGATTTTTTTTTTTTTTTTTTTGAAAAATTGCAACATGGTAGTGTATCTATGAATGGCTTGATGAAGTCACTTAAATCCCCACTGATGGCCCAGATCTGAAATGCCCTGCCTGCTACTGCTTTGTGGAGATGTTACATTTTCACCTTCTTGGGCACAATTACCTCAGTTGGTCTCTACCGATGGTGAAATATCTCAACTGTCATCAAGAAGTCAGAGCAGAGTCTGCACTTCCTTAGGGCGCTCTGGAAAAACAACATCTGCTAGAAGCTGGTCTTAGCATTCTACGCCTTGAGCATCAAGAGCATTCTGACGTACTGCACAGTGTGGTTCTCCCACTCTCCTGAGGCAGAACCAAAGAGGCTCCAGAGAGCGTTCCAAACATAGCAGTGCCTCATCGGCTGCCCCCAACCCTCCCTGAAGGACATCTTCATGTCCTATTACCTCAGAAGAAGCAACACTGATCCTGCCCAACACCTCTTTGACCTGCTGCCCTCTGGCAGACACTACTGGTCCATCAGTTTCAGAACAAATAAACTTTAAGGAAAACTCCTTCCCACGCCAAAACTCATTCCACACTGCTGCCACATTCAAACATCCAGGAGTATGACAAATTTTGGAGCTAAACAATAGTTTAATCGTATTTACACCATACTATGACAATAAATGATAGTTTAGCAAATAGGATTGGATGGTACGAGACAGGACAGCGAGCTATGCAGTGCTATTGGTGTGTGATGGGAGGGGCTCTACAGTGCCAAAACCCATGTAAAGATTTTGAGTGCAAATGAGAGGCCGATCTAGGAAGTGCACATAGGCTGCGTATGGGAATTAGAGAGCGGCCACACACCAAGAGGCTCAATCCCATAGGCGTGTGTCTTCGGAGACGTGCTTGTGAATCAATCCCACCACACGGGCATGTTCATCATCATCATCATCAGATCAGAATCGGAATGGTTTGTTGCTGCACTGCCACGATGAGGATGGGCCGACTTGGCATCAGCTATCCCAGCAGGACGTGTGCCCATCCCGGGGACATCCGGCCAAGAGAGCTGGGATGTCCTTCCAGCCCCACCAACGCATCTTGATCATCCCTTAGGAGGAAAACGCAGGCACCAGTCTTGATGTGCAGAAGGCAAATGAAACACCAAATACGGAGGCACGGACTAACTCAACAAGTACCAAGATTAGCGTGAAACCTCATGTCTACACAAAAAACTGTGGGAGGAGGCAATATGCTATTAGGTCGTTACAGTATTATTTTTAGCATCTATGTTTGTGCATATGTATGTCTTTGTCCTTTGGACAAGTGGCGGGCGGGGTTGATTAACTTTTCTTTTTTATTTCGTGTAAAGTGCTTTGAAGTGGCATTTTTTATTTTATTTTATGAAAACCACTTACAAATAAAGTTTGATTGTTTGAGTGATAAGTGCAATGGGAGGCAAAGTGGAAAGAGAAAAACAGGAGGCAGGCCAAAGAGTGACCACAACGGTTAAGCCAGAGACCAATATAGGTTACCATGAGAGGAGTCAGTCAACCCCCATTTTTTGCTTGAAAATATTCTTTTGTGAAATTTATTCTGTGATAATTTTTTTCTATCAATCATCGTCCCTTTTGGGTTGACTGCAATGGATGTGTCCTAAACAACTTTGTATAGCGTGAATCTCTTGTTATTGTGGCTGTTACCTGTTGTGATCTGTTATTTTGGTTAAAAAAACACATTGGACTGGAAACTGAACTGTAGTGTACCGCTTAAAAGTCAGAGGACAAAGATGTTAAAAAAATCTTAATTCTGGAATTAAGGCCATTTTGAAGTGAGTATATTGCAGATATGCAGGTGTTAAATGAATAAATATGATTCCTTCATTGCTATTTGCATCTAGTGCCTTCCGATCTTCAGCTCTATCTGGTGCTGGGATGTCACGCCAGACAAACAGCCTGTTCATTCGGCATTGTGTGCTATTGTTCCAGGCTGATGGTCACATCCTTGCATATTTGGTGTGTGATTTAGCGATGTCACGATAGTTTATTGTGTAGGATGTGGTTGGAAAAATGGTTCAGGCAGTGGCAGGTTTTGTTTGGGTTTCCAAGTGAAAAAGGAATACGAGACCAGTGGATAGGAAAAGTCAATCGACATGGGTGCCTAGCAAGCATTCCAAACTGCACTGATCACTTCGAACCAGTGTGCCTTGAGAAAGACTTAGCAGAAAGCATTGGATACACAGGTGTACTTAGGCAGAGGAGGAACCCTCTGCAGTGCCAACTATTTTTCCTAAAGCCACTAAGACCTCAACCGGCAGCAAGAGAACTGAATCTCACAGCCACCATGGTGCATTGGCGAAATGGCGCAGAGGGGAGTATTTCCTTGCATTTACCTATGACTCTGGCTATGGTTGTGATTATTATAAACTGGGCTGTAGGGAAAAAAAAACCCACGCAGTATTTTCAGTCCTGTTGTCTGTACTTTTGCCTCTATGACAAGCCAACAGACACGGCAAAGACTTTCTACGCAGGGTGTTATTGCACTAGTCGAACAAGGGGGACACAATATGTGGGAATACTCCAAACTATGTAAAAGCTTGTACCGTGTCACTGAAACATATATGGGTAGATAATACGTATAGTAATGCAAAAAAAAAATGTTGGCATGGTGGCATTATTTCTGGCTAGAAGGACGTGCTTTCGATGTACCGTCTCAATCACCCAGTGGCCACTCTTTTTCTGTTGTACAACTGCAACTTGGCTGCTCGTCATGATCCCTGTCAGGTTCTGACCTCCTGATGGGCTCAAACCTGTGATTTAATGATGCCAAGTTCGGTCGGGTGCTCCTATATTTTGAAATTGTCCTCCATCTATTGAATTTTTTTCATTTTTTTGTACCGCTTATCCTCACTTGGGTTGTGGGGGCACAGCTATCTTTGGGTGAGAGGTGGATGACACCCTGAACTGGTGGCCTGCCAATCGCAGGGCACGTATGAACAAAGACCCCTTTGCGCTCACGTTCACAACAACAGCCAATTTAGAGCCTTTGATCAACCTACCATGCATCTATTTAGAATGTGGGATGAAACTGAAGTACCTGTATAAAACAGACACTTAGAGAACATGCAAACTCCACACAGGTGGGGCGGGGATTTGAACACCGCATCTCAGAACTGTGAGGCAGATGTGCTAACCAGCCACTCACCGTGCTGCCGAAATCCTCCTCCTACTCCTTGTATTCAAACACGTTGCTCTCCAACGTGTATAATGTGTGTGTGCTGTGTTTGTCAATTGCAACGTAATAGCTCTTGCAGTAGCTCTTGCAGTGGCTAGAGTAACCACACCGGCTGTCTTGAGCTTCTGGTATGTTTGGAAAGTGCTCAGTACGTGTAATAAAGAGCTAATTTTTAGCCAAACTATTGTTGGCAACTTGTTATAAGTGCATGTGTTATATAAATGCATGTGTTCAATAACATAATGCAAATATGAATTTTAGGTGACCCCATAACATCTTTGTCTTCTGACCTTTAATTGTTAACAGCTTCAGAGACATAAACAGACTGTCTCAGCAGGTGGGTCTGTTTCATCTAGACTCATCTACTGTGTGTGCACCTCAAGTCCTAAACAGATTATCAGAATGAAAGCAAGCACAATGGCAATAATGGATGTATCCAAAGGGTGTGAGAACATTCCCGTTATCACCATGGAACTTTCCCAGCTGTCATCAGAAGGAGGAAATATGATGAATCTGTCTACCTGCAAGTGTGTTATCTTTTGAAAATTCTGCTTTTCTGAAACAGAAGGCATTGAGCTTTCTCATCACACATACCAGGGTATCATGCTGTGCTTGTCACACAGAGAGACTGGCTCATAAATAAATAAATAAATAAAAAATAAATCCATAAAAAGCCCCACGAGCAATCAAATTCTGAGACACATAAAAGCAGAGAAAAAGGTAAACAGAGTTTCCAGATGACCATCCACTTTAGGATCTCAGATTACAGGAAAACTTTTCCAAAGCAACATTTTCATCTTAGTTTTTCCTCTCTATGACTTTCTTTCAATTTGGACATCCCTCACATGTTTCCATTGGGCAACAACAGAGTTATGAGTTATGGCTCCTTTTTTTTTAACGAAAGACTCTTTTTATTTTTTTTTAATGCAGCGTCTAAGGCCCAAAGAATATAACACAGCGTTATTATCTTCAGATGGCCCTGACTGTCTCAAATAGACTTTATTTTCCTTGCACCTCTACAATTTTGCTCCCTTTGATGAAATGAGCAATGACACCATCATATTGAATACTCAACTCCATTTAAAGTGCGTTTTTATAAAAAGCAACTGCACTGTAACAAAGTTCTCCTGTACATTAGATTAAACAAAATTCAAGCAGGAAAAATAAAATATATTCTTTTCTGATTGAAATGTAACAGAAGTGTTCCCTCAACATTGGCATTTGGCATACAGGACGTCTCCACTGACCAGTGTGAGTGCACCGGGATACTGAAATTCCAATGTTGCGATCACGCTGAGCATGACGTCACTCACGTTGACTGCAGCAATTGAAGATGGATTCTAAACAAACAACTGCAGTTTTCCAACACCCGCTAGTTCCTGAGTTGGCGAGTAACCTGGCATTGCCCGCAATGATCAAAGGATGGAATTGTTCAAATCTCCTGTCCCATTTAGTCTGTTCTTGTGTTACTTTCCTTCATTTCAGCCCCAGCTCTTCTTCATATCCATATTTTCTGTGAAATGTATTCCTGGCCACAAGGATGCCAGCCTTCTCTATGTCGGGGCGAAGCTCCTCACCCTTTAAACATTTGTCTACTTTCACATTTGCACATTTTTATTACCCAAATGCTGAAAAACACCAGGGCTAGCAAGGCATTTGGATGTCTCATTTCTTAGATGTGCTATGCATTGTTTATTTTTAAATTGACACTGCTTTATTTATATGGACATCAGATCATGTCATACTTTCAAGTGACTCAAGGCAAAAATATAAGTTTACTCCATCTACTCACAAACAGAAGAGAGTTTTTCAAAGTCTCGACACTGTTAACAGGCCCCTGTGAAGGCTGCCTAAGGTTGCCATTATTGCCGAGAGGAAGATGAAAGTGAACCATGAGAATGTTGGGGTCATAAAAAGCACGACACATCGGGAGACCTTTGGAGAGGGCGCGACCTTTCAGTAGCCGCTACTATCTGATGGCGTCATGGTTAAACTTCACTGCACTGACACAAATAATTGTTGATAAGCAACATGATAATGTCAATGTAATAATTAAAAGCAACAAATCAGAACACTGAATCACAAGATTACATTGTCATGATACCTTTCATATGAGGACCATGTGGCCAATTCCGTTGTTTTGTCAGTGCAGATGCTAAGTAATGATTGCCTCTAACCTCAAGCTTCATATTCATATTCAGCATTTTCCATTTAATCATTCATTTCTCATTGTTACCGAGACACTCACTAACAATGTTTCTGGTAGGTATGTCGTGTATTGATACAACATGTAGTTAACTGGGATTTAACTAGGTTCAGTCAGTATTTTATACTTCAAGTTCTCAAGTTTCTTTTACTGTATTTTATTTTCTTTCCCGTTACTGGGATTCATTGTCCTGTTCTTACTTACTATGACCACAAGAGGGTGTTTTTATCATAAATATATTGTTTCAGAATGCTGAAGTACAGTGGTGTGCAAAGTAATAGCAGTCCAATGTAAAAAAAAAAAAAAAAGTAAAATTGTTGATTTTTGGTCCAGGGGCTGCAGACGATTTGTGAGAAGCAGCACACAATGAAGATAGTGAAGCATTGTGGTGCAAGCATCACGATATGGGCATGTTTATCCTACTATGGTGTTGGGCCTATTTATCGCATACTAGGGATCACAGATCGTTTTGCATATGTCACAATACTTGAAGAGGTCATGTTGCCTGATGCTGAAGAGGACAAAAGCCCTTCAAATAGGTGGTTCAACAAGATAACACTCTAGTAAACCTGCAAAGTCTTGGTTACAAATCAACAAAGTTAATGAATAATCCCCGGACTTTAATCCGATCGGGAACTTGTGGGGTGGCATAAAAAATGCTGTTTCTGAAGCAAAACCAAGAAATATAAATGAATTGTGGAATGTCGTGAAGGAATCTTGGAGTAGAATAACAGCAGAAAGGTTGCACAAGTTGGTTGACTCCAAGCCACAAAGATGTAAAGCAGGTATAAAAAAATGGTCATTCAACTAAACATTAGTTTAGTGATTCAAGGGATTGGTAAATCCTAGAAAGAAAAAAAAGTTTGTACAAAATAGTTTTGAGTTTGTAAAATCAATGGCAGACTGCTATTTTTTGAACACACCCTTTTCAACAAATTGCCCAATTACACAGCCTTCAGAGTGTGTACTGTATATCATGAATGCTGGGTCCTGATGGTTTTCTGAGAATCTACTGCACCTACTGATAACTTGTTTGACATGAAAAAACAAAAAATATACTAAAAACGTGGATTAACCTGGTTAGTCACATCGGATTGCTATTATTTTGAATACTACTTTATGTGAACCATCCATGTGCCACTGTTAGATAGTCGTAGTAGATGGCAGCAGGGGTGTCAAACCCTGTTTTTGTCGCGGGCCACACTGTCATCACAGTCTCCACCCGAGAACACTTATGACTGAAACTATAAAAGTCTTTAATCACCTCATCATATTTACACATCAAATTTATCAACTCACTGTAGTTTGGAATCAGAAATCAAGGGCAATGGTTTTTGAATTACTATTAATGTCTGATAACACAAAAATGCTTGCAATATCGCAATGTTATCATTTATGAAATGACAGTTTTTGCACAGATTTGAACAAGAATCACAGAAGTTGACACGTATGATTTGCCTTTGTGGGCCACATAAAATCATGTGGCGGGCCGGATCTGGGCCCCGCACCTTGAGTTTGACACCACTGGACTACAGCATGCTGTCTAATGCTATGAATTTTGGACGTATCATTTCTTCGGATGCACTTACCCCTGTCAAACAAAAACATGTCACAGCAAAATTACCTGAAGCCATAGTTCCATCACAGCAGAGTTCATCGGGGCTATCCTCCCAGAAAAATGAGGACTTGCTGCTGGCTTGTCGTTTTCCCTATACATCATACTTTGTCTGTATGTGATGCCCCGGGGTAGGAACATCAGGGTGCTGCCCTGACAAATCTCTTAAGTACGTGCTTTTGTTCTTTCAAATCTTAAACACACCATTTTAATGTTTTTTTTCTTTCTCCTCCAAATTTTTTTTGTTGTTCTCAAATGAGCCAAGTTGGGATTATAAATAAATACTTCTTGGTAATTTGAGATTGGGGAGAATAATTCCTACCTGAAATGAAGAGATCGCTACATAGTCGTGTGTATTTTGTTGGGCACCATCCATCACGTTTAAATGCCGAAGTCCATCGATCTTTTCTGGTCTTTTCTGGTGGTATTCCATAAAATGATCTCTTTGAATATCTGTCTCGTCCGTCGTAACAACCAACAGCACAACGAGTCACGGGCATTGTGAATATTCTGCTCTCGTTCAATGTCCCCCACACTGTCGAGCAGCTCTTTTGACAGGCAATATGGCACCGTGAAAATGGTGACTTCACATGCACGAGCTCCATAGTAGAAGTCTGCATGAATGTAACTCAGCTTCCCACACTCCCTGTCATGTTGGTCTAATACAGTACATCCGTGAAAGAAAGGCTCATGGAATGACTATAAACCTGGTCAGGCTCTGAGATTGACAGACTCTGATCAAATAGTCCAAAGCAAACACGGTGAACCAGAATTTAGCTGTTATGCTGCACACAAATGGAATAAGTTGCCAGCAGAGTTGATATCACCTCCCAAATGAGAATGTTTTCAAGTCCAGGTGAAAAACTTCTTTCTTTCCCATGCTTTTTAGAGCATTTCCACTTTGAAACATTTCTTGCACTGTACAGTCTTTGATTTGGATTTTCACGTTTCCCTTGGTTTAGAATTTTTGCAATGTTTTTTTCTTTTTGTTTTGTAAAGCACATTGAATTACTTTGTTTATAAAATGCGCTCCATAAAAAAATTTGCTTTGCCTTGCTTTTTTTTTGAGAGGAAGCTGAATCAACTGTTCCCAGACAATTATTTTGTAATTGTGATAAGATTGCACCTGGAAAGAAATCCGCATCCACTAGGACTAGTTTCTCATGCTGCACTTTACCTGTTATGGCAAGTGGCCTCAGACTTGATGCAATTGTCTGATACGGATACCACCACGACTTAAGTTTCAAAAAGGAAGGACGTGAGTGGTTTGAAATTATTTTGGTCTTACTGAATTAGTCGGGTTGTGCAGCACATTGCTTGCTATGATTCACTACATGGAGTAATGGCACAAACTTGTTTTAGCTAAGAATTTACAGTTACACTAGTATTGACTGTGATGATGATGATGATGATAATGCTCATAATTAGTTTACATTATTTATTGATTTCGTGTCCTGCAATAGTGAAGAAATTTTACAAATTGTTCAGCCTTAGCCTTTCGTTAGTCTTACTATTTCTTCATTCTCTCCTTAAAAAAATACTACCTTAGAGAATGCACTCATTTGTTACTTGATTATCAATTGATCTCCTTTGTATTATAATACATTTGAATATAATACAACATAACATCATTGTTTAGTCAGCACACATTTTAAAAAAGTTAACATTGTATTTCAATTATTGTAAAGCAGCCTTATGTCACTCCCTTGTCACCAGCGTATTTGTCAAATGGTGACACGTTAAGTGGCTCTTTGCATCCAGCCAGAATCCTTCAAGCGTTTGTTCTGACCGCAAAAAGCTGCCATATTATTGTTTGAATGTGTTGGAACTTTGAGGTTGTTGGGACTTCTGCTCCATTTCTCATTCCTGCAAAACTAAAAGTTTGTTCACCAATATAGTTCTGCCTACGAGAATGTCCTGACCTACCTCTCTCCTAAGATTGACTCAATCGCTGGGTAAAGTGCCCCTAATAAGTTCTTTTTTTGTTTTTGTCGAAGCATGAGTGTGACTTGTATGCAGGTCGGTTGTTTCACTAATCCATTGTTGCTTTTTGCAGCCATTTTTGTTTTAGTCTTTTTTTTTTTTTGACTGCAGCAACAATATGTCATGTTTCAAACGTTCATCATAACAACATACCACACTTGGTGCCTGGCCAAAAAGCCTTGCATGTTCCATTTCCGTTTCCAAGCTGCCTATCCTCACAAGGGTTGTCCTGGAGAACATGGAATAATGCTCTCAACCTCACGATTTTTGACATTAGCACAAGAAAGTCAACTCAAACCTGAACCAGCACCAACCTTGGTCTAGGTAATTTAGCTAGAAACCTTTAATGTATATATTAATTAATGTATCAACGCTTGGACAGTTTCCAATATTGTCCGCAAATCAGGTACATTTAAGATTCCACTTGAGTAGGGTTAAGCAGAGCTCAAAGACAAAGACTCCAGCTCACATTTTCCCAGTTGGCATGTGTTTCTCATGTATTGGGAACGTCTGACAGAAAAGCCGTTAAAACTTTCGTCCAGCCTCGTCCTGTCAACAAAAAAGTACACATCCTAACACCCCCACCCAGGCATAAATAGGGAGGCTCCACATTGTTATTATTATTCCACACATTTATTTAGATGCATAATGTACATACCTGTATATATTTTTAAATTCGGTGTGGGAAATCTTTTCAAAAAATTGCCAAAATCCAGTGAACAAAAGTCCGTCTGTCAGCCCATCTAGCTACAATGTATATACAATTATACTGAGTATAGAGTGAAAATAAAAGGTCTACACACCGCTGTACACGTTAGGTTTTTGTGAAGTGAACTGATGTAAATATTTCAACATTAATCTGAGCTTCCTGCACAAGCCAGTGTAAAAACAAAATCTGGGGAAGTCAAAATAAAGAAATGGAATAATGTGGTTGCACAAATTCTCCTTCTTATGGTCCAGTGAAACCCACGTTGGACTTTTTGCTCCTAATTCACCACAACAACAGTACCCTGCCCAGAATGAAGCGTGGTGGTTGCACCATCGCGTTTTCTTGATGGCTGCTTTTCTTTAGCTGGAACTGGGGCCGAAGTCAAGGTGAAGGAATTTATGAACAGTTTGAGGTAACAGTTGCTGTTGGCACAAAGTCTTCAAGCATCTGCTAGAAATAGGGGGGGGGGGGGTCAGAAAAACGCTACTGCAACATCTGAACTTTATTTGGGGTTTATAGGAGGCACTTTAAATTGTGCTGATTTCATTTTTGAATGTGATTTCAATGTGAATTTTGAACAGAGCCTCATCACAATTGTGTGTAAGCACATTATTTATTTTTTTACTTCCAGTCTCATAAAGATGTTAACAGAAATAAATTTAGTTGTACACTTTAGAAGTCACATGAATGCATGAAAAAGTATTACCAAACTTTTTGTTACCTTAATCTCGTCTTTAATGTCCTAAAAATTTGGCACTTGAACAAACAGCATTTGAATTTGGAGTATACACTTTTTTTTTTTCATTTACTGGATATTTTTGCCTTCCTTGATGTGTTTACAATCTACGGCAAAGCTTCTGTTTTCACTCATATACTTCATGACTTTGCTGGTCAACTTGAATGAGATGCTACTACACACTGAAGAATGTTGCAGAAAATACTGACAATACAAATAATAAAATACCAACATTGCTCATTGGTTGAGGGTTTTGACACTGTAAACAGAATTTTATTTTTAATCCTGTTTATTTTAGTTGTGGCTTTTGCAAGCCTTTATTTACTATGTGGGATCAGTGTTTTCGATCCGAGAACATTGTGGGGGAGCAAGGACACGCAATCCTGACCAAAATTATTTTACACCCCTCTTTATTTTTCTTCTTCTAACTTGTTAATCATTGCTCTTGTCTTGCTTCAAATGTTTCTATTTACAGTCTGAATTGTTTTTTTTTTTTGTCTTGTTTGTTTTTTGAAGACAAGGTCAAGTAGATGTATAGCTTTAGTTTTAGGACTGAGAAGTACAATTATTTGCTGTCCTAAATTATTTACAGGAGCAGAAAGTTTCTGTTTTCACTGCTGTACTTGGCAGTTCTTATGTTCACATGTTTGCAGTTAGACTCCTGCGGGTAGATGAGATGGGAAGACACCACAGGAGCAGTTACCTGATTTTAACAACACCTTTTACATGCTTGCCTGAAGATATGGTTTATTTAATTTGCAGGAATTACCATTGAACTTTTAGTGCCAAAGGTTGCTGAAGCCTCTGTCATAGATTTGTTTCACTATCAGGATGCTGCTTGATTATTGTAGCCGCACAATCTAAACGGCTGGATGAAAAGCAGCAGTGGTCATGAAGCTGTGCATGCAGACAGATAAACTTTATCTTCCATCTTGTGAATACAAATTCCACCATTTTATTTTGTTTTATTTTCATGATAAAAAGATCAAATTTACGAAAAAACATTGTAAAATGAGAATATTACTTGGTGTCATTTAAAAGGGAGACTTCAAGCTGAGCCAGACCATGATGATAAAACTCATTTGTTTAAATTTTAACACCAGGTCCTATACGAACACTTTTATGCCATAAAATATACCATATTAGATTGTTTTCAGCCATGTAAATCGTAATCCTTTCTATCTTTTCACATTTCATTCATTGAACCTCAATTCTTGCAATTAGGACCTTTTAATGTCATTATGAGAAGAAGAAGGGGGGAAAAAAAAGACCCAGGACTCAGAAGTTGGGGTTGTGTAGAAGCTTAGCCGCTATCAAATTGAAACATTCTTGAATCTATACCTTTTCTGTTTTACTGTATTGCTTTTAGGCTATTTAGTTTTTGAACATGTTTCTGGCAGCGAGTTTCTCACTGACTGGAACAAATGTTGTGCTTGGATTGTATTGACTTTGTTCTGGTGTGTCTGTATCAGTGTGTTTGAGCACATTCAGAGATTGTGGTGTAAGGGAGTCTTCTTCTCTGAATGCTTTCTCCCCCTTGTGATTAGAACGCTGAGGCCAAAGGTGGTATTGAGCCCGACCCGTCTCTCTCCAAGCTACGGGATCCTTCCACGAGTTGGGGGGGGTAGACGAGAATATGCCTGCCCGAAAAAACACCTCCTTGTCAAATCACACTGTATTGTATATCTAAGTGGTAATCGCCTATTGGCTTTTTGATCTGCAATACACATGTTCCCAATTGTAAAAATGAATCCCAGATTTTCTCTCAAAAACACAAAGAGAAACTCACTATTATGGTCAATAACCAAATGAGGGGATGAGGGTCCTTACTGATAAAATCCACTCCTCTGCACGTTCACTGATATTGTTTCAAACTTTATCAGCCAATTACAAACCCTTCAGCACAAGTAATTGGGATAGAAGGACCGCAGTCTTGACCTTACAAGACCAACATGAAGTTTGGCAGGTGCTTTTGGCCTTCTGAAAAGTACATTCATTCATCTGCAGTCTTCGTCTCGCCAAGCTTCAAGTGGATATGCTTCTTCTAACCGGCAGTGTTTAGATTTGAGGAAGAAGACAAAGAAAAAAAACGTCCTCCTAAGAGGATAAACTGTAGAGAATTTGGATGGGTGGCCGAAAACTGATTAAGCCTAGTGGAGTGGAACCTAAAAAGTCAAACATGATCTGTTCCGGGATGATAGTCTACCTTGAATTTACAGTACTGGAATTTCAAGCCATTTTTCCCAGGGTATGTTGGAAATGTAATCATATACAAGATTGTTGGTCCTATACAGAGGTGGGTAGTAAGGCACTACAATTATTTATTTAACTTATTTATTCAACTTCATAGGTTGTACTTGTCCGAGTATCTATCTTGGGGACACCACGGATTGCCCCATGAAAACCCACACAGGCACACGGAGAAAATGCAAACTACTCACAGGGAGGGCTGGGATTAACCCGGGTGCTCAGAAGTGAGGCCAACACTTTCCAGCTGCCCCATTGTGCCGCCATATTGCATTATACTGTACTAGTATGCTTTGTGAAGAATTTTAGTCCCCACTTCTGTTTCAAAATCCTATTTTGCTCGTAAACTTAAGAAACACTCTTCTTTATCACTGAAAATTTCCAATAAATTATAACATTTCTTCCTTCTTTATTATGAAGAGATAAGGCCAGCGTTTTGCTGTATTTTGCTTCCACTAATGTGCTTTCAAAGCACACGTGAGACTGTGGCACATTCCTTAATGTGTCTCCACAAGCAACCACATTTTACATTTTCACGTGTTGAGGTATTTCTCATGTAAGTGTGTTAATTCTACAGTTTTGAGAAGGCAGTGTAGCGCAGGAGAAAACTGCCTGAAAAAAAGAATAGGGGAATGGTCACAATTTAATTTAACTAATGAAGCAATCAATCTGTGCAATCACAGGATTTCTGCTACATTTGAAACCCACAAATGCAAACAAGACATTATGAGCACCAGCAATGGGATGTGGTGACGTCAGTGTCTTTTATTTCTAACATCCTATCCTGTTTTGTCGCTTAGATGCAGAATGAGACATTTATAAATGCAAATCTAATCCTCTAGAGATGCTTAATAAATAGCTTGGGAATCATAGCAAAACTTTTTGTGGAGCGTTTATTTTTATTTTATTTTATTTTAGGGCTCAATTACACTTGGATTCTCAACAAAACCAGAAGTTTGTGGTGGTAAGGCTAGAAGAGATTTTCCATAATGCTGCCACAAACGTGAAGTTTCTTTGTGTGAACTACTATAAGAGAACAGAATTAAAAACAGTTTTAAATTTAACTATACTGATTTCCAACTCTTGAAAGATACCAGCATTTAGTCACACCACAAAAGGGAGAAAACTATTTATTTATCAAAGCTTGGTATACTGACAACCACAAAATATTCTCCTTCACGGATTTCCTGAAATTAGCAAATACACACATGTGCACGCACACACACACACACACACACACACACACACACACACACACACACACACACACACACACACACACACACAATCAATGTTAACTTCCAGAAACGATAGTTTTGCAGAAACTCATTTGGACTGTTATTGGGGTGCTTGATTGCTTTTTTCCACCCCCCCCTTCATTTTTTTGTGTCCTGTTTGGCTGTCAGATCAAGCAGAATAGAGAATCTGGACCCTTGATTGGTTCGACAGCCAAACAGATGCAATTAAATAAGGTTGGTTTGGAGACATGGCATAATATTGGGTATTTTGATGAAAATATGTTGCAAGCAAGGATGGCATGGAAACATGAAAAGTGATGCCAATGCAGAGCTCCTTTTCTAAATGGTTCAGGTTCAGCAAAGACACTGAAGTGATTTATTTTGCCAGCAAACATTTTCCTAATGTCGTTATGGTCTCAATAGCTTATTTGCGGTCTTACTCGGTAAAGCAGAATGTTGTAAACAATGACTAAATTTAGCGTACATTTGAAATAAAGCTCTAAACAATGCTTTAGGGCACAACCAAAGTAGCTTGCTAATGAAGAGAACGGAAATCCATGGGTCTATGAACCTGCCAAAAACTCCCTCTTTTCCAATTACTTTTTCTTAGAACTTATTTTATAGGGTGAATGCGTGCAAAAATTAAGGCTGGACTAAAAAGTCATCCCCTTTTTTGGGGAGTGCATGGCACATATGATATGATATATATAGCAGTTACTATTCAACCAAGCTAAATCAAACTAAATGTAAGGTGAAACATTTTTTAACATTGGTTTTAAGGAAAAGTTCAGGACCCCCTGCCCCCTCCCCTTCTGCACACTAAGTGTACATTTAATGTGAAGTAAAATAGAATACAGAGGAACCTTCACACGGCACTCCTGCCCAATTGTCAATCGGTAGGAGTGCTCTCCACAACACCCTCCAAGGACTCCAAAAAGGGTGGATGCTCTGAACCTTTATTTAGTGCATTGGCACAAACAACATTCAGAACCCGTCCTCACACCCGAAGGCGGAGGAAGGCTACCCTGATATAAGGGCACCAAGCCAGGAGCTATAAGTATACCCACACCTGCTCACCGGTTCTCACTGTGGGCAACTTCAGAGTGGGAGCAAGTCCAACCGTTCTCGATAGCAACGGTACCAGAGTCCGAGCTGTATGCAAAGGCGAGCCTGACTCTACCCGGATATTCTCAACTTCGCACACCAGCTCGGGCTCCTTCCCTGCCAGCGAGGTGATGTTCCAAGTCCCTAGATCAGATCGCCAAGGTCCCTGGCTTTGCACATTGCACCCAACCTCTATGGCCCCTCCCATAGTTGGTTAGCCCATGGGAAAGGGGACCTACATCACCGCATGAGCCCCATCGGTGCAACCCTGACCACGAGGCGCTGATCTTCAAGCCCCAGCACCAGACCTGGCACCAGGTCCTGACCTGACCTCTGTGACCCACATCCGTGCAAGAAAAAATGTATTCCAGACGTCTTTTAAATGCTTTTCTGGTCCCTCACCCAAGACCTCCCCTTTGCCATTGATGACTCTGCAAGTGGCTTAAAGCCCCAGATCACTGAACTCCTAGGATCATTGGGACACACAAATCCCTCCACCATGATAAGGAAGGACCAAGCTTTCATGTTTAACAGTATTATCACTAGAAGAATAGTTTCAATTAGAAATTGAAAACGGACACACCATCTAATGAGGATGAGTGCTTTTTAAATAAATTAATCCAAATTAATTAACTGCAAATATCTTACAGTAAAAAAATGTGTATTCATGGTCAATGAATAGGCATACATGAACATGAAATTGATTCCAAGCTGCATTTTGAGCTGATAATATTTCATTCATGCAAATGTGCTAAATTTAAGCTTTTAGAAGTGGTTCTTAACCTGGGTTTGGGTTCAGCAGTAGACCAACCATGTTACTTGAACCACTTCCAAATAAAAGAAAGCAACACATTTTTGAGGATTGTAGACATAAAAACAACACAAACTAACAGACTTGTAAAAACGATATGAGCAGCACATGCAAAAGTGCAAGGCAACAGCAAAATCCATACACATTCATAGGAAATCTTCACTGAATTCATTGCTTTTGTTTTAAAAATTACTATACAGCATACCCAAATGTATTCAATCAGACTATGTTATATTTGTGGTATGATAGAGTGTGAGGCCATATAATTCAGATATTCTGTGCATTACGTATTACAGTATATTCACACAAACAAATATAAGATTGAAAACTTGATATTTTGAAGGATATTATTGGTAGTAGGTCAAAGTGCTTATTGAAGAGCTTTTACCGTGGATATTTAGCAGCACTGCATTTCACGTGCTCTTCACTCTCCAGAAACTTTTTGTCTCCTTTGGAAAACTGTGGCAAATTGTTTTTGACAAATTTGCCATGTCAGAATGTCTGTGTTATATTTCAATCCACTGGAAAGTCTCACAGTTAATTCTTAACCATCTTTGGTGCAGAATAACAATGCAAAATGTATTTCTTGGATGTTTGCAGGGAAAATTCAAAATTACAAAGTGTCACGCTGGGGCTTCACTGATGAATCTTAAAGTTACAATACATCTTTAGAAAATGTTGTATTTATGTTGAAGAGGATGAAGATGTAATAGAATTTTTTTAATTAACTACATAATCTAAAATAGGCAGGCACGGCGGTAGAGCGTTGGCCTCATAGTTCTGATGACCGGGGTTCAAATTCCCCCTTCTCTTGTGTGGAGTTTGCATGTTCTCCCCGGTGCCTGTCTTGGTTCTCCTCGGGCACTCCGGTTTCCTTCCACATCCCAAAAACATGCAACATTAATTGGACAGTCTAAATTGCCCCAAGATGTGATTCTGAGTATGGCTGTTTGTCTCCATGTGCCCTGCAATTGGGTGGCAACCAGTTCAGGGTATACCCTGCCTCCTGCTCAATGACAGCTGGGATTGACTCCAGCGGTCCCGCGACCCTTGTGAGGATAAGCAGTTCAGAAAATGAATGGAAGGATGGATAATCTAAAACAGTTTTGAGGTTTCTAGATAACATCTGTGACATGTTTATGTTAAAACTGAATTAAGAATTATAGTCCACTTGCACTTACCTCACTAAGATCGTGGGCATGCTGCAGGCGAGGTACATTGTGAACTGGTCCCCAGCCAATCACAGGGCACATATAAATAAAACCATTGACACTCAGACTCACAACTACAGCCAATCTAGAGTTTTCAGTCAACACACTGTGCATGTTCTTGGAATGTGGAAGGAAATTCGAGTGCCTAGAGAAAATCCAGACAGAAACGGGAAGAACATGCAAATTTCACACAGGTGAGCCTGGATTTGAACCCCAGTCCTCACAACTGTGAGGCAGACGTGCTAACCAGTCATCCACTGTGTTACATGCTAATAGTCTTTGTTTGAATATTCAATCTAATTGGACACTCCAGGGCAACCACATTGGCCACACGTTGCAATACTGAAGAATTATTCCACCCACATTAAAAAAAAAAAAAAAATGGGAGCATTTCAATGAAAAGGCGCGATAATATAAGTTGTTTATTAGTTGCCAGTGTAAAAACTGTCTTATAAATAAATGCTATGTTTTCAATGTCTTGTGTTCATTGTATGGTGTCAAATCCAAATGTTTTCGTTAACAAGAAAAAGTAGGGATTTTTGCCTCACTATTCAAATACTTGAAGAGAGTCAAGAGTACATATACATTTTAGAAACAAACCAGTTGTGATAAAATTTGTAAATGTGTAAGAATATAAAAACTGACAAATAGGGTGTCAATGTTTGAAACAATACTGGACGTGAAATAATGCCCAAGAGTAAAATGAGTTTAATCAAGAAGACTCTTTGACATTACACATACAGTGAGTACGGAAAATATTCAGACCCCCCTTAAATCTGCAAAAATGTCATCAATTCAGTTTTTTTTCTCTCAACTAACATAGGGTGCTGTGTGTACCTTGATGGAGAAAAAAATGAACTTAAAAGATGTTAGCAAATTACCGCAGTATAACAAAGAGTGAAAAATGGAAGGGGGTCTGAATACTTTCCGTACCCAGTGTACATTTCAAAATGAGAAGTTCAACATATCATTTTGTTTTCTTTCATAATGAAAAGTTATTATTAAGGCTATACGCCAGCTTCTGCAGAAGAGACATTAACTATCAGTAGTGACACTCTTTCCTTTTAAAAACCAAAAAAAAAAAGTTTTTTTAGTCACAGACACCATCATGGAAAATATGGCTGAGCCACTTTCTGGATGGTCCCATAATCATCTGTATGCGATTTAATACTGCCCTTAAACATGAATGTCATCCTTACATCATTCATCATTTATATCTAGAATACTGTACACATTCTTCATACAACACAGACTGTGGTTCTGGCAGTGGTTCTATGTGGGGGAAAGGGCTTAAGGATCGGTTAGAAAGAGTCTCAAGATAAGTGTTGGCAAAGCAGTAGCATAAAAAACAGAAAATGTTTTCTTAGTTATGGCTGATAAATTGTCTGCTTAGAACGAATGGGTCATGTATCATTTCCCACCTTTCTGTCAACCACCTTCAGCTTTATTGAATCAATCAATGGCTTTACGGCCCTGTCACTCAGTCTCCTTTACTTAATTATTGATTTATTCCTGGGTCAGCCAATCATCAACTGACATTCCCAAGCATTCAACCTAGTTTTGTCTCATAGCTTTGCAACGTGCTAGGACTCGTTTCTACTCAAACTTTGTCAGTTTATTCATGTCAATACTCCCTTTAAACCATAGAAAGTGAGAAAACCATCCAGATGTCATCTTTCTATACCGCTTGTCCTACTTAGAGGGCGCAGTTGAGCTGGAGCCTGTCTAAGATGACTGCGCAAAAAGAGGGCTACATTTACACTCACATTTACATCTATACACAATTTAGAATCTTCAGTTAATTGATCATGAATGTATTTGGAATGTGGGAGGAAGCCAGAGTACCTGCTATGCGAATTTTTGGGATTAGCTGAATTTCTGCTTAAACTGGTTATAAAATGTAATTTGATCATCTTTTAAGTCACAACCATAGACAAGCAGTTTCCTTGAACTAATACCGCACAAACAATTTTAGGCTTGTTTTGGTTCGACACACCATGTGAACATTCACAGTGCAGGGTGAGAAAAATAAATATATCTGGACCACCAGGGTAAAACCTTACCCTGTTCGTCCAGAAATTACGGTGGCCAATCAAAACGCACGCACCGTTCACATGGTTTCAAGATAGTTTCAATTGTCAGTGACTACTCATTAGACGATGAATTGGTTAATATGTGACCCAATTTTACCATCTTATTTGACATATCTGTTAATTTAAAAAAAATAAAATATGCGCCAGCAGTTATTCCAAGAGACGGCAACAATTATGCTTCACCAATAAAACAAGGAATAACATAATTTCATCACTGTCCTCTGTTTCATTCATGAAATCGGACGAGGCAACATCTGGCCACATGTCAACCTAAATTTCTGTCCTCAGTGTGTAGCTCAAGTAACACGTACATGGTGAGTTTTTCCACAAAAATATCAAACATGTTAGATATCCATCTCAAGGCAGAGAACTTACTGAAAACTACTTGCTATGTGCTGAGCAAAGGGTCTCAAATGACTTTTTTGCTCAGCAGGTCAAGTGTATGGCTGGTTTATGACCATCTGTCTGCCAATTGAGCGTAATAGAAAATGGTTGATGTAACGGGTAAAGTAAAGCAAAAGCTGAACTGTTTCAATAGAAGAAAATATGTCCTCTGGAGTGGCCCAAAGTCTTGAACTCAACCTGATATTGTAGCGTGATCTTTAATGAACAATTAACGCTGGACATCCCAATAATATTTCTGAAACTAAACAGTTTTGTAATGGACAATGGTCCAAATTTCCTCCTGACCTTTGTGTGACCGGTCTGGTCTACACCTACAGGAAACGTTTGGTTGAGGTTATTGCAGCCAAACGAGGTTCAACCTGTTATTAAATGGAAAGGATAGAATGGATAGTTTTTCTACCCTGCACTTACGTTTTACGTGCTGTGTTTGGTAATGATCCATAATTGTTTCTATGGTATTAGTTTAAGAGAACAGTTTGTCTGTTGTAGTAACTTAGCTGAAACTCGGGTCACTTTTTATGACTGTGGAAATCCTGGTATTTGCAAAGAGTTAGCATATTTTTTTTGTTGTAACTGAGAAAACAGAAAATGTTCTGCACTCAATAGTTCACACGTGTTAAATTCAACCCATTTAAATATTGTGAGAAATGTCTGTTGATGGATTTTGTATCAAACAAGCATCCGTATTGTATTTAAATCATCTTTACTGTTGCTCTGACTGGCATGAAAGCCTGACCCCCAAAAAATGGGATGTTTTGTGATGTAATCTATCCACTGAAGTGTAGGCATGTATGTGAGTGTGCATGCTCCTGTTAAGACTCAGCACCCCCTGAGTTGGACTGAAGCCAGGGGGCAGAGAAATATTCAGGTCATCAGAAAATGGGAGTCCACTGAGAAGACAGGTGGACAGGTAGGAACAGAGGCCTCATTGTCAATGGCTTACCGAGGCAGTCAGGTGTGCCCCTTAGTGCTCACCCCATCCCAAAACCTGACCTTCTCTTTGATTCTTTGCCTCTCCAGAACCATCTATACAAACACACACACACACACACACACCGTTCCACTTAATTGCTGCGCTTTAAAGTACCGAAATGCAAATTTTGCATTCTTGGTACAGAGTTGCAACATTTCAAAACAGCAAACTATTTCCAGTAGAATATATTTCACTGTACAGTATTGATACATGAGCTTCAGGCATCATACTTTCTCTGGCCAATATTCAACTATGTGACATTTCCCACTTGCTGATGAATTGGACTCTTCAATGTGATGAGACTCTCTGTGTTCTGTCAACTTTGCATGAGTAAATGACTAATCAAAATCTGTTCTGATGCCTGCCTCTTACCTGGCTGTTCCATCTACTGTATGTATGTTCTGAAGTGCATATAAACTTTTTAAAACATTAAAAAACATACATAAACCTCAGGTGACGACTGAGATACATTAACTAGGTTTTGACTTGTATAATTCTTAATCTAAATCTTTTCTCCCAAAAATGACTTATTAGACTATTATTATGAAATATGATGAAACGGAGCATCTTTGGATTTATATTTTTCACATCTTGTATTATTGTTAATACTTGATACATGTATCAAACATTGTCATCACCTTCTTCAGTATCTGGTTTATTCCAATATCCATCTATCCATTATCTGAGCCGGTTACTGTGACAAGGGTCGAGGGAATGCTGGAGGCAGACGCTCTAACCAGCCTTCCACCGTGCCGCCCTTATTCCAATATATCACAAAATAATTGAATTACAGATAATTAAAAAATATATATATATAATATTCACAATGCTTCTAGGCTAAGTACATCCGTCCATCCATCCATCCATCAATCCATCCATCCATCTTTTGTACCGGTTCTCCTCACTAGGATCCGGGTGTGTTGGAGTCTATCCAAGCTTTCTTTGGGCGAGACGTAGATAATGGACTGAGATTAATCAAAGATGAATTTAGCTTTGAATTTAGCTTCTATCCAAGCTTTATTGGACGAGAGGCAGGGTACATCTTGAACTGGTAGCCAGCCAATAGCAATCTAGGCTAAGTCGTAGTTGGATAAATGTATTTGCAGAACTGCCAGGTAACACGAGAGTCAAATTGACTGCTGCTCCCTGGGTGGCTTGGACCTAATCCAAAACTTTATATTATGTCCTGGAGCACTGCCAAGAATTTGCTCTGTCCTTATGATACCTTGACCATTATCCTTACCACACACCGGATGTCTTTTTGGCTCTGTGCCCACTTAAACTCACCAGTATGGCTTTTATGAAGAAATACAAGACTTGTGTTTATTATCTGGTCTAGTTATAGTCCAGAGTTGTAAAGTTTACTACCGTCAAATTATTCAAAAACACGTTAACACTGTTAACTCCTTATGACATACTGTAGCTTCACAAACAACTAGGGATTCAACATCTTGATCAAGGACACCTGGACATGGTCAAAGGGGCTCAGGATCGAGCCCACTACATTTGGGCTGGAAGACGACCACTCCACCACTTCAGCCGTGCCCCCCTCCAATAGTTATGTTTTTTTCTGTGCTTGCATAAACTTTACTGTACACTAAAATGAGCCATACCGGACAACTGCCAAAGTTTGGGCAATGGTTGTGTTAAGATGAGGTAACGCTCAGAGCTAACCCTGTGAAGAGTTCCATCCTGAAGAAAAATCATCAACCTACACATTTTACACAAAATTTAGTGTTGTTCTTTGGCCCCATCCCATCTCTCCATAAAGGAATTTTTGATGAAGTCTGTAAAAGGTGAGAAAAATAGCAGAAAATCTTCTTGGTCTTTTGGCTTCAGTTGTCAAATTTGCAAATCACATTGACTATCCAACTAACAACGCAGTTGGCTATGAAATGGTATGTGATTATGGATTAATGTATGTATCAAATGGCTAATGACTCTAATCCAGCTGTGTTTACCAGTTAAAGATAAATGTGTCCAATCTGAAATGGTATGCCACACATTCATTCATCTATTTTCTGCTTATTCTCCTTCAAAATCAGGGTAGGATGAATGCTATCCCAGTTGACAAGAAACTGGATACACCCAATACTGGTCACCAGCCAATTGCAGAGCACACAGACAAATAACTGTTCATACTCATGTTCACACCCTGGGACAATCCAGAGCCCAAGGGCAAATTAGAGCCTTTATGTTATCTCACATTCATGTTTGGGCAATGTTTTCACAAGCAAGACTACCTGGGGTAAACCCTCACAAGCATAAGGACAACATGCAAATATCACAGAGGAAGTATGGAACACTAAATTGAACCCCAACCACAGAATTCAAAAGATTGGTATGCTTACCACACAGCCACACATTGTGCTTGAATTAGGGTTTGAATCAACATTAACGTCACATCAGAGCCTTGTAAGACAAGATACTTTTACTGTAGAATCAGGCAGCAATTTCTGTCTTTCACGAATTGAACACGTAGAGTAGCTCTGTCTGCAAAGATTTATCAGGAGCTCTATCATTAAGAATATAATTCCATGTGCTCTTCTACTGTTGTGCTTCTCAGCAATGAAACTTTCTGTGAGATGTCAAACGGGCAGAGCGATGACAAAAACAATGGTCGATGACATTGGAATTATAAAGAAAGACTGAAACAACTGTTAGTGAAATCAGTAACATCCTTCATATACAAACGAAAAAACAGGTGCGCTACACTGGAAGATGTAATTCAGTCATTTGCAAAGAGAACAGGAAGGACATGATGGAATTTGCAAAGTACATAGATGATGGACTGAGATTAATCAAAGATGAATTTAGCTTTGTGAAGGAAAAGATCTCATGAGACCAAACGTACTGTACAGTACATACATCTGGAATACTCAGTCAATGTAATATCATGGATTAGGCTTGCATATCTTTTTTTATGAGAGGCTCATTAAAGATCATTTAGGAATAACAATGGCTAGTAGAAGCAGAATTAACTCAGAAGTGTTGTTTCTGTCCACCTCCTACTTTTGTCTGGCAATTTAAAGAAAGAACCCAAACTGCAAAACAAACTGATAGTGAAAATCATGACCACAAAATATCCTGCCCAAACAACAAAGTAGTTAATTGGTGGAAATAAGGGTTCAGTGTTAGACGAGACAAGGAAATCTCCAGCATTAAACTGAATAGAACATATATTTTACCTTAACAAGAAAGGACTGATGCAGGCCACCCTTAAAAAATGTGAAAGAGGTTATTGTGAAAGACTGGAAAAATCTCATAAAAGAATTTCAATGTCAGTGGGTCACAGGCTTCATGCAGTTATTGTCAGCAAATGATTTGCAACTATTAAATATTATTCCTTTTCATCTATTTCACTTTATCTGCTCCATTACTTTGCTCACCTAAAAATGTGGTCATTTATTACAAATATGCTAGCTTTTTAAGTTGTGTATCAGATGCAGATGTACATTATAT